>NC_082707.1:141639894-142282394 GCF_030144855.1 Hypanus sabinus | reverse complement strand
TGCTTCTACAGCTTCTGACAGCAAACGGGTGGTTCATTTACTTACATTCACCCCAATGAACTACTCTGTCTGAAACAGGTCAGAGGTTCAAGGTCAGATCAGAAAATGTTGATTGTAAAATTATGCTTGAATTAAGCATGTTGAAATAGTATCACAAAAACTTGTTGGAATTGTTTTGTTTTATACTCCAAAATTACTTACTCAATCTATTCCAGATGATATATCATGCTGGAGAACTTAAAAAATTATATTATACAATATATGTATGAAAATATAATGCAGTTGTCCTTTCCAGGTTCCTTAATGATACAACATTCAACTACAGAGCTGGTACTGCTGTTGTATAGAAACTGCCAACAGTGATTGCCTTTTGCACTGACAATTTAATAATGTTTAATGTTTAAAATGCAATTTTTGCATAATCTGCTTTTAGGTAAAAGAAAACTTTGAAGTCTGTTGAATAAATGCAACAATGAAATAAAAATTGGTTTACTTCACTCATCAAAAAGATCTCATAATTCTATGACACTGCTGAAGATCCTGATTGACAGGCCTTCCTTCACTCATGAAATAAATTGCCGAGCTTTAGAATGCTGTTTATGTGCCAGTTTTCCATAAATTTTCATAAACTTGGAAAAGTCTTTTTGGTTATATCTGGCTTCAGATTTAATAAATCTTTTTTATGTGTGCCACTTATTTTCAAAACATAAAACCACGAAGTGATATGGCAAAAATATATTTTTAGAATACAAGTTTTCAATGAATTATTATTTGAATAATTTATTCATATAGATCTTTGAGCACTTCTAAATGGTGAAGGACAATAACTTCAAGATTGACAAATATCATTACAGCCACCAGACATCAGGATATATACAATTTTATAATGAAGGAAGAATGTGACGCTCTATGCTATTTTACTTTTCTAGAGTAGTCAAGGTTTGTTGCATTCTCATTTATGGATTGGTTTTCATGTGACAAAATCAAATTTGGCCAGAATGATTCTAAATGGATGATGGTAAAGTAATGTGAAACTCTAAGTGGTCTCTGGATATCTTGAAAAAATATTTGAAAATAGTTCACTAAGTATTAGATATTCTGCAAATATATACAAAAGTATTCAATAAATACAGAGTTTCAGAAAAAATTGGGCCCATAGTCTTGCTTTGCTTAAGAAATAATTAGCTATGATTATCCCCAAGGTTGGCTAAGATCCTAAGGCATACCCTGAACGATATCCAACAGTTTTTAGTAAGCATTTGGCAGGGATGTGGTTCTGTAAAGTTTCTTGCCATCAAAAATCTATGAAAGTTACATAAACATAGTGTGTGCCATCACTGAGATTCTAATTTATGGCTGTTTGGAAAACAGTTTCACTTCATCTGTGGAAGTCAGTTTGATTTGGTTTAGAAACTTAGTGAAGATATCTGAAGGTTGAAAATTCAGTTGAAGGATGTTTTGACAAACCAATCATATCAACTTCTTCTTTTTCTTTTAATGCAGTAGTGTTGTTATTGAGGCTTGCTTGTATCAGAGCATACTGCAGTGTGATTGTGATAATTTACTTCCTTTTTCCTTTCTTCCTCTTCCAGCTTTCATTTGGATAGCTTATCATTGATTTAGTGTATGTTAAGGAATTAGGAGTATCACTTAACAAGAAACCTTACATGATTTAGTAAAAGGAGTTCGCAAATCAGCTTATAAAAGTGATCAACTGGCAACAGTGAAACATGGACTGATGTCACCATGCAAGTCCAGAAACACTGCTAGTTCCTAATGGAGTGACAATAATTTCTTATTAAACTCATTGTGTTCAGTAAGTGCTGAGGTCTAATGCAGGCAGTAGTTCCTGTCTGCCAGGAGAACCATCTGCCATGAACATTATAGCAACTGATAGTGAATCCTTTCTTTTAATCACTGTGCTGATTTTACAATTTGGTAATGGACCTGGATACAGAAAAATCAATAAAAATCAGAGAATATCAACACTGAAGTGAACTTACCCTGAAATAAAGATTTTAATAAAGGGTATAATTAATTGCACTGAGCAAAAGTAGAGATTATGCAAGTTCTATTGATCTACAGCAGAGTCTGGTTCTGCTCCAGTTGTGCATTGCTGGGTTGCATTGACCTAATGCAAGAAAAGCCTACTTCTTCTCAGGATACTTGGTATTAATGAGTTCAATACTAAAATGATGGGAAACACAGTAGCACCATTTGAAATATCTTTTTCCTCATAGCAGAGCATGTGCAGAGGATACACTGGCAGGTATAAAAGATGCTCATTTGACCTGCATACACCGTATTTCCTCCTGGCCCATTAGTGGATGATTCACAAAGCTTCGTAAGTACATTACCACAAGGGGTGGAACAAAATCTAATCTGATGAAAACAAATAGAGGCCAAGCCATGGATTTTGTACTTGAGCAAATAGCAGTAGGACTTTCTTAACTTGTCAATCGTTGTAAGTTCCATAGTAACCTAGAGCTGCTAAACAGTTCTACTTCCAGGACTTCTCTTCCTTACACATGAGGGCTCCCTTAATGGTGGACAAATGGTCCTCAAGGAAGAAGTACACAAATATGTGGATTTGGTATATTTCTCAGGGTTAACAACAAGCTTCTCTTTAAACAGTCTCAAACTTGAACTGCTTTTTGAGTTCTTGGAGACTTTTTTGTTTGCTCTCTCCTTTCCAAAAATTCACACCATGTGATGTTAAGATACTGACTGACACAAAGCATTGAAGGCAATAGCCATTATGACAGTTATACCCGCAGACACAAAAGAGATATAGCACTGCCAGTGATTTGTTTCAGCAGCAGGGGAAATGCTACTGATGTTGTTAATACAAGGAAAAGAACTGGCAATAACTATAGAGGGGAGTGGGGATAGAAAATTGCTTGATGTTGTTGGAAGAAACAACTTCAGACAAAAACTATGTAGCACACACTACAAAAGTGTCAAAGGTTATATAATAATATGATGCATTAACAAAATTTGATCATTCCTCTCAAAATTTTCAAAAGTTAATAGTTATTTTTAATTATGAAACTAACCTTTTAACAAATCTGAAACAAATGTGTAAATACCCGATTATGGACATGATAATTATAGGTTGTTTGAAAAGTAGTCCCATTTTCATTCGCAGATACCTGACACAAATATCCTGCTCAGACATTGAATTGAAATCATATATTATTGAAAGGAACTGCTACATGTTAAATACAATGACTTAATTTTTTAAAAAAGTAATATTTTTAAAGCATTTTTAAAATTATTCTGTAGATGGGAAGTAGTTCACTGAGATAACCAAAAGTTCAAAAAAAAGCTACAAAAAATGAAAATCTGAATTTAAAAAGCAAGACAGGCAGCAGCTATGGGGATACACATTGAATCAAAATTCCAAGGATACACATTGTACCAAAAGGATATGCCGGTTGGCAGAGGGGTTGGGTGGCTCTGCTGGTTTAAAAATAATGAAATGAAATCCTTAGAAAGAGGAGAGATAGAGTTAAGAAACTACAAGGGTAAAAAGACTCTGATTTGAGTTATATACAGGTCTCCAAACTGTAGCCAGGATGTGGGCTACAAGTTATAACAAGAGAATGAAAATGTATGTCAAAAGGACAATGCTGTGAAAGTCATGAATGATTTCAATATGCAGGTAGATTGGGAAAATCAGGTTGGTGCTGGATTCCAAGATGGGGAATTTGTAGAATGCCTGCAAGATGGCTTTTTAGAGCAACTCGTGATTAGAGCCCACTAGGCGATCAACTATTCTGGATTGGATGTTGTGTAATGATCCGATTTGATTAAAGAGCTTAAAGTAAAGGAACCCCTTATGACAGTGGTCATAATATGATATGATTCACCCTGCAATTTGAGAGGGAGAAGCTAAAGTTAGATGTGTCATATTACAGTGGAGTAAAGGAAAATACAAAGGCATGAGAGAGGAGCTAGCTAAAGTTGATTGGAAGGGGACACCAGAAGAGATGATGGCAGAACAAAAATGGCTGGAGTTGGATGGCACAGGATAGATACATCCCAAAGAAGAAGAAGAAGTATTCTATAAGCAGGATAAAGCAATAGGGGCTGACAAGGGAAGTCAAAACCAACTTAAAAGCAAAACAGAGGGCATATAATAGAGCAAAAATTCGTGGAAGTTAGAGGATTGGAATTTAAAAATCAAAGAAGATAGCTGAAAAAGCCACAAAGGGAAAATATGAAATATAAAGGTAGGTTAGCCAATAAGCTCAAAGAGGATACCAAAGGTGTCTCAGATATATAAAGAATAAAAGAGAGGAGTAGAATTGAACCACTGGAAAATGATGTTGGAGAGGTAGCAATGGACAAGAAAATGGCAGAGAAACTGATTAAGTAATTTGCATCAGTCTTCACTGTGGAAGACATGAGCAGTATGCCGGAAATTTGAGAGTTTCAGGGGGCAGAAGTGAGTACAGTTTCTATTACTAGGGAGAAGGTGCTTGGGAAACAGAAAGGTCTGAAGGTAGATAAGTCACCTAGGCCAAATGGACTGCACCCCAGGATTCTGAAAGAGGCTTCTGAAGAGATTGTGGAGGGATTAGCAATGATCTTTCTAGAATCAGTAGATTCTGGAATGGTTCCAGAGGAACGGAACATTGAAAATATCACTCCACTCTTCAAGAAGGGAAGGAGGCAGAAGACAGGAAAGTATAGACCAGTTAGTCTGACCTCAGTGGTTGGGAAGATGTTGGAGTTAACGATGTGGTTTCAGGGTACTTGGAGGCACATGATAAAATGGGCCAAAATCAGCTGGTTTCTTTAAGGGGAAATCTTACTTGACCAATCTGTTGGAATTACTTGAAGAAGTAAGACCCAGGATAGACAAAGGAGAATCAGTGGATGTTGTGTTCTTGGATTTTAAGAATGCCTTTGACCAGGTACCACATGTGAGGCGGCTTAATACCCATGGTATTACAGGGCAGTTGCTCACATGGATTGAAGGTTGGCTGCCAGGCAGGAGGCAAAAAATGGGAATAAAGGGATCCTTTTCTGATTGGCTGCCAGTGACTCGTGGTATTCCACAGTGGTTGGTGCTGGGACCACTTCTTTTTATGTTGAATGTCAACGATTTGGAATACAGAATTGATGGCCTTGGCGCCAAGTTTATGGATGATATGAAGATAGGTGGAGGGGCAGGTAATGTTGAGGAAGCAGGAAGGCTGGAAAGGACTTAGACAGGTTAGCGGAGAAAAAGTGGCAGATGGAATACAGTGCCGAGAACTATATGGTCATACACGTTGGTAGAAAGAATAATGGATAGACTATTTTCTAAATGGAAAGAAAATTCAAAATTCAAGATGCAAAGGGACTTGAGAGTCCTCGTGCAGGAATCACTAAAGCTTTTTTATGCCATGGGTCCTTACCATTCACCAAGGGGTTTGTGGGTCCCAGGTTGGGAACCACTGCCCTAAAGGTTAATTTGCAGGTTGTTGAGGCAGGCGAATGCAACATAAGCATTCAATTCAAGAGGACTCGAATATAAAAGCAAGGATGTAATGCTGAAGCTTTATATGGTACTGATGAGGCCTCACTAGGAGTATCGCGAGCAGCTTTAGGCCCCGATTTAAGAAAGGAGGTGGAGACATTGGAGAGGATTTGAACGAGGTTCACAAGAATGACTCCAGGAATGAAAGGATTATCGTATGAGAAAGAATTGAAGACTCTGGTCCAGTACTCACTGAATTGTAGAAGAATGGGGAGTGCGATCTCAATGAAAGCTATTGACTTTTGAAAAAGGATATTTCCTATGGTGGGGGAATCTGGGACCAAAGGGCATAGCCTCATAATAGAGGGACTTCCATTTAGAATCGAGATGCACATAAATTTCTTTAGCCAGAGAGTGGCGAATCTGTGGAATCCTTTGTTACCGGTGGCTATAGCGGTCAGGCCATTGGGTATATTTAAGGTGGAAGCTGATAGATCTTGATTAGTCAGGATGTGAAGGAGTATGGGGAGAAGGTAGGAGAATGGGATTGAGAGGATAATGGATCGGCCATGATGAAATGGCAGAGTAGATTCGATGGACCGAATGGCTAGTTCTGCTCATATGTCTTGTGGTCTTGTGGTCTTATGGAGATAAAGGCAGGGACATCATTCCAGGTACATCACCTTTCATCAGAATACATTGTTTTTCACCTCCTTTGATTTACCAAAGCAATTCATCTCACCTTGAATAGCATCTCACCTTTCTCCAGGCCGCATTACAAGCCTTGGGATTTAACACTGAGTTCAACAAGATAACCAGCCTTTCATTTTTGTATTTCGGCTGACCTGGTCTCATTAAAGATGATCAGCCTGCTGTTTACCCCACAGATGCTGACCGACCTGTTGAGTATTTCCTGCACTCCCAGTTTTATTTCAGATTTCCAGGATCTGATGTTTTTAGGATTTTACAGTTCTGACAATGCTGATGTCTTATTCTCATCCTCCATTAGCTTCTACTTACACCTCCTTCAGACATATCAGTTGACATACACCACATTCTCAAAGGTGACACAACAGCCACTTGATAAATTCAGTCTCCCTTGAATTCCAATATATTGCAGATATTCCCTCTGGTCTCTCCACTCGTTTCTGTTCTCTCAAAACAGATATGATATATAACTTCTCCAGAGTTAGTTCTGAGGAACGATAGACCATTTAACATTATATCACTGGTTCCTTTGCTGCAGCAGCTACCTCACCTGCTGAGCATTGCCAATGATTTCTAATTGTGCTTAAGCCCGGTGATCGATTTTGGCCAGCAACTTTTAATGTTGCATCCCTCAAAGGACATTTTAAACAGTGCAAAAGCACATTTTAAATGTGAAACAACATCAGTTATTCTTTCAGTCAGGAAGCATTTTCATTTGCTGATCTTCACACCCAGGATGAGCACACACTGGCAATGAAATGGCTATGGTATACTTTGGGAAAGAAGTATATGTTTTAAGAGCAAATCTCATCCTGTTACCCTCTGCCTAGATAATAATTTCTTTAAAAAAGCAAACTAAATTCCTGAACAAGTGTTCTGAATGTGTTTGACAGAATGATATTTATAAGGGACTGAAGAAACTGCATAAGACTGTCGAGAACATAGTCATATTCTCACCTTCTGGTGAATGATGCAGAAAAAAATACTTCCCCTCCTGTCAAACATATACAAAATGGTTCAGAGTCAGAGTCAGTCATTAAACTTTGTAATTCTTTTTCACTGTGTCAACTGGTTGGTGGCCAAGTTTTCAACACAGAAAGAAATTTCATTGACATAAAATCTAATACAATTGATATTTTAATGAAGTGTTGAGTTCTCAATTTTTGCTTGTTTATTAAATGAAGTAAAAGAGAATTTGGTTATTTCATTGAAAATATATTTTAAAGCTAGATATCCACATTTAAAACAATGCAAATGAAATAAATGCATCATAAATAAATGAGTTAACTGAAAGCATTGCAGCCAAGCAGTTAGTAAGAGCAAGAAGAAACAGAAATAGAACTGATGGCATACTTAATTATTATAATGTGGCCAATCTTAAAACATCTGAACTCTGGGCATGAACTCCGTACAATTCTTCAACCTAATTAATGGTTAGAACATGATGTCCAATGCACGCTGACATTTCCATTGTGAACTGGTAAGTGAAACTCCCCACAAGGTGTGCAAAGTCAGAAAATTACTTGTATGTCGAGTCTGCTTCAGCAAGCATCTTAAAAATTGCAATAATGCAAACGATTGTACAATTTTTGATGTAGAAAAGGCACAAGACAAAATAGATGACAAATCAAAGTTGGGAAAATTAGCTGGTTCGCTTTGCAGGAGGGTTGCAAGCGAGGAGAGGGGAAATTCCAGAACATAGGTCCCAGTGGCCTAGTGAAGGTTACAGCCAGATCATTCAGGATTTTAGTAAATGTCATGGTCAGCCTCAAGCAGTTGAGTGGCTCACATCTGGTTGTAACTTAAATGTTTATATGTTATATAACTTAATCCCAAAGTATGCATTGAAGCTCTGGACTCCAAAGCTACAGAAAGTGTTTTTAAACAACAGTAGGTCCTTTAACTTCATAATTCTCCACCGGCCCCAGAAGCTCCCTCAACTTCGCTGTTGTTTTTAGTATCATTTCTAAACCAATGTTAATCTGCCCTTTCTCTTACTTTGGGATCTATTGATCTGAACTGCAAATTCCTGGCATTTTTCATTTAGTTCTTATGAACCATTAGAAAATAGAAAAAAAATGGCTCGCAGTATCCAAAAAGATGAAATCAAAATAAATAAAAGGCACAATAAAACAAAGTAAAAGATGACATTTAAAACTTACAGAGTAGGTCGGGTACCAGGTTTACCACAATGTTGGCACTAGCACAATAAAACGTTCAGTGCTGACACCAATGGCATGGTAGAAGTACAACGGTAGAAAAATCACAAGCATAATGGTTCTATTAGCAGCATGAACTTATTCCGGATACATAATAGCACAGTACCATGGTCTATATCCCTGAGCTGGTACACAATGAGGCCAAAGTAATATATTTTGCCTTTCTGCCAAGCTAGAAATATTGTAAATGTAGCAAAAAAAGGATCAAAATACAGTTGATATTTCAACAACTTACATTCACAGAAAAATGGGAGCCCTCCTATGATAACTCAAATTTGTAGACACACCTAAAATCCCATTACATAATTTTGTAGGCACAATTTTATAGAGAAACAGCTGATATGTGGCTGATCATAAAATCATGAAAGGTGGGAGTTCTGCTGGTTCATAATCACTGGTAGTTTAGTGAAATATGGTGGAATTGTACTTGCATTCTGTTACTAAAATATAAATGTTTAACAGAGGTTATACTTTAAACTGCTTCATTGACATTCATAAACATCTTGGAGCTGTGAATGAAAGTCTCCCATTCTTAAATTGTTTTAAAATTATTTATGCAATTTCACCAGTGGTAATGAGACCTTTAAGAACAAAGTACTGCACCACTCATTCTTTCCACTGGACTCCCGCTGCCTCTCTTCCCCTACCTGTTGCCCACCAATTTCAATCCATTTTTGGCACCACTCTAGGTAATAACACTCTCCTCAGTTGCTCCTTTGAGCATTACACATAGTGTTTTTATTTCTTTTACATGCACCAGTATTATTTCAATTATCCATTGAAGTCGAAGGGCACTGTTTAAAAGGACAGCTATTTCTACTTGTCACATAATAGCTTTGAGCTTGTCTGGCCAAGTGCCAATTATGCAATAAACCAACACCAAGGCTGTTTACAAGAAGGAGATGAGCAGATTCTATTTTCTAAGGAAGCTCAGATCCTTCAATATGTGCAGCAAGATGTTGGAGATCAGTCAGTTGTAGCGAGTGCGGTCTTCTTTGTGGCTTTATGTAGGGGGAGCAGCATCGATAATGGTGATGCAAAAAGACGAAATAAACTCATCAAAAAGGCTAGATCCATCCTTGGCTACAACCTTTTGAGTTAGTGATGGAGTGGAGGTCACTAAACAGACTGTTATCCATGATGAATAATCTGGCATATCCTCTCCACGACCTACTGAATAAGCAGCAGAGCACCAGTTTGAATAGACCCATTCAGTTTCTGCAGTCACAAGGATCATTGTAGAAAATATTTCCTGCCAGATACAATAAGCAGATGGAGTTCAACCCAGATAAGTGAGAGGTGATTCATTTTGGTAGGTCAAATATAATGGCAGAATATAGTATTAGTGGTAAGACTCTTGGAAGGATCAGGTGGATCCTTGGAAGGTGGAGGATCAGAGGGATCTTAGGGTCTGAGTCCATAGGACGCTCAAAGCAGGTTGACTCTGCAGTTAAGAAGGCATATGGTGCATTGGCCTTCATCAATCATGGAATTGAATTCAGGAGCCGAGAGGTAATGTTGCAGCTATATAGGACCCTGGTCAGACCCCACTTGGAGTACTGTGCTCAGCTCTGGTCACCTCACTACAGGAAGGATGTGAAAACCATAGAAAGGGTGTAGAGGAGATTTACAAGGATGTTGCCCGGATTGGGGAGCATGCCTTATGAGAATAGGTTGAGTGAACTCGGCCTTTTTTCCTTGGAATGACGGAGGATGAGAGGTGACCTGATAGAGCTGTATAAGATGATGAGAGGCATTGATCGTGTGGATAGTCAGAGGATTTTTCCCAGAGCTGAAATGACTGCCACAAGAGGGCACAGATTTAAGGTGCTTGGAAGTAGGTACAGAGAAGATGTCAGGGGTAAGTTTTTTATGCAGAGAGTGGTGAGTGCATGGAATGGGCTGCTGGTGACAGTGCTGGAGGCAGAAATGATAGGGTCTTTTGAGAGACTCCTGGAGAGGTACATGGAGCTGAAAATAATAGAGGGCCATGGGGGTAACCCTAGGTAATTTCTAAGGTAAGGACCTGTTCAGCACAGCTTTGTGGGCCAAAGGGCCTGTATTGTGCTGTAGGGTTTCTATGCTTGTATGTTTCTAACAGTTCATCTCTTGTGTGACAAGAAAACACACATCATAGTACATTAGTCTCTATTTTATTATTTTGCACATTAGTATTGCACATTGGTAAATTATTATTGTGTATAGTATTTTTCTATACTTTATTATTAGCTAAGTCTGCACACTGCTAAGTATGTCCTTAAATATTGCTGCTGTAACAAAAGAATTTCCCACTCGGGATCAATAAAGTACTTATTATTGTTAAATGGTTGTCAAAGATTAGGTAATTTCACAGGAAAACAAAGCCAATAGGACTAAAGTATCCATTTTATTTTTTCCATGCCTAGAGAAATGAAAATAAATTTGCATATAGGGAGATTTTTTTCCACTCTCTCATGATGTACTCTAAAGTTAATGAAGAACTTTTGAAGTGTAGAAAATCATGATAGGAAGGAGTCAAAAAGAGGGATATGCTGATGGGCCAATGATGTATTTTGGTAATATTTGCTGAGGTGATGTTATTAGCCCCATTTCTGGAACACTTGTGCTCTTCATGAGTCCACTGATGTGGCTTGAGGTTTATGTCTCATCTGACCAGGCTCATGCGATGCCGGCTGTTTGCTTAGGCTGCACGATAAAATGGAACTTTAATCCACAAGCTGGTAATGCGGCAGAGAGTACATCTACTGAGCCACAATGACAACTTGGAAGTACCAAATTTAAACCTCCAAGGAAATATACAGAACCAATTTCCCGAAGCAGGAGCTCCATTAGGTTGGCATGTGGATTTTTATCATGAAGTAGGAAGACAAAAGAAACTGATGAAGTGGATGTACTGTATATGGATTTTAGTGTGACCTTTGACAAGGCTGGCCATACCAGGCTCATTCAGAAAGTCAGGAGGCATATGATCCAGGGAAACTTGGCTGCATTGTTTCAAAACCGGCTTGCATACTGAAGGCAGAGGGTGGTAGTAGATGGAGTGTATATTGCCTGGATATGAGTGACTGGTGGTGTTCTTTTGTGATCATTTCTGGGACCCTACACTTTATTTTTTTATAAATGACTTGAACAAGGAAGTGGAAAGATGACAGATGACACAAAGGTTGGTGGTGTTGTGGATAGTGTAGAAGGTTGTTGTATGATATTATGGGATATTGGCAGGATGCAGAGCTGAGCTGTGAAGTGGCAGATGGAGTTCTATCCAGAAACATGTGAAGTAGTTCATTTTGGAAGGTCAAACTTTAGTGAAGAGAACAAGGTTAACGACAGGATTCTTAACAGCGTGGAGGAACAGAAGGATCGTGGGGTCCACATCCATATATCCTTCAATGTTGTAGTGCAAGTTGAAAGGGTGTTAAGAAGGTATATGTTCTGCTGGCCTTCATTATTCAGGGGATTGAGTTCAAGAGCTGCGAATTAACGTCACAGCTGTATAAAACTCTGGGTAGACCACAGTTGGAGCATCGTGTTCAGTTCTGGTTGCCTCATTATAGGAAGGATGTGGAAATTTTAGAAAGGGCGCAAAGGAGATTTACAAGGATACAGCTCGGATTAGAGAGCATGACTTAAGAAGATCAGCTGAATGAACTAGGACTTTACTTTTTAGAGAGAAGGAAGATGAAACATGACATGATAGAGTTGGTAAAGATGTAAAGAGGTATAAATAGTATGGACAGCCAGAGACTTCCCAGGGTAGAAATAGCTAATGCAAGGGAGCTTAACTTTAACTTGTTTGGAGTAAAGTATGGGGAGGATATCAGAGGTAGGCTATTTTACACAGAGAGTGGTCGTTCTTGGAATGTGTTGTCAGGGAAGGTGGTAGTGGCAGATGCATTAGGGACATCTAAGAAACCCTTAGATAGGCACAAGGATGTGGAAAGCTCTGTGGGAGGGAAGGGTTAGATTGATGGCAGAGTTAATTAAAGGGTCAGCACAGGTTGTGGACCAAAGAACCTGCACAGTGCTGTGATGTTCTATGTCCTATGTTAAGACAGATTTCATCTTCTCTCACATACATCTCCATCATGTGAGTAATCTTTGCCACTTAAAAAGCCCTTGTCCAAGTTATTGGGATTTTTTTCCAAAGCATGTTTACTGGAAATTAACACAGATATATGGACATTGCTCATCTCATAAACAAAATTTCTCTGCATAAAGCATGTGACACTGAACAGATGCAGTACTTTATGCCATATCATTATCATTAAGCCTTTAATATCAGTCCAGTTCACTATCTTATGAGCTTCTACCCTTCAGAATTAATTTACATTGTCCTGCAATTTCAGCCAACCATTCTTACATATAAAAAGACCATAAGACCATGGAGATAGGAGCAGAATTAGGCTAATCAGCCCATCAAGTCTGCTCTGCCATCCCATCATGGCTGACTTATTATCCCTCTCAACCCCATTCTCCTGCCTTCTCCCCATGACCTTTGATGTCCTGACATACCAAGAAGCTATCGCACTTTGCTTTAAATATAGCCAATGACTTGGCCTCCACAGCCATCTGTGGCAATGAATTGCACATATAATCTTCCACCATTGCCAACTAAAAAAACTTTGGATGAGTACCTGCAGGCTTTTGACACAGGAAACTGCACATCAGTGACAGAAAATGCAGATGGAACTGTGTGCAAATGTATGTGTGAGCTCTGCATTTCAAAAATAGTGTGCTGATGATGGAAGCAACCAGAACAGTTTTTAGTTCAATGTGTGCATATACAGTATATCCTCTTTCTCTGATTTTGAGAATGTTTGGTATCAATTCCGTCTTTAAACTGCTAAAGCCTTACAACAAAGCTACACTTTCCAAAGAGCAAGGTTTTTCACTTCCTTTTCTACGCTGCTCCCAAGGATATTTGAAAGGTCAGGATACTGCTTTCGGGGAAAGCAGCAGCACCTAATCCATTAAGAGCAATTCAGAACAAAATAAACAAACAAAGCTTTAACCACTCCAGTGACAACAGAGCTGAACAAACAAGCAATTTCCATAGAAAATCCCATCAATTTCAGGATCAATAGTCCTCAAGACTGATCTCTTAAGTGATGAAAGCTAGAAAATCTCTGTTGTGTGGACTTTAACACTTCTATTTACAATTAGGACACTGGCTCAGATAGTAAGCTCTGTTGGTAAGGCTCACTTGGCCACAAACATAAGAAAGTCAACTTAATCCTTAAAAGCCTGAGGGTTCAGCTCTGTGCTTTCTGTCTTAGACATCTCATCAGTGAATATCCTGACAATCAGAGGCAACAGAGTTTAAGATTAAACAGAGAAACAGAGTTTGAACATATGCTCAGTCTTCATTATCCTCAGTGTATTCTGTCACAGAAGTAAAGCAATTCATTGATGAAGCCTTCAATGGAAACATATGTGATTGTTCTGCAGTAATAACAGAACAATCTCTCGACTATTCAGGACCAGCTAAAATCGAATACAACGTGAAAACTAAATAACATAGGCACTAGAAATTTGAACCAAGTGCAGAAAATGGCAGAAAATCTCAAAAAGTCAGATAGCATCTGTAGAGAGAAAAACTGATTTAAAAATTCGACCTGGTGACTTATTTACCATTCTCAAAAATCTCTGAAATATTATCGTTTTAGAGAAACTTTAAAATGCACTTATTGAAGTTTTCTTTTCCCCTATAAAGTTTCAACAACTCATGGAGTGAAATTAGTGGTGGGTGCCTTAGGATTAGATTGAATTGTTTTTAACATTATAACTTCCTGTAAAAGAATCCTGAGAATGTAATGATGCCTTTACCTGTCTGTGATGATTAAATTGGAAAAGCAAGATTCTCCCACACAAGATGATCCAAACTTTACACCTCCTTCTCACATGATTTGTCATGCTTGATCTTACTATATCTGGGTGATCATAATGCTTTCTATTGACCTCGTGCCCCTACCTCCTTGGAAGGCTAAGGAAGTTTGGCATGTCCTCTTTGACCCTCACCTAATTTTTTTATCAATGATTATTGGTAAGTATTTATCTGGATGCATTGCAACTTTGTCTGACAACTACTCTGCCTGAGAATTCACAAAAAAAAACTGCGGGGAGTTGTGGACACTGCTCTGCATATCATGGAAACCAACATCTGCCTGTGGACTCTATACACACTTCTTGCTGCTTCAGTAAAGCAGCTAACATAATCAAAGATCCAACCCACACCAGACTCTCTTCTGTCCCCTCCCATTGGGCAGAAGATATAAAAGCCTAGAAGCACATACCATCAGGCTCAAGACCAACTTTTACCTTGCTTTCATAGGACTATTGTGCCAACAGTGGATTCTTGAACTCACAATCTACCTCGTTATGGCCCTGTACTTTATAGTGTGCCTGCACTGAATGTTTCCTGAAACAGTAATGCTTTATTTTTCATTGTTATTGTTTTCCCTTGTACTACCTCAACGTGCTGATGTGATAAATTATCTGTGAAGACGGCCTGCAAAACAAAGTTTTTCCTGAACCCTGGCATTGCAATGAGCGGTTGGAGTGACTGGAGGCTGACCCAAGTGCAGGACACAGGCACGGAGACTAGACACGGAGATGGACTTGGACTTGAGTTGGAACTCGGAACCAGGATTTGGACTTGAGTTGGAACTCAGAACCAGGATTTGAACATGAAGCCTTGACTGGGACACAGAGCCTGGACTTGGCCTTGACCGGAAAACAGAGCCTGGACTTGGCCTTGACTGGACCGGGACTCGGAGCCTTGACTTGGACTGGGATTCGGACTTGACAAAACAAAACAACGACAGACAATTCGTATTGCAGGTCGGAGCAGTGGCAAATGGCCTGCAATACTCAACCGGACACAAGGCAACAAAAACAAATGACAGTCCATTCGTATCTTGACTCCTGGTAGCACATGAAGTGGCAAGCTCTCGACTCGCCCAGGAACAGCAGACGGCAGGCTCTCAACTTGACACAAGAACTGTGAATTGTAGGCTCTTGACTCGACCCAGGAACAGTGGATGACAGGCTCTCGACTCGACCCAAACCCGGTGGCTCAGAACGAGCATAGCTGCACTGCTGAGGTGACGAACCAGTAGCGAGTAGATGAAAGCCGGAGTCTTTATGCTGCCAGTTCTAATAAGGATCAGGTGCCCTAATCAACGAGCCCAGTGGAACATGGGGAAAAGGGAGTTAACAGAAATGAGGAGACAACGGATTGGACCATGACACTTGGTACACGTGACAACAACAAACCAATTTACCAATTTACTTTAAAGTGATAATTGCTATTACATAAAACCAGAACTATTATTATGGGATAAGCAATATTCATTTTCTTTTATCATTCAATGACATTACTTGGGAACCAGTACAGATCAGCAGTTATGCAGGCAAAATGTGATAAGGTGAAGATGAATCCTCAGACACTAGAGGTTAGGATGAGTTGAAATTTATGGAGACTTTGGGAGACCAGCCCAGGATAGTTAGAAGTTAACTGTACGGCCAAATTCATTGACAACAGATGTCTGAAAGCCAATTTCAGCACCAGAATTGTTGGGTCAGGCTGCAACCAAATAATGTTTTGGAGGTGGATGTTGGAATTCGTAATGATTGTGCAAATATATGGTCAGAAACTCCACTTGGAGTCAAACAATGAACTGTTGTTGTAAAGACGCTGATTTAGTTTTAGGCAGTTGTGGGGGAGGGAGAGGTTGGCAAGGAAACAGAGTTTGAGATGAAGACTAGTGGTAACGTCTTTGGGGTTCTCAAAATTTAGCTGAAAGAAATTTCTGTCAGGCAGCCTGTCAATATGGAGACAATGGAAACCTGCTGGTGAAGCAACATTGAGTATTACGCTGCAATGTTCTGAAGGGGCTGTCTGAGAGGTGGGTGGGATCATATGTGTATTGCTGCTGGCTTCCAGTGTAATGGTACAGGAGTTAGATGAGAAGAGGTTGTGACTTAATTCCCTGATTTTATATCCAGGCAGACAGTGGTGGAAGTGTCTTTGGAGATGATTGTCAATCAGTTCATAATCTGCAGGCTGGTCAGGAAATAGAATAACACAATCACGTCTTTGAAAATCTCCTCACACCCACACACATCAATCTTGAACATAATATTTAAAATATGGTCTAACGAGCACTGTAGAATTAATGTTATAGAGACACAGAATTAAATAGCACTGAAACATTTCAGCTTAACACTTCTGCTCAAAGATTCCATGCCTCAGTTAATAATCCCTTATGCCTCTTTAATCATCTTACTGATCTATCCTTCTTCCTTTAAGGATCTGTGGACATATTCTCCAAGATCCCTCTGTTTCTCCACACCACTCAATATCTTGCAAATTATTGTTCTTTCCTGTGTTGTTTAACCTCCTAACATTTGTTACCTCACACTTTCCTACTAAAATTCTATTTGTTGAGTTTTTGCCCAGCTGACTGTATTATCTCTCTTTTCTCTGCAGCCTAAAGTTTTCCTTCTAATAGACAATCATATGGTCAAATTTTACATCATCAGCACAATCATTAATACTTGCAAATAAAAAGTAAGGCACCATGTGCCACTGGAACTACAAGATTTACAGATTGCCAGTTTGAAAAACAACCATCATCTATTATCCCTTGCTTCCTGCCACTGAACATTTTTGGATCCCATTTGCCTCTCTCCCTTGGTCAAAACCACACTGCATTCATTAGGAACTATTTGATATTTGAAACAAATAGACCTTAGTTTTATCAATCTCCAAAAGTATTAGCAAAGAAAAGTAGCATAAGATAATGCTTCCTTTTGCATTTTTCTGTGACTGACATTTATCAACACCACATTTTTCTTACACTGCATTAGTCGTGTATTATGTACATGGAAGTTATGATTATATTCAGTGATGGCTGTGTGTTACTATCCACTGATAGGCAGTGAAAAAGATTTTGTTCTTCCAGTTGGATTTGTTTTTGTTGTTCTCTAGCAAGAGCATCTGTCATCAACATTCTCAGAGTTCTGTCTGACTTCCTAGACCTGTTCCTCAAATGGACAACTTCCAACTCTTTATCACCCCTACTGCCGACCCCCAATTCACCTCAACATCAACTCTGCCATTGGCTCCTTACTCCTGCTGTCTGCAGTCCTCTTTCTCCACCTCCAGCTCTCATTGGGTCCTTCTCCATCCCCATCCCCTAACCTTGATTCACTGCCCAATTGATATCTTCACGAGCCTCCCTCCACATTGGTGAGAGTGCACAAAATAGAGCCAGTTGTGCAAGTTTTCACCTGTGAGTTCTGCTCTGTCATACATGATACCTTGGGTTTCAAGGAAAATGGAGCATTGCTGTCAGGGGCCTGCAGTGGACGAGAGTGTGTCATTTCCTTAATGTATTTTCTGGTGTTGCACTGTTTCTTACCCAACAAGATAAAATTAATTAATGAACTAATAATGCTATTTGTTCTTATTTCACATCACTTTGTCTAACTAGAATGATGAGGGAACTTTTCTGTGAAACCACCCTTCTTTCCATAATCAAACTAGATCCCGATAAACAGTCTTTTATCTAGAGCCCATAGTTAAAGAAAGAAAATATACATGATTCATGTTGAAATAAAATTAAGGTAAATAGTTATAAATAATATACTTATTTTCAACTTTTCCAAATGGAAAGCTTGTGTATTACAAGGTATGATTAGGAATATACTGATGGAATTTGCAGAGGCATAAAGCATCAATCATATGAACTGATTTCAATATGCCAATTTGTAATGTTTTATGATACATAATTAGTTATTTACAGCTTACTAGCATGAATTTAAATAGAATCTTCAGAAATATCATTAACGAAGAAAGCTATGTAAAGAGAACAACACATTTTAAAACCAATCTAAGGTTAGATTTGAAGTAAAAATGTACAAATATGATAAATTCAAAGGAATCGTTCTCCAAATGTCATGTGTAATAAAGCCCTCAATGCAGATTATTACAAGTATGAAGACATATGGAAACCAAGTGGAGTAGACAGCTGGCCTGCCATATTTCCAACATTGAGAGCTCTCCAGTCTGTACATCCTGAATATAGAAGATGTTGAAAGCTTTTCGTAAATAAATAGGACCACATTGCAACTGACACAGGTTACTCTATATTTTGCAACTTAATGATATGAAAGGAAAAAAATCTGATAAAGCTAATTTTCCACGTTTCAAGAGAGCTTCTACTATTTTCAGGGATTTGGAGTGCAGTCATAAATGTTAAATCTTTAATGCAAACTAACCAGCTTATTTTAAATACTTATTGGAGCAAATGTGATCTTCCATCAAAAACAATAGGCATCACACAAATAATTCTGGAATATCTCAGAGGGAGCAGCAAAGAACACTGCATACATCAGCTGACATTTGTTATGATGCAAAGGAACAAGCTTCTATTTATAATGTTACTTCTAATTCTGCAAAGCATCTCAAAATGCTTTACCAGTTCATTACCAAACAAAACTTCAATCTCACCCATATAATGAGATGTAAGGACATATGGTCATAAACTTGGTCAAAGTGTATTCTTTGTTTATTGAGATATAGCACAGAATAGGCTCTTCCAGCCCGTCAAGCTGAATTGCCCAGTAACCCTCCAATTTTAACCCTGTCCCAATCACGGGCTAAATAACCTGCTAACCTCTGTGGCTTTGAACTGTGGGAGGAAACCAGAACCCCCAGTGAAAACCCACACAATACACAGGAAGGACATATAGATTCCTTACAGATGACGTTGGTATCAAACTCTGAACTCCTACCCCCACCCGAGAGCTGTAATAGCCTTGTGCTAACTGCTTTATGCTAACTGGTTTTATGGAGCATTTTAACGGAAGTGAACAGTTTAAGAAGACAGTTCTAAAAGTTGGTGAGGACATATTGAAGTCCATGAGCTCCTCCCAATTCTAAATGGAAGTTAAGATGGACAAGACAGGGAAGAAAGAGGAGATATTCAAAAACTTGATATGCTGTGAATAAACTGTCTACTTTAGCAGATGATGATGATGATGATGATGGAATTAAAAGTAGCTCTAGCAGATGAGAGCAATGCTTAATGTGATCCAGCCAGATCTGACAGATAAACAATGAACATTTAGTTTAGATACCATGTTAAAATACACTATTACAAATATCCAGTGTCAGTTCTTGCAAATGTACAAGCAAATGTTATCTTGTCAATAAGTCCAGCTGAAACATTCAAGCCAAATAAAGCAACTTGCCTTCACTGAAATTTCTAAATGTTACCAAAGTAGGTTTTGCATTTTTTGCAACTTATTTTTAACAAAGCTAAAAGAAGCAAAAACTGTGTCTTTGATTTCAGGCAGTAATATATTAGAAAGAAGGTGGAAAGTATGTATCAACTTATTAAGTTCTAAACAACAGATAAGGCCTTTAATACTAAAGAAAATCTGTGAATATCATTTCTCATGATAAGTTGAATGCATATTGTTGTATAATTACCTAACATATGGACACAATGTCTCATTGAATCAATGGGGGATCATTTGATTTCTGTGCCCTTTCTTGACAAATATAAAGGAATTTAAAACAGAAAGAAACATTTCAAAGAGAGGATCCAGCATCTGAGGTTAACTGAAAAATATGTGGTTGCTCTCTCTGGCCCTAGAGGTAGCAGGCTTCTGAGGTGATATTGGGGAAAGCTGATGATTATTGCAAGGAATCACATTAAAGATATGATGTGCCAGTGGTGGAGGGAATAAAGATGTAGTGTGTTGGATGAGTGTCAATCAAGCAGAATATTTTATCCAAGAAGGTATTTTTCTCCCTATAGCTTCTTCCATCTTTACTCCAAAATTACTACCATAAACTCTGTTGATATTTGGTCAAAATGCATGATCTTCAACATGAAGGTAGCAGTTATACATTCACTTTTTACCCCTTAACATTAAATGCTTTCATATCCTTACACAGATCTGATTGTAAGGAAAGTTTCCACTGACCTAAGCTCAGACCAGGAAATCGACATCGCTGGATGTCGATGCACAGAGGCAAGAGTTCAGTTCAATTGATTTAAACCTCAGAGTTAAGGACATTGCTGACTTTAAACACTCTATTTGCCAATTTTGCACAGATATTGGTAACGCAAACCATCTAACAGAACTGCCATAGCTGAAAGTTCTTTCCATTAATCATTCAAGTCACTTATAATATGGTTGGAATTGAAAGGTCAATATCAAGCGAGTTAATTTGTAGGCTGACTTACTAAAGTTTCTGTGTATAGTCTTCATATTATGTTGCAGTGCAAATCAATGTGATAAGTGATCCAATGCTCTCAGATGCTGTATTTGTCAGTATTACCATTGATTTCCTCACAAACATCCTTTCATCACCTGATATAAACAAAGTCCTATACGGAATCATGCATTTGTGAGCTCATTTCACTCTGCAAAAGCTGACTTGTGACCTCTGTTGATTTGACAGAGATTAGAATAGCTCTATGATAGGGTATATTATTTACACAATACATTTTTAGTATGCTGACAGAACAGACGGCATATTTCTTCAGTTAATCTTTGTTCTGCAGAAACCTCAGTAATTTGCTAATCCTGCATTTTGATTAAATTTTACAAATATGATGTGATGTTTAATGAAATTGAAAATTAAAAAAATATTAAGCTGAAGGCATCCTGCTTATTTTCTTGTTTTACATATTACCACCTGGCCAGGATGAAGATTTTGGGGAGTATAATTCTATTTAAAAATTCTGCTCTTCCATTATTCCAGTACTTTAACTCAACATATCACCACCTATGTGTATTGAGATGATTTGCAGGAATGGTATTGATTATTTTTTCAAACTCTGAGTCACCAAAGCACACTTCTCACAGGCTAGTTCCATGCGTGCCTTCACTGAATTTTTACAATACTGTTCAGTCTATCAACAATTGCAGGAATGGCAGATGATCACAGACTGAAATAGTGGAAAATATTTTCATGGTTGCTCCTATCAAAGAACATTATGAGCAACTTTAATCTTTATTAAACGTATCTAAAAAAGTCACAAATACATCATCAGCTCTCACCATCAGTGTGGGCTGCAGTGATTACTGTGGTCGTGTTCAGTGTAATCCAGCTAACTAGATCGTGCAGAAAGCTAATTCAGAATCAGAATCTGGTTTACTGTCACTGACATACTGTATGTCATGAAATGTTTTGTGGCAGTAGTAGGGTGCAATACATAAAATTACTACAGTACGGTGCACAATTCTTAGGCACCATAGTTACATTTATGTGCCTAAGACTTCTGCACAGTATTGTAAATATAAATAAATGTATATTGCAAAACGATTAAAATTGTGAGGTAGTATTAATGGTTTATGGGTCTTTCTGAAATCTGATTGGAGAAGGGGAAGAAGCTGTTCCTCGAATGTTGAGTGTGTGTTGTTAGTCTCCTGTAGCTCCTCTGTGGTGGTGTTAATAAGAAACCCTCAGTGGTGGTGTTAATAAGTAAAGGGCATGTTCCAGGTGGTGGGGTTCTTAATGACGGATGTCACCTTCTTGAGGATCTCCCTTTTTGAAGATATCCTGGATGATCTTGATGGTCTCAACTGGAGCAGAATAGTTACACCATTGAACCTAAAAGTCTTCCTTTTAGTGACCATTGTGCAGCATAGAAAGATACACTGACAGTAACTTCCAGAGCTTTAACATGGAGGAGATCTTCCAATTGACTATCATGAAAAAGCATTGCTGCACTTGGTGGTATTAGAGCAGGTTTCCTGGTTCAGCACGCATACCTGAAAATCCATAAAGGTAATCTCATGCTGCTACTGTGGAATCCAAGCCTTAAGTGGCATGGTCTGTCATAGAAGCACAACAACTAAAATTTGTTAAAACTGCTGCTGTATGGAAGTTAATGGCCAGCGAAGCCTGAAGCGATTAGAGGAATCTTCCTGGGTGAGTTCCCGTCCAAAGCAACAGTCAGACATACCGAGCAGAGTTAGTGTGTGGATCAGCTTGGATTTGAACTTTTATGCCTGCTTGGGGAATGGGCTATGCTAGCAAGTCTTTATATCCCCAAGGAGATGATCTTCTCCCTCTGAGTGTGGAGCTGGTCTGACTTCCCTCATGATCTTACTGTGAGACGTGGCAGAATCTATACGTTGAGAGTGACTGCAACCTTCACTATGAGACCAGTCAAAGTTTGTGCATGTGCCTGGATTTGAGATCTGAGGGAGCGACTTGTGGGACAGCCTGTGTGGACCTTCATCTGCTGATAGTTATATATATTGATGGCCCTCTGGATAGTCTGGGCGGATAAGGGCCTCAGTGATGCAGGCTTCTGTGTATTTTCTGGTGTGATCTCCTGGCTGTCTCTGTTTCGCTTTGCAAGCCATCCAGCGCAAATGTTGAGTGCAGTCAAATACTCATTGGAAGACAGCTTTGAGGCCCAAAATTGGAAGTGTAGCTTTAAGTGTGAGATATGCATGGAATAAGCAGAACGGCTGTAGTGTTGTGGAGCAGCCTGGCAAAGAATACACTCTGAGTGTCATTGGCCCTTTAAATAGCGTCGTTTCAGAGGAAAGAGTGCTAGTAAAAACTGGCTGTGCTGTGAATAAACAAGGACTGTCATTTTTCTGATCAGTAATGTTGAAAATTACACTGGAAGGCAAATATGGGCATTGCTGTGTTGTTGACATAATTGGGAGGAATTTCATGGTAGAACCCTGTTACACATGTCAATGAAAGTCCCTCCAGAACTGGGAGCTGGGAGCAGATTCGGTGGACATTCCCTCAGTGTAAGAGCAGGAGAATTGCTGAATCAGAATCAGATTGATTATCACTGACATATGTCGTGAAATCTGTTGTTCTGCAGGAGCAGTACAGAGGAAGACATAAAAATTACTGTAAGTTGAAGACATTTTAAAAAATTCAAAAGACAAAAAATGAAGTAGTGTTGCTGGGTTCAAAAGTCTGGTGGTAAAGGGAACTAAACTGTTCCTAAAATTTTGAATGTCTTCAGGCTCCTCTGCCTCCTGCTCAATGGTAGTGCATGAAAAGAGCATGACACAGATGGTGAAGGTTTTTAATGATGGCTGCCACATTCTTGAAGAACTGTCTCTTGAAAGTGCCTTTCATGGTTGCAAGAGTTGTGTCTATGATGAAGTTGACTAGTTGACTATTCTCTGCAGCCTCTTGCAATCCTATGCATTGGCAGCGCCATACCAAGCTGTGATGCAGCCAGTCAGAATGCTCTCCACAGAACATCTATAAACATTTTAAAAAGTCTTTGGTGACATACCAAATCTCCTCAAACTCCCAATAAAGAAGAACCACTGGTGTGTCTTCTTTGTGATGCATCAATGCGTTGGGCCAAAGATAGATCACAATCCACCATTGGATCCCACCACTTGCCCAATATAAGCACAGTTTTGATCTGCTGTCTTCAGTATTGAAGCAACACATTTCTGGGCCTGGGTTCACATCTCAGTTTTTTTCTGACATAACATTCCTAAAATAATTGGGCAGTGTTAAGTAAAGCTGGATGAAATCTTCTGCATACACAACCCTACTTTGAAAGAAGCTTCTTCTTAATTTTTAAATTAAATCAGATGCTTTGTTTTTACTAGCCAATGCTTGTTGTCAATATTTTAAAAGCTTAAATCATCTGTACCTTATTGGGCTGCAACTTGGTTGGAAAGTTTGGCAGGCCCATGTTAAAACTATTGGGATTTACTTCCCACCCCATCCAGTGAAAGATTCCCTTCTGAATATGGAGACTCCACATATGTTGTCTGCCCTCATTGGCATCTGGCCAGCTGTACTCTGACTGACATTGGGCTCCTCAGGAGGCCCAGCTGAACAGCATTCATGTACAATTTCCCAGCATTTCCACTAAGGAATCCGCTTACTGACTTGTGGCAGGTTAGCCTTCATTGAAGAATAATTCCTTTCAATTTAATGCAGAGCAAAGGCTGTGAGTAATTGGGGTAAGTATTAGGAAGCAGGTAGTTTTTGAATTAATTGAATTGAATTGACTTTATTACTTAGATCCTTCATTTACACGAGGAGTAAAAATCTTTACGTTACATCTCCATCTAAGTGTGCAATTTATAGTAATTTATAATAAATAGTATATACAACAGGACAGTCAATATAACACAGAAATACAATTATGATAGCATGAGTTCATCAGTCTGATGGCCTGGTGGAAGAAAGAAGCTGTCCCGGAGCCTGTTGGTCCTGGCTTTTATGCCGTGGTACTGCTTCTGAGATGGTAGCAGCTGGAACAGTTTATAGTTGGGGTGACTCGAGTCCCCAATGATCCGTCGGGCCCTTTATACACATCTGTCTTTGTAAATGTCCTGGATAGTGGGAAGTTCACATCTACAGATGTGCTGGACTGTCCGCACCTCTCTCTGCAGGGTTGTGCAATTGAGGAAAGTACAGTTCCCATACCGGGCAGTGATGCAGCCAAACTTACTTAAGTGTTACTAATTGAATTGTTTCATAATTATTAAGTGCTTTAATTTAAAAGAATAGTTTAAATTGTTTTGCATTTTCCTGAATTGCTCACTTGATTTTTGTATGGATCTGTACTTTAGCGGTAAGTACCTGATAAGTTTGACAGCTAGCTACGTTTGGGAGAACAGGTTAGCAGGCCATTGGTGATTTTTGCACTTGTATGTGGGGAGGGTGTGTTGTAGCTTGCTAAACTGTATAAACCCTTGTCCCAGCAAAAGTCTCCATGTGTGGATTAGATTGGCTTCAGAAGGTGGTGGACATGGAAAAGGTAATTCATGCATATAATTGGTCAATATTATTCTCAAAATATTGAGCTACTTCCACCAATAAGTGTTTAAATCTAAAACGAATCTTGCTCCTACTACAAGTCGACCACCTCGAATCTGGCAATCAGAAATCTGGTTCCACTACTGGTTCAGACAAAAGTTTTGCTAGCCAAATTTCAAATTTCCCACGTCGCCACACCAACCCATTACCACTGTTTTGGTGGTGTCATTAGCAGAATTAGCTGTTGGCTCAGCCTTTAAAAGAAGCAAGTTATTCCTCTGTGCTATTTTGCATTTATTTTTCTAGCTTGTGTTTACCTAGCCCCAGTCATGTCTTCATTGAATAAAGGAAGTGCTCTCATGGTGTAAAGTGCAAACACCATACCTTATCTATACAAGGTAAGGTGGAAGTTCTGAAAAGACTCAACAGTGGTGTGTCTGTGAAAAGCATACGTGACTTGTATAACCATGGCTCTTCCACAGGTTATGATACAAACAAACAAAAAGTAAATTAGCTCCAGTTCTTTGCTGACAGCAAACAAAAAAAACTGATGTGTATAAGGAAAACAATGTAAGAAGGAAGATGTTAATAAATAGATGAAGTTCTCATAATGACACTTCACTGACTGGCCTAATCTCAGAAGTTTGGTATGGGCCCCCAAATCCTAAGAACTTTCTACAGGGGCAAAATTGAGAGCATCCTGACTGGCTGCATCACTGCCTGGTATGGGAACTGTTCTTCCCACAAGTGTGGGACTCTGCAGAGAGTGGTGCGGACAGTCCAGCACACCTGTAGGTGTGAACTTCTCACTATTCAGGAGACTTACAAAGACAGGTGTGTAAAAAGGGCCCGAAGGATCATTGGGGACCTGCATCACCCCAACCACAAACTGTTCCAGCTGCTACCATCTGGGAAACTGTACCACAGCATAAAGGCCAGGACTAACAGACTCCAGGACAGCTTCTTCCACCAGGCCATCAGACTACTTAATTCATGCTGTCATAACTGTATTTCTATGTTATATTGACTATCCTATTGTATAAACTATTATAAATTGCACATAACATATTTAATGGAGATGTAACGTAAAGATTTTTACTCCACAAGTATATGAAGGATGTAAGTAATAAAGTAAATTCAATTCAATTCAAATGCTTTGAACTTCACGTCAGTCAAGTCAAACTGTCAAGAGGGGTGGTGAAGGAACAAGTGAAGTTATATCATGAAGAATTAGGACTGGATTATGAGTGTGATTATAGTTCAAGCAGTGATGTGGTATACAATTTTGTTCAGTGTTTGGTGTAAAATGGTCAGCAGCTGTTGAAATTGTACGAGTTTGTTAAGTTAGTTTCTGATGAAAATTTAAGTCACACGGAGGTCTACATTGTGGAGGAAACTACCTTATATTGGCCTATTAACCTAACCAGCTATGATTCAGCAAAATCACTAATCTGGTACTGCACAGGCGCCAATCATTCTGGATATGTGGTGGTTGACCTGTACTTATTTTCCATCTGTTTCACTGTACAGTGCATTGTGGTCCAAAGGGCTGCACCTTTCTTCTTTCTTGCAACCTTTCCTGCATGGAGCCCCATCTGTTGGTGTGAAAATAGAATTGGTCTGTATCATATGATTTATCATTGACTTGAAACGCAACTATCCAGCTAAGTCTAATGTATTAGATTTCAGGCTGACTAAGAAGGTACATTGCAAGTCCTTTGCAATATTTTTGTGATGATGTTGGTCATTGAGGGATGTTGTTTTTAGAAGGAGAGGCATGTGCAATATTAGTGGTGCCATGATTTATCACTGAAGGCAATTACATCAATGAACGATGGCATGAGAATGCTCATCCTATTGTTAGTGATAGTAATGAGGAGGCTGTGAATTTCCTATGGCTTAATGCATCCATCGGCAACGCTCCACTGACGGTTAGGTAATGCTTCCCTCTCTACGTTAAATAATGTTCCAAGAGGCAAAACTGCCCACAAGAGTATGCACTAGCAGGAGAATTTCTGCTCCAGTATGGACCCAAGGAGAACCAAATAGGAAGGAAATAAATTTGGGTATCCTGCTGCAGACTCTCAGCCTGAAACATCAACTGTACTCTTTTCCATAGATGCTGCTTGGCCTGCTGCATTCCTCCAGCATTTTGTGCGTGTTGCTTGGATTTCCAGCATCTACAGATTTTCTTTTGTTTGCAATAAGAATGGAATTGATGGCTTTGTGGCAAAGTTTGCTGATGATACAAAGATAAGTGGAAGGGTAGGTAGTGCTGAGGAAGCAAAGTGATTGCAGCAGGACTTAGACAAAATCGAAGAATGGGCAAAATAGTGGCAGATGGAATACCGTGTTTGGAAATGTATGATAATGTAAAAGGAACAATAGCACAGACTATTATCTAAATGGGGAGATGGTTCAAACATCAGAGGTGCAGAGGAACTCAGGAGCCCTCGTGGAAGACTCCCAGAAGATTAATTTAGGTTGAGTCTGTGGTAAAGAAGGTAAATGCAATGCTGATATTTATTTCAAGGGGAATAGAATATAAAAAACAGGAAACAATGTTAAGGCTCGATAAGACACTAGTCAGGCCGCACTTGGAGTATTGTCAACAGTTTTGTGCCCCATATCTCAGGAAAGATGCTTTGTCATTGTAGAGAGTCCAGAGGAGGTTTACAAAGATGATTCTGGGAATGAATGGGGTTAATATATAAGGAGTGTTTGACAGCTTTGGGCCTGTTCTTACTGGAATTTAGAAGAATTTGGGGGGATCTCATTGAAGCCTACTGAAGGTTGAAAGGATTAGATAGGGTGGATTTGGAGAGGATGTTTCCTATGGCAGGGCTATCCAGAACTAGAGGGCACAGCCTCAAAATTGAGGTGCAACCTTTTAGAACAGAGGTAAGGAGGAATTTTTTAGCCAGAGAGTAGTGAATCGGTGGAATGCTTTTCCACAGAATGTGGTGCAGGCCAAGTCTATGGGTATATTTAAGGCAGCTTTTGATAGTTTCCAGATCGGTCAGGGCATCAAGAATATGGCAAAGGATGTGTTTGAGGGGGATCCAGGATCAACCATGATTGAATGGCAGAGCAGACTCGAAGGGCTAAATGGCCTAATTCAGCTCCTGTGCCTTATGGTCTTATGCTCTAAATATTTGCAATTATACAGTGCTTTTCATGAGCAGCCTGAATATAGTCAAGGAGATGTGCTGGAAGTAGTCACTTTTTTAATACATGAGCCCTGGTAGCTAACCTGCACACTGTAATGGTCCACACACAATGAGGTAATATACACATATTGTGCTTTTGTGGAGCTTTGAAAGGAAAACATTTGTCAGAACACCAGACATAACTTCCCCAGTGATGGACATTGTTGACAGAGTCTGTGTATATTTGGTCCACTTCCCACATTATTGTTTTCACTCAATCCTTCCTTCTAGAACTACAACTCCCTTGGACTTATCTTCCACCCTTCCAGCCTCTGTTATTGCCGTGGCCTTCAGCTGGGGAGAATATTTTCCTCTTCCTTTTCCAATCGCTTCCTGTAATATTCTGGTTTATCCTCCATCACCGACAATATGTGACCTCCCGCCTATTGCAGCTTCCCATGCATCTAAAGATACACGGCCTGGCCTGAGCTTCCACTGTTCATGAGACGTGGCCTTGGGTAATCTTTCTGGGCCAGCTAGGGATTTACTGTTCCTGATGTGTTCAGCTGTGTATGGAGAGGGTAAAATGCAGAATGCATGATCATTTTGAAAATGGCACTATGTAAACTGTAAGTGTGGCCCTGAGTTTCCAGTTATCTTTAATTTTGGATCCCACTTTCATTCTACCTGAGTCTGCAGCACTTTCTTAATGAAGCCCAAGGTACTCTGCCTATTCTTACAACTAAGCTTGTTATCCTCCAGAAAATCTTCAATAATTTTAGTTAGGTTGGTTACATCCACTCTTAGTTCTAGTGCATTCCCCCTTAGCACCCTTTTTTATCATATACTGTCAGAACTCTTGGCTTCCATCTTTTCACAAACTTTCCCTCATCATTGCATTTCAGCATTCTCAATGGCTTTTTGAAGATTTCCAATATTTGCAGAATTTTGCTTTCTTAAAATCCTGTTGGTATTTCAGATAGTTCCATGGGGGCTTCCAGCTCACTAATGCAAGTACTGGTAATCATAATGGATTCAGTATGATTAGTACTGGGCACCATAACCTGGGTTATAATGAAAAGCTCTCAGACTGGCCATCCACATTGACTTGCTCCAGAATAATGCTCCATCAGTTCGATCTGACAATGTTTCTTCATGCTGACCCTTGTTACCCTAATGCAATATTTCACATATTGGGCACCCTTGAGAAAACAAGAAGTTCAAAGCCAACTTAGGGTAGCTTTGTATAACACATCTAGGTAAGGCTTAAAGCGTGCATATGCATGCACACGCGCGCCCGCACACACACTCTTCTTTGGTTGTCCATCGAAATACAATGACAACATCCACTCTAATGGTGAGACCTTTGATGACTATAGAGTCCTATCCTGGACCCACAAGTTCCATTGCAGGTGGGACATGTATATGTGGTAGTGATGGCAACCATGGCTCCATTTCTCCTGGCTCTCTTCTGCTGTCTTCGGGTTGTTCTTTCCATCACCAGAATATGAAACCCATCCCTACACAGCTGTCGCCAAGTGTTACGGTCAGCAGCAACATCCTCCAGGTCCTCAGGTCTGATCTTGCACTTCCTTAAAACATTCTTCATCTGATCCTTATCGCGCTTCTTCGACCCTCCAGCTGAGCATCGACCATGATGTAGCTGGCCGTATAATACTCTGCGGGGTAGCTGACATGGGGGCATCCTTATCACGTGCCCCAGCCACTGTAACTGAGGCTGGATGATCATGGCCTCAATACTTCTGCAGTTGGTCTTTACAAGTATTTCAGTGTGAGGCACCCGCTCATGCCTGGTAATTCCCAGGATGTGCTGAAGGCAGCTTATGTGGAAGCACTCTGCTGTGTGACTTGATGTGATGGCTGTGGGTTACCCAAGCTTCACAGCTATAAAGGAGGGTGGTAACACAGACTGCTTGGTATACAGCAACCTTTGTGGAGGGACGAAGGCTCCTATTCTGAAAGACTCTATGCCGAAGTCTCCCAAAGGCAGCTGATGGCTGTTTAATGTGGCTCTGGTTGTTGTTGTCCATGCCGCTATCCTCAGAGAGAGTGCTCCCCAGATATTTGAAAGATGGCACTACTGACAGCTTTTCATCACCAACAGTGAAGGCAGGTAGGGTGGGTGGGACACTGGTACTCCACTGGCAAACCACTTCTGTCTTGGTGGTATTGACAGTCAGCCCCATCCTGCTGTACGCTCTCACCACCACAGCAAGGACAGTCTGAAGATCCTCTGGAGTATGGGCCACAAGAGCACAGTCATCCGCATACTGCAGCTCCAGGACCCGCTCTATATGGAGTTTGGTGGTTGCATGGAGCCTCCTGATGTCAAAGAGGTTGCCATCTAATCTGACCTCCACTGTCACACCGCTGCTACCCTCAATCTCGTTGTGGAGAAGCTTGGTAACACACAAGAGGAAGATGTTAAACAGCACTAGCACACACCCCTGCCTCACCCCTGTGCGTACAAGGAAGGGCTCGGACTCTTGTCCTCCTATGGTCACCCGAGCAGGCGTCCCATCGTGGAACTGGCGGAGGATGTTAACATATTTATTGGGACAGCCAAACCTGAGGAGGACATGCCATAAGACTCTCCTTGCACAGTGCCGAATGCTTTGGAGAGGTCGACAAAGGCCATAAGCAGGTCCTTGTGTTGCTCCCGGCCCCTTTCCTGAAGCTGCCGGGCTGTGAAGATCATGTTGATCGTGCTCCTGTTCTTCCTAAACCCACACTGCGATTCGGGCAGCATTGACTCGGTGATGTTGCTGATGAGCCTCTGAAGCATCACCTTAGCCAGGACCTTTCCAGCAACAGAGAGGAGTGATATGCCCCTACTATTGCCACAGATGGCCTTGTCACCCTTGTTCTCATAAATGACAACAATGCTTTCATTTCTTCATTGCTGTGGGATGTTCTCGTCAGTCCAGGCCTTGGTGATGTACTGGTAGAGGGTGCACATACACATGTACCCTCCATCCTCAGTAACTCGGCAGGGATATTGTCAGTGACAGGGGACTTATTGTTCTTAAGGGAATGGACAGCTGATAGAACCTCCTGGAAGGTTGCTGGTAGACTGAAGTGGTGGATAGGAGGCTCAGGCAGTTTGTCCAGGATGGTGGGGTCTGCGTCAGACTCCTGATTAAGCAGGGTGTTAAAATGCTCAGCCCACCTCAGCAGAATGGTATTCTGATTCTTCAGAAGTGTTAGACCATCTGCTGATTTCAGGGGAGTAACACATCGATTTATTGGGCCGTAGGTGGTTTTGAAAGCATTGTAAAAACTATGCATGTCATTATTATCAGCAAAGGGTTGGATTTCACGTGCCTTTTCAGTTCACCACTCAATTTGTATGGCCCATATTGCCTTTTGCATTTTCCTCTGAGCTCCACATGCACACACACACACACACACACACGCACACACACACACACACACGCACACACACACGCACACACACACACACACACGCACACACACACACACACACGCACACACACACACACACACACACGCACACACACACACACACACGCACACACACACACACACACGCACACACACACACACACACACACACACACACACACACACACACACACACACACACACACACACACACACACACACACACACACACACACCTTAATTCAAAACCCAATAGCCAGCATGAAGAGAATGTGAGACTGTTGCTTGCCATCAATCCAGATTTAATTCTAATTCAACAATTGTTGAAGGTAGAGATACAGTAACATCAACAAGCCTAAATTCCCAAAGGAATGGACTTCCTTCTGTATTATACATTTGCTTATAATGTTACACATCGTCTATTTTATTCACAGTCATCCTTTGGATTTCTTGGACCCTGCACCAAATGTGAGTAACTTCCAATGGCATTCTCGACCAGCAGATGCCATTTTGAGTCAGCTAAAATGGAAGCTTGCTGGTGTGGAGACAAGAAAACAATATCCCATTTCCCTGCACCCTGGTGCACTGATGCTTAAGCATGAAATGCCAACCTACTGTCTTGACTGACTGAATAATGTTGATTTGGCTCTCAGTATCCATTATCACCAGCTTCCAATCTGTCCACCAATAGGTTGGATATAGTTTCTTCAAGTCAATTTGGATGAGTTCAATTTTGCTAATTGATCATGCTGTCCAAAAACCAGTTGGAGAATTGAGAAACCTGTAAATTCTGTTTCTTGGCTCTGCATCTAGGTCACTGATAATATCAGGAAAAGCAGATGTTTGAAAATCCTGTTCCTGTGGTGTTATTGATTGGTATCTAATGTAGGACATGCCCATTCATCCACATTCCATTATCCAGTCAATCACTTTCTAGCAATCTCCCCTTACGTTCGCAGGCCATAACCTCTTTTGACAGCCTCTAGTGAAACACTTTGTCAAACACTCCATGAGTTTATCTGTACAATAGGCCGCACAGCAACATACAAGCAGGATAAACAGAGGAGAGACCATGAAGACAATCATATTCCTAGTTGCCAGTCTTCCTTGTGGTGAGTAAGTGTTTGTTTTAAAGAAAATCTTTCTCTCTTTCCCTGATAAAGATAAAAGAGTGGATAGGAATATGAAGTATCTACTATGGCTAATGTATTTTCCTGAAATTATAAGATGTCAGGAAAAGGAGGCTTTATTTCAATACCATTTGGCCATCACAATACAGCCATATATTACATTTTTTGCCTAATATAGCATACAAAACTTTGGATGAGATGAAAAGCATTGTCTTGTACTGCTTTACTCTATTTTCTAATGATTGTCTTTGTTTCAATGCATCAAGATGATCGCTGAAGACACAGCACCTCCCCATCTGTTAGTAGCAATGCAAGCACGGACCATCTGGTCAGTAATCCATGCCAAGTTAGTGGCAACTGGCATTGTGGGCTGTACAATGTAATATCTGTGTTGATAGTGCCTTGTTCATCTGAAAGTATTTATGATATATCTGTCTTTTTTGTAATGCAGTCATTTACCAGAAGTGATAAGACTCCTATTTATTTTCTTTGCTGACATAGGTTTTCAGAAACTAATTAGTCCCAATTGTGTAACGATGTAAGAGAATTTTTGTCCATAGTACTGCCGCAAGTAGAAGATTTCAGTTATGTTTTACTGTTCTCTCTGTTGCTTTGAGAAAACTGTTGTGTAGAGAGCATCAGGCTTCTGAAAGATTGGTATTTTAAAATGCTGAATCAGTCTAGTGAACCTTTCAGGCAAGTATGTCGAGGACTTAAATAGCATTCTGCCATTCCAAAGAGGTCTTCAGCAAAGCCTTCACAGTAACAGGCAGGCATCCTTATCGTTGTTCTTCAACCTCCTTGCCATCAAGACCTCCATACTATTTACTTTGATTATTTTTTGATGTATACATCTACTGTATGTTTTAACTTCACGTGCTTCATATAAAAGACCAACCCCTAGAATGATTTTCCTCATACTCTACACCATTACTTTAACAAGAGATTCCAGCTTATTCCCAAAGAATTATGTAAAGTTAGTTCTTTCATTTCTCTTTCCCAAACCTCTTGAATAGGGGTGACACATACTTTTAAGTCTGTTGGGAGAATTTCTACATCGGGGAAATCCACCACCATTCTTCTGGCCAATACCAGGGTGTGGACCATTACTTCCAGATTTGTTAGTTTTAGACATGCTAATTCCCTCAGCATCTTCTCTTTGCTGATAGCAATTCATTAAGTATCACTCTCTCGTTGAATCCTCAATTCCACATTATTTATTGTATGCTATTTGTAACTTCCACTTGAGGACAAATAAAAAAAATGACAAAAGCCTTATACCTCACTATAATTTCTTTTGCTGTATCCTTTAAATCATCCAGCTTGTTTTCACTAGTCTCACTTTACTGACTATCTACTAGATTTTTTAACCGAGAGTTTTTTTCTCACTCATTTTTGGCAACATCATATGACCCTTATTTTAGCTCAACGCCATCCTTACTTTCTTTTAGTCATGTATGGATAAAACAATGGATTTGTATTTTTCCACATATGTACCATTCCTTGGAAATCTTTTTTGATGAATAGAACTTATGGAGACAACAAGCCTGGCTCCAGAACTATGAGGATACAGTTCTTAAGTTACCTGGTCCTGACATCATCCCAGGAAGTCCCTGGTGAATATTTTTACTTCCTGGATTAGTTCCAAGCTATCTTCAAGTCCGTAGTATCAATCGTATCCTTTCAATCTTTTCTTCCAGTAGTCCTTCACTTATTTCTTTCCAACAACCAAGCAGCCAATCACAAGAGTCACAATTCTAATGTACCTATTTCAGGGAGTTTAACGTATCTCATCGTGAGAGTCACTATTTCCATTGTTCATCACCAATGGCAATAGTAGTTTGTCAAATTGAATAATGAAACACCCATGAATCACGACCCATGGATTGTAGATATGACACAACTTCAGTAAGGTTTTACATAAATATAATTTCCAATGATTGTAAAACCTGAGCTAAGCTTTGATACAGCTCAGTTGCAATTCTTCAAGAAAGATACTATAATACAGAAACAAAGAGAGGTTTGATTGTCTGAAATTCAAGAGGGAAATGCACTTTCAACAGCCTTGTTTTTTTATGATTACTATCTCAGTCAATAAACTTTATCTAATCCTGTTTCATCATTTAGAACTACCTACAGACTAATGCGAATCTCCAGGGACAAATCCAATACATAGTGACAAAGAGGATGTACTCCTTCTGGTGTGAATGGGAGAGTTGTTAGAAGACTGTGTGAGGTATAAATAACATTATAATGCAACCATTTAGTTGTGAAGGAAAGAAAGCCTCTTATTGTAACAGAGAGACCTGCTTTTCTTCTGTGGGTTAAATTTGTTGACCTTCAGCGTTTCCCTGGGCACCTATGCTACGGTCATATTTGGGCCCTTTACATCATTTGAAGTAAACAGTGAGAAAATGTGAGTAAACAGTTTATTTCAACTGAGGAAAGGGAGGCTGTACTTAATTGAGTTTTGGTGATAGATACGGTACAAATGGAATGAAATACTATGGTGAAGCAAAGCAAAAACTGATAACTTACAAGAGTTGTGAAGCTTTTGTTATGAATGGAAAATTAGCCTTGTTACTAAATGGAATTACTACTTCCTGAAACAAGTTAAACTGTCCCATTTCAAAAAAAAAGAATAGATTTGTTTTCTTTCCCACTAAATTGCCAGTTCTTTCTACTCACAAACATGAGAAAGAAAGATGAGAAAGAAAACAATTCCTACCCTATGTAACATATACCTAATCAGATTATTTTAGTAAACTGAGAGAGGTACAAGGAAATCAGAAGTTAACATAAACTTGGAAGGAATTAGGTCAATTAAACAGGATGTGCCGGTGTATTTTTCCATCAAATTATGTATTTGTTTTCATTGTGTCACTTGGCTTTCTGACAGTGGATGCTCAGAGAGTCAACACATGCTTTATTCTGGATGAAATGTTAAAATGTCATTTGTTAATTACATATTTAACAACAAAAATACTCATGGTATCATTACAAATGTTTATATATATATACACACACATCATTTTTGCTATAACACTTTTAACATTACTTAATTTTATATATAGTATTAACAATTATTGTTCCTTAATTCGCCATCACTTCCTAAAAGCCCACTCTGAGTCATTAATTATCTTCACCTTCATTGCCAATGGGGCAAAAACTGAGCTGAACAGCATAAAGGGAATACCTTCACAGTAAAGGGTGCGTGTGTTAAAGAAGAGGGCATGCTATGATCATTTCAATGCCAACGACCAGAGAGAAATTTTGAATCAATTCCTAGCACCTTCAGAATGGGATATGTCATATTTTAGTGATACTTAAACACCAATGATATATATTTGTTAAGCAAATATTATACTTCGAAGTTAAGTAACTATTGCAAAAATTTTATGGTAAGCATTGTTAAACAATTTAAATTCAGATTGGATTTGAATCCTTAATAATCATCCATTTAGTAATGCATATGAACAAAATGTCCAATCAGAGCATAGAAATATCTAATCAGATAGTTATATGACAACAATTCAATGCATAAAAGCATGCAGACATGGTCAGGAGGTTCAACTGTTGTTCAGACCAAACATCAAAATGAGGAGGAAATGTGACTTTGCCATGGATTGATTGTTAGTGCCAAATAGGGTGGTTTGAGTACCTCAGAAACTGCTGATCTCCTGGGAATTTTACACACAACAGTGTCTAGTGTTCACAGAGAATGGTGCAAAATAAAAAAAACACATCCAGTGAGCAGCAGTTCTGTTGGCAAAAACACCTTGTTAATGAGAGAGATCAGGGGAGAATGGCCAGACTGGTTGAAGCTGACAGGAAGGTGACAGTAACTCAAATAACCACACTTTACAACAGTAGTGTGCAGAAGAGCATCTCTGAATGCACAACACATTGAACCTTGGAGTGGGTGGACTACAGGAGCAGAAGATCACAGGTATACACTCAGTGACCACTTTGTTATGCACTGGGGTGGCCACTGAGTGTATATCATAGAGGTATCATGTGGACTACTGAGTTTTACTAAATAACTTAGACTGCCTTTGTGTTCAATGGTTATTTCATATGGTTATTGTTATCTTGGGTCCTGAATTCCATGCCTGCCTAAATCTACAAATAATGGACTGTTACTCTGTACGTCATCCTCAATCCCAAGGGATTGCCGAAGAGAGAAAGAGATGATTATTTTGCAGACACTCTTTTATCTGTGTTTTTATTTCATTTAAAAGCTTGGGTACATAAGAAGATACATATGTTGGTTCTAGATAGCTCAGGAATAAGAATTGCAAAGTCTTCAAAGAGATGAATGTCTCTGGTAGCCATGGTATTGAGCCAATGACCTTCAGTGGAGTTGATGGAAGTTTCATGAGATGAACAATAATCACTCACACAATCAGAGTGACTAGACCTAGAAAACCAATTTCAATGTTCTACTCCAAGTTAATAAACCCAGTATTCAGGGCTAGTTACACCTGTTGGACAGGCCACATCACTTGCATACTCAATACCAACTTTTGAGATGAATGTTCTCTTGCAGTTCTATCATGGGAAGACATTGCCAGGTGGACCAAAGCAAAGATTCAAGGACCTGATCAAAATCTCCTTAATAAAATGCAACATCCCCATTGACTCCAGGGAACCTTTGACCCATGTCCAGTCAAAATGGAGAAGGAACATTTGAGATGGTATTGGGAGCCTCATGACCATGCACCAATGGCATAGTGAAGTTCCCACAGAAGAGCTGGAAGGAATGATAAGCTGACAAGCTACTCACCCACCTGCAGTTTCAGTTCCCTCAAACCCTGTCAATGAGAGAGTCTGTTTGGTCTCGTCAGCCATCTGAGAATTCACAATGTGGAAATATGCCATCTTTTTTCTTCAGCGTTTGCCAGAGAAGAAGAGGAGATATCTGAATGCTGAATTATGGAGGTTCCAGATCTTCCACAAAATGAAGAGTTGTTCTCTGTCTGCCCTCTTTATAAAGAGATTAAATATTATAAATCACATCTCATTCACTGCATGTGTAAACACTTGATCAAAGGCTAGAAATCTCTCTAATATTTTTCCAAGCATTGCCAGACCAGTATCACAGTCATCAATGATGTTGAATTAATTATTGTTTTGAACAATTACTCAAATTAAAAGGAAAACACTGACATTGAACATGTACAATCCCACTCCACTGCTGAAACGATGGCAGCACAGGGGTTCCATCAGCAGTCAATCTGATCTTACCAGAATTCAATAGTGGGGGTGGATGGCAAAGTGTGGGCCTGACTTCTGGCAGGTTGTCTGACAAAATTGTGAATGTGGAAGAATTGTCTTTTTTCCACATTTGATTTGACAAATTTATGTATCCTAATGGTACTGTTCACCTCCCCCCCACAGAGAGCACAGCATGCCCATTCTGCTGCCAGCCTCTCTGTTACTGGAGGTTTCAGCTTGGAGGAGAGGCTTTTAACTGAGTTTTATTATTCTGCTAACGCAAACCTTTAAATGCATTTTAATATTGGCGCAGGGGTTCCAGGTACCCTCTGCCTGTCTCTCAGCAGTCTGTTACTGCCAGTTTTTTCAATCTCCTTCTCTTCCTTTTCCTCCTCCTCCCTTCCTTGACTTCTCTCTTGAATCCTTCTCCAATGCCTCCTTTGCACTTTCCTCCCGCTTTGACTCCATTTCCACTGCTTGCACTCTTTCCCAAGGTCTAACTCTTACCCTCTTCCCCACCACACTTCTCCTCTCATTATCGTAATCCTCCCCTACTTGCCCTCTTCCAAACCTTTATAGAGCATAGAACAGTAAGCACAGTCCTGTAAGGAGCTTGGATGTTCTCCCCGTGACCGCATGGGTTTCCTCTGGGTGCTCCAGTTTCTCTCACAGTCCAAAGAGGTATCGGTTGGTAGGTTGATAGGTCGTAGTAAATCGTCCTGTTATTAGGCTGGGATTAAGTCAGGGGTTGCTGGGCATCATGGCACAAAGGACCAGTAGGGCCTATTCTGCACTTCTCAATAAAATAAAAAATAATAATACCCCAATAAAATAGAAAAGTACAGATCCTTCAGCCCACAATTGTGCCGACCCTTTATCCTACTGGCATTTTCCCTCACTCCTCTTTGCCTTACTATTTTACCTTCCATACTTCCTCTTCAGGCTGAAAGAAATGGTAGGGTTGAAGTTGCATATTTTTGAGGGTTTGAAGCTTTGGAAGTGATATAGAAGTTCAGAAGTGAATAACTGTGGGCAGCAAGGTAGCATTGCGTTTAGCATAACACTAATGCAGCACTGCTGAGCCAGGTTCAATTCTGCCACTGTCTGTAATGAGCTTGTATGCTCTCCTTGTGACTGCAAGGGTTTCATCTGGTGCTCCAGTTCTCTCCCTTGTTCCAAAGGCATATAGTAATTGGTCACACAGGTGTAATTGCTCAGTGTTGGCTTGTTGGGCTGGAAGGGTCTGTTAGCAGGTTATATCTCTAAATGATGAATGAATAAATAAATAACCAAACAAACAAACAATTAAAAAGGAACTGATTTCTAAAGGAAGTATATATTGTGTGAAAAAACAAATTTTGCAGACTGAAATTATAATGCCTCAGCACATGTTTGAAACTCAACCTCAGATTAATCAAGACACAGTGAATGTACATGACTTTGCAGTCAAGGAGGGAAATGGAACCAGGAGCAAGAATACAGCAGATGTACAGGAAATATAAAAAATTATTTCAATTCCCCAAATGCTCAAATGAAGAAAATTATTGCCGTGTCATTGCTAAATCTCTGAAAACAATAATTTTCAGGTGTTTTCCCAATACATTTTTAAGTTGACTGTGTTCATAATGTAAAGTTTTGTATACAGTTCTGATCACTATGTTGAAGGAAAGACATTGCCAAGCTGGAGAGAGTGCAGAATGGATGGCTCAGGGGTAGGAATGGTTACTTAGAGTACCAGGCTTTAGATGTTTCAGAAAGGATAGGGAGGGAGGCAAAAGACGTGGGGACGTGGCACTACTGAGCAGAGATAATGACATGGCTGCAGAAAAGGAGGAAGTTATGGAGGGATTGTCTGCCGAGTCTCTGGGTGGAAGTTAGGAACAGGAAGGGGTCAATAACTCTACTGGGTGCTTTTATAGACCACCCAATAGTAACAGGGATATTGATGAGCAGATAGGGAGACAGATTCTAGAACAGGTTTGTCATGGTGGGAGATTTTGCATCTCCCTAGAGCAAAGGATTTAGATGGGGTGGAGTTTGTTAGGTTTGTTCAGGAAGTTTTCCTGACACAATAAGTAGATAAGCCTACAAGAGGAGAGGCTGTACTTGATCTGATATTGGGAAATGAACCTGGTCAGGTGTGATCTCTCTCAGTGGGAGAACATTTTGGAGATAGTGATCACAGTTCTATCTCCTTTACCATAGCATTGGAAAGGGATAAGAAGAGACAAGTTAGGAAAGTGTTTAAATGGAGTAAGGGGAAATATGAACCTATCAGGCAGGAACTTGGAAGCATAAATTGGGAACAAACGTTCTGAGGGAAATATTCAGGGGATATTTGCGTGGCATTCTGCATAGGTAAGTTCCAATGAGACAGGGAAAGGATGGTAGGGTATAGGAACCATGGTGTACAAAGACAGATGAAAATCTAGTCAAGAAGAAAAGAACAGTTTATGAAAGCTTCAAAAAACTAGGTAATGATAGAGATCTAGAAGTTTATAAGGCCAGCAGGAAGGAGCTTAAGAATGAAATTAGGAAAGCCAGAAGGGGCCATGGAAAGGCCTTGGGAAGCAGGATTAAAGAGAACTCCTAGGCATTCTATAAGTATGTGCAGAGCAAGAGGATAAGACATGAGAGAATAGGACTAATCAAGTGTGACAGTGGAAAAGTGTATATGGAACTGGAGGAGATAGCAGAAGTTCTTAATGAATACTTTTCTTCAATATTCACTATGGAAAAGGATCTTGGGGATGACTTACAGCAGATTGTAAAGCTGGAGCATATGGACATTAAGAAAGAGGATGTGCTGGAGCTTTTGGAAAGCACCAAAGGTGACCAGAACTGAGCACAGTACCGAAATGGGGTCTGACTGGGGTTCTATATAGCTGCAACATTACCTCTTGGCTCATAAACTCAATCCCATGAATGATGAAGGCCAATGCACTGTATGCCCTCTTAACCACAGAGACAACCTGCGCAGCAGCTTTGAGTGTCCTATGAACTCAGACCCCAAAAGCCCTCTGATCCTCCACACTGCCATGAGCCTTACCACTAATACTATATTCTGCCATCATATTTGACATGCCAAAATGAACCACCTTGCACTTATCTGGGTTGAACTCCATCTGCCACTTCTCAGACCAGTTTTGCATCCTATCAATGTCCTGCTGTAACCTCTGGCAGTCCTCCACACTATCTAAAATACCCCCAATCTTTGTGTCATTAGCAAATTTAGTAACCCATCCCTCCACTTCCTCATCCAGGTCATTTATAAAAATTACGAAGAGTAGGGGTCCCAGAACAGATCCCTGTGGCACACCACTGGTCACCAACCATGCAGAATATAACCAGTCTACAACTATTCTTTGCCTTCTGTGGGCAAGCCAGTTCTGGATCCACAAAGCAATCTCCCCTTGAATCCTATGCCTTCTTACTTTCTTAATAAGCCTTTCATGGGGTACCTTATCAAATGCCTTGCTGAAATCCATATACACTACATCTACTGCCCTACCTTCATCCACATGTTTAGTCACATCCTCAAAAAATTCAATCAGGCTTGTAAGGCATGACCTGCCTTTGACAAAGCCATGCTGACTATTCCTAATCATATTATGCCTCTCCAAGTGTTCATAAATTCTGCCTCTCAGGATCTTCTCCATCAACTTACCAACCACTGAAGTAAGACTCACTGGTCTATAATTTCCTGGGCTATCTCTACTCCCTTTCTTGAATAATGGAGCAACACCTGCAATCCTCCAAACTTCCGGAACCTCTCCCGGAAGATGATACAAAGATAATTGCCGGAGGCTCAGCAGTTTCCTCCCTCACCTCCCACGGTGGCCTGGGGTACATCTTGTCCGGTCCCAGTGACTTATCCAACTTGATGCTTTCCAAAAGTTCCAGCACATTCTCTTCCTTAATATTTACATGCTTAAGCTTTTCAGTCTGCTGTAAGTCAACCCACAAAGATCCTTTTTCATAGTGAATACTGAAGCAAAGTATTCGTTAAATACTTCTGTTATCTCCTCCGTTTCCATACACACTTTTCCACTGTCACACTTGATTGGTCCTATTCTCTCATGTCTTATCCTCTTGCTCTTCACATACTTGTAGAATGCCTTGGGGTTTGCCTTAGTCCTGTCCTGACTGCTGTGTAAGTACGGGTTTGGCACAGCATTGTGGGCCGAAGGGCCTATATTGTGCTGTAGGTTTTCTATGTTTCTAGAAAAGATTTACAAAGATGCTGCCTGGAGTAAAGGGTCTGGGTTATAAGATAAGATTGTCCATGCTGTATGTTCACTCTTTAGAGCACAGAAGAATGAGAGCTGATCTCATAGATGTTTATAAAATCATGAAGGCTGTGTTTAAGGTGGATGGTCATAGTCTTTTCTTCGGGGTTGTAGAATCCAAGACCAAAGAGCACAGATACGTACTAAGAAAGGAGAAATTTCAAATAAACCAGAGAGGTATATTATTTACACAGAGGGCAGAGAATATCTGGAATGATCTGCCAGAGGAAGTGGTGGAGGCAGGTGTTATGTTTTGTAACTTCAGAAACTAATTGAAAGAAAAATGTGGGAGCCTGAGATAAGACGTCTACTTCATATGCCATTCACGTACTTTTACATAGAGTCCATATTGAATTATGTAAAGAACAATGACTGCTTAATCAAGCAATATATTTACAATATTACTCAAATATTACTGAAATATTAGATACACAACACTCCTCCCTGCTTAGATAAACTCTGACTCAATATAGAATCAGTCTCAACTCGAATACGTTGTGCATTGCTCTCTAGTCATCATATATATCTTTTCTAATTTAATATTTCACTAATATTTGAGCAATATTTGAAGGAGTACCGGGGTGAGGGATGGCACAAGTACAGACTCGTCCTGTCATGACATTTGTTCCCCTTTTGTGGCAACAGTGCAGCGTAATACATTACATTATACACACACACATACACACACACACACACACACACATGTATGTATTTATTTATATAATAAACATAAAATTCTATATAATACAACTACTACATATGCATCATAGAACAGTCAGTTTAATTGTTCCATTCAGATCTAAAGATTTAACCACTCTGGAGGATGTGGGCTAATGTTTTTATTGACAAGGGAGTTCACTCTGCCTAGTAGCTATGTCTCGTGGTTGTGAAACAACCTCTGCTTCTGGGGCCTGCTCTGTGATGGTTGAGGGAGTTGACTGGGACTTCAGGAAATGTGTCCGACTGTCCTGGACACCTTTCTTCTCCAACAATGGACTCTGCCAGGGCAATGCATGTCAAGCCCAGGGATGGAGAGGCGCTGCTCTTGGCATCTTCTGGGCACGTTGGCATCCCACGGCGAGCTGCTTGATCTGTTGATCTATCCCAGGGCACCAGACAAAGCTTCGAGCCAGTGCTTTCATTTTGACCACACCTTAATGACCAGCGTGGAGTTCCTCCAACACTTTAGCTCATAGCTTGGGTGGCATCCACACCCATCATTCTTATCATGTGACATGACTGCACCTATACCATAAGGAGAGATATCACAGAGAAGCTTCACTGGATGACATGGATCATGATGTGCAGTGTCCATCATCACCATTTCCTTTGCCTTTTGGAAAGCCACTTCACACTGCCTTGTTCATTGCCATTTCTTCCCGATCCGTAGTAATGACTTCAAGGAGAGGAACATAGTAGCCAGGTTTGGCAAATCCTAAAAAGGACCACAACTGTGACACATCCTCTGCCCTTGGGGCATCCACTGCTGCTTGAATTTTCTGAGCGCATTTGTGTAAATCTTGTGTGTCAACGATGTGACCACAGTAAGTGATGCTTGTTTTAAAGAATTCACACTTGCGTCATTCTCTGAGTCCAGACGCTTATAATCTTTTTAACACCTGTTTTGAGGTTTTCGGGATGTTCCTTGTCATCCTCACCAGTAACAATGATGTCATCCAGGTTTCAGTGAGTGCCAGGGCAACCTTGCAGCACCTGGTCCATAGCTTTTTGCCAGAGTGCAGGTGCAGATACTACTCCAAAAATAAGCTTATTATTGTGATAAAGCCTTTTGTGAGTGTTTATGATGAGAAGCGCTTTGGACTTTTCTTTCATCTCCATGTGTAGGTAAGTCCACTTTGTTGAAGTGTTTTCCTCCAGAAAGGTTTGCAAAGATGTCCTCTATCCTGGGAAGAGCATATTGATCTAAAACACTGGGTTGATGGTGACCTTAATGCCACCGTAGCTCCTGACATACCCATCCTTCTTGGCTGCTGGGACCACAGGCATTACCCATGGGCTCTGCTCAACTATGGACAGAATTCCTTCAGCCTCCATATGAACTACCTCACTGACATGGATGGTATAAGGAACAAGATGTGTTTGTAAAACTTGGGTGTGGCATTTTCACTTAACACAATTTTACCCCTAACATGTTTGAATTTTCCAATGCCATCCTTAAGCACTGTTGTGGCATCATCTTAAATCACTTTCAATTGACTCTTTTGCAGGGGATGTGATATACAAATGTTTGATGGATCTAGAAGCAAGTTGTTGTTGTCTCAGCCTCTCATGGCTCTACAAATCTGGCCTTCCTGTTTTCATCATACACAAGCCCAATGTGACTTGTTGGTTGTTGTACTTCACTGTTATGAATGTCATTCCCACAGAAATTATCTTTTCTCCAGTATAAGTTCTTAATTGGATATCTGCTAGCTTCAGTTTAGTATCTTTGAAATGGCTTTCAAGCTCACATTGTGGAATGACAAACAGCTGAGCCAGTGTCCAATTCCATTTTAATTAATTGGCTGCTCACTTCTGGTGTAAACATATTGGTTGTCTCTTGTTAGCTTTCACATGGTAAGTCTCAAGGCCACTCAGTCCTGTGTCAGTCTCATCCTTATCAGATTTTTCATCAACAGCATGCAGATTAGTGCTCTTTTTGAAACTGCAACTTGACTTTTTCTCTTTTTCTCTTCCCTGTGCAGCTCATTTATTTTTTGTCTGCTTGATGTGCTCTTTGTATATGTCCTACTTTGTTGCATTTTCTGCAAGTTTTGTCTAAAAGCCTGCATTGCTCTGGTGTATGTGAGCCCCTGCCACAATGGTAACACAATTTGTTTTGCCACGTTAGATGATGCACTTTTGTTCGCATTCACTTTCATTCCTGACTGCAACTCAAATACATCTCTGCCTGTGGTTTGCATTGATACATCAATTTCAACTAATCTTTTAAATGTGGTTTGTGCTTCAGTTAGGAACCATTTTTGAATGTTTTCTTGTTAGATTCCACAAACTAAATGATCTCTCAGTGTATCATTAAGACCAGCATTGAAATGACAGTGCTCAGAAAGTCTTTTCAATTTAGCCCAGTAAGCTGAAATGGACTTCCTCCATTTTGATTTTGCTTATGAAACCTAAAGCATTCTGCACTCAACAATGGTTTTGGTTTTAAATATCCCTGCATTGTTTTCATGGTATCAGCAAAGTTCACTTGAGATGGTTTTGTTGGAGCAGTCAACTTAGAAGCAAACTGTATGCTCTTCCATCTTTTGCACTCAGTAGAACGGGCACTCATTTCTCATTGGTTATTTCATTCGCTTCAAAATACTGTTCAATTTGTTCAATATACATGATCCAGTTATCTATTATGCGATCGAGCACACCCATCTTTCTGATGTAGTCGGCCATTTCTACTTTTTCAAAATTTATTATTATTATCACCCAGTACTCGCTGTTTATGAACCCCTGAATTTCGCCTGCTCCAGCCTTTATTTTAAACTTGTCCATTTCTCACTCCCCCTTCTGTTGGATAAACAAATATAGAACATAGAAACCTGGAGCACATTACAGGCCTTTTAGCCCACAATGTTGTGCCAACCACAACATCTTGGACTGAACATCCTGTGCTTTTTGTCAATGAATGTCTCGTTGCGCTTCAACAGATAAGTAGTTGTCTTGGGTTTGTTTTAAAGCTACCTTGTCACTACTGTTATGTTTTATAACTTCAGAAATGAATTAAAAGAAAAATACGGGAGCCCAAGATAATGTGTGTACTTCAATTTTATTTTTAGCAAAGCACACACATAATGTGGTGATGTAATGATGTATGTCATTCACGTACTCTTATATAGTAGACCCATAATGAATTATGTAATCAACAAAGAATGCTTAATCAAACAATATATTGGCAATATTACTCAAATATTACTGAAATATTAAATACGCAATAGCGGGTACAATTACAACATTTAAGAGGCATTTAGATAGGTACCTGGAGGAAGTGGCTTAGAGGGTTCTGGGCTAAACGAAGGCAAGTGGGACTAACTGGGAGAATGCTGGGGTCGAAGTTGGATCGAAGGACTTGTTTCTGAGCTGCATTACTCTCTGACTCTTTGACCATTAACATTCTCTAGTCCCAATGCTGTGCTCTTTCCTTTATCACCTCACACCCTGCTGCCATCCCCTTTACTCCCAGTTATTAAGTATATATAATCTAAATATAAAATATATATTGAGTCTGGTGAATATACATCACCAAGGAAACAATACGCTCCCAGGTTCTGCCACCTTTGCACGGTAGATGGGGTCTTCATTCAACCAAGGAACATCTGGACAGCAAAGCTGCCTGACATCAGGATGTTTTTCATCAAATTTTGCTCAGCATTCAATAGTATCATTCCCTCAAAACTCATCAATAAGCTTCAAGACCTTGGCCTCAATACCTGCTTGTGCAATTGGATCCTCAATTCCCTCTTTTGCAGACCCCAGTCAGTTAGAATTGGTAAAACATCTCCTCCACAATCTCAATCAGCACGGATGCACCACAAGGCTGTGTGGTTAGGACCCTGCTCTACTCACTTTATACTTATGACTGCGAGGCTAAGCACAGCTCCAATGCCATTTTCAAGTTTGCTGATGACACCACTAACTTTGGCCGTGCTTTTTGTGACATAGGTAGTGACATATCAGCATAGAGGAGGGAGACTGAAAATCTGCGGGAGTGGTGTCACAACAACAACCTCTCACTCAATGTCAACAAGACCAAGGAGCTGATTAGTTACGCAGGATGAGGAATCTGAAGTCCCATGAGTCAGTTCTCATCGGGGGATCGGAGGTGGAGAGGGTCAGCAACTTTGAATTCCACTGTGTTATCATTTCATAGTATCTGTTTTGGGTCCAGCATGTAAGTGCCATTACAAAGAAAGCACGGCAGCACCTCTACTTTCTTAGAAGTTTGTGAAGATTTGGCATGACATCTAAAACTTCGACAAACTTCTGTGGTAGATAGTATGGCCTGGTATGGAAACTCCAATACCCTTGAATGGAAACTCCTACAAAGGGTAGTGGATACAACCCAGTCCATCATGGATAAAGCCCTCCACACCATTGAGTACATCTATATGGAGCGCAGTCACATGAAAGAAGCATCCATCCTCAAGGATCTTGTTGTGTGGGAAATTGCGATTATTATTCTGTGTTTTAACACCCTCTTATGCAGGTATATTCACACAAAAGTATTTGCAGTATTTAGTTGTATTACCTTCTGGTCAAACTATTTAATTAAAGTAGCCACTAAAAAAGAACATCATACTTTAAATGACAGGGATGTGATTGTATGGTTTTTATTTAGATCTCTGCGCTCCTAAGTTGATACTGTATAAAATGGCATTGATACCCCCATAAGATGGATGACCAGAATTATTGCTAAAAATATTGTCCAAAATGAATTTAAAAGTATGCCAGTATCTGGACTTTTAATAACTGTGATTCTGTGATTGATGAACACATCAATCATGATGAAACAATGAAGTACTTGTTTGAAGGTGAAAAACAGCAACATTTTTACCTGCACTGTGTCGCAACAGTAATGATTGCAGATTTTGTTTGGGCACTTTGTGGTTCACATATCAAAACTTGTTAAACAAAGAAGCAATGTTACCTGTTGCACGGTGGACAAGAGGTATTTTTGAAGATAATTAAAAGCTGCGTTTTCTATAAGTTAAGCTCCTGATACCCAAGATAGTGATCACAAATCACACTCTCAAAATTTCTGATTGGCCAGTTTTATATTCATGATATCCTCTTTGACCATCTTAACACTAAATACCAGTTAGTGAAGGAGATTGCCACAAAGGTCAGAGAACTTTAATTATTTAATAAAGCCACAGGGATGATTGACATAATAGCTATATTCAATGTTTGGACACCATTACAACAGGATGATTGTGTTTGGGACCAAGTTTAAATACTTGAAGCAAAATCACTTTCCTGAAATGTCAACAGGAGCTCGTTGTTGTTATTCATTGACATAGCAGCTTGTAGCAAAAAAACCCTAAGTTATAAAGCAAAATACCTTAATTACATGTTATCTATCTTTGTAATCTTGCAGAACCTTTAATTCATTCAGTTGAACATTTTGCCTGATTCCTCCAAGCAGCTTTAGAACTGAGTAGGAGCAGAGGCCCTACAAGAGAGGTATAGAAGAACATCCTTGAAATGCGGCCTGCAAATTCCTTTTATTTGCAACACAATATTTCTTTCCATTCTTTCACTACTTATTACAGCACATTAAATCACTGAGCTCCACAAATCCTTTTACCAATAACTACAAAAAATACTTTTTGTGATTATATCCATATTTATGAAGGTACATTTTAATGTTTTGTAATAATCTTGCAGATCCTCTGAAATATGAGTCAATATTTCACTTTGTTTAGCATTTGTGTTGAATAGCCAATTAAACTGAACTGCAGTGTTAACCTGTGTTGATGAATTGACTTAATTGTAACTAAACACAGGCAGTTTATAATCATCTTCCCCAGATACTCCTTGCCAATATTCTTTCTATACAGTAAGGAGTTGTGCTAACAGAGGATTTAAAATAACACTTGTACAAGACGATGAAAGGTTTGTTGGCTTTTCACCCCAGCATGATAATTAGCTTACTATTGATACTTCAGAAGTTGGAAAACTGTTGTTACTAAGCTCCAATTTCTTTTTGACATTATAAGATGTTGAATCCACCACTAAGCATAATGAAGAAACATCAGAAAAGTAGCCAAGAAAAATATCCTTCATCTGCAAGGTATTTCCAAAACAATATTTAATAACCACTTCATCCACAAAAGTAAATTTGCTTGTGAAACATCATCTTAAAATTAAAAAAATGTGCAGCTCTGTCAGCAAACAGAAATGGTCGCGGTTTGGGTCTGAAGCTTGCAGCTATAAAGCAAATGACTGGGTTTGGAAGAACTGGATTGCTATAATTTATGGTAACAAAAATCATACTGTACATTTCCTTATTCTCTGCCTTTAGCAACATTGCATTCGCAGTAATGATCGACAGCCTCGAAGAAAGCAGAAGGTTTGTAAAGGAGTTGGGTTTCAGGGATCAGGTGGTGAGGACAGGAGTGCTAGATGCACCTCAATGAACTGTTGTTCATCCTCCACACACTGGAACAATAGCACAAGGTTCAATAATTTGAGTCCCGCTTGCAGATAAAATCTTGAAGTGTCACAAATCAGCTGATAGATATGTTTAAGATTTGCACGGGATATGTGAAGAAATGGTATTACAGTTGTGCCATTAATTAAACTGAATGGAAGGAACGACTGAGGTAAGGAGCACTGATAAGAATCTCTTGCCCTTTGGCAGCATTTGTATTCCATCATAACACAATCAAGCTGCTAATAAAAAGGCTGAACGCAGAGTATTAACTTGATGGTGCAAATACCTCACAGACACTTTGTTAGCATTCAGCATTTCTGTGAAGTAGAAATTAAATTCTCTTTACAGTAGCTATGCTTTTGATAATCTGTCCATTACAGACTTGGAACATAAATCAGGCCTTTGCCTAATAAGCTTTGCGTGCAACTGCAGGATAGGCGTCCCTGTTTCTCTCCCATTAATCAGCAGAAACTTCACACGCTGCGAGGGCCCCAGGAGACACTTCTGGCTGGGAAAAAGATCCTCCCTCTTCAGTTCTAATCAGTCCGTCCCATCTGTAATGGCTTCAGCAAATTGTTAATGACATAAAGTGACAGTCGAAGGGCTCTTTGCTCTATCAGGATTGAGTTTCTATGAGCTCTCCGACAAACTACCGCACACTAGCCTCAAAGCTTCAGGAAAATGGTCTGGATTACCATGGAATGAATTTGATATGTCAGCAAAGGCAGTCTGGAATTGAAAAGAAAGCCTTTATTTTCTAAGTTTTCATTCACGTTTTAATGGGGAACACGCAGGTAATTGCAGATCATCTCAAACCCACTTAAGAATACCATTTGCACTCAGAATATTGCCATGATTATCAGATCTACAATAAAACTGTGTAGAGTGGGAAAATCAATTAGGCCTGTTGTTTGTCAAATAAAACACGGGGGGGGGGGGTTGTGGGTGGTGGTTTACCTGACTATAGAGTCTGAAGCAAAGGAGTTGTGGTACCCCATTGTATTTGGTTGCCTTTTAATTATGGTATGAAAATAAGTATTACAGGGCTGGAATCCCAGTTTCACCAACTACCCGGCCTCACTTGTTTCACAGAAATTCCAACTTAGTCTGTACAGAGCAGTTTTCTGGTATGGTTTATAAAATAAATATTGTTCTGGTGCAGGACAGAAAAGGCAAGGCATCCTACTTTCACTCACTGGGCTCAGTCATGGTCTGTCCCAGTTATGGTCAAAGGTAGGCCCTGTTAGGTAGGATAAGCCCTCCTGACCTCCACAAAGCTCTTACTTCAGCTAAGTGGCCAAATGGATGTGTATCTTTCACAAAACTGCAAGCCATTCAGGAAAAAAGGAGGGGCAGTTGTGGTGGTGCACAGGCTGTAAAGTACACGGGCAAAAGATAGAGTAGGGATCAATTGGCAATTTTTGGAAGAATGGAATATGAACTGAGAATAGATCAAGTACTTTAATCAAAGAAGGTAAATAACTCAGGAGGATGTCAGTTGGTCCATATCCCTCAGCCTATAACTCCAACTTTCAGTGCCTGGTTCATAGTCTGTGAAGATCACTGCCCCAAGTCTACCTCCTATTACCTATATCACAATGAGAGATGTCGCCTCTACCACCCTACTGGACTCTGTTTCAGAGCCCTACCTTCCTCTGGCAGAAGGGGAAGTGCCTCATCCTCCTTCTAGTACTTCTACCAATTACTTTAAGACCACGCCCTCTATTTTTCTTCACTCCTCTGTTAAACAAAATAGATGAAACAGCCCCAGGCAATCCAATTTTGCCTCATTGTTAATGTCGTCACACTGAGTTTCCAGTTGAGCATACACACACAATGCTGGAGGAATGCAGGAGGCCAGGCAGCATCTACGGAACAGAGTCAACAGTTGACATTTTGGTCTGAGACCCTTCTTCAGGACTGGAAAGGGGAGAGGTCAGAGTAAGAAGGTGGGGGAAGGGGAGGAACAAGTACAAAGTGGCAGGTGATAGGTGAAACTGGGAGAGGGGGAGGGGATGCACTAAAGAATTGGGAAGTTGATTGGTGAAAGAGATAAAGGGCTGGAGAAAGGGGAATCTGACATAAGAGGACAGAAGGCTATGGAAGAAAGGGAAGGGGAAGAAGCACAGAAGAAGGTGATAGGCAGGATAGAGAGGGGAACAGGAATGGGGAATGGTGAATGGGAGCACCGGATCCAGTTACCTGTTACTTCAATATTCCCTCCGCTCTCACAATGAATATAATCTTTGGCCTCCTACCCTGTTCAAACAGAGCTTAAAGCAGCCTCAAGAAATCACTCTTTGTTGTTCACTTGGCAGTTGCAACTGTCTGGCGTTACCGTTGAACTTAACAATTTCTTTCCTCCATAGGCACATGAATATGCAGGCAGTGGAGGGGTGCGGAACACCTGCAGGCAGAAGGGATTTGATTAAATGTTCAGCAGAGACATTTTGGGCCAAAGTGCCTGTTTCTGTGCTGCATTGTTCTGTAGACAGATTTGTACTGGCAGGCACAGACACAGTGGGTGCATGACTATGTGACTGTTAAAGCTTACACGAGTGATGGGAGAATGAAGCCAGCTGCAATAGGAGCAGTGGTGAAGGGTCCAGTGCTGTCTTCAGTAGCTGACCCTAAGTCTACACACCACGCTCAGTAGTTCGACTGATCTGAGACTAAAACCTACGTAGATTTGAACTTACAATCAGCTTTTTGCAATTTTTTTTCAGGGTTGGCTCCATAAACTGTTTCTGTTCACATTCACTTATCAATCCTATTTGGTGAACAGAAGGATTGTTCCTTGGTAGCTGGAATATGTTTCTTTAGTACATTTAGATTGTTATGAGCCTTTGCTCTGAAACTGAAATGTGCTAAAAAATTTCAGCGGCAAAGACTATCATGTGGGCTGTTTCTATTGCGCACAATATTTACTTGTCATTCTCGGAGTTAAATGATAGCAAAGTCTAAAACTAGCCTTAATACATAAATTGACACCTGGCCCTCCATTCCAACAATTTCTTAATCAATTACCAAACTCAGCACTTTGTGCTTAGGAAGTGCTGGCAATTCCTTTCTGCATGTAAAATTTCAGCAGATGAGGTGAATTGCAGATTATGATCCACAATTTGCTCACATTAGTCTCTGTTGAAGGAAGTCTTTGTGGAAATGATCACTTGTGAGTAACGTGGAGTGGAAACAATGTCAGTTTGCAGACTTACTGAGCTTGAACTCTGCTTACATATTCTGTGAGATTCAAAGCAAAGTAGCCAGATCCTGGGGCTAGAGCATATCCTTAACTGCTCGGTCAGAGAGAGGAATGAAATGAGGATAAAGAGAGTGAAATAGAAAAGGAAGAATTGTAACAGGAAATAACAGTGACAAGTGTTGTTATATTATCATTTGCTTTTGTAACATATAAATCACATTGAAAAAATGTTTAATGAATATATGCATATGTACACACATGAATCTTTGGTACAAAAGAGTCTTAGCTGTTTTATAAAATAGCTATGTGTCATATAATGCGACATTGTTAAGTCTACTTTATGAATAATACATATATGATAAAGATGTCAGATTTAAAACAGGCATGCATCAAGGTAGCAATATTTCTTTAAAAGCTTGCTTGTCGCTAAATGGGAAGGTTTTCAAAGCACAAAGCAGCAAGGAAATTGAAGGTGCACTGTATTTCTGATCTGTTACTCCTCATCATAATGCAGGCAAGTCTTACACTTATTGCTGGTGACAATTCTGTAAATAAATTGAGAAATGTCACATACTTAGCACCTAATGCAGCAAATCCCAGTTCTCAGAAAACCATCCTTCACTGATGGATTCAGATACATTTTACAGGAAACAATGTGTGGAGCCATATACGGGAGAGAGATTTTCCAACATTGCAGATGACATCACTTGACAATACTAAGAAAAGAAGCCAAACACTCCATCCAACCCTAAACTAATGACCAACTACATAACAAAGACAAATGAAAATTTAATCACAAACAAAGGGAAATCTGCAGCTGCTGGAAATCTGAGCAACACACACAATTTAATGAAAATTTAATCTCTCTGATGCGGTGAAACATAACTGCCCATCTAAAAAGTGTAGGTGAAGTAGACCATTTTACAGTTTCTCCAGCCTATGTTTAGAAAGCGCAAATCAATTCCTACTTGTGAAGTCAGGTCACTGGCCTAACATTCCCTCATCTCTTAAATGATTGATAGTTTTCTCATTCCATCAACAGGAGTTTGACAGCCTGAATTTGGACTAACTAATCTTTAATTTGTTTTGATCCACAGCCAGTTATGTTGTATTATCACCATGTAATTGCTCAAAGAACAGCCCCCCATGATTTATTTCTTTGCTTTGAAATGCCCTTCAAGTATTTGTTATAATCTAGCAAAAAGTGAATAGAGATTGAAAAGAATACCCCACAACTGACACGTACCAGATTGATAGCACTAACAACAATATAAGGGAACTGGCATGTTCTGAGCTATCACTTCAGCTTTTATTATTCTCTCCAGTGTTGTCCTGAAATTATGCAGGATACACAAGGCAAATAGAAATGTCACTAAGTATAGAGCAGAATATTTCTTTTTCTATGTGGAAATAATCCAACGTAAGGTAAACTTCTAGGAATTACTTCTTGACCAAAATTATCATTAGTTTTTCAGGAGGTAGGCTGGAAGGGAATAGCTGCAACAAAGGGGAAGGGGAGGGCTGGGAATGCTATTTAATGTGACGAAAGCTTTAGAGAATACAATTCCAGTAAAATGAACTAATGTTTTGGTGAACGTTAACAGTCAGGTACAGAATCATGTTTAAAATCAGGAAGCAGTGAATTTCCAACTTCAGTTGCAAGTACAATTCCTTCACGATTGAGTTATTGCCTTCAGACTGCCTGCACAGGGACAGAGCTACCATCATTAACATTAGCTCAGGCTGAGTGGTGAATCGGATAAAGGGTTCGTGTGTCTGTGTGTGGGTGTTAGATTCAATAGTCAAATGTACATTACAACATGCAGTGGAATGCATCACCTACGTAAACAAACACCAGAGTCTGAGGATGTGCTGGAGTCATCCCACAAGTGTCTCTACCTTCCGGTGCCAACATAGCATGCCTACAATGTTTAGCAGAACAACACACAGCCAACATGCAACAAGACAGACTCTACCCACTACCCCAACCTCCAAAAGGTTGGGACATCTTGAACTTTGGACCTGTCGACTTCAAACCTCCAGACCTGCCAGAATGAGCCTCTGATGGTAGGACTCACCAACCTCAGGAGTCACTGGCCTTTGTTCTCAGGGTCAACCAGCCTTGGAGGTGGGGGGGGGGGGAATTCTGTGTCTGCTGACCCAATTTCCATCCTTGGGGACCACTGGCCTTCGATTAGGGGGTGTGTGTGTGCGCATGCGCATGTATACATGTCCATGACTCCATATTTGTGTGCGTGTGCGCACGACTACAATGAAGATGCTGTGTCAGTCTATGAACTCGAGGGCTTGATGTGATCTGGTAGCTTTGCCTGTTTCTCCCAGCCACTGCATCTGTATTAGAGCCAACTGCAATACTGTCATTCAGGGTCTGCTCCAAGCCAGAGATCAATGGGGAAAGAACAAATCCATAAATGTTATCCCACCAAGAATCTTTGTTTATATAACAAAGTAAAATTTTCACCTGACTTAAGTGGGATGCTGGTCATTCATTTCAAGGCTATTTGAAAACCAAGTTTGTCAGGTCAGCGAGGAAGCTGGAGGGTCTGCTTTAAAACAATAAAAATCCAGTAACTTGTTCTCCTTTCTTCCAGCATAGACATTCATATAAAGATCAGTCACATTTTGTGTAGGTGACCTATGTGAACTGTCCCAATGGATTAACACTTCAGAATCCTGTGCCAGACCCAATTAGGTTTATCTCTGAAACCACAGCAACTAATATCCAGCCCTCCACAATGCCTCGGTAAAGGCAGAAAAATAAAACATGGTACTCCAATAGGACAGTTTAAAGCAAAAACTCGTACAATCACTGAGAACAGCGAAATTTCAAAACAATGATGTTCCACTCTGCTGGAAGGATATGTGCAAACTATTTAACATTTTGTTTTGTGATGCAATGACATGGTTTAAAACAAATTACAACACTTGAAGTGTTTGGAAAACAAGAAAAGTTTGCCAATTGTTTAAATTAATACGACACCTTCCAAAACCAAGTAATTGAAATAGGTGTATGATCTCTAGACTGAAGCCCAGCATGAAAACAACTCCTTCCAAGTTCCCATGAACAGGTTTTCTTAACTGTATAAAGTACTTCTAAATACTTCTTGTTCAGTCTTGATAAAAAAAAACAAAGTGCCAAGTGGGCCAAACATCAATGCTGGCAAATGCTGCTCCTCAGATTCTGGCACGATGACAAACAGAGGACAAAAACTCAGTAGGGCACAAAATGGTGGCAATGGCTCAGCAGAAAATAGAGAACTGATCCACCGAATCTTGACCATTTGCTGTTTGTTTAACTCCCACCGAAGGTCAAGTTACTTCTGATCATGCCACATCGAGTCGAATGACTACAAGTAGGAGAAGGATCAATGAGTTCATCGATAAGTCTGGATCCTGTTTTCACATGATCTGCAATAGTTCAATATCACAGGAACAACTCCTTTCTACAAGTTGAGGACAGGCAGTAAGACTATATCAGCATAAATTTTTAATTAGTTATTGGTCCTGATCTGAACAAGCTGCAGTAATTCAGCTAAAGTATACATCCACAACTAAAAATATTCCATTCATTTTTTATCATACTGTAGCAACACGTGCATGACCTGTTACACGTGGCTATATGAAGTATATAAGCTTGAAATAATTAAATTCTAAACTAAAAAGGTAGCACGATTAGTGCTTGTACTTTGAAATGTTGGCTTAACAATAAATGTTTATGATTATACTGAAATTATATTTGGTATGTTTTTTATTTAGCTTTAAGATCACTGAAGTTTTAATCTGGTTTTTCAATGGTTGTCAGCGGAAAAGGCACAGTAAGTTAGCCTCACAAAATGTGGGCAAATATGAAATTGCCCATTTTGGCAGGAAAGATTTTTTAAAAATATCTCATTGATAAGAGTTTACAAAGCTCTCAGATGCAGAGAGATCTAGATGCTCTAATCCATGATACACAAAAGGTTAGTTTGCAAATACAGAAAGTAATTAGGAAAGCTGACAGAATTATTATTGTTCATTGTGAAAGGGATTAAATACAAAAACAAGGCTCTTATGCTTCAGTTATATAAGGATATTAGAGAGACCACATCTGGATACTGCGTGCAGTACTGGTTTCCTTATTAATGAAGGATAGATTATTGGAGACAGTACAAAGGAGGCTCATCAGATTGATAATTTAGAATGGGTGTGTTGTTTTATGAAGAAAAGTTTGTGCCTAATAAAACTGTTGAATAAAACAATGAGAGGGAGTTTATTTCTATCCTGAGCCAACATGGCAGGATTGATGTGGAAAGGATGTTCATCTTGTGGGAGAGTTACAGAGAATGAGGCAGAGAAGATTTCAGTTTTCATGGCATTTGTAATAACAGGCATAGCTGCCAAAAATGGGGAAATAAATTCAGGGATGTTTAGGAAGCCAGAACTTCACAAGTACAAATATGTTGAGAAGATCTTTCTGAGCTGGTAAGGACAAGATTACAGAATAAGTTTGAATATTCCAGAGTCAAAATACTCTGGACAACAAAGATTTTGTTTCCTGAATACATTTAGGTGTATCTTATGGACTTCGGGCTAATCATAAAAATCACCATGAAATTTCCCTATCACATACCATTTTATTAAAAATTGCCTATATTTGTTGCAGCAATTTATAATTAAAGTCAGAATAACTGATTTCAAGATTAAGGAAGGCATTTTTGTTGGTCCTCAAATCAAACAGGTCATCAATGACAGACAATTCAAAGAACTTCTAGTGGGACCGGAGAAAATCACATGGAAGGCACTCAAGAATGTTGTTGAACATTTTCTTGGCAACTACAGAGCACCAAACTGTGTGCAGCTGGTTGACAACATGCTTCAAGCATGCAAAACCATGAAGTGCAACATGTCACTAAAGATTCATTTTCTGCCTTTCCGTTTCAATATCTACCCTGCAAATCTTGGCCCTGTCATTGAGGAGCATGGTGAAAGGTTTCCACTGGAAAGATAAATAATAGTTAGAATTAACTCCAGCCTGAGCAAGGAACACAACCTGAGCAATTTGCCTACCCTGCAACAAGTCTACTGTGGACCTACTTGGCTTCAGAGCCCCTGGATAATAACAAGATAAACACTAGACTATTGTTTACCAAATAACAGCTCAGAATTCAGTTCCATTCTCCTCTCAGTACCAATCACCAGTCTCCAAAACCTATGCCTCCCTCTAACTGCATCCTCAACTTGTTGTTCAGGAGACCCCAGTCACTATGGTTTGATGATAACATCTCCTCACAGATATTCAACACAGTTGCACTTCAAAGTTGCGTACTTAGCCCTCTGTTCTACTCTCTCCACACTCATGACTGCGTGGCTAGGCGCGGCTCAAGTACCAGCTGTAAATTTGCAAATGATACCGCTGTGGTTGGTAAAATCTCAGAAGTCAGACAGTATTGAGAGAGTTCACAGGTTATGTGGTGCTGTAACAACAATCTCAGACTCAACGTCAGCAAGACAAAGCGGAGACTGTGGATTTCATGAAGGGATAGTTGGGTGAACACACACCAGCCCTCACTGAAGGGTTAGCAGTGGAATGGGTGAGCAGTGAAATGGGTGAGCAGTGGAATGGGTGAGCAGCTTTCTGATACTGGCTGTTAATATCAGCCAAGGTTCTGACCTGGGCCCAACACATTGATGCAATCACAAAGATGGCGGACCAGCGGCTATACCTTACTAGTAGTTTGAAGAAATCCTGAATGGCATCAGAGGCTGTTACAAAGTTTCATAGTTGCACATTGGCGAGCACTCCGACTGGCTGTGTTATAGCCTGGTAAGGAGGCTCCAAAGTACAGTATCGCAAGAGGCTGTAGAAGATTCTAGACTGAGCCAGCTCCATCACAAGCACAACTCTCTCCACCATTGAGGACACCTTCCAAGAGGCATCCATAATTAAGGACCCCCATCACTCAGGACATGCCCTCTTTCCATTGTGACCATCAGGAAGGAGGTACCGAAGCATGAAGACCCACACTCAGTGATTCAGGAACAGCTCCTTCCTCCCCCCTATCCGATTTCTGAACCCATGAGCACTACCTCATTACTGCTTTTGCTTTGCACGACTTATTTACGTACTTTGTAACTTATGGTAATTTTATGTATTTTCACTGTAATGCTGCCACAAAACATCAAATTTCACAGCACATATGACAGTAATAATAAACCTCATTCCAATTTTGATTTAATATCTTCAACTAGATGTCTAAAAAATGACAAAGTTGACCATCCAAACTATCACCACAATGCTCCTCGATACTTACCACAAATATTAATCTGCCAGGCAGATTACCTTTTCATTTTGAATTCTGACAGATGTTGTGACAGAGCAGGTCTGCCACAAGTAATTTCTTCTGATTTTTTTTCTCTGTACATTTACACTATCAATTGGGGACAGGTCAGCTTTTTGAAGTTCACTTATGTTACTGGGAACCTTCCATGGACCATTGCTGAAGTGTGTGGTGTCAGACGTAGAGGTGGGTGCACCCAAGGCTTTCTCCAGGCTGCACTGACAGCGCATTTTCTGAGGGCTCTTCCTACTCCCCTCAGAGAAGCTATCCCAAACAGGTAAAGGTTCAAGCCCAGCCCTGGTCTGAGCTCGGGTTAACACAGGGCATGAACGCTTAACAGTGATACCAGATTCAGCTTTTTGCAACAAATCAGACAACACAGGTAAATCCCACCCAGTGACCATAGCTTTTGGCAGGTTGCTATCCATTCCCACCTGCCGCAATAGAAAGAGGTGATCATCAATGCCAAGGGCTAGATCTGTGGCAGGATATAACTTAACATCCCCATGCACACATTGCACTTTCACACATTTACAATATTAACATCAGCTGGGGAAATAAACTGTCTCTTAATCCGGGTTATCACACTCGCAGTGTCCAATAATGCCTGAATAGTTTGTCCCTTTATTTCCACGGGAAGTTCATTTCCCTGTGACGTAGAATGTTCATGGGCTTCCAGCTCTGTTTCTTCCCCCTCTCAGGGAATACAACAGTAGTTTGACAGAGGCCCACACTCCCTCTAGCCAAGCACTCAAAGCACAACGAATGGTTTTCATTGTCCTCTCTATCCTGGAAGGTGGGCATTTTTGGTTCTGTTCTGTAAGTGAGGTTCGTGGGTCTCGCAGTGGCCTCCTGCATTGCACCTTCTTCACCTGCCTGCAGAGACTGCCTGGGAGCTGGTAGGGGTAGTCTTGGTCTGGAACATCCTGCAGGCCTTTAGTGAAAGCTGGTATCCCCATTGCAAGAACTGCGCCAGATCTCCTCACATCCTCTGGCTGTGGTGGCATCATTAGATAGGTATCCCACTCCCAGAATTCCTGGATCAGCCACTCCTCCCATTCTTGCTGGCCTATCAGGAACCTATCCAGGAGCATCATGATAGCTTATATTTGGCACAGTCTCACTGGGTCAGCAAGGGGCTCCGCTGCCTTGAGCTGAGCACGTGGGGCTGCATACCCCTCTTACTGAATCCTGCCTCATCATCAGATCCATCATGCTTGGCTGAAAATAGAGCCACCTTCGGTGAGTGCAAACCAGTTCTTGAATACTTCCATTTTCTTGCAGCTTGCCTCCCCGGCACTGCTTCACCTCTCCCTTCCGCATTTACACCAAAATTACCCCTTAAGTAAGGACTCCTTACTCTAGGAGAAAAGGGATAGTCCATTCTTGGGATGCAGGGGGTGGGGGTCATTACCATCACCCTGAACAATTACACTAAAACCAAAACACTGGAATTCACATCCTTCTTCACAATCTCAAACATCCACAAATACATTTGTCACAGTAAGATCACGATGACGTTGTCCAAACAAAATCAATAAATCACAAACAAGAGAAAATCTCCAGAAGCTGGAAATCCAAGCAGCACACATGAAATGCTGGAGAAACTCAGCAGGCCAGGCAGCATCAATTGAAAAGAGTACAGTCAAGGTTTTGGGCCGAGACCCTACAGCAGGACTGAATCAATAACTAACCATTTTCTAGGGAGCCAGCGCTCTCCTCGTTCTCCAAAATGAACTCTTTCACTGAGCCAGCACAGAGCATGTGCCACTACAAACAGGCACCTTTTCTAAGATACCCCACCCATCAGTCAGGTTCCCTCTCTGATACAGGAAGCAACAACAAACAGGACTCATCAAAGAATGTCACTGTCCTGGAGTGTGAAAGTACAAATGAAAGTGTCCATGCTGTGCGTTAGCCTAGCGTGTCACCCGATAAGCATAATGTCAGCACTGCCAGACGGGGATAATGAGGATCATGGGGCCAGAAGGTGGGGTTGTGGAGTGGGTGTAAGATAGTGACATATCCTTTCCAGTGTCATTGCACAATGTAGGAAGAGTTTCATTTTGCCTAATCTTTTTCTTCCCGTATAAACCACCAAACTGGGTCCGTACTTCTCTTTAATACCTTAAGTCAACAACAAGTAGATGTGAGGGAGACGGGACTTGCAAGGCAAGAATGCATGACTGAGCATTAAATCTATGGCTAAATTTAATGAATTTATTGAGTTCGAAGTTTCCAGTTTTCTGCAGCATCTGACTGTGTTTATAGTACCTGCTCATCAGGATTACTGTGATCATTTGCACAGATAGCAGGCAATTCTAGAATAATTTCAAAGGATCTCGCTTGGAAATGAAGTACTTTTGTCATAAATTTGAAACTTTCTATGAATTTAGCAAATGTTCAGAAAATAGAGCAGTCAGAAAGAAGCAACATTTAGGTATTCCTCATGTCCTGGTGTTTCATAATGGGTATCATTCCATCAACCCCATATTGCCTGAACTGCTTATGGATTTGAAGCTCTACAGAGGTGGTCACTGTTCTCTTAACTGGCATTCCTACCAATCCTGAACCACCAATCCACTGGCAATTTAGGAGAACTCCTCCTTCTCTGTTGTAGTGGAGAGAGGTGCATGAGGTAAATTTGTCATTTCCTTGTAACCCTGCAAATAGTCAGTGGCCACTTTAATAGATACCTCCTGTAACTAACAAAGTGGCCACTGAGTGTATATTCGTAGTCTTCTGCTACTGCAGTCCATCCATTTCAAGGTTGAAAGTGTTGTGCATTCAGAAATGCTCTTTTGCACTCCACTGTGGTAACATGTGGTTATTTTAGTTATTGTCACCTTCCTGACAGCTTGAACAGGTTGCAATAAACGACTTGAAGTGGACCCAAGTGCAGGACACAGAAATGTAGGTAGCATTAACAGAAGTATGTTTACTAATAGTTGCCAGGAAGGCCGGAGAGCAAGGATTTGATGCTTACGTGGACGTGAACATTAGAGAACAAACCGGAGGAGCCTGGACTTGGACTTGGACATGGAGCCGGGACTTGGGCACGGACTTGGACACAGAACTGGGACTCGGACTCAGACATGGAGCCGGGACTTGGGCTCGGACTCGGACACAGAGCTGGAACTTGGGCACGGACTCGGACATGGAGCCGGGACTTGGGCTCGGACTCGGACACGGGGCTGGGACTTGGACTCGTACTCAGACACAGAGCTGGGACTTGGGCTCGGACTCGGACACAGAGCTGGGACTTGGGCTTGGACTCCGACATGGAGCCGGGACTTGGGCACGGACTCGGACATGGAGCCGGGACGGGCTTGGACTCGGACACGGAGCCGGGACTTGGGCTCGGACTCAGACACGGAGCCGGGACTTGGGCTTGGACTCAGACACAGAGCTGGGACTTGAGCTTGGACTCGGACACGGAGCTGGGACTTGGGCTCGGACTCAGACACAGAGCTGGGACTTGGGCTTGGACTCAGACACAGAGCCGGGACTTGGGCTCGGACTCAGACACAGAGCTGGAACTTGGGCACGGACTCGGACACGGAGCCGGGACTTGGGCTCGGACTCAGACACGGAGCTGGGACTTGGGCTCGGACTCAGACACGGAGCCGGGACTTGGGCTTGGACTCAGACACGGAGCCGGGACTTGGGCTTGGACTCGGACACGGAGCCGGGACTTGGGCTCGGACTCGGACACGGAGCCGGGACTTGGGCTCGGACTCAGACACGGAGCCGGGACTTGGGCTCGGACTCAGACACGGAGCCGGGACTTGGGCTCGGACTCAGACACGGAGCCGGGACTTGGGCTTGGACTCAGACATGGAGCCGGGACTTGGGCTTGGACTCGGACACGGAGCTGGAACTTGGGCTTGGACTCAGACATGGAGCCGGGACTTGGGCTTGGACTCAGACACAGAGCTGGAACTTGGGCACGGACTCGGACATGGAGCCGGGACTTGGGCACGGACTCGGACACGGAGCCGGGACTTGGGCTCGGACTCGGACATAGAGCCGGGACTTGGGCTTGGACTCAGACATGGAGCCGGGACTTGGGCTTGGACTCAGACACAGAGCTGGAACTTGGGCACGGACTCGGACATGGAGCCGGGACTCGGACTCGGACTCAGACACGGAGCCGGGACATGGATTCGGACACGGAACCGGGACTTGGGCACGGACTCGGACACGGAGCCGGGACTTGGGCACGGACTTGGACACGGAACCGGGACATGGATTCGGACACGGAACCGGGACTTGGGCACGGACTTGGACACGGAGCCGGGACATGGACTCGGACATGGAGCCAGGACTTGGGCTCGGACTCAGACACAGAGCCGGGACTTGGGCTCGGACTCAGACACGGAGCTGGGACTTGGGCTCGGACTCAGACACGGAGCCGGGACTTGGGCTTGGACTCAGACACGGAGCCGGGACTTGGGCTTGGACTCGGACACGGAGCCGGGACTTGGGCTCGGACTCTGACACGGAGCCGGGACTTGGGCTCGGACTCAGACACAGAGCTGGGACTTGGGCTCGGACTTGGACACGGAGCCGGGACATGGACTCGGACATGGAGCCGGGACTTGGACTCGTACTCAGACACAGAGCTGGGACTTGGGCTCGGACTTGGACACGGAGCCGGGACATGGACTCGGACATGGAGCCGGGACTTGGACTCGTACTCAGACACAGAGCTGGGACTTGGGCTTGGACTCCGACATGGAGCCGGGACATGGACTCGGACATAGAGCCGGGACTTGGACTCGGACATGGACATGGAGCCGGGACTTGGACTCGTACTCAGACATGGAGCCGGGACTTGGGCTCGGACTCGGACATGGAGCCGGGACTTGGACTCGGACATGGACATGGAGCCGGGACTTGGACTCGGACTCAGACACGGAGCTGGGACTTGGGCTCGGACTCAGACACGGAGCCGGGACTTGGGCTTGGACTCGGACACGGAGCTGGGACTTGGGCTTGGACTCAGACACGGAGCCGGGACTTGGGCTTGGACTCGGACACGGAGCCGGGACTTGGGCTCGGACTCAGACACGGAGCCGGGACTTGGGCTCGGACTCAGACACGGAGCCGGGACTTGGGCTTGGACTCGGACACGGAGCTGGGACTTGGGCTTGGACTCAGACACGGAGCCGGGACTTGGGCTTGGACTCGGACACGGAGCCGGGACTTGGGCTCGGACTCAGACACGGAGCCGGGACTTGGGCTCGGACTCAGACACAGAGCTGGGACTTGGGCTCGGACTTGGACACGGAGCCGGGACATGGACTCGGACATGGAGCCGGGACTTGGACTCGTACTCAGACACAGAGCTGGGACTTGGGCTCGGACTTGGACACGGAGCCGGGACATGGACTCGGACATGGAGCCGGGACTTGGACTCGTACTCAGACACAGAGCTGGGACTTGGGCTTGGACTCCGACATGGAGCCGGGACATGGACTCGGACATAGAGCCGGGACTTGGACTCGGACATGGACATGGAGCCGGGACTTGGACTCGTACTCAGACATGGAGCCGGGACTTGGGCTCGGACTCGGACATGGAGCCGGGACTTGGACTCGGACATGGACATGGAGCCGGGACTTGGACTCGGACATAGAGCCGGGACTTGGACTCGGACATGGACATGGAGCCGGGACTTGGACTCGGACATAGAGCCGGGACTTGGACTCGGACATGGACATGGAGCCGGGACTTGGACTCGGACATAGAGCCGGGACTTGGACTCGGACATGGACATGGAGCCGGGACTTGGACTCGGACATAGAGCCGGGACTTGGACTCGGACATGGACATGGAGCCGGGACTTGGACTCGTACTCAGACACAGAGCTGGGACTTGGGCTCGGACTTGGACACGGAGCCGGGACATGGACTCGGACATGGAGCCGGGACTTGGACTCGTACTCAGACACAGAGCTGGGACTTGGGCTCGGACTTGGACACGGAGCCGGGACATGAACTCGGACATGGAGCCGGGACTTGGACTCGTACTCAGACATGGAGCTGGGACGGGCTCGGACAGACATGGAGCCGGGACTTGGGCTCGTACTCAGACATGGAGCCGGGACAGGCTCGGACTCGGACATGGAGACGGGACTTGGGCTTGGACTCGGACATGGAGCCGGGACTTGGACTCGGACATGGAGCCGGGACTTGGACTCGGACATGGAGCCGGGACTTGGACTCGGACATAGAGCCGGGACTTGGACTCGGACATGGACATGGAGCCGGGACTTGGACTCGGACATAGAGCCGGGACTTGGACTCGGACATGGACATGGAGCCGGGACTTGGACTCGGACATGGACATGGAGCCGGGACTTGGACTCGGACATGGACATGGAGCCGGGACATGGACTTGGACATGGAGCCGGGACTTGGACTCGTACTCAGACACAGAGCTGGGACTTGGGCTTGGACTCCGACATGGAGCCGGGACTTGGGCTCGTACTCAGACATGGAGCTGGGACTTGGGCTTGGACTCGGACATGGAGCCGGGACGGGCTCGGACTCGGACATGGAGACGGGACTTGGGCTTGGACTCGGACATGGAGCCGGGACTTGGACTCGGACATGGAGCCGGAACGGGCTCAGACACAGGGCCTGGACTTGGACTTGGACTCGGACATGGAGCCGGGACTCGGGCTCGGACACAGGGCCTGGACTTGGACTTGGACTCGGACATGGAGCCGGAACGGGCTCAGACACAGGGCCTGGACTTGGACTTGGACATGGAGCCGAGACTTGGACTCGGGCTCAGACACAGGGCCTGGACTTGGACTTGGGACTTGGACACAGAGCTGGGACTCAGACTCGGACACAGGGCCTGGACTTGAACTTGGACTTGGACATGGAGCCGGGACGGTCTCGGACACAGGGCCTGGACTTGGACTTGGACTCGGACATGGAGCCGGCACTCAGACTCGGCCTCGGACATGGAGCCTGGACCTGAACCTGGACACAGGGCCTGGACTTGGACTTGGACTCGGACATGGAGCCTGGACCTGAACCTGGACACAGGGCCTGGACTTGGACTTGGACTCGGACATGGAGCCGGCACTCAGACTCGGCCTCGGACATGGAGCCTGGACCTGAACCTGGACACAGGGCCTGGACTCGGACATGGAGCCGGGACTCGGGCTCGGACACAGGGCCTGGACTTGGACTTGGACTCGGACATGGAGCCGGAACGGGCTCGGACACAGGGCCTGGACTTGGACTTGGACTCGGACATGGAGCCGGGACTCGGGCTCGGACACAGGGCCTGGACTTGGACTTGGACTTGGACATGGAGCCGAGACTTGGACTCGGGCTCGGACACAGGGCCTGGACTTGGACTTGGACATGGAGCCGAGACTTGGACTCGGGCTCAGACACAGGGCCTGGACTTGGACTTGGGACTTGGACACAGAGCTGGGACTCAGACTCGGACACAGGGCCTGGACTTGAACTTGGACTTGGACATGGAGCCGGGATGGTCTCGGACACAGGGCCTGGACTTGGACTTGGACTCGGACATGGAGCCGGCACTCAGACTCGGCCTCGGACATGGAGCCTGGACCTGAACCTGGACACAGGGCCTGGACTTGGACTTGGACTCGGACATGGAGCCGGGATGGTCTCGGACACAGGGCCTGGACTTGGACTTGGACTCGGACATGGAGCCGGCACTCAGACTCGGCCTCGGACATGGAGCCTGGACCTGAACCTGGACACAGGGCCTGGACTTGGACTTGGACTCGGACATGGAGCCGGCACTCAGACTCGGCCTCGGACATGGAGCCTGGACCTGAACCTGGACACAGGGCCTGGACTTGGACTTGGACTCGGACATGGAGCCTGGACCTGAACCTGGACACAGGGCCTGGACTTGGACTTGGACTCGGACATGGAGCCTGGACCTGAACCTGGACACAGGGCCTGGACTTGGACTTGGACTCGGACATGGAGCCTGGACCTGAACCTGGACACAGGGCCTGGACTTGGACTTGGACTCGGACATGGAGCCGGCACTCAGACTCGGCCTCGGACATGGAGCCTGGACCTGAACCTGGACACAGGGCCTGGACTTGGACTTGGAGTAGCGGCAAACGCCTGGTAATACTCAGCTGGACACGAGACGACAAAACCAAACAACAACAGGCAATTCATATCTTGACAGAGTAGCGGCAAACGCCCGGCAATACTCAGCTGGACATGAAAACAACAGAATTTCCAAAGTACCCCAGGCAGCGAAGCAACTATTTTATTCTCCACTATTCTCGGCAGCCCAGAACGTGCATTGCCGCACTTGCTGAGGAGATGATCCTGCCCAGAGTAGATGTAAGCTGGAGATTTTATGAAGATCAGGTGCCTTAGTCAAGGAGCCAGGTAAAATACAAGGAAAAGGAAATTAACAGAAATGAAGAGTCAATGGACTGGACCGTGACAGAACCATCTGGCCATTCTCCTCTGACTTTTCTCACTAACAAGAAACTGCCACTCACTGGGTGATTTTTTCTCTCTCGCACCATTCTCTGTTAGCTCTAAAGGCTGCCTCACATGAAAATCCCAGAAGGTCAGCAATTTCTGAGATACCCAAGCCACCCTGTCTGACACCAATGATCATTCCACAGTCAAGGTCACTTAGATCACATTTCTTCCTCTTCCTGATGTTTGTTTTGAACAACTGAATATCTTGATCATGCCTGCATACTTATATGCATTGAGTTGCTGTCTGATGAGATATTTGCATTTACGGTCATGTATGCAAATGGACCTAATAATGTAGGAAATGAGTGCATGCCTCCAACATTTTGCTTCTCTCTTGCTCACCCCTCACCAGGCTTCCAGCCAGTACTCCTTCGTCTCCCACTACTTTATTATGCCGCTTCTTCCTCCTTCCTTTCCAGTCCTAATGAAGAGTGTCGGCTCAAGTTGGCGACCATTTATTCCCCTCCATAAATGCTGCCTGACCTGTTGCATTCATCCAGTATTCCGTGTGTATTTTTTTTCTTTAAGGCAGCTCTTTGAGTTCAGAATCTGTGCCTGGCTGCTCAGCTCTCTGCAAACTCCATTTCCATCATGGAGGGCATCATCCACTGCGTCTATAAACTGGGACTATTTTTGAGAGCATACCTCCTGTTCTTGCCCTCTCTTTTGCCCTTTTACAGTCCCTACTCCTACAAGAGGCAGAGAAACAAACCTAAATGAAGGTGTGCATTACAGCAGGAGTAGGCAGAGATGTGGATCCCACACTGTAGTAAGAATGATGGATAGATAAATTGGGAGACCAGATGCATGAACAGTGAAGATGATGTGCATCTGAAAGTCATTGTATGTTCAATTAGAAAGCCAGGGTGAAAGGTAAGAACTTAATTTATAGGATGTAAATGGATGAGTAAAAGTGCTCACTTCTCCTGGTTGGGTCAGTAAGTAGTAACCAGCAGTGCCACAATGACTCCATAATGGGGTTCTCAATTCCTCAGTCACTTCTCATCACAGCTCCTTGGTAAGATCTACAGATTCTTCCTCATATTGCTGAGGAAATTTTGAAGTAAATTTACTATCAAAGTACATATTTGTCACCATATACAACCCTGAGATTCATCATCTTGTGGACATACTCAACAAATCTATGGAATAATAACTATAACAGAATCAATGAAAGACCACCCAACTGTGGTGTTCAATTAGAGTGCAGAAGATAACAACCTGTGCAAATACAAAAAGAAAGAAATAATAATAATAATAAGTAAGTAAGCAATAGATATCAAGAACATGAGATGAACAATCCTTGAAAGTGAGTCCATTGGTTGTGGGAACATTTCAATGACGGGGCAAGTGAAATTATCCCCTTTGGTTCAAAAGCCTGATGGTTGAGGGGTAGTAACTGTTCCTGGAACTAGTGGTGTGAGTCCCGAGGCTCCTGTATTTTCTTCCCGATAGCAGCAGTGAGAAGATGCTGCTTTGTTGTGACAGAGCTTCATGTAGATGTAATCAATGACCGGGAGGTCTTTACACGCAATGGACTGGGCCATATCCATTAATTTTTATAGGATTTTCTGTTCAAGGGCACTGGTGTTTCTCCACCTTGTGACTGCACCCAATTTTTTAAATTTAGAAATTCATAGAGCTGCACAACAGAGAAATGGGGCCTTTGGCCCAACCCAGCCTTGCAGACCATGATGCCTATCTACATTTATTCCATTTGTCTGAATTACACCTGTATCCTCTACCCCTTTCCCATTCCATTACCTGTTGAAATGATTTTTAAATATTGTAATTGTTTCTAGCTCTGTCAATTCCTCTGACAGTTTGCTCCATGCAATCAGCCTTCTCTCTGTGAAAACCTATCCCTCAAATCTCCTTTGAATTTCTCTCTTCTCAGCTTAAATCTATGTCCTTTTGCTTTAGATTCCACTATTGTTAGAAAAAGACTCTTAAATTTCTGCCTTATCTATGGCACTCAAAACCTTATAAACTCATATAAAGTCATCTTTCAGCCTTTAGCATTCTGGTGTTGACAAACCCAACATATTCAAACTCTTCTCCAAACTAAAGTCCTTTTTACCATGCAACCTTCCAGTAACTCTCTTCTACATTCTTTCGAATGCTGCCGTATCCTTTCAGTCATGTGGTGACCAGAACTGAGCACAATACTCCAAGTGTGGTCTAACCAACGTTTTGTACAGCCACATCATGATGACATGCCCTTTGGTAGAAGAAATGAAAAGGTTGACTACTTTCTAAATGGAGAGAAAATATAAAAATCTTAGGACAAATGGACATGGGAGCCTGTGTGCAGGATTCCCTGAAGGTTGATTCCGTGGTGCGGAAGGCAAATGCAATGTTACCATTCATTTTGAGAAGACCAGGAATGAAAGGGTTACTGATGAGGAACGTCTGGCAGCTCCTGGAGTTCAGGAGAATGACGGGGGATCTCATAGAAACATTCCGTTTGTTAAAAGGCCTGAACAGATTAGATATGGCAAAGTTATTATCCATGGTAGGGGATTCTAGGACAAGAGGGCACAACTTCAGGATTGAAGGATATCCTTTTAGAACTAAGATGCGGAGAAATTACTTTAGTTAGAGGGTGGCAAATCTGTGGAATTTGTTGCCACTTGTGGCTGTGGAGGCCAAGTGATTGGGTGTATTTAAGGCAGAGATAGGTAGGTTATTGATTAGCCAGGACATCAAAGAGGGTGAAAGCAGGGCAGTGGGGATGACTGGATCAGCCCATGACTGAATGGTGGAGCAGACTTGATGGGCTGAACGACCTACTTCTGCTCCTATATGTTATGGTTTTATGGTCTATGGACTAGAATATAAAAGCAAGGATGTAATGTTGAGACTTTATTAAGCACCGAAGAGGCCTCATTTGGAGTATTGTGAGCGGTTTTGGGCCCCTTATCTTAGAAAAGATATGCTGACACTGGAGAGGGTTCAAAGGTGGTTCACAAAAATGATTCCAGAATTGAAAAGCTTGTTATATGAAGAATGTTTGATGGCTCTGCGCCTGTATTCACTAGAATTCAGAAGAATGAGGGGTGACCTCATTGAAATCTATCCAATGATGAAAGTCCCTGATAGAGTAGATACGGAGAGGATGTTTCCTATGGTGGGGGTGTCTAAGACCAGAGGACACAGCCTCAGAATAGAGGGGCTTCTTTTGAAAATGGAGATGAGGAGGAATTTCTATCATCAGAGAGTGATGAATCTGTGGAACTGATTGCCACAGAGAGCTGTGGAGGCCAAGTTTTTATTTAAGGCAAAGGTTGGTAGATTCTTGACTGATCAGGGCATACAGGAGGAAGGCAGGAGATTGGGGCTGAGAGGGACAATAGATCAGCCTCGATGGGCCAAATAGCCTAATTCAGCTCCTATATCTTATGGTCTTATGATGTCATGTTGCAACTAAACAAAAGTGAATTTCTGTACTCACAACCTCCTCTGAGCTTGTGACACCCAATCAGAATATTGTTTACATTCGATTTTCAGGATCTAGGGATTTCTGGGAAGGCAAATAATTATTGACTTTCTGTATCTGCCCTTGAGAAGGTGCTGGTGAGCTGGTGCAGTCTCCTGTTAAAGGTACTTCCACAGTGGTACTGGGGAAAGAATTCCAAGACTTAGACCCCATGGATAATTAAGGAACAAAGACATTTCCTTTGCACAGAGAGTGGTGGCTCATCAGGGCTGACGAGAGTGGCAGATACAACAGGGCCATTTAAGGAACTCTTAGTTAGGCACATGAATGTTAGAAAAATGGAGGTGATGTAGAAAGGAAAGGTTTGATTGATGATAGAGTAGGCTAAAAGGTCAGCACAATATTGTGTGATGAAGGACTTGTACTGTGCTGCGGTGACCTATGTTCTAACTATTACCAGGTCAGTATGGCATGCAGCTTGGAAGGTAACCAGTAGATGCTAATATTCCCAAGCACCTGGTATTCTTGTCCATCTTCCTGGTGGAGGTCTGGGTTTTGGGAGGTGCTGTCAGTAGCCAAAGCAAGCAGATTTTGTCATGGTGCACATTGCAACTACTCTGTACTGACAGTGAAGGAAATGATATTTAGCATGATAGTGATGTAGCAAGTAAACAGATTGCTTTTGTTCCAGATCTTGTTGAACTTCTAGAGTGGTTAAGCTGCATTCATCCAGGCAAGTGTAGAGTATTCCATCAAACTCTTGACGTAGGATTGTAGATGATGAAAAGTCTTTGGAGTGTCGGAAAGGGAGTCGCTAGCTGCAAGACTCTCAGACCCTGAAATATCATTTAGACAGTTTGCACATTGGTGGGCCAGTTGAATTTATCTTCGATAGTGAACCCTAACCCTTGCCCCCCCAATAAGATTGAAGGAGGTGGACTTGGTGGTTGTAATGTAACTGAATGTCAAGGCGAAGTGGTCAGGCCCATTCTCATTGGAGACGGTCATTGCTTGGGGCTTCTGAGATGTGACTGTGAACTTACTGTTTACCAGCCTATGCCTGAATGTTGTCTCAGTCTTGCTGCATCCAGGCATTTGCTGTTGAAAATGCTATGAAACTGGGAATGAATTGAATGATATGTTGGGGGACAATCATTGATGTTACAGCTGGAGATGGTTAGATTAAGGACACAACAGTGAGAACACTTGAAGTGATGACAGGGCTGGAATGATTGACCTCCATCAATCATGCCCATTTTACTTTGTAATATGACCCCCGACAACTGGATTTTTTTATTGTTGCTCCTTAACTTCAGTTATATCAGGGTCCTCCCCATAGCGTCACAAACTGTCAAGCATTGCCTTGATGTCACGGCTGTCACTCTTGGTTACTCTAATAGTTACAGTGCATTGATGCACCAAGCCGACAGTTTACTGATTGTGGTGATGCACATTGTAAGTGTCGTTGTTGATTGTCCACATGCCTTCGTGGCTGTCCAGTCTTGTACTGCCAGCATTTTCCAAACCTATCTATCCTATTTGGCACAATTATCCGAGAGTCACATAACAATGACGCCAACTAAGGTTGCTGAGTTTCCTCTGCTGAAGCACATTAATGAACCAGAATCTAAAAGTTTTCTGGTTTTCTTTATGAATAACTAACTTTACTGTAAAAAAATCCCATGATATTAACTGAATTTGAATTCCACAATTACCATTGCAGGATTTGAACTCACATTTCTGGATTGTTAACCCAGGCTTCTGTTTGACTAGACCAGTAACTTAACAGCTGCAACATCTTCATACCCTTCACCTTAACACAAATACCTGGCTTTCTTAACTTCTGTTAAAATTAGATTATCACCATTGGCCTTATCCAGCATTATTTTTATTTTGGTGAATTTGATGTTATTGGATTGTTTTATGGAAGATTTTTCTTTGCAAGATCTTTAGTACAGTCGTTTACACCTTTTAAATTTTATTTGGACTTAGGAGTAGAGTGCATTGATCATCCACCATCCAGTGGAAAATGGACCAAAGCCCTTTGAAGATGATGCTGGGGGAATAAGCCCATATCAACGTGGCAGTGAAAACAGATCTTAGAATCACAGACAATTCACAGACAGAGGGCAAATTTCCAAACTTTTTTTCAGAAAAAAGTACATATCTTTTTCATTTTTATGTGTTACGAAACCAATTTCATCTCTTAACAACTCTGGTCCAAAGAATAAGGTTATTGTGAACAGGAAGAACAGGATTTCTAGTAAGTTTGCCAATGTTATTTTAAAAAAATAACAAAGGTAGTGTTTTGTTCCAACATACCTTGTTGGTAGCTCAGACTCAAGAGCTCGATGATAATTTTAAATGAGAAAATACTCTCTAAAGTAACTGAAGAAATTGAAGACATATGTATCAAGAATAGATTAAAACTCATTTCAAGTATCACAAACTGAATTTGGTCTATTCTGCCTCCAGAGAGTTATTAAGATCATATCTGGCATGAATATTACAATAAAATGGAAGAGAAGTTCACTGAAGGCAGGTCTGTGTAAAAGTTGATCTTATTTCATTACAATGTGTACTTAGCAGGGTGTAAAAGAACTGAAATGTTATCTTATTTGACCACCCCAAGGGGCTTAACTAAATATCACACTAAACTGGCATGTGAACTCAACTGAGAAATCATCAAAACAAAGCTGTGTACTAAACTTGATCTCATTATGCTCAGCAATGTGCTTGCCAGGGAACTAAGCTTCATCATATCTCACCACTTGATAGAGGATGAAGTTAGTTTCATTGACCCAGCCAGTGAACTCAGCTGAAACATCAGTCCTATGGCCTCTATGTGGAGAAGATTCTTCTTTTAGGATTCATTTTACTGATATGTTTACAGTCCCATGCTCTCCCTTTACACAGGTTGCATCCTTTTTCTGATTTCTTACTTGAAAATCATCAATAATTATAATCTCACCTGGTTTTGTTTGGCTGACAACACACTCCCAAACTCTGTTTAAACAGACTTTTTTGCTGTTCTTTAGAAAGATACTGGCCTTTCTTCAAGCTTAAATCTTACCTTCCTTTATTTGTTTCCCTGTTACTCGTATTTCTCAGTTTCTGCACTTCCTTCAAATATCATTTCGCTGAATGCATTTTCTGGGGCTTTTCATTATTAGGTTGTCTACATGGAAAACTTATTGCTGAGTTAGGTGACTGCTGATCACAATTTTTAAATGAAGAAGACTGCATGTGCATGGAGGAACTTCCTAGTGTTCAATCGCAGTAAGCAGCAGGAATTTCAACAATCCCTGAATCTTTCATTAGTATAACTCATGCCTTTCCAATCTAATTCAATTCAATACCTCACAGCAGAGTACTTGAGAAGTGGTGGGTAGATGAAATGTTTTTACAATCAATTTTCTTCTTCTCTCTTATCCTAAAGGACTTAACTCTTGCCGTAATTGTTTCAAGAGTGTTGGCTGATGTATTGCTAGAGTAGCCAGTACTTCATTTGTGAGTCTAGACACTTGAGTACTGACAGGGTATCAGACAAAATGAAATCTGATCTTATCCTCTTCTGCGTCAGAGATGTGTGTGGGCCTGAGTTAGAGTTAGACATATGAGAGGTGTTGAGAGCTTCTTCGCTGTTACAAAAACTCTTTGGCATTGCTGTTGGTGCCCAGTAGTGTTCTTCTACTAGAGTTTTATTTGGAGAAAGAAAATTTACATTGTGCAATACAATAGTGACCTTCACCCACAAAAGACTAATGACTTACCCTTGGCATTCAATGGGTTGTCCGCCACCGAGCTTCCCTCAGCAATGTCCCAATAGATCCTCAATTAGACCAGTCTGTGGCTACAAGAGCCAGTTGGAGGATGGACAGCTTCAGTAAGTGACTCACCTCTGGATTCCAAGCCTTTCCATCATCTACAAGGCACAAATCAGGACCTTGATAAAATACTCTCCACTTTAAAAGATCGGCTTTATTTGTCACATGTACATTGAAACATGCATTACAATGTGTCATTGTGCATCAATGGCCAATGCAGTTTAGTGACGTTTTGGCTGCAGCATACAAGTGTCACAATGTTTCCAATTCAACCATTGAATGCCCACAACTCATTAACCCTAACCCTAACCTGCATGTTTTTGTAATGTGGGAGGAACCCCACACAGTCATGGGGAGAATATACAAATTCCTTACAGACAATGTTGGGAATTGAAACCCAATTGTTGATCACTGGCATCAAAAAGCATTGTTCTAACCTATACACTACTGTGCCACTATTCTTGCCTGGTTGACTGCAGCTCTAACAACTTTCAAGAAGCTCAGTATTATTCAGAGTAGAGAAATTTGATTGACACTCCATCCATCACCTCAGTGTTCATTCCCACTGTACCAAGCACACAGAAGCTGCAATGTTGCCATGTACAAAATCACCTGCAGGATCACCTCCAGCCTGCATATTGCGCTGATTTGGATACATATTGTCATTCCTTCATCATCACTAGGTCTCAGTCCTTGAACTCCCTGCCAAAAAGCACTATGGGACCACCTTCCCCAGAAGGCAATTCACCATCACCTTCTCAAGAACAGTTAGAAACGTTTGCCTTTTCCAGTGTTGCCTATGATAGTGATTATCAGCAATGTAGTGGTGACCCCTGGTTTCAATGCAAATTTAAAGTAAAGTGAAAGAGCTGCATCATAAATTTGGTGGATGGGATGGGTCCATACAGGATTCGGGAAATCCCATATATAAATTAACATACCTTGAGATAAAGGAACAGTGTTCAGTAGAGTTTCAGGGATAGAAATCAGCCTCCTGGAAGCTTCCTGTACCTAGAAAGGTCAACTGCACCTCATGGAAATCTTGTGGTTCCCTGAAAAATATATCCAGAATCCTTCTGCACCTTAGCCCTAGAACACTCTCCCTCCTATTTTGATTTAGTTCCTCCCACTATCACCCATAACCTACAAACACAGTCACCAGTTCTCCACCTCTGACCATTTAACTGTGCACAGGGCGCCAGTCATTCGCTTGTTCCCCTGCCATTTGCTTCATTACTGTTGTCTTCTGTGGCCACCAGGTGGAGCCGAGTGATAGCCTCAGTGGAGAAGGAGGGGCTAAATCCCAAGATTTCCTGCCACAAGACTTGCAGGTTGTGAGGCACATGCAAAGCGCAACAGCCTACCAGCGGTAATTTTGAGGCTGGGCTAAAGAGCAGTAACTGGTGACACCAGGGTCACTTTACTGCAATTAAGGTTTGTATACAAGTTCAATATACAATTCATTCCCCTTCTCACAGCACTATCCCAAGAAAAGTAATAGCTCCCCCATTTCAACTAATCAGCAACCCAAACAATCTTGCTAGATGAAGCAGTGATTCATTTTCGCTTTTTCTAATCCAGCATTTGCGCTTGACTCTCACAATGCAGTCTCCTCTGCACCAGAGCAACCAAGCACACAATGGGTGACTAGCTTGCATCACACACTCTCTTAGACCATAAGGGTGGCCCTGAGCTTCAGGTCACCAGTCTCTTTTATCATCCAAACCACTCTCACTCTGACTGCTCTGCCTTTGACCTCTTGCACTGTATAACAATATCAAATATAACCTGGATGAGCAGCATCTCCTCTTCCTCCTGGGCGTGTTACAGCCCTTTCACCTCAATTTTGAATTTAATAATTTCAAATATCTAGCCTTTCCTGTTTCTGTCAGAACTGACAAGCTCTGATGCAATGTTATCCTCCTGTAACATTAACTCAGCTTTTTCTTTTTCCACTGATGTTACCTGATCTGCTAAAAAGTTGCACAAGAAGGCCTCTACACATCCTAGTGTAATTGGATCCTCGATTTCCTCACTTGCAGACCTCAGTCAGTTCAGATTGGCAACATCTTCTTAACAATCTCCTTGTGCACCACTTACTTTACACTTATGACTGTGTGCCTAAGCACAGCTTCAATGCCATATTCAAGTTTGCTGGCCAAATCAGAGGTGTTGATGAATCACCATATAGGAGGGAGATTGAAAATCTGGCTGAGTGGTGTCATATCAATAATCTCTTACTCAATATCAGCAAGACCAAGGTGCTGGTTATTGATTTCAGGAGGAGGAAACTGGAGCTCCATGAGCCAGTCCTCATCGGGGGATGAGAGGTGGAGAAGGTCAGCAACTTTAAATTCCTTGGCATTATCATGTGAGAGACCTGCCCTGAGCCCAGCACATCAGTGCAATAATGAAGGAAGCACAACCATGACTCAGGAGTTTGCGAAGGTTCGTCATGACATCTACAGCTTTGCCTCTGTAGTGGTGAGTATATTGACTGACTGTGTCACAGCCTGGTATGGAAGCACCAATGTCCTATACAAAATAGTGGACACAGCCCAGTCCATCACGGGTAAAGTCCTCCCCACCACTGAGCACATCTCCATGAAGTGTTGTTGCAAGAAAGCAGCATCCATCATCAGGGCTCCCACCACTCAGGTCATGTTCTCTTCGGACTCCTGCCATCAGGAAGAAGGTAGTCACACCACCAGGTTCAGGAACAGCTATTACCCCTCAACCATCAGGCCCTTTAACCAAAGAGGATAACTTCACTCAATTTCACTTGCCCCGTTACCAAAATATTCCCACAGCCTGTGGGTTCACTTTCAAGGACTCTTTGTCTCAATTTTTTTTGCTTATTTATTTATTGATATTATTTTTTTCTTCTTGTATTTGCACAGTTTGCAGTCATTGCACACTAATTGAATGCCAAAATTAGTGTGTCTTTCATTGTTTCCATTATGGTTATTATTCTATTATGGATTTTTCGTGTATGTCTTCAAGACAATGAATATCAGGGTTGTATATGGTGACATATATGTACTTTGATTATAAATTCACAGAATTTTGAACTTTAAAAAAGTTCTCACATTATTTTATCAGAATTTTCCACCAACTTCTGTGTTCCATATCTCATGTTGCAGTATTTCTTTCTTCCTGTTACACTCATTCAAAGGGAAAGTTATTGATTCAGCTGTTTTTTTCTCTCTGCAGATACTGCCTGACCTGCTGAGAACACTCAGCACTTTCTACTTTGTACTGTGCATTGCAGTGGACCTGTTGCGAGGGCTGTAGGTTCAATGAAATAGGTGCAATGCTTTAAAACATTCTTAGGAGACTTCTAATCCACTGTTTAGAAACATAGAAAACCTACAGCACAATTCAGGCCCTTCGGCCCACAAAGTTGTCCAAACATATCCCCACCTTAGAAATTACTAGGCTTACCTATAGCCCTCTATTTTACTAAGCTCCATGTACCTATCTAAAAGCCTCTTCAAAGACCCTATTGTATCCGCCTCCATCACCGCTGCTGGCAGCCCATTGTACGCACTCACCACTCTGAGTGAAAAACTTACCCCTGACATCTCCTCTGTACTTACTCCTCAGCACCTTAAACCTTCCTCCTCTTGTGGCAATAATTTCAGTCCTGGGAAAAAGCCTCTGACTATCCACATGATCAATGGCTCTCATCATCTTATACACCTCTATCAGGTCACCTCTCATCCTCCATAACTCCAAGGAGAAAAGGCTGAGTTCACTCAACCTATTCTCATAAGGCATGCTCCCCAATCCAGGCAACATCCTTGTAAATCTCCTCTGCACCCTTTCTATGGCTTCCACATCCTTCCTGTATTGAGGCGACCAGAACTGAGTACAGTACTCCAAGTGGGGTCTGCAACATTACCTCTCAGCTCCTAAATTCAATTCCACGATTGATGAAGGCCAATATACCACATGCCCTATTATCCACTGAGTCAACCTGCGCAGCTGCTTTGAATGTCCTATGGACTCAGACCCCAAGATCCCTCTGATCCTCCGCACTGCCAAGAGTCTTACCATTAATACTATGTTCTGCCATCATATTTGACCTACCAAAACAAACCACTTCACACTTAGCTGGGTTTGTGCATAACATACAGGGCCAAATGCATTTGCCACATCCAATGCCAAGGCAATTGTGTTATTACAGTTATGCAAAGTAAACCAATTAATATGACTGCAATACTGTTTAAGGTATGACCATGAATAATCTGCTATCATGCAAGCTTTATAGATGTCAATTTTCACAACTCGCAGAAGAGCTAACCAAACTCTTTCTAGATATTGTTTGCTTGTCCAACTGGAGTAAATGACAAAGTGCAGTTAAACCATTTAAGTGAATCAGCAAGGGATGTTTGACAGCTGAGGCAGGGCTTGAATCTTATCACCTTCTACAAAGTTAAATCAAGTGATATAGGAGACAACAGGGCTTCGATTCCAGATGAGCTCAATGTTTTCTATGCTCGCTTTGACAGTCAGAACTTGGAGGAGCCATTGCAAACCCCAACTTCCCCCAATGAACCTTTGATCTCAGTACCTGAAGCTGACTTGCGGGCTGCCTTCAGGAGGATTAATCCAAGGATTGCATCTAGACTGGACAGAACACCTGAACACATACTAAAGACATGTGCTGGCCAAGTGGTTGGAGTGTTCACTGAGATCTTTAATCTCTCTTTTCAGCAAAGTGGTACCTACCTGCTTCAAGCAGGCTTCAACTACACCGATGCCCAAAAACAGCCTTAATAACCATCACCCAGTTGCACCTGCAGCCACTGTGATGAAATGTTTTGAGAGGTTGGTGATGAAGCATATCAGTTTGCCTACTGGGGCAATGGGTCCACAGCAGATACGATCTCATTGGCTCTTAACTCTTCCCTGTAACATCTAGGTAGCAAAGATGCATACATCAAGATGCTCTTTATTGACTACAGCTCAGCATTCAATACCACCATCCCCTCAAAATTAATCAATAAGCTCCAAGACCTTGGCCTCTATTCCTCTTTGTGCAATTAGATTCTGGATTTCCTCACAGGTAGACCTAGTCAGTTCATATTGGCATCAACACTTCCTCTACAATCTCCATCAGCACAAGTGCACTACAGAACTGTGTGCTTAATCTCCTACTCTATCTGCTTTACACCCGTGACTGTGTGGTTAAGCACAGCTCCAATGCCATAGAAAAGTTTGCTGATGGGTCGAACAAAAGGGGGTGATGGATCAGCAGACAGGAGGGAGATCAAAAATTTCTCTGATTTGTGTCATAACTTCTCACAATGTCAATAAGACCAAGGAACTGATTATGAATTTCAGGAGAGTGAAACCAGAGGTCCACAAGCTAGTCCTCATTGGAGGATCAGAGGTGGAGGGAGTTAGCAACTTTAACTTCCTGGGTGTTATTATTTCAGAGGATCTGCCCTGGACCCAGCATGTAAGTACAATTGTGGGGGAAGCAATACATCACCTCTCCTTCTTTAGGAGTCTGCAGAGATGAGGCATAACATCTTAAAACTTTGAGAAACTTCTACAGATGTGTAGTGTAGAATGTATTGACTAGCTGCATCATGGCCTGGTATGGAAACACCAATATGGAAAATCCTACAAAATGCAGTGGATTTGGCCAAGGCCATCGGGGGGTAGAGCCCTCCCAATCATTGAGCAGATCTACATGAAGCACTGTTGCAGGAAAGCAACATCTGTCAACAAGGAACCATCACACAGGACATGCTCTCTTCTCGCTACTGTCATCAGGAAAAAGGTACGAGAGCCTCAGGACTCACACCACCAGGTTCAGGAACATTTACTACCCCTCAATCATCAGGCTTTTGAAACAAAGGGGATAATTTCACTCAAATTCACTCGGTCCATTATTGAAATGTTACAACAACCATTGATCTTATTTAAGGACTCTTTAACTCATTTTCTCATGTTCTCATAATTTATTGCTGTTTATTTATATTTGCATTTGCACAGTTTGTTGTCCTCTGCATTCTGGTTGATCTTTCATTGATCAATATTCAATCAATTTGCTGAATATGCCCACAGTAAAATGAATCTCAGGGTTGTATATGGTGACATATATATACTTTGTTAATAACATTTACTTTGAATTTTGAATCAGGATTGGCAAAGGCATCCATTGTTCTATGCTTGGGAAGGGAAGCAGAGCTCTGAATGATATTTGATGTAATATTGCCTAAGGTTTTCTTATGAAATCGTTTAATCTTCTAAATGGTGTGGTGTCTAAGGAGCTCTCAATGCAGTTTCCACCTTTGCCACATTGTGTCTGAATGTTTCATTGCAGTTTTAAACAAAAGTATTGGCAAACAATTTCAAAAGAGGTGTAAAACTGAAAGATATTGAGCACCAAATGACTTTAGATACTGTTACTACACCACACCCACCCTCAAAGAGAACTTAAGTAATAACGGCTCTGAATCATTCAACTTCATGCTCCAACATGAAGAAGTGATGGAGAAGACTCAGCAGTTCAGGATATCCACAACTGTATCTATGAACACATCGGAGTCCGATGCCTGGTAGCAGTTAGATAAGAAAATGGTAGCAGTTCCTCGTGGAAGTTGGTGACACTTCTTTATGAATAAGTCAGTACAACACCCTCTGGATGCCAGCTAACAGTAAACTTCATTTTTTTTATATAGTTCCTTCTCCAGCTGGAGAATTTTCATCGCTGTGTGGTAATTTTTTCAAAGTTTGTAGAAGTGCAACCTTACGGGCCTTGGAGCTTGAAGCTCAGTGCTGAAGATGCAAGTTCACAAATGCTTGCTCACACCAACATTCACCCCTGATACCACACTTCTAAAAACTGGAAAAATACTGAGTAAAGCTTGGTGGCATTCAAATTTTGGAAAAACTGAAACCCATCAGTTTCCCTTCAAAGTATCTTGATCAGCATGTTTGCTTTCATTGTAAATTGTAATTTTAGCTTTAATTTGTATTTGTAGCTTTACACTCTGCACCAGTCAAAAGGTTGAAATCAATACTACTCACACACATACAAATATAGTTTCCAGTAAGAAGCGTTAGTGCAGTCTCGGTATTAAATGCATTCAGTTGAAATAAATGGAGCAAATGTTTGCTCACATTTAAGTGGGTGCAATATGATACAACTACTTTGTTTTATTTTGGCACAGTTTCAGATTTATGTTTTGCCCTTTTTATGCTATGAAGCAAAGCAGACTGTATAAAACGATAACAACTTATACACAGATTAAAGTAAGTTTCACAATTAGCATACTAAAAAGGACTATTCCTTAAATACTGTTTTTGACACTTGCTTTCTACACTATGATTAAAAAAGGAAAGCTTGAATTGATTTAACATTTTTCACTTCCCTTTCAGGATGTTATAAAGTGTTTTGCAGTCACTTTGGAACACAGGGACATAAGTAAATGTGAGCAGGTGTAGACTAGTCAGCCCTTCAAGCCTCCCCCAACATTCAATATTGTCAAGGTTGATCTGCATAGACCTCCCTTCCTCTTCTGTGCATCAGCCCCACAGACTCACCAAGCTTCCACAGATGTATTTACTTCCTCTTAAAATCTCCCCAGTGATTCAGCTCCCCAACGTTCTGTGGCAGACAATTCCACAGACTCCCCACCCTAAGCAAGAAGAAATTCTTTTGCAGTGTAGCCAATTACACGCTTGTTTTGTGGGAGCCTTTTGTGCTCGAAGTGCTGCTGTTTCAAAACAACAGATATGAAACTGAGGAAAACTTCTAATTTCCTGCAAATGCAAAGATGAAAGCAAACCGAGGTAACCTGTAAACATGGTGACTCATCAACCAGAAACATCAACGCCATTGACAAAGCTGTGTTCTGAGGAGAAATGAATTCCAAATTCTTTGAATAGATATCTTCCTTATTCCTCAGTGTCATTTGTGTGTGAAGCAAAACTAATGTTAATGAGGGAGGAGAGCATAGTTTTGATCAACGGTATATCAACCACATCATCTCCATAACTGCACTCATCACTCATCACCTTGCCTCTTCTCTTAAAGTCCTCCTTTCAATGACATGTCAAAATAATTCGAGAGTGCCGAAAATATTCTGGAACCTGAAAAACCCTAAGGTATCTGTATTCTGAAAGGAATTTTACTTTGGGGATTTTATATTTAGATGTTTATAAAATTAGGATAAATGCAAGCGGGCTTTTTCCACTGAGGTTGGGTGAGACTAGAACTAGATGACATGGGTTAAGGGTGAAAGGTGAAATATTTAAGGGAGCATGAGGCGGAACTTTTCCACGTAGAGAGTGGAGAGTTGAAGTGGTGGATGTGGATTTGACTTCACCGTTCAAGAGAAGTTTGGGTAAGCACATGGTGGGAGGGGTTTGGAGGGCTATGACCCAGGTGCGGGTCAATGGGACTAGGTAGAATAATAAATCAGCATGGACTAGATGGGCCGAAGGGTCTGTTTCAGTGGTGTAGTGCTCTGTAACTCTATGACTCTCCTTGCCCAGCTGTTTGATGGAAGAGACACTCTTCAGGAAGGGGGGGCTCACTATAGGTCTATCCTTCCCACTACAATTAATTGTGCCCGCTGGCCTATTCTGATGGAAATGGGCTGCTTGCTCTGAAGCGCTCTCAGGCTCCAAGTATCTGTTTTTAAGTATACACCAACTCTAGTACTGAAACCCTGGGTACATTTGAGTCAATGGGAGAATTGTATATTATTAGGCCCTGAATATTATAAACACTAAAAAAATAGTTTCTTTAGTTATAGACTAGGTAGTAAAGTAGCCTATAACCTGAAATCCTTCAAGTGTTGCCACAGAAATAGGTGAAGTATGACTCTCAAGTTAATGGGCTTTCTTGTTAACATCTACCTATTCAGTTCTTAAACAGCAATTTTGCTTCGTAACACCAACTTGTTGACATTTTGCTCAAATACAAGTCCTCAGTTGTGTAATCAGAACATTTCCTGCAACCACTTTTCATTTAACTTCATTCCCTTTTCAAGATGACAATGCATACAGCTGTTAGATGTGTTGTTAACGATCCATCTGATGTTGAATTAGAGTTTGGCTCTCTGGAGGAAATCACTTACATCAGACACAAACAATTACTGAATGATCTGCAGCCCAGTCAGAATATTGTAACTCCAATACAAGCTTCTCTGTCACCGGACAGGAGATGTTGACATCAAGGAAGATAACACTCAGGAAAGTTTCATTTCACCAAAGACAACTACAGGGCAGGAATAAACTAGAGAGTGCTGGATGGTAGATGGAGTTGAAGTGTTTTATGTAATTCCAAAATACAAAAGCTGAAGTGCTGTGCTGTTGAACACAGAGTAAAATTAACGGATAACAACTTTGTGCACTTTTCTGTGCAGCTTTGTACCCATCAGAAAAACTGGCTTTTCATTTCTCATAGGGATATTCATTCACTGCAGCACCTTTTTTGTTCCTCTAGTCTCAAACCCAAAATTATGTCAACTGTAACGCATCAAGCAAAAGACATCTGTATTTTAAAATATTTTAAATAGCTGTTCTTATTCCGTACAGAACAACTACTTTTTGCTAACCTTCTTTCCCTGAATTCAAAATAGAAGGCCTAATAGATATCTTTTTTTATGGCCTGCACAGAGACCTGTACTATCCTATGTCCTCACACTCCACTTTGCCTATGGAACCTAGGGTCACAGTGCATTCTCTGGTTCTTTGCACCAGGATCATTTCGGGCTGAAGTTCTGCACCACATCTTGCTCTGTAATAGGAAGGTCACTCAAAATCCCATCTCAAGGAGAAGAATCTTCACCTCCCTCTCCTTTGGCCTATGAGTGTGGGCGGAGTGCAGGTATTCAGAGATCTCAACAACCTTAGCTGAGGAATGGCTGACTGCATTGGCCTTTTCGCTGAAAGAACTAGTCTCTTCACTACACTTTCTAGTTCTCTCTGATCCCCAGGGAGCAGTCTTGCAGTCTCTGCCCATCAATGCAGCACCCACTTCCAGCTGTAGCTGGAGCTTGGTTGCGTTTGATGTGTCCCTTCATTGACTGGGTTTTGATAAAAGCAGTTGTAGTTGAAAGTTGTGAACAAGGCCTAAAAACATTATGCTAGTGATTCAGTAAAAAAGCAAAAGGAGCTCTGGGAAATGTTGTGCAATTTGGCTGGAAGTCACTGAAGATAAACTAAAAGCGAGAACCTAAGAGAAATTAAAATAAAACAGTGGTTGCTGGAAATAAGAAATTAAAATGTTGGATTTGACACAACAGATTCGCCAACAGTCAAAAAGTGAAATGACTAGCTAGAAAATGATGGAGTTTGTTCAAATCTAAAATTGCTAAACAGGTATGTGGTGCCGAAGAGAAAAATTGCTCAATTCTATTGAAGCTACTCTTCCTAAATGTCAACCTGCCATTTGTCTTTACAGGCTATTTTTAATGGTGCAAAGCTGTGTGATTATAAAGATGTTAAAGTTTTGCAAAGGTCAAAAATCTATTAAATTCCATGTAAATGTTATCAGAGCACTGAAAAAACAGAAGTCATACTAAAGAAACACTGATGTCTTAACAAATACATTGCAGGCTCCAAAGTTAGACTTGGGGCTTTGATGATCTATGTGGTAGCTCATGCTGATTCTGTGCTCAAAGATAGTACACTTATATTTAAAAGCCCATCATTTATTAAGTATCCTTTGTTCAGAAATAACTTTAGTATCAGAGATCTATTACTTACTGGTAGCAAATCATAAAAAGCATGGAGCTCCCTGCTGAAGGTATTATTTTAAGGAAGAGCCCTTGAGACGAGGAGAAGGGTATAGGTGGTGAATATAAGAACCAAAAGCAACCGTATAAGTAATTAATAACTAAGAGGCATTTTAAAGGTGATACAAAGATATATGATGAACTGACCCAGGTGCATTTTGGTGGTTTACGGTAAATGGTACACATATTTCCTGCAGCAGTCCTGTTTGAATGCCCCCTATCAGCAGGGGATGAGCAATCTATGCTGGCAGAGATGTGTAAAACAAAACTGGGGATTTGGCCTTTAGAGCCAGGAAATAATCTGACGACTGCTCCTGAAAAGTCACAAGGAAAGATGGGAGTTCACACAAATCTACTTAATGACTGGTTATAAATTCCTGACGCCATGGGATATGGTTACGCCCCTTTTATCCTACTTCCCATTCCACTTTCCAACACTATCTTGCATGCATTAGATGCTAATTGGATAGGACAATGCAAAAAGAGACAGCCAGTGTTGATCAAAAATGCAAGAACTTGAAATTATGGATAGCAAGTATGAAAAATCAGCTTAAACATTTTAATGAAGAAGGCCTGACCTTAATAGATGATATCTCATTGCAGTTGTTACCTTTAAAAACAAATTACAAAATATCACAGTATTTATTCACGAGTTTGAACATTTGTGAGTCTCCCTCACTTTGCTCTGTTGCGATGGAGTCCTCACATTAGATATCATATATTCTTTTATTCTAGCACAAAAAGCAAGTTAAAATGAAACTTCCAGTTACCTCAGGACGCCTTTTGGCAGAAGGTCCTGAAGAAAGGTATCGGCTCAAACCATCATCTATTCATTTCTATAGATTCCGCCTGACCTGCTGAGTTCCTCCAGCTTTTTGTGTGTGTTGCAGAAGGCTTGTTTTGTTTCAGTCCCTAAACAGATGACCTCAGCTAGGACAGATCACACCTTGAATACTGTTGGGGCAATTTTGGTTTTTCTTCTTATTGTCAACTAATCTCAACCCAAATAGTTTAATGAATCATTTCCATTTTAGAATTTAATGCTAGATTTTCACATAAACTTGCTTCACAGCATATTTTGCCAAGATGTGACAAACTAAAAAGGATTTTGCTGGACTACCACCTTTAGTTAAACTAACTTTTCAAGATTATTTCCTCCATGTCTTTATTAACAGGGACAAACATAATGTGTTTTCCTTGAGAAGGTTTAACCTAATCAAAATGAATTAATTTTGAAAAGCTAAGGAGGGTTATAGAAGTTCAAAGGAAAGATTAAGCTATTCCTAAGTTTATCTCTTATTCCCAAGGGATCTGGCCTTCTCTGTGGCTACCATTATGGAGAAGCATGCTGCCATCTCTGTCAATCCTTCATGTGAAGTAAGCTCTCACTGAAATACTCTCTGACCACCTTGCCAGAAGTACTTCTTGATAGCTTTCTCCCCAGCTCCCTTCTGACAAACTTGCCCTATTCTGTGACCCCTCTCCTCATTCACCAACCTCCCTTTGCTCCGAGTGGAAATTTCACCAGAGTACTCATGTATGGAAGTAAAACTGCTTTGCCGAATAGCAAAATCATTTAAAGTAAGGTCACCAAATTGTGCCATACAGGTGTTTGTGAATGAAAGGGGCAGAAAAGAGCAATGAGGTTGATTACTGTTGTTCAGACCATGAAAGAAGTTTTGGACATGCTAGTCTTAAGTATTTGCTAAGTATTTCCATACAGACTGCAGATGCCGCATATGAGATTTAAACCAGTACAAAGTTTAGTTAGGACAGCTATCATGAGGTTCTTGTAACTGATATAAAGTGAATTCATACCTGGACAGCAAAGGTGATATCTTTCCTTTTGTGAGCTCTTTCATTTTGGCAAAAGGCCAATTCCAGAGATTGTAAAAGTGGTAGAATAATTGTAAATTGGATAAATGCAGTACTTTGTGCTAAAATATTATTGATAGAACACACTTGACTAACTAAAAGATTCCATGTCACTTTACAGTTCTCTCAGCTCACGCCTCGATCACTGAAAATATTCTCATTTCTAGAAAGTATAAAATTAACTATCATTGGTGATTTTGAGTAATTTTATGCTGATAGTCTATGCTGGCTTGCAATCAGATTGAGTTCATGCAAATATACGTTGCAACAAATACTCACAATGAACGAACCTTCACCCCATTACCTGGGTTGGAAATTACCCAGAAGTAAAACATAAAATCAATTCCATCATACAATAAGATAAAACTTTCAGTTAGATTGAAGAATAAATCCAAACCAAATACAGTTATTTGATTCTTGTGAGCCTAATTCTATAAAATCTACGAGTCTATGTGTAAACTAGATTATAGATAAATTTAGGTATTATATTTGCCTCAGACCCACTCTTCCCCTCTCTTCATCTTGTGTACAGTACCTCGACCCAATATGAACTGGTGAAAATGCACCCTCAAAGGATACAAATACAGGATAACTGTTTGGATTAATGGGACTCATTGTGGAGCAAAGCTATTTACATGAGGTTTAATTTTGAATAATAAATTCCATGTTATAATTAATATATCACAATTATCTACTGACATATGCACTGGAGACCAAATGTTCAGCGAAGTATCTTAGTCCATATCAATTATATAGAGTGCTTGGGGTCACAGCACAGGGCTGTTTCATAAAGTAAGCATATTTGTTGCTGACTTAGGCCATTGTGTTGATGTGTTGTCAGATGACTAGTTTATTAAATAACTCCTTTTTGCTGATCTGAAAGACAGTGAAGTCTGGTTCTAGTGTCAAAGGAAGATCATGATAGAGTAAGACAGACTTTAGTAATGAGATATTGTTCTGATTTAGTGGTTGGTGTCCTTTAGGAGTAAGTAAGATTACACATGTGGCTGTGACTAACACTACACTTTGCTGGACTTCACAATCTCATTAAATTTCTGTCCAAATGTCTTTCTATGATGTCAAAGGTGATGAAATTTTACCACTCCTGCTCTTGTCCAGCTGCAATAAAATGGCACCTGTCACCTCATTACAAAGTAATCACTCCCATAGCCTGAGAGAGAGAACTAGAGGGAGAAGAGTCTGACCCAGACCGGTTTGCTTGGAGTGTCCTTCATTGCCTTTAAAAAATGAGGGAATAAATATCTTCTGCCAGCAGGAATCAGAGGCATAGTATTGAGAAGTGCAATCTGCATTGTAGAATTGGAATCTTCAAGAATTATTCTAAAAGATTGTTCTCAGAAACTACTAACCCAGTTTATTGGTTTGTGTCAGTCCAATCCTAGGCCTGAAAAGGTGTCCAAACAAATTCATTCCTGGTAAGAAACATGGAGGTCAAAATAACTTCAAAGTGCATACTTACTTCTCTGTCTGTCACTGACTTTCTCATTATATTCAATGATATAATAAATTGGATTGACTTAAGGTTCAGACAGAGCATTTAACTTTTCATTTCCATCACTGACTTCCCAAAAAGCTAATTGCTAAGATGGTTCAAAAAGATAAAGATACGTTTACACTCTTAGAAATACATGCATCTGCACATTAACAATAGGCCTCTTAGTGCCAAATATCTGTCTTAATTGCATTTGCCTTAAATCAGTCATTAGTGACCATTGAATGAAAGAACTGACAGTGTCCAGGGCTTGTACTTAAGCCTCTTGAAGATTCATCATGAAAACAAGGGAAGACAAATCAGTTTTTCTGGGCTCTTTTGTTTACTTAGAGAATGGGTCAAACAATTTAATGAGAGGATTACTCATGCTTCAGTTCTACTGAAGAAGATTAATTGATATTTTCCTGTAAGGGGTTAACCAGGTGGACCCAGTCCACTTGTCTTTATAGTTAAAGGAATGGTGATTAGTGGAGCAAGTTTGACTATTTTTCACAAGAAATTATTCAATTTACTTTGCATGCCCTAAGTTTTCTCTTCTTATTGTTTCTGTCAATTTAGGATATGGCAACATGCTTGAATTTTAGCTAGACACAATTCACTGAATTTGATGTCTTGCATGCATCTTGAAACAATATGAAAACTTTTTTTTAAAGCAAAAGGTGATTGACAGTAGGGGGTAGGATGAATATAAAATAGCAAAACCAGTTAAACTTGTACAAAGTAGAGGTATCCCGTTTGTATTTCCAGGATCACTGAAAGCTCCAAGAGCCAACTATCCTGCTTTCAAAGGCCAAGTAGTTACTCTGAATTTCTACCCGTACTTCTCTTTCTCTGGTTTGCTCTGCTCTCCCACTCCACTGCATACTACCATTTCTCAAAATCCTACATCTTTGAGTAGGTTTGAGTCATTTATCTAATGCAAACTTCTTTGGTGATGTCATTTATCATGTGAAGCACCCTAGAGGGATTTACTGTATCAATGGTACTAATTAAATGGAATACTCTTAAAAATGTAGGGCTCAGCACTTTGGAAATTGTACCAACATCTTCTGGTATCAGCAAGTTCAAATACAAGTTAAACGTTATGCAAGTTATGTGTTCCTGGCCAACAAAGGCAGAGACTTATTGTAAATTACTTGACTCAGCATTGACTGACCTCATTCATTTGCAAATTCCTGATTGATGCAAGGGCAGGATCTGGGATCCTTATGCGTAGCTGCACACGTTCCACTGGTGCATTGAGAGTCTGAACACCACAGCTTCCTTTGACTCTGGACAGTAATGTTTGAAATCTTGGAGATTGTGTTCCAGGTAGCTCTGTCTCCTCTGTTTATTGTCTGAGTCTTATTTTCAATACCACAGGATCCAGATTAGTTATAAGTGAGATATGGCATTTTGTTCCCGTTTAAATGGAATGCATAAATTTTGTGCATGCTTGACACAACCAGTTATATGTAGCTGTTTGACATAGGCGTTGCAACAATGCCAATAATGCTGCACATCTCAAGATTAATGACACATACAGAATTCAATACAGGATCTTGCTCATTTCATTGTTTTTTTTAACTAAGTGTGTTGCCAAGAATTCAGAAGGGTGAGAGGAGATCTTATAGAAACATATAAAATTATGAAAGGGATAGATAAGGTAGAGGCAAGCAAGTTGTTTCCACTGGTAAGTGAGACTAGAACTGAAGGAACATAGCCTCAAGATTTGGGGGAATAGATTTAAGATGGAGAAGATGAGGAACTGCTTTCCCAAAGGGTAGTGAATCTGTGGAATTCTCTATCCAATAAAGCAGTGGAGGCTACCTCAGTAGATATATTTCAGACAAGTTTGGATAGATTTTTGTATAGTAGGGGAGTAGGGGATTTAAGGGTTCTGGGGAAAAGGCAGGTAGGTGGAGATGAGTCCATGGTCAGATCAGCCATGATCTTATTGAATGGTGGAGCAGGCTTGGTGGGCCAGATGGCCTACTCCTGCTCCTATTTCTTATGTTCATTAAATTTCAAGGAGCTCAGTACACATCTCACATCAGATCCTCTTGAGTGTCAACAATCTGGGATGCGATTGCTGGTCTTGCAATCACAGCGGAGAGCAAAGAGCCTACTTGCTCACTTTGCAGATGGTTGATTTTCTTTTCCAATACCCTCCCCTTTTCTGTTTTCATCTCCTGCCTTGGAATAATTACCGCATCATCATAAAGCTGCAACGTCAACATTTTACATATCTTTAGTACTATTTATTTTGCAAACCATTGACTTCCAGTGAGCAATCACTATCAGCTAAGTAACATTGCTATGGAAGTTTGATGACACAAAGCTGGATGTCACTAGAGACAGTGAGAAGGCTACAGGGAGAATAGTCAGAGAGATTGCCGGAAAAGCATGGTAGTTAATCGAAAGCATAATCACTGGATATGGGTTTGCAATGAGAGTCAATAGTATTAATAAAAAACACACACGCAGAGATAATATATTGCAAAAGATGTTTGAGAATGCATTGCTGACTGTTCATGTGTCCGATAGTAAGGTCTGGCTGCACATCTGTTTCACTATAGACTTACAGTTGAATAGGTATTGTATAATGATGACAGAAGAAAGAGACCAGGATAGAGAGAAAAGCAATTAGACTACAGAAACCTGCTGCAGAGGATACCAGGAGAATATAAGAAGTAGAAACAGGAGAATCACTATTCAGACACTAGTGCCCACTCCCCTATTCAAAAAGATCATGGCTGGTGTTTTACTTCAACCCCACTTTCTTGCATTAACCCTTTTTTTTTTGACTCATTTAATATCCAAAAATCTGTCAGCCTTTGTCTTCATAATCCACTGACAATGCCTCAATAGCCCACAGGTTGGGGCAACAGTTTCCAAACATTCAAAATAAGATGAGAAGTCCAAAGCTGCACTTACTCTTTGGGTGAAGACTTCTCATTTCACCTTGAATGGCTGACCATTGGCCGGAGACTGTGACCCCCAACTAGACATCTCTATCAGGGAAAATATCATCCTTCTAACTATCCTAAAAAGTCCCATTAGATTTTTGAACGATTAAACGAGATCACCTCTTATTCTTCATAACTCAAGAGTATATGGTGTACTGAAATCCTTCAGTAAGAAAGGCCAGTTTACCATTTGCCTGTGTAATATCCTGGAGCGCCTATGCATTAACTTTTCTTGATTCGTGCACAGGGTCCCTCAACTCCATCTGAACGCAAGCACCGTTAACCGCTTGACATTTGAAAAAAATTCCTATTTTTGCTGCCATAGTACATTGCTTCTCACTTTTCAATATGATTTTCAATCTGAAAATGCTGTTCTTTTTTATCCTTCTCACAAACTGTAGTGCCATTCAGCTTCGTATCATCAAACTTGCATATTTTACTCTTAATCTTTACATTCAAGTCAGTGATATGGGCCATTAATAGCTGGCTGGTCCCTATGTCATCTCATGAGTCACATCCTTTCACTCTAAAAAAAGTCCATTTATTGCTACTTTCTATTCTCTGTGCATTAACAAATTCCCAATTCACTGCAAATTATTCCAGTCCCATTTGTTCTGATTTTGCTGAATATCCTCTGGTTTAGCATCTTGCTGAAGGCCTTTAAATGTCTTAATATTATATACCATGCCCACTGGATCTGCCCCGGATATTTGCTGTTTACAACTTGAATAAGTTAAAAGACTTCCATAAACTAATGTTCTGTCTTCCCAATCCTATTATTATTTTCTAAATACCCTTCCAGTGTTAATAATATATTCTGGTATTTCTCCCATCGCTGTATCTATTCCTTTAACTACTCCTTTAATTCCTTTAACTGCTGCAAAACATGATTTATAAGCCATTGATAATGACCCTAATTCTGACTGGTAACATCAGTCTGACTAACCTGGAGTTCCTTTTTGTTCCTCTTGCTCTTTTCTTAATTTGTGGGTTTATATGTGCTACCTTACAATGGATAGGAACTGCTCTCGAGTCAATGGAAGTTTGGGAGTGCACCACTCTTCCCATTGCCACCACTTCCAAAGACTTAGGAAGCCAGCTTTTAGCCCCTGGGAATTTATTAGCTTTCAATCCCACTAATTCCTCCAATTTTTAAAACTTTTGCTCATATCTTCTAGCACTCACTTAGTCTGGATGTGTAGCCCATTACTAGTGAGAAATTTCTGTATCTTTTTCTGTGAAGATATAAAATATTTGTTTAATTTCTTTGTCATTTTGTTAACTCAGTCCGCAAATAGACCTATATTAAATGTTACTAATCTTTTAATTTTGACATACTAATGTATAATTTTATGGTTTGCATCTAAGTTCCCCACTACTTATCTTCCTTTTCCTTGACCCGCTGCTGAAATGTGAAATCTTCCCAGTCTTCATATTAGCTATTTATCCTTGGCAACATCGATCTAGTACATCTTATTAGCAATGTTGAGATCAATTTTCCTGATGGCTTTTCTTGATGTCCTGATGAAGGGTCTCAGCCCGAAATGTCGACAGTGCTTCTCCTTATAGATGCTGCCTGGCCTGCTGTGTTCCACCAGCATTTTGTGTGTGTTGTATCAATTTTCCTGTTGTGTCTTTATACCATAATAACATATAAATTTGAAGTAAACTGTAAAATTCTCCAGATTTTAGGTCTTGCATGTTCTCTATCAAATTTATTAAGATAGCTTCTCAATATTACCACTGGCAAAACAGACTTCATGCGTTTGTGGATTGTTTTGGTTCATTTTTTTAAATATTTGTTTCAGGTTCATTTAAGTGATTTTCAATGATTATATAAAATTCAATCATTCTTTTCTAAAAGCCTTTAATTGTCAGATCATGTATTAGTTATACAATATCTTATCAAAAATACCATTTCCTTATTGGCCCCTCAACATACTGACCAAGGAAAATATCTCTATACACTTTTTGAAATTATCCTCTTTACTAATACAACTAATTTTGTTGCTCCAACGTATGTGTAGTTTAAAGTAATCCAAAACTAATGTATTATCCATGTTATATACTCCATTAATTTCTTCCATTACACTATGCCCTCCACTATGTGGGTAGAGCTAAAGATGGCACCAGATGGTGATTTATCCCAGCCCATCAGCCGAACAGTTCAAATTCTTCTTCTTTCTGATGCCTTTTTTCCCCCTTTACAAGGTGTCTTGGGTCCTGTTGGAGTCTGTGATCTACAGCTGCACTCAAACTGTGGTTCTTCATGGCAGCGTGTTACCCTTCTTGGAGTTCGGCGATCAGCCACATTTTCGATAACTCCAGGAGCAGTTCGGAAGTCGGGCACCTTTGGGGTGCGGCCTTGCATGGCCCTGTGGACCTGATTTCTAGCTGGAGTCATGAACTGAAGCATTGCAGAAACACTGAGACAGCAGAGGTTGGAGGCCTCTGCACGCAGGTGATCGCTCTCTCCTCTCTCTCGTTCTTGCTCTCTCTCTCTCTCTCTCTCTCTCTCAATGGTGAGTGAGAGTTTTGAGTTGGTTCTTGAGTTGGGGATAACGCATAATAAAAGCGGCACTACAGACTGTAATATTGAAACAGCGAGCTGTTTTGTCTCTCCTCTGTGGAAGGAGTGATATCACTCTCCACCTTGATAGTGAGAGAGAGAGCCTGTGGGATATTGAGCTGCTGGGATGAACAGTAGTTTTTGATGTACTGTGGACCATGGTCTCTCTTTAGGGCTTTGCTGTTGCTTGCATGGTAGGTGGTGGGCTGATGCTTTCTGCTGGAATTAGAGGAGAAGTTTCATGTTGCTTACAACTGCTTGTACATGGGAGAAGGGGCAAGGGCCTTTGGGGTTCTTCCATTTTTTTCATTCTTTGGGGTTTTCTTCTGTTTCAAGGATGTCTATGAAGAGTAAGAATTTCAAGTTGTATTCTGTATACAGTCTCTGATATTAAATGGCATCATTGAACCATTATTCTATATATAAGCTCTAAGATCCACTGAAGGAATCTTCACAACATCTGCCAGCCATTTATTCTGGATTCAACATGCTTTGTAAGGAAGTTACCACTAATGTGCCAAATCAATACTGTCAGCTAAAAAAAAATGACACAACAGAGAGAAAATAGTCAAGATAGAAGTGAAAACCTTAGAAATCATCCAAAAAGGGATACACAGAGCAGGTTACACTGTGACTTCAAAAGGGAGAGCAGGATAGAGGAAAGAGTACCACAACAGAAAAGTGAAACGTCTGGCAATATTGTGACCCATTTAGACACTGTCTGATCTGCTAATTAATTTAGCTAAGTGATGGGGCGAGTGAAGTTGAGTGAAGTTATCCCTTCTGGTTCAAGAGCCTGACGGTTGAGGAATAATAACTATTCCTGAACCTGGTGGTGTGTGTCCCAAAGCTCCTGTACCTTCTTCCTGATGGCAGCAGCAAGAAAAGAGCATGGCCTAGGATGGTGTAGGTCCCATTGATGCTGTTTTCCTGCGACAGTGTTCTTTGGGGGTTGTGGGAGAGCTTTACCATGATGGACTGGGCAATATAGGCACCAACAATGATTCATCATCACTTGACAAGGGTCAAAAGTGAGTGGCCAATGTTATGTAGGCCAATGTCAACTCAAGCAGATCTTATAAGCAGAAGCTACTGGAAGACTATTTCTTGATACAACAAAATGTCAAAAGGAAAACACTAGACAGGGTTTGGCTAGTAGAGAAATGCATAATGTATTGTAGTGCTGGATCCCATGTGCAACAAGAGCACAAAAATGTGGATGAAAACAAATGGTTGCCAAGATATGAAGTTTTCATTGCTTCAAGAAGCCAGTCTGTGAAGGTTTACCAATCTGACTGAGCAAATGCTACATAGGCTTTGCAAATGTGTTCTTAACAAACAAAGGGTATTATTTTATTGCAGTCATTTACTTCTATTAAATACTGTTTGAGATTTCAATCAAATGTATTCAGCAAAAGGTCTTGAAGGCACCTGCATTGACAAATATATTCACACTGGAAATTTCCATTGCGATGTAGTTGGCAATAAAATAGATCATGTGAATTCTCTTCATTCATTGCTTGAATTACAGCCAGCTCTCCCTATAATGGTCAGCTACTTAGCCATTTAATTGGATATTATCTGCAATGATGTTAATTAATGCAGTCATCTGATTGAACACTAAGATGATAAATTAGATGAGCAAAATGTTTTGCATTTCTGAAGTAGCATTTGCATTCGTGGTACCAATTGTGCACCCAATGTAGAGCTGCTGACATCAACCGCAGCTAAATGAAATGTAAATAAAATCAAATTTTGTAGTGATCAGTGATCCTGAAAATACTCAACCATCCTTGCAGATGATTTCACTAACAGATTAAAAACTTGGCAGGATAATATTGCTACAATATCATGTGACAAAGGCCGGGGATAAGATGACACTGAAAGGAGTGTATTTGCAGCAGACTATCTGACATAGGACTTGAGGTACCATGAGCAATTGAACAATTTCCATCACAAAAATGAATGGTATCTGTAGACAGCAGGGAATCTGTTTCACTGTTGATTGGACTGTCTGCTGTGTCAATGAGTACAGAGTCAATACTGGCATTGGCTTCATGATGCATATCCATTCAATGATAGACCATCTCTAGCTTTAGCTTAAGTGGTAGTGCCTCAGAGTGAAGCAGAGGCAGAATATACCTTGAAAGTGGTATCAGTGAATTTGAGCCTAATCTCTCAGGGACAAATGTCCATTTTATTATTACTGGATACTTCGGAGACATTCACCATGTCATTCCATTCAAGACATGGAACACTAATTGCTTCTTTATGAAAGAAATAGGAGGGGTGCTGGCTGCTATCTCAATCATTAGTGTTTTTTTCCTATGTCCTGTATGCTGTCACAACTGATAGGAGGATTAAAACTCTAATAAGGAACAGGATGAGACTATCTTTTCCAGGACATCAGAAATACCCTTCTTCAAAGAACAATGTTTCCTTTTCTTCATCATTGAGGCTGCCCTCACCTGCATCTCCTCCATTTCCTGGACATCCACGCCGCATCCATCTTCTCATCGCCTTAACAGGGATTGAGCTCCTCTCATCCTCACCTACCACCCTGTGAGCCTTCGCATCATTCTCCACAACTTCCACCATTTTCAATGGGATCCTACCACCCAACACATCTTTATCTTCTCCCCCACCCTGCCTTCCACAGTGTCTCTCCCTCCATGATTTCCATGCTCACTCATTCCTCCCTCCTGGCACATATCCTGCAAATGACAGAAGTGCTACACCTGCACATTTCCCTGTTCCCTTCCCTCCGTTCATGACACCAACAGTCCTTCCAGGTGGGGAAACACCACCAGTGAATCTGTAGGGACCATTTGGTGCTCCCAATGCGGCCTCCTCTACGTGAGTGAGTTGGGGGACCACTTTGTCAATCTCCTCTGCTCCATCCACCAAAAGCAGACTTTCCCAGTGGCCAACCATTTTAATTCCATCCCCACTCCTGTTCCAATGTTGGTCTATGGGCTCCTCTTTTGCCACAATGAGGCCTCTTTCAGGATGGAGGAGCAACACCTCATATTCCCTCTGGATAGCCTCCAACCTGCTGGAATGAACATCAATATCTCAACCTTCTGGTAATTTCTTTTTTCTTCTCCCTCTCCTCTTCTATCACTATTCTGGCCTCTTCCCTCTTCTCAACTGCCCATCACCTCACCCTAGTGCCTCTCTTCACTCTCACTCTCCTAAGTTCCACTCTCCTCTTCTATCAGATTCCTTCTTTACAGCCTGAAACCTTTCCCACCCACCTATCACCTTCTAGCTATCCTTCTTCTCCCCCCACCTTTTTATTCTGGTGTCTTCCTCCTTCCTTTCCACTCCTAATGAAGGGTCTCAGTCTGAAATGTTGACAATTTATTCATTTCCAAAGATGCTTTCTGATTTGCCGAGTCCCTCCAACACTTTGTGTGTGTTACTCTGGATTTCCAGCATCTGCAGAATCCTCTGGGTTGAGGGATAATGCCAGGTAGGTTTTTCCAATTGCACCCAGACTCAATTCCTCATACTTGAATGAATGAAATGAATGAATCACAATGAGACATATGTCATTACGATCAGTAGTTAAAGACTCTGATGCTTATCCTTTGTCACTGTCACCTGGCCAGGCTTTACTTGTCTATTAGAACTCTATTCCCTCAGGTTGGTTACTCACTTTTATTCAGGGGAATAGCAGGTGATTGTCATGGAAGGCCAGAAAGAGCCACTGTCATGGAAAATTTACCTTCTGACTTCTGTCTTCTACCATGAGTAGCTGCTGCCTGGAATTGTTGGGTATAGGACTGAGGTGAAGCAACCAAGTGAGAACCAGTGGATCCAAGGGTGATGCTAACATCTTGAGAGAGAAGGGCATTCTCATTTACAGTGGCATTATCTTGACACTGGGCAGATAATGGTTTTAGTATCTGCTGAGGCACAGATCACACAACTATCAACAAGGACCCAATCACTGATAATCAGATTCCACAGTACCACCGTCTATTCCCTGAGGGCTATAATGTTCTTAGCTCTCCGATCACAAACAGCTGCAATCACCCCAGTGGAAATTAATCCATTTCAAGGGGCTTCCTCTGTACCTGGAGAAAAATAACCTCTTCCAGCTATTATCAATGTGGTATCAAGGCATCTCTCCCTTTTCTCTAGACACAGATCTGCTCCAGAATTGCAGTCAAGAGTGGAGAAATCAAGCAGATCAGTCATGATAAAAACATTTCAATACCCATTGGTACACCTCTACTTGATTGGAAATAGGAGTTTCTCTTTGAAGTCAGGACGTCCAACTCTTGTATTTAGCATAGAGAAGGACTTCGCTAACTTCACACTCAGACGTCAGGCTGTAGAATGCTCCAAATATTATGTAATGCAGCTTGCCTACCTTTCCATTGCATAGCCCTGTTGTACTCTTCACCCCTGTCCTCCGGAACCCTGCAACTATATTGAGTTTAACTCTACAGAGGCAACACAATGACTTTCCTCTGCCTATACTCTGATTGTAGTCCGTTACAGCCAGGTGCCCCGCGTTATATAGCCTACCCACCTTGCAATACCTGTATTGAAGTTGATGTTTAAATGTGACAGGTAGAATGAAGCACTGTGCTCTTCCTCGGTAAGTGTAAATGCCTCCTCTGTTTCATCCTTCTCTGCTGTTCGCCATCGCAAAGGGTGGTTGTGTCATTCCAGAGAGTTACGGATGTTAGACGGAAGTAAACAGAACAGATTACTGCACACTTGAACCCAGTGGAGTAGAGGCCACTATACATCAGATACACTTAGAACTGCCATTTCAGTGACAGATGGAGTGATGATGAAGTACCATGATAAGGGGATTCAGAGCCTTTTCAGGCTAGTTCTGTGAAATGGGCTAGGCTGTCCCAAGAACATGTCGAAAGGCAAATGCTGAAGATTGAAATATGTTGCTGATTTTGGATGTCCTTGTACTGAAAGTTAATGTGCAGCTTTAACAAGCATTTTGAAAGATAAATAGCATTTTTGCAAGATTTGAGTATAAGAGACACCTTGCAGCAATTTTATGTAGCTGCAGCAGAATGTCGTTCTGAGGAAAGTAAATTCTTTGAATGTGCTTGCTTTATACCATTATTATAGTCTACCATTATTGATCAGCACTTGAAAAGAAATCCCATCCTGTACAGATGAAAATCATATTTCCTTTCAAAGTAATCAGAATCCATCAGAATCAGGTTTAATATCACCGGCATATGTTGTGAAATTTGTTAAGTTAACCGCAGCAGTACAATGCAATATTAAAAACTGCAAATTAACTAAGGAGTGCAAAAGGAGAAAAAAAAGAGTAGTGAGGTAGAGTTCATAGGTTCAATGTCCATTCAGAAATCTGATGGCAGAAGGGAAGAAGCTATTAAGTGTGTGCCTTCATGTTCTTGTACCTCCTCCCTGATGATAACAACGAGAAGAGGGCATGTCCTGGGTGGTGATGGACGCTGCCTTTTTGAGGCATCACTGCTTGAAGATGCCCTGGATATGGGGAGGCTAGTGCCCATGAATGAGTAAAGAAACTTGCATTTCACATGAAGGAAGAGATTTCAGTGTCAGGTAAGAGAACACATGCCACTTTTGTCAGCAAACAGTGAACTTTGTGCTGATGAAGTACAGAAATGTTGAATGATAGGTTGTCATTGTAAATTTTGAGTTCCTGAACCCCAAAGATTCACCTTTGTGATTTTTTTTAAATGAATCCTTAAGTCCTTAAAGTTTCAACAAAAAATACTGCCATCCTCAAACAGATTGGAACTTCATCAAAATTCATGTAAAGATATGGGATTGCATCATTTATCTACTGAAATATCTGAAACAGGGATTGTTCATTCAGCCATGAGTAAATTTAGTGCAACACGATAATTCTAATTCATGTAATATAAACATCCTGGCCTTGAAATTTAAATTTTACAACGCAAAGCTTTATTCAGATTTTAAATATAGCTGAGATGTTAAAACTAAATGTTTACCTTTTTTATTAATCTTTTTAAACTCTTTTTCATTTTGCAATTTATTTTAATGCACTTGCATTAATAATATGCTGAATATTGTAATTGTAGTTCCTAATTTAGACTGCCTTGGTGAGAATATTTCAACATAATTGATTGAAGAGCCATTCTGCAGTGTGACCTTGGCCACTGATCCTTGTACAGAGCATGTCATTGGGTGGGATGTCCAATGGCAGCAAGGCTCAGCTCAAAATCCAATGAAATGTCTGATGGGAGCTTTAAGCACAGTGGATGGAGAGCACCGTTCCTTTACTGGTGACCATGCGTTACAGGCTCTAATGTTTTTCTAACAAGCAGTGCTCAGAAGTTTCTTTGGAAAAGAAAATACTATGTGTATTGTTTTCATAAATTTAATTAGCCAACTGCTTAACTTGAATACTTACTGAAATGTTTATATTAGAAGGGAAAAAGTAAGGGAAACAGCGTTGTTATATTTGTGCAGTTAACTTATTGGTGCTACGCATCATCTTCAACCAGATTCACGTACATATATCCCTGTACCTTTACATATCCAAAACAGGTATGAATCATATTAAACAAAGAAATATTGCAATGTAGAAACTTAAAAATTTTGTTCAAACTCAGGCCTATTAGTTACTTTCATTATTTAATATTGAACGCTATATAAAATATTTATATATCCATATTTGACGTCAACACGCTCTGACTAATTAATATTCAAGCAGGCCTAGGTTAATATTCAAATATAAGGCTTAAATCAGTATTAGATTACACCCAACTACATAATTTTTCTATTATGCTAACATAAAAATGCGATGTAGCTGACAATATTTGCCTTTAATCTATAATGAAATTACCTACGAATTGTACCGTAGTGACACCATCCAGTTAGAAGTACAAACCAACACTAAAGTGAGCTCCTTTATCGAACATGTACAAATTTTATTGACCCCAATGCTGGCAAATGCAGTTAACCTTATTGATTTCGATAAGCACATTAAAATAGCTTAGTGAAGAATGTTTCACCACAAGCTACTATAGTATGACCACTGTGTCAGCTATTCCAGGCTTCAAAACTGAACTCCCAGGCTAAGACTGAATGTATTGATTCATTTAAAAAGCCTATCTTTGATAAATACTACATTATCACTGCAAATCTCTGCCGTCATGTTAGGTGAGCTGGGAGGACAAGTGTAATCAGAGCAAGTAGCATGAAAGCTGATCTCAATTCATTCACCTCCTGAGAGAGTCACAGATGAAAAAAACAGTGTGATACAGCAATCATGATTGCTGTCTTAGCAGATGTACGAGAGAATGTCCAAGCAAAAATCAAGAACATAAATTCATATCAAAAGCAAGATTAAAAAGTCAGGAATATTAAATTTTTGGTTTACAACATTAGTATTCACTGTAAATATTTTAATGACACCATTAGATTAAGGAATGAAGCTCAGACATATTGAATAATTGATTATCAACAAGTCATTCCGAAGTTACAATGACGTACTTTTTCCCATGTATTTATTGGAGTTTTGAATTAAAAGCCTACACAGGTAGTGCAAAATCCCCAATAATCTAGCACACTTGGAAATTTGGTAGTGTCAGACCAGCAATATTACACAAAACATATATGTTTAAATTCCACAAGTAAAAATATCCCTCACTCAACGTCATTAAAACAGAATATGATCTTGGTCACATTGATAATTGCAGAAAATTGCTGTGTGCAAATTGGCTGTGGCATTTCCATATAATATGTTCTACACTTTGAAAATGCCTCATTGGCTATAAAGTACTTGGAAATGTCATGAACGGTTCTATACCATTGCAAATCTTACTTAGAAAATTTAATCTGGTGGCATTTTTGTTTAAAAATAATTTAAAATTTGATAGAGGAATTTGGTTCAACTTCTAAAATGCACCATATCCAGTGAATATATACTGCAAGTGTCGACTTATATCTGCACATCTAGCTTAGAGTAAAACATAGTGCTTGTAGAATCCAAGTTTTCCTTCCATTTATTGCAATGAAAATGTATTCATAATGTTCTATTGTTAACATTCAAATGAGTAAGAATTTTGACCTCATTGAATGACATTCTGTTGCTGTGGGTTCATTTCCTTCATTATGTTTTAGCTGGAAGTAGGTACATGAATCTCAGAAACCACACCACCAGGTTCAGTAGCAGTTTTACCCTTCAACCATCAGGCTCCTGGAACAAAGGGGATAACTTCACTCAAATGCACTTACCCTATCAATGAACTCTTCCCACAATCAATGGAGTCACTTTCAAGGACTCTTAATCTCATTTTCTCAATATTCATTGTTTATTTATTTATTATTGTTGTTTCTTCCTTTTGTATTTGCACTGTTTAGTGTCTTCTGTACTCTGGTTGAATGCCCTAGCTGGGGAATCGTTTATTGATTTTGTTATGATTATTATTCTATAGATACTGTATATTGAGTATGCCCACAAGAAAATAAATCTCAGGGATATGTATGGTGACATATATGTACTTTGATCATAAATCTACTTTGAATTTTGAATTTGATATTTATGCATTCACACTTTGCTGTATCAAAATGATATTTTTTTATATAACATTACTTTATTTTAATTGGATTTCCTTTCTTTTAGTTACTGTTGCTAAGGGTAAGAGGCCAAAAACCTGTTTTAAGGTTTAGCTAAAATTGCCTAATAAAGAGCCAAACCCAGTTTTATGAAGGATATTTTTCAGTATTTTCCTGACAATGGGTCACAAAAATGTGCTTTGTAAAAATGAAGATATTTTCAGCGCTCCCCACCGCTCTCTCCCCACTTCCAAGGCATTTAATTAATCACAAGCAAGTACTTCAGCCATAAATATGGGAGTATAATTATAACTTTTGGACAAAACAATTACTTTTTCAGTATTTTAATCTATTAGAATTTGATTAAATTGCTCAAAATATCACAACAGTTTGTAAATGTGTACAATGAACACACCAGTAAAATCAAACAGGAAATGTACAAGAGCAATTGTAATTAGTAGCACGTTGATGGAATCAAACCATCTCTATATGTCCTTTTGCAAGCCTATTTCCACTGGAACTTTTCACTTCACTTGAAAATAACCAGACAAAAAGCATGTAGTAAACTGAATAATGCACAATAAATGGTTTGAAACACCTTCATATTGTGTCTGCGCTACTTAGGAGTTGTGGGTCATGATTTTTTCCCACTTATAAAGGAACACCTGGAACAAATTGTCACTTGTATGACACCTAATATGTAGCTATTATTGTTTTGTTTAGTTCTGTAAAATCTTTGTGTCTCACTCCATAAATTGACATTTTGTCTCTTTTGAGTAGGATCTAGTCTAGTGGGACAAAATGTCCTTAAAATAAGCCATTAAAAGATGACACTCAAATGGTTAGAAGCACTAAGCTAAAACATAGCAGAGAACAGCTGTCCAGAAATGATCAATTGCCAAACCACATGCCTGGCTATTAAATTTTAATGCACCTTTTAAGCAAAGATTTTGCTTATCAGGGAGAAAGATTCTCAGGGAAAATATTGATATTGATTCCATCATTTTAGATGTAACTGATCCTTTAAGTAATTTTTCTTGGTTTCAGTGTCAATTTTTAAGTGTCTGCATGGACTGAGTAAGTCATTAAAGGGCATGTTCATTTAAAATTCTGAGCCTAATGCGTGAAGTATTTTTTAGTGCAACATCTGTTGCAAGCAAATTCATTCATTCCACTGAAGTAAAAGCAAAGCAATAACTACACCAGGAACTAAATTATGAAAATTAAACCTTTCTTGAAGTGCTTTTAGAAGGCATCTTAATTGATCACTTTGTGGTGAAGTTTAATTCAAATATTGATTACCTTTAACTTGTTAAGCCAACGTTGGGCAGGGATCAAGAATAATAGATTTCAAGCGACAAACTGACAGCTTAATCTTGATATACACCTACAGCTTATCTTGAAAGGCTATGTTGTTTACAATTGAATTCCAATATTTATAAAAATATCCAATAAACCTTATCTCATTAAAAAGCAAAATTTAGGAATGGTCATTATAGTCTTGATCTTACTGGCATTTTCACATTAGCTTCAGTAAATATTTCCAAACAATGGAAATGAAAACTGCAATTTAAAAATGATTTAAAATGCTGCAAAATATTCCAAAATATATAGTGGATTTTAAAGGCTTTCTGCACCAAGGTTCTTTGTAGGCCACAATTATAATGACTATTATTGATATTACTATCATTATGATTATTTGACAATGATTGCACTTATAGGGTATAAGAGAGTGAAAGGCTGAATATATTGGTGATGCAGTACCTGTCGGTTAGATGCTAAATCGATTTCACTGCAACTCAAAGCATTACGTTGGGCCAGTCGCCATGTTGGTGTATGCAGTTTTAATGCCTGCAAGAGTACCAAGAGAAATCAGATCATGACATTAGTCCTTAATCAACAGCTGGTTTGATATGGTGTTTCCAGACTGGATTTCAATGGGATACTAATCCATTTGTTACCCTCACATGGCTAGAGATGGATCCTACAGAAGGAAAGGCCATTTTCCACTACTTTTGAAAGACAATGCTACTTACAAATTATTTTCTAGCTGATTTTCATGGTGTATTGTTTTGGGTAAAATTGTGTTCTTAAAGAACAGTCATTGTTATGCCAGGAGTTAAAGAAATTTGCATTGACCTCAAGGCTTTTGCATTACGTCGGTTGTATCTTGATGTGGGTACGTTTGTATTCACTCCTCTGAGCACATGGAGAGAATGTGGAGTGGGAAACACAAAGGAGGACAATCTGCATGGGAATGGAAAAGGAGAATTGCTGCTATTACACCTCTGGACATGAGATCCTGCTAGGGATCCTTCAGCAGAATGGCCTTTGTAGGAGCCAATGCCCAGACGTGTCACAGCAACATCTCTCCTATGTCCAAATAATGCTTAAGGCACTTGTGATTCACTAAGAGAGGTTCTCTCCGAAATATTTCATATGCATCAACCAAAACTTATTACGCAGTATCTTCAAGGAGTGTTTTTTCATTGTCCTCTAGAGTAAAGGACTTCACTTGCCCCCAACAGGCTCACCAGAGCTGCAGCATATGCCACTGCACCACCCAGTAACACTGCACAGCTACACCGTTCTCCAAGGGCAAACCTTGCCTTTCCTCACAGGAGGAATCAACCAGAATCTGAGTTAACTGGAATGTTCCCAGTTATCAAATGATTGGTATTTTTAACAGTAGCAGGCATTGTCTAAAAATTAAGGGTCAGGCTTATAAGCAAAGATTTGCGGTGAGTTGGGTCTGGCTTCTGCAAGCAGCTGAACAGAAGTCTCTCGGAGTTCCCTTCAAAGTCAAAGTCAGTTCACTATCAGAGTACGTGTACGTCACCATATGCTACCTTGAGATTTTTTTCCGGAGCTTGCACAGGGAAGAGGGTTTTTGTTGCTAAATGAACAATGCTAAATTTCCAGCGTCTGCACATTTTCTCCTGTTTGAAATGCTAAATGTGAATTGGAAGAGTTTTGTTAAACAGAGGTACTGAGCAATTTGTGAGAAAGGTGGGCAATGGAGTTAGTCTCACTGATTGACGGAACAGACTTGTGGGGCTAAGTAGCTTCCTCCTGTCCCTACTGGCACAGGGTGCCAGTGACACTTCTAAATGTGGAACCCTGACTCAGAACATACTGGAGCCCAACATGAGTCAACGTCCAAAGTGTGCAGCTGATACGTGAGTAATTAAAGGATAGTGCCGTCTGTAACAGCTCACCATTTCATTATTTATTTTAGTCCTTGTACTTAATGTAAGCGTGGTACTGATGACATTTGCTGCTGAACTTGAATGCCCAAATCTGATGTATATCTCACGCACACGGGGGTAGAATGCTAAGATTGAAAATTATACAGTGCAGCTGCAGTAAAGTTACAGAACTTGCAATGGACAAAATTTCAACTGGCCTTCCTGGACAATTTCAAGCAGTTCTGCATCAAGTTGTCCCACCTTCAGATCATTTGAGTGGGTTGACTGACAGATGAGACCAAGGGTACTGATGCAATGCTAGCCATGGGAGAATGAATATTGATATGCTGTTGTAGCAGATTTACATATGAGAAGACCAGCTCAAGTGTGCCCATTTCTTCCAAATTCTGGACAAAGTGGGTGCTGGGCTTTTCCTACCTCCTTGCCATTGCGCACAAACATTCTGGCAGGCCTGTTACTAACTGTGGTGGAAAAAGACTACCGGACAGGGTTCTTCTACTATAGGGGGAGTGGTGGGGCAGTGTGAGGAAGCCTCTCAATCATTGTAGTAGTGTACCCCACTCCCCAGTGGGCCACTTGAGTTACAATAGTCTATTGGTTTTAAGGGAAATAATAAAACACTCTTTAACACATTTATGAATGATAAGACATTGCATGGTTTATTCTTGTACATAATTTTTATTACAAATAAATTTTATTTTGATATAGAAAATAACTGTACAATGATCTTCATTTGCATTGAACTCTGGCAGCTAGTAGCTATGTTGCTTTGTCCACCTGCCCTTAACACAAGCCAGTCATGTCTTGTGCTCAACATATGCAAATCCTGCCCTCAATTCCAAATTAGCTTTGCATCTGAGCTGGAGGCTGGAATTCAGCTTCCAATTGAAGGGCATTGTGTCTTCATCCCCACTCTCCTTTGTCTTTTCACAACATAGCACAAATCAAGATTTGTGTGGAAGGCGATACTATGTGGATAACTGTGTTGGGTTGGAGGAAATGAGATTGATGCAGGTATGAGTGTACTGTCATCTTCAAACTGGTGCTGCTGCAATAAAGGACAGTATTATCTCTTCCAAGGGATGAGGTGGAGGGGGGAGGGGGAAGCAGGTGGTGAGGAGAAAGCCTACTTCTCTTCTAGTTCACTGCTGCTGCTTTTAGATTGCTTGGGCCCACAAGAGAGTACCAACTGTTCATTAATGTTGTCCATGGTGTGCCAGCAGTGAGGTTTATTGATTACCCTTTGAGGTAAATGTGAAATACATATTTGAGCATAGCAATATTGTAAGTAAGCAATGTGAAGTGAATGCGGTCAATGGTGGGAGTGGGTGGTGCTTGTCTGAAAATGTTCATGAGGCCTCCAGGAGGTGTGCAAACGTTCAAAAAGAGTGAAGGAAACAGGACATCTGTGCAACCCCACCTGCTCTCAAACTGCAAATTGCACACAACGTCACATAACCTCTTCACTTCTACATTTTCTGCTGTTCTGATTTTAAAGTTTTGATATTGTCTAATTTTGTGGGAGTATTATCATCATAAAAAGAACACCTAAGTTCAAGATTCCTAAAACTGCTACCTCAGCTCAAAATAAGTTGCCTCCTTTCCATCTCTTTTTCAGAAGGGACCTTCTCCCATATTGGGCACCTGCTCAATTTTGGAAGGACCCAGGTGATGTGATTCTTGACAAGGGTGGTTATGAAAGATTTTCCTTTGGAAATCCTCACTGACTATTCATTATTTGTTTCAAGATGTTTGTTTATTTTCTCCACTAATTAGCATTCCATTAATTTTCTTACTATTTACAATAAGGTAATTTATCTACAGGCTCAGTTTAAATATAGATGTAGTAACTATTTTCAAATGGTAATAAGAGCTGTTCTGATATTGATATTCATATGTTGCTTTGTAATCTCATTTTATATGCTGAGTTGGTAAAAAAATGAAGTAGTTAATAAGTCAGTGATAATTTAACTCACTTTCTTTTCAGCTAAGTCACAGTGTCCAAAGCTTTGGAATTCTTTTCTTGAAACCTTTTGAACCACAATCTTAGAGGTTCCTCTTAAAATTAGCCAATTGTCCAAGTTTTCAGACTCTACTTCTCTTGTTTCATCATGTAGTTTGTGATTTCACTTCTTGTTTAATTAGCAACATATGAAACACTTTGTTAATCAAGTTGTTCATGTTATACATTGTATGCTAAATGGTCATCTTGAATTCAATTTAAACACCGAAGATGACACTTACAAGGTGAGTTTATGAAAACAGATTATACACACTGTGAAAAAGATGAATTTTCTGAGGCATGTTGTCTGTTTTACAAACATGTAATGAATCAGAATCATGTGCCTCTGATAATCATGAAGCATGTGAAGGGCACTCCTGTGTTCACACGTAATATGTATGTACTTAATGTTTGTCTCCAGAATGAATCTGTTGTGATTACCAATGAATGTCACTGTAAGACAATTTTAGATTAATAATAAATTTAGCATAAAATATATACTTTATATAAATGTAACATTTGTAGGGGAGGGGTTGAAGCCTTGCTGTGACTTGCACAGGGGAGGGGGCTTTGGGGTTCCAACATTTTTCTGTCTTTCATTCTTCTGGGGTTCCTCTATTTTTTGTTGTCTGTGAAGACTAAGAATTTCAGGTTGTATGCTGTATACTTTCTCTGATAATAGACGGAACCATTTCAATATATCTATTGAAAAACATTTGATTTTATCTTTTAAAGCTTTCAATTCAAAATTATTGATTTACACTCAATTTAAATTAAAATTAAAGTTTAAAGAAATTCAACTTTCACAATAAGCTGTTATAAGTTAAAATATAATAAATCACAATAAAACACAATAAATCTATTAAGCAGGATATGCCTTTATGACTAATTTTAAAGGGTTTAAACTTTGGAGATTACTATTATTTATTTCAAGGTTCCTTAACAGTCTGTTACATTCACTTGAAGTTCAGATAAGGGTTTATATCAATGAACACTGGTTTTAGTGCATATTTGTCGATCACAATTAAATCACAACTTTTTAGACTGAATTACCAACCTACAACAGTTACTTGATATAAATGCATTACATATTGAGCACATTAAAGGAAGACATTAAATAATTTCATAGTAAGGAAGACAAAATCAGGAAAGAGTACAGTCTCATATTTCAGCAGAGCAGTAAGTGTGAATACATTTATAATGCAACTTTCTTTGTCTTAAATTTCTTCCAATTGCACTTTGAATGGGTACTTGTTTTCCCATTACTAGCCACTTTAATCCATTTATGTTCTAGTTGTCTCAGTTAAAGATCACTTTATAGTATTGGATGTTCAGTGTCTGAGGTATTTGTTCCAGCTCTGCATGATGAAATAACACAACAGTTTACATATTTCTGAATTTGATCTGAAAACTGATTTAAAAATCCATACAAGCAATCAAATTTCCCTGAAAATATATACACACAAGTCTGCTTTGAGGTGGCTAAAATGAAGTAAATTTAGTTTCAGGAGACAGGAAGAAATCCAAGATTGGGGAGCAAGGATCCTGCAGTAAATGGACCCTGGTAGTGCCCAGGACTGAAAAACATCTCTCCCTTGAGATATTTAGAACATTTCAAGAAAAGAAAGGCAACAGAAAAGTAGACTGTGATTTTCTTCCTTGTAGACTACATTAAATATTCAACTAGAGGGAGGGATCACTTTACATTTCTCTTCTTGTTTCTTATGTTTTGTCTGACAGGTGCTGTAAACATACATAGACAAACATGGTTGTATGCTTGCATTGCTTTGCACTGAATGATATCAGAAGCTCTATATTCATCTCAGGACTGGGCAGTATAATTCTACTTCAGTTATTGTGTAACTGAAGCCTATTGCTTAGTTATAAAAAAGCTGAAAGAGGAAAATATCTTTTTTTGCAGTTTTTTACATGATGGCATTACTGCAGTGAACAACAAGAAAGTGAAGTGCAATTTGACTTCCATATTTTCATTTTTAATCATCAAAATGATAATATGATGATTATGTCATATTATCATATGACATTAGTCACTAAGCTGACTGAGCATGTAGCTTGTATTTAAAACACTTCCTCAAATATGTTTGAAAGATGTAATGATGAATAAATTATGATCATTTACTTTTAGATCTCAGTGTCCACATTCCCACATCAAGGCATGTGCTCTATAAATGATAGTGTACTTCTTTAGTGGTCAATCTAATCTCACATTTTCTGCACTTTAAGGTACCATTTGGTTGGTTCTCTGCATTTGCTGTTAGAAATAACAATTTCAGGTTTTTCTAATAAAGGTAATAAAACTCCATAGTCAGGGGGACAAATAGGAGATTCTGTGGACGCAAAAAATAAACAAGAATGGTTGCTTGCCTCCTGGGTGCCAGGGTTCGTGAGGTTTCTGAGCGTGTTCACAATATCCTGAAACTGGAGGGTGAGCAGCCAGAGGTCGTGGAACATACATAGGAAAAGGATGGAGTTCCTGAAAGCAGACAACAGGAAGTTAGGAAGGAAGCTGAGAAGCATGACCTCAAAGGTAGTAATCTCTGGATTGCTGCCTGTGCCACACGACAGTGAGTACAGGTGTCCCCCGCTGTACGAAAGTTCGCTTTACGCCACTTCGCTTTCACGAAACACCTACATTTGTACCTGTTTTCGCTAACTGAAAGAAATCTGAAGAGGATTTTTTCTTTTACGAAAAAAGGCGCCTGCTTTAAACTTGTGTTTACCCCAAGAAAGACCACCATGACCGTGAAGCCTTGCGCGGGCAGATGTGTGCACATGCGTGTACAAGCCGATTTTTTTCTACAAATCGGTTTTTGGCCAAATCTTCCTGATTCTGGTAAGTGAAACTACACTGTACATATATTATTTCTACTTTATAGAGCTGTGTCTTTATCATATCATTCCTGCTTTTACTATATGTTACTATTATTTTAGGTTTTATGTGCTATTGGGTGTGATTTGATAGGTTATTTTTTGGGTCTGGGAACGCTCAAAAACTTTTCCCATATAAATTAATGGTAATTGCTTCTTCACTTTACTCCATTTCGGCTTATGAAAGGTTTCATAGGAATGCTCTACTTTCGGATAGCGGGGGCCTGCAGTCCTTGGAGTCAGCTGATGCAGGTGGCCGGAGTTGGGGACGTTGTAAGCGGTGTGCGAGGAAGCGGAAGCAAGGCAAGCGGGCAGGGGTCTGTGAAAGGCAAAAAGCAAACCCTAGCCAGCCGGCTCTCCCGTCCATTCTGCTCTCCAATGTCCGCTCCCTGGACAATAAAATGGATTACATCCGACTCCAACGTAACACTCGGTGGGAGTACAGAGTTTGCTGTGCGTATGTTTTCATGGAAACATGGCTCACCGACAGAGTCCTGGACGCCACTATTCAGCTGGACGGGCTCGCCTCGTTTTGAGCAGACAGGGACGCAGCTCTCTCCGGTAAGACTCGCGGTGGTGGCTTGTGTGTTTACATCAATATGGAATGGTGCAAGAACTCTCTGCTGGTTTCCAGGTACTGCTCATCACTTGTGGAGATTGAGGCTGTTCGATGCAGACTATTTTATTTACCATGGGAATTCACCACTGTCCCTGTAGTCGGTGTGTACATTCCCTCCAGTGCTAATGCTAAGGAGGCGCTCTGTGAACTGTATAGGGCTATTAGTGAACTGCAGAACACACACCCTGATGGGCTGTTTATTGTCACCGGTGATTTTAACCACGGAACCTTAAGCCAGTGCTCCCCAGATTCCATCAGAAATTGGATTTTGCAACGAGAGGGGAGAACGCGTTGGACCTGGTTTACACAAACATCCCCGACGCGCACCGGGCACAGCCCCGCCCCCGCCTCGGATACTCAGACCACATCTCGGTTATGCTAATCCCAGCATACAGACCGCTCGTCAGGCGCTCCAGACCAGTTCAGAAGCAGGTGAAAACCTGGCCAACAGAAGCCATCTGCACTTCAAGACTGCTTTGAGCACACTGACTGGCACATGTTCAGGAAGGCTGCAACCGATGGTGATTAGTGACCAGCTACATCAGCAAGTGCATTGATGGTGTCACCGTGTCCAAGACCATCTCTACATGCGCTAACCAGAAGCCATGGATGACCGCGGAGGACCGTGCGCTGCTGAGGACCCGTGACTCTGCCTTCAGAGCAGGCGACAAGGCAGCCCTGACAACAGCAAGGCCCAAACTGACCTGGGCCATCAGAGAGGCAAAGTGTGCACACACCCAGCAAATCCACAGCCACTTCCAGGACAGCGGCGACTCACGGCACAAGTGGAAGGGCATCCAGGACATCACCGACTAAAGGACAACATCACCTGACTGTGCAGGTGAGGCCTCCCTCCCAGGTGCGCTGAACAACTTCTACGCTCGTTTTGAGGCGGAAAATGATGTGGCGGTGAAGAAGTCCACACCTCCTCCAAATGACCAGGTGCTGTGTCTCACCGTGGCTGATGTGAGGAGAGCCCTGTGCAGGGTCAACCCGTGGAAGGCTGCTGGACCAGACAATATTCCTGGTAGAGTGCTCAGAGGATGTGCAGACCAGCTAGCAGATGTTCTCACTGACACCTTCAATATCTCCCTGAGCAGTGCCGTCGTTCCAACGTGCTTAAAGGCTGCCACCATTGTCCCCGTGCCAAAGAAGTCTTCAGTGTCCTGCCTCAATAACTACCGTCCCATTGCTTTCACATCCATCATCATGATGTGTTTCGAGAGGCTCGTCATGAGGCATATCAAGACCCTGCTGCCCCCCTCACTGGACCTCCTGCAGTTCATGTACTGTCCCAACCGCTCAACAGATGACACCATTGCCATCACCCTCCACCTGGTCCTAACCCATCTGGACAAAAAAGACACGTACGTTGGAATGCAGTTCATAGACTTCATTTCAGCATTCAACACAATCATCCCTCAGAAACTGATTGGAAAGCCGAGCCTACTGGGCCTGAACACCTCACTATGCATCTGGATACTTGACTTCCTAACTGGGAGACCTCAGTCAGTCCGGATCAGAGGCAGCATCTCCAACACCATCACACTGAGCATGGGGGCTCCCCAGGGCTGTGTGCTCAGTCCACTTCTGTTCACTCTGCTGACCCATGATTGTGCTGCAACACACAGCTCGAACCATATCATCAAGTTCGCCGATAACATGACCGTGGTGGGTCTCATCAGCAAGAATGATGAGTCAGCTTACAGAGAGGAGGTGCAGCGGCTAATGGACTGGTTCAGAGCCAACAACCTGTCTCTGAATGTGAACAGAACAAAAGAGATGGTTGTTGACTTCAGGAGGGCATGGAGCGACCACTCCCCAGTGAACATCGACGGCTCCTTGGTAGAGATTGTTAAGAGCACCAAATTTCTTGGTGCTCATCTGGCGGAGAATCTCACCTGGTCCCTTAACACCAGCTCCATTGCAAAGAAAGCTCAGCAACATCTCTATTTTCTGCGGCTAAGGAAAGTCCATCTCCCACAGCCCCCTCCTCATCACATTCTACAGGGGTTGTATTGAGAGCATTCCGAGCAGCTGCATCACTGCCTGGTTCGGAAATTGAACCATCTCGGATCGCAAGGCCCTGCAGCGGATAGTGAGGTCAGCTGAGAAGATCATTGGGGTCTCTCTTCCCGCCATCATGGACATTTACACTACACACCGCATCCTCGAGGCATTACGTAATCAGCATTACGAAGGACCCCACGCACCCCTCATACAAACTCTTCTCCCTCTTGCCCTCTAGGAAAAGGCACTGAAGCATTTGGGCTCTCACAACCAGACTATGTAACAGTTTCTTCCCCCAAGCCATCAGACTCCTCAATACCCACAGCCTGGACTGACACCAACTTACTGCCCTCTACTGTGCCTATTGTTCGTTTATTATTTTTTGTAATGCCTGCACTGTTTTGTGCACCTTATGCAGTCCTGGGTAAGTCTGTAGTCTAGTGTAGTTTTTTATTGTGTTGTTTTTATGTAATTCAGTGTAGGTTTTGTATTGTTTCATGTAGCACCATGATCCTGAAAAATGTCTCTTTTTTACTGTGTACTGTACCAGCAGTTATGGTCGAAATGACAATAAAAAGTGACTTGACTTGACTTGAAACCTGTATAGGAATAGTATGAGGTGGAGGATAAATGCATGGCTGCAGGATTGGAGCAGGGGACAGGGATTCAGATTTTTGGATCATTGGGACTTCTTCTGCGGCAGATGGGACCTGTACAAAAAGGATGGGTTGCACTTGAATCCAAGGGGGACAAATATCCTGTTGGGGAGGTTTGTTATGCTATTGGGGAGGGTTTGCACATTTGCATGGGATTGGGAACCAAAGTGAAGAGGCGGAGGATGGGGAGGTTGGAGCACAAATAGAGACGACCTGTATGGAGTTTGGGAGGAAGGATAGGCTGATGCTAGAGCAAAGATGCACTCAGAAAGATGGTTTGAGGTGTGTCTGTTTTAATGCAAGGAGTATCATAAACTAGGTGGATGAACTTAGAGCATCGATCAATATGTGGAACCGTGATGTTGTGGCCATTACAGAGACTTGGATGTCTCAGGAGCAGGAATGGCTGCTGAGTGTGCCAGGCTTCAGATGTTTCAAGAAGAACAGAGAGGGAGGCAAACGAGGTGGGGTGTGTCTTTGCTAATTAGGGATAGTGTCAGGGCTGCAGAAAAGGAGCAAGTCATGGAAGAATTGTTTACTGAGTCAGTATGGGTGGAAGTCAGAAACAGGAAAGGGGCATTAACTCTACTGGATGTTTTTTATAGACCTTCCCCCCCAATAGTAACAGGGATATCAAGGAGCAGATAGGGAGGCAGAATCTAGGATGGTGCAATAATAATAGGGTTGTTGTGATGGGAGATTTTAATTTTCCTAATATTGATTGGCATCTCCTTAGCGCAAGGGGTTTAGATGGGGTGGAGTTTGTTACGTGTGTTCAGGAAGGTTTCCTGATGCAATATGTAGATAAGTCATCTAGAGGCTGTACTTGATCTGGTATTGGGAAATGAACCTGGTCAGGTGCCAGATCTCTCGGTGGGAGAGCATTTTGCAGATAGTGACCACAACTCTATCTTCTTCACCATAGCGCTGCAGAGGGATAGAAGCAGATAATTTGGGAAAACATTTAATTGGAGCAGGGGGAAATAGGATGCTATTAGGCAGGAGCTCCTGAGCATAAATTGAGAGCAGATGCTCTCAGGGAAATGCTCAGCAGAAATGTGACAAATATTCAGGGAACATTTGCATGGAGCTTTGCATAAGTATGTTCCATTCAAGCAGAGAAAGGATGGAAGAGTTAAAGAGCCATGGTGTACAAAATATGTAGAAAATCTAGTTAAGAAGAAAAGAAAAGCTTACAAAATGTTCAAGAAACTAGGTACTGTTAGAGCCCTAGAAAATTACAAGGTTGCTAGGAAGGAGCTTAAGAATGGAATTAGGAGAGCTAGAAGGGGCCATGAGAAGGTCTGGGTGAGCAGCATCAAGGGAAACCCCAAGGCATTCTACAAGTATGTGAAGAGCAAGAGGATAAGCCGTGTGAGAATACGACCAATCAGGTTCAATAGTGGAAATGTGTGCATGGAGTTGGAGGAGGTAGTGGAGATACTTAATGAGTACTTTGCTTCAGTATTCATCAGGGAAAAACACCTTGACAATTCTGGGGCTGAATTATAGAGGACTGAAATGCTTTAGCATATAAACATTAAGAAAGTGGATGTGTTGGAGCTTTTGGAAAGCATTAAGTTAGATAAGTCACTAGGACCGGAGGAGATATATTCCAGGCTACTGTGGGAAGTGAGGGAGGAGATTGCTGAGCCTCTTGTGATGATCATCAATAGGGTTGTGAGTAATACCAGGGGATTGGAGGCTTGCCAATTTTGTTCCCTTGTTCAAGAACGGGAGTAGAGATAACCCAGGAAATTATAGGCTAGTGAATCTGACTTCAGAGGTGGGAAAGTTGTTGGAGAAGATCATGAGAGGCAGGATTTATGAGCATTTGGAGAGACATAATCCGATTAGGGATAGTCAGTATAGCTTTGTCAAGGACAGGTTGTGCTTTATAAGCCTGACTGAATTCTTTGAGGATGTAACAAAACACATTGAGGAAGGTAGAGCAGTGTATGTAGTGTATATGGATTTCAGTAAGGCATTTGATAAGGTTCTCCATGCAAGGCTCCTTCAGAAAGTAAGGAGGTATGGGATTCAAGGGGCCTTGCTTTGTAGATCCAGAATTTGCTTGCCCACAGAAGACAAAGGATGGTTGTAGACGGTTTGTATTATGTCTGGAGGTTGGTGACCAGTAGTGTTCCGCAAGGATCTGTTCTAGGAACCCTTCTCTTTGTGATTTTTATAAATTACCTTGATGAAGAAGTAGAAGGGTGGGTTAGTAAGTTTGCTGATGACACAAAAGTTGGGGGTGTTGTGGATAGTCTGGAGGGTTGGCAGAGGTTACAGTGGGACATCAGTAGGATGCAGAACTTGGCTGAGAAGTTGCAGATGGACAACTGTGTGAAGTGGTTCATTTTGATAGGTTCAATTTGAAGAGAGAATATAATATAAATAGCAAGATTGGCAGTGTGGAAGATCTGAAAGATCTTGGGGTCCATCTGCATAGGACCTTCAAAGCTGCTGAGATTGACAGTGTTGTTAAGAAGATGCATGGTGTGCTGGGATTTATCAGCTGTGGGATTGAGTTCAAGAGCTGAGAAGTAATGTTACTGCTATATAAGACCTTGGTCAGACCCCATTTGGCATACTGTATTCAGTTCTGGTCACCTCACTACAGGAAGGATGTGGATACTATAGAGAGAGTGCAGAGGAGATCGATAATGATGTTGCCTGGATTGGAGAGCATGCCTTATGTGAATAGGTTGAGCGTACTTGGCCTTTTCTCTTTGGAGCGACAGAGGATGAGAGGTGACCTAATAGAGGTGTATAAGATGATGATGAACAATAACCAACATAAAAGTTTGGTTTCCAGATGTAGTTCCTTTAGTGGCTTAATACCACAAAAAGATCTTTACAGAACAAACTGACAAGCCTCTTTGTTTACTGTTAGCACGAGTAACAAATAAAGGAATGAATATAGGTTGTTCCAACACACATAAACAATCACAGTATCAAACAAAGACAGACTTGAATGATATGGTACTTTTCATGAGTTCATTGCTTCTCAAAGCATTCTAGAACCAATAATTACGCTATGAAATATACTTTGCTAAAATTGACATGGCAGCTAATTTGTGCACCGCAAGCCCTCACAAACGTCCACATGATATTGACTCCATCCATGAGATAGTCATCAATTTGATATCTGTTTCTGGTGCGAAGAGGTAGCTAGGAAAATAATGGGTCCCCTTGGAGACTAAAGGGGTAACTTATTTGTGGTGAAAGGTGATGTAGGTGAAGTCCTAAATAAATACTTCTCACCTGTATTTATCAAAGAAAAGGACATGGAAGATAATGAGACCAGGGGGAGTACATGGATAACCTGAAGTAATAAATAACATTTATCCCAGGTTGTAATGGGAAGGAAGGGAGGACACAGGTGAGGCTTGACAGAGATATTTCCATCTTTGCAGCCACAGGTGAGATGCCAGAAGAGTGGAGAATATCTATTGTTTCATCTTTATTTAAGAAGGGCAGCAGTGATGTCTGGTAACTAATGCCGTTGAGCATTATGTTAGTGATATTATTGCGGAAAATCCTGAAGGATTTTATGTATTGAATTTATTTAAATCTACATCCATCCCACAACGTGAGGGAGTAAAAATCTTTGCATTATGATTCCGTCGCAATGTACAGATACGTGAATTTATAAGTCTAATGGCTTGTAAATAATCATTTCAGTCAAAGTCAGTTAGATCACATTTTTCCCCCATTCTGACTTTTGATCTAATTGGCAACTGAACATCTTGACCACATCTGCATGCTTTTATGCATTGAGTTGCTGCCACATGATTGGCTGATTTGATATTTGCATTAACTAGCAGGCCTACTGGGGTACCTAATAAAGTGGCCTCACTGAGTGAATTGGACATGAGTGTAGAAGGCATGATCAGTAAACCTGCAGACTAAACGATGGTTGATGTGGATAGCGAGGAAGCCTGCCACAGGACATACTGGAGATCAAATGGAAAGTTGTGAGAAGCATTGGCAGATAGAATTCAAACTCAGTAAGAATGAGATGCTGCACTTTTGGAGCCAACAGAAGTTTGGACATATACAGTTAATTGTTAAATGCTAAAGAAAGACAATGAATCGAGAAACCTTGAGACCCAAGTCCATGGTTCCCAGAAAATGTTAACATAGGTACGTAACTCCACACAAAGTGCTGAAGGAACTCAGCAGGCTAGGCAGCATCTACGGAAGAGAGTACAGTCAAGGCTTTGGGCCAACACCCTTCGGCAGGACTGGAGAAAAAAGATGAAAAGTTGACTTAAAAACTGGGGGGAGGGGAGAGCGAAGTACAAGGTGATAGGTGAAACTTGAAGGTGGGGTGGGGGAGTGATGAAGTAAAGAGCTTAGAAGTTGAGTGGTGAAAGAGATGCAGGGCTGGAGAAGGGGGAGTCTGATAGGAGAGAACAGTAGAAAGGGGGGAGGAGCACCAGAAGGAGGTGATGGGCAGGCAAGGAGTTAAGGTGAGAGACGGAAAAGGAGATGGGGAATGGTGAAGGGGGGTGGTGGCATTAGTCTTTTCCATAGATGCTGCCTGGCCTGCTGAGTTTCTGCAGCATTTTGTATGTGTTGCTTGTTGCTTGGATTTCCAGCAACTGCAGATTTTCTCTTCTTTGTAACATAGATACGTAAGCTGGAAAAGAGAGCATATGGCATGTTTGCCTTCATAGGCCAAGCATTGAATGCAAAAGTAGGGACATTCTGCTGCACCTTTAACAAGCATTGTTCTGACGATACTTGGAGTAGTATGCATGGTTCTCATTGTCATACTAGTGTTAGGATGTGGTTGTGCTAGAGAGTGTACAGAAGTGATTTGCTAGCATTTTCCCTGACTGAGGATATTTTTATTGGGGAAAAAAAGGCTGGATAGTCTCAGCTTGTTTTCGCTGTAGTGAAGAAAGCTAAGTGTTGCCTGACAGATGCCTATAAAATCATGAAAGACGTAGACAGGTAGATTGTCTGAATCTTTTTCACCAGTGTAGGATTATCAAAAACAAGAGGGACTAGCTTTATGGTGAGAGTGAAGAGTTTTAAAGAGGAATTAAGGGGAAAATGTTTATAAATAGAAAGTGTGGCTGATATCTCTAATGCACTGCCAGAGTAGGTGGTGGAATTAGATACAGAATTGGTTTAAAGGCACTTAGACAGACACTTAAATAGGCAAGCATAGAGGGATATAGGCATAATGTGGGAAAATGGGGCAAGAATTTGGGGAAAAAAGGTTGACATAGATGAACTGGGCTGAAGGGTCTGTTCCTAGGCTGGACAACTCTATGACTCTCTATACTTAAAGATTCTTCTTTTGTTCACCACTACAGAGAAAAGAAACATCTTGCAGAATTTTAAAATAATATTTCTGGTCTCTTTTCTCTTTTACTCTAATTCCAGTTATCCTTTACTGCTATTTCTATTTCTGTACCTACCTGTTAAGATGTTGTTCTCTCAATCTAATCTATCTGTTATTTGAGCTCTTTCTCCATTTTCCTCTCAATGCGTTAATTGCATCAGTTAAAGAGGCTAGAAAAATAGTCACTCTTTTATTCAATATTATGCAATTTAAACCTAATTTTCCCTCCAATCAAAAAGGTGGATGCCAATTTAATTTTCTGTCTCTCTGGGAGTTCCACCAAGCACTTCTGGGACACTCAACTTTGTACAGCTGACCTGGCTTCTATGCCAGTACATTTAGGAAGATGTCATTTGCTCTGTAACATGCCTTCTGGAGTATTATGGGGGAAGCTAGACTTAATTGTCTCAGTAATGGCCATCGTTGGTCACTCCCAGAAGAACCATGTTTGAAGATATAATGCAACTTGAGAATGTATAAGACCGTCCAATACTGCAACGATTCTCCTTGCTGACACTGATCACAACAATCATCAAGATCCAGTCCTTGATTCCCATTGTGGACTTGATGATCCTCTGATGTTCTGGTTCAAATTTATGATTCTCCCATCACTACAAATCCTGGTCTTTTCCAAATCTCCAAGACCCTTCCATTTCTCCAGGACTCCTTCAATCCTACAATCATCCAAACTCCTGATCAATCCAAGAATTGCCAGTTTGTCCTGACCCCAGGTTCCAAACCTTCTAGAGCCACCACATATCCTGAATGCATTCCCTTGTCCTCCCTAAAGAATTTCCTCATGTGCCCAGCCACTGATCTTCTTCAGTGAACTCACCTACAGGTCCTAATCACCATACTGCATCTGCTAGACCATCATACTTCACCTGCCAAACTCTATCCCTGAGCCTGACTTTGGTCCGAGTGCCATATCTTCAATTACTGCACAAGAACTTTGGAGTCAGGTGTCCATGATTAACATGATTGTTAATGGCTCCAGTGTTATCAATGGGCAAAGCCAATATCTTGATCAATTTAAAGGCTCTAAAGTGCACAGTCATATTTAAATGGCTATACTGCAAGATGCTTCACACATGCAAAACTTCAGTTTCTCAAGGAAACTTGAAACGTAAATTAATTTATAAGAGTGAATACAGCACTTCTATATAAATTGATTTAATTCCTAATTAAATTAAATTCACAAGTACCTTGTTATTGCAGAGTAGATAACAAATGACTTACTGAAGTATTCTCATGTATACCTCATATTTTTGAATTTCAAGAAAGGAAATTTGAAATTACAGTGTTTAATTGATAGCTTTTTTATATGATTGGCAAACGTGCCTGATCCACACCTTCCCCATATTTGTTAAATTTTCTTTACAGGATTAAGTTAATTTAGTTCTGTTTATTGCAGTGTCTTGCAGCTGACTAAAGATACAGATTTATTGCTGTTATAGCCTTTATACAAATTTGTCTAAAATTATTAATCAAAAGCTGCATGCTACACTTGCACAATAAAACTGCCTTACATCAATCTGAGGTACTGAAATACAATTCCAATCTTATTTTTATTATCTATTTCTGACTGTTTTTATTTTTAGGTACTACTCTCTGATGGATAAATACTTATCTGTACAATAAGCACAAAATGCTGGAGGAACTCAACAAATCAGGCAGTATCTATGGAGGGGAATAAACAGATAACTTGGGCCAAGACCCATTATCAGGACAGGAAAGGAACGGAGCAGAAGCCAGAATAAGAAGATGAGGGAGAGGGACAGGGTACAAACTGACAGGTGATAGGTGAGACCTGGTGGGGGGGAATGAGGTAAGAAGCTGGAAAGTGATAGGTAGAAGAGGTAAAGGGCTAAAGAAGAAGGAATCTAGTAGGAGAGGACTGTGGCCCATGGAAGGAAGGGAAGGAAGAAGGGCACCAGAGGGAGATGAGGAGAAGAGGAATAAGAGGAGAACCAGGATGGAGAATGGTAAAAAGACAGAAGTGCGGGAGAGGGTTGGAGAGAAGAAACATTACTGGAAATTAGAGAAATCGATGCTCTTGTCAACAGTTTGGAGGCTACCCTGCCAGAAAATCAGGTGATGTGCCTCCAACTTGAATATGGCCTCATCACGACAGTAGAGGATGAGCCATGGAAACCCAGACCTCTACACCTCACTCTTCAACTGGATCTTTGACTTTCTCATCAGGAGACCACAGTGAGTGTGGATTGGAACATAAATTCTCCTCCTTGCCGAAAATCAAAATTGCATGCTTAACCTACTGCTCAACTCTCTCTACATCCAGGACTGTGAGGCTAGGCAAAGCTTAAATGCCATCTATCAATTTGCCAATGGCACAATTGTCGTTGGTCAAATCTCAGATGGTAACTAGAAGATGTACAGGAGTGAGATAGATCAGCTGGTTGAGTTGTCTTGCAGCAACAACCTTGTCTCAACATCAGTAAGACCAAGGAACTGACTGTGGACTTCAGGAAGGCTAAGTTGAGGGATCACACACCAGTCCTTATTGAGCAATCAGCCCAGTGAAATGGGTGTCAACATCTCTTAACAACTACCCTGGGTCGAACATACTGATGTAATTACAAAGAAGGCACATCAGTTGCTATACTTCATTTGGAGTTTGAGGAGATTTACTGTATCACCAAAGACTCTAGCAAATTTCTACAGATGCATTGTGCAGATCTGGTATGGAGGCATCACTGCCTGGATCGAAAAATGGTTGTAAACTCAGCCAGCTCCATCATGGGCACTATCCTTCCCAGTACAGAGAACATCTTCAAAGGACGATGCTCAAAAATGCGGCATCCATCATTAAGGACCCCCATCACCCAGAACGTGTTCTCTTCTCATTGCTGCCCTCAGGGGCATGTACAGGTGCCTGAGGACACACACTGAATGTTTTAAGAACAGCTTCTTCCCCTCCTCGTTAGATTTCTGAATGGACAATAAGCCAATGAATCCATGAACCCTAACTGATTATTCTTCTGCTCAGTGGATGCTTTTTTGTTTTCATGTGTACCCAATGAAATGGCTGTTGAGTGTATGCTTGAATGTAGGAGATATCATCAGTTAGTTTATATGTATGTATAATATATATTTACTTTACACATCCACACACTCGCACACATACAGCAAATATACTTATTGTTATGTTTTAAAATATGTTTGTGGAATTGTGGTGAGAAGTTCAAGTTCACTTATTGTTACATTTTACATTGGGTTATACAGTTGTTCGTTTTTGTGTTTGTGGGTCACTTTGACTGTAATTGGGATGAGTAATAGTCCCCACCCCCGTCTTTATGTGAACTGGTTCTCATGGAGTGGAGTTGCTCTGTCTGCTATTGTGCTTGTCACAATCAAAGTAGCAGTTGAGATAAACGAGCTCTTCTCATCTATCATTGTGGACCGAATGTTCGCCACTATATATACAGAAAGAATTTCAATGTACTACAACCACAAAACAATAAATGTCACAGCATATATCAGTGATATTTAACCTCATTCTGATGTTGAAAGGGGAATGGGAAGTCAAATTGAAATGGGTGGCTACTGGGAAATGGATGGAGCAAAGCTGCTCGACAAAGTGGTCCCTCAGTCTACGCCGGGTCTCACTGAAGTAGAAGAGGCCACACTGGGAGCATCAGATACAACAGATAACCCTGATAGAATCGCAGGTGAGGTGTCACCTTACCTGGGACGAGGGTCTGGGGCCCTCAGTGGTGCTGAGGGTGGTGCAGGAGTGGGAGAAGCATCAGCAGGCATAAGTGCCAGGAGGGATGAGTGGGTAAAGGAATCTCCTAGAGGACCATCCCTATGGAAAGCGGGGAGGGGAAGATGTGCTTGGCGGTAGGATGCTTAGATGGTCGTAGTTACAGAGAATGATGCTCTGGATGTATTAAGGACAAGGGGAACCCTATCTCTATTATGGTGGTAAGAGGCTGGGGTGAGGACAGATGTGTGGGAAATGAAGGAGATACGGATCAGGGAAGCATTGATGATGGTCCAAGGGAAACCCCATTCTTTGAAAAATGATGACATCCGGTATGTTCTAGAGCGGAAAGCCTCATTCTAAGAACAGATGTAGCAGAGACCAGGAAATGAGAAAAAGGGGTAGCACTTTGACATGTGTCTGATTGGGTAGAGGTATAGTCAAGAAAACTTTGAGAGTCAGTAGGTCTGTATAAGATATTAGTAGAAATCTAGAGATAGAGGAAGTGGTGTCAGAGATGGATCAAGTTATTTTGAGGGTGTTCTTGCTGATTTTACAAAATTCAAACTAAATATGTTTTTTTAGCTCCTGAGTCCACTGATGCCAATGTTTTATACATATTAAAATCCACTTCTATTGTCTAAAATATAAATCGAAAAACCCAGGAAGTTGGACAGCATTTATGAAGAGAAAAGTAGAGTTAATTTTTCAGGTAAATAATTTTCTGTTAGTTCAGTTTTTTTCAAATTTCAAAGTAAATTTTTATCAAAGTATGTATATGCTACTATATACCACATTGAGATTCATTTTCTTACAGGCATTTACAAGACAAAAAGAGATACAATAGAGGTTTGTGAAAAATGACATATGACATACACCAATCTGCAAAGAAGACAAGCTTTTCAAATAAAAATATTACTGATGTTATCCAAGCTGCTCATAGTTGTTATCCAACTCAGCGCTCCTCACTGTTCTCCTTCCTGGCACTTATTCCTGCAGCTTTTTTGTTTACTGTTGAACTTATTTGGTGTTATCTCATTGCTAAAACACCAGAAAAAGAATTTTTGAGGAACTTGTCAAGAATCTGAGTATGATTCGATGACCTTGATATTTAAAGCTTCATGGTTTTGCAGGCTGTCATGTAAGACCTGGCAGAGAAGGATCAAGAAGAGACTTTGTGCTGATGTCTGACAATACTACGTCCTTGCAGTGAACTCAGGGAAAAACTAAGCTTATCTGCCGTTACTTTTTAACTTATCAATGAACGTTTGTTTAACGGGCCACAGTAGGTGACTTCTTCCGATTTGAATCTCTGCACTTCAACACATCTGCTCCATCAGCATGAAAAGCAAATAGGTACTGTATGTACTGTATAAGGCTCTATTCCTGTTAATGAATATTTTAGAACTGAGAAGTGTATAAGCTGGATATGATGCAAAATTAACTATCACTTGCTGAAGTAAAGTTTATAGAACTTTCTGTGACTTGCCATTTCATTTCAAAGTAGTTTGCTGTGTTTCTGTGAGAATCAAATATGGAACTGTTTTAGACATCTGTGGTGCAATCTTTTGTTGTTTCATTCAACACTCAAAACAAAAGCATTGATCAGTGTTAATTCTTACCTGCTGAATTCCTTTCATCTTTGCTTTGTTTTCCAAATGAATAATTTAGCCTTTATCTAACTAACGTTCCTTTAAGGAAAAGATCAGGTAAGGATGTGCTGCTAAGTGTCAATAGACCAATATCATCCAGTGTTCATTTGTCTATACCTGTTTGGAACAATATTTGTTCATTGTGTGTAGATTAAAGCATAGTGACACCAAATACTCTCCACAAACTTGATTCACATATGGGAAATAAGTACCTATTCAGTGGCTCTTTCATTTGTGTAGGCTCTCAAATAACCAAGTCAGATATGATTTTTATGAAACACATGCTGATGAAAGTAAAACTCCCATAACATAAGGTTGTTTTTGGATGAGGTGTAGTATTAAATTTCAAATTGTTAGTTAGTGTTTGTTATACCTCTAAGCTGACAGCCGAGATGAAGAAAAACTTTTGTTTAAAATGGAGCTGAATTGAATGTTATATGGAACAAACTGATTGCCTAGACTTAATTTCCCTTTTATGAAAAATCACTCAATACTCTTTTCCTTGCAGATTTTGGTGAAGTTTCATCAAAAAGGAAAATTATGAGTGACAGCAGTTTGGTTGCATGCAATTTCATACATAGGCTTCTGTTTGCAGGGGAATTGGAGCATCAGCTGATCATGATGCACCTGTAATAATGCTTCTTTAACATTTATGATGAAGCAAAATTGCAATTTGTCTGCAATACATGATAATAAACCTTAATAAGTCAACTGTGGAGTTTATAATATTTGAGCAGCATGGTTAAAAACCAGGAAAACCAAGTTTATTGTGAAGTACATTATAGTAAAAACAAAGGCGATGCTATTTACTTAAATTTTAGATAAGTAAACTTAATATGAAAGTGCACTAATTGTTAAGAAAGGGTAAAACATCTCAAAGCTTATTGCTTGAAAAGGATACTAAAGCATACAACATGACATCTCTTACGAAGTGCTGCATGTGGGGACTGGAACTACAAAATGTAAAGCAATGAAACTTGTAGAAGTGCAGATTTTCAGCCTGTTGATTTAAATTTTATGGTATCTTACTATAGTTTTTGTGCTTCTTTCAAATCCAGTGAATTTGCCAAACATATCTCTCATCTTGTACTGCATCATGACAGATTTATATAGCCTGTCTTTTAATAAGTAATACCTTTCTTGCTAATTTACATCAAATCATTTCAGAGTAAAAGCAGCTGCAGCAAAGAGAAAATAGCGAAGGTGTTAACTAAAAGTTCAGCGATGAGATGAATTTAAAAGAGGCATTTAAAGGCGGTCTAGGAAACCAAGCTAGAGAGCATTGGTTAGCAAAATGGCTACCGGCTCAATTCTTTTTCAGCAACTGACAAAAATGCCTTCTGACCTGCAGAGTTTTTCTAGAGTTTGTCCTTTCAGGGTTCCACTATCTGATATTGTTTTGCTTTGCATGTACAATTCTTTATTATCAGTGAGAAGGAAAGCAGTGAATTACAGAAGACTGAATTCAGAATAAAAGATTTCTGCAGAAAATGATTATAGGGCTGGAACAGGCTAGACTGATGAATAACTTAAAGATAATAATGTTGGTATCCCATGTGTAGCATGCAATGATGGGCATGTAACGAACTTGCCCTGTTGAAGAAAAGTGTGGATGAGAAGTTTATGAAGAGTTGAGGATATTCAGGTAGGACCAACAGAAGAGTATTGAAGCAACTACAGTTAATCCAAGCTTGTAACTTTCAACAGCATGCAGGTTAAGATGAGTGAAGAAAAACAATATAGTGGAATTATGAGACTGGAAGGAGAAAGTATGGAAGATAACGTGATAATGGGAGTAGAAGATCAGCTCGATTTCAAACAAGGCACAGAAGTGAGAAGGCTAAGAATAACATTATTAGCGGTGAATAAGCCACTGGACACTACTCAGTGTGCTCATTTTATCATTCAAGCTAACATTTTTGTTCAAAGTACCAAATGTAGGAAATATTGCCTAAATGAAAACTAACAAACCATAAGAAAGAATGAGAACCAGAAACAGAATCACATTTATCATCACAATATGTGTTGCCATAAAATTTGATGCCTTGAAAAAGCTGTACTGTGCACACATACGATTACTATGATGGCACCGAGATGCATTCTCTGTGGAGATTGTGACAGAGACACGGTTGTTCATTAAGTTTGCAGGAATGGTTTTGGGGACAGAGAGTGGAGTAAGGGGACACGTTAGAGTTTAGAGACAAGGAAGTGGAGAGTTTAGGGAACAGGCCTCCATACCATGCTCTGTGTTCAACAGCCAGCGATGATGACGTGATGCAGGACGTACCAGTATAGCTCTCTGCTCCGGTATTGTGGACATTGGATAAAGGATATTCATGGATATCAGGTTGTCCTAGATCAGTGAATGCTATTGTGAGCAAGAGCCATGAGGGCTGGTCAGCTAGTGTGCTTGGTGTTTGAGACTGGAGATCGGGCTCCTGTCATCAGCTAGTCCAGGTGTGGATATCAAAGACTAAAATCCGTAGGTGGATTGGAAGTCCAGATGTCATAGACTGATGGCTGAAGCCTGGAAACTGGAGGCCTGGAGACCCAGAGATCCATTCTGCAGTTGGAAGACTGTCTGACGTGTGGTTGAGAGGGAGGGTGGGAGAGAAGAAATGGGCTTGTTTTGTTAAGCAAACACAAGGAAATCTGCAGATGCTGGAAATTCAAGCAACACACACAAGATGCTGGTGGAACGCAGCAGGCCAGGTAGCATCTATAGATGGCCTGAAACTTCGACAGTGCTTCCTCCTTTAGACGGCTCGAAATGTCAACAGTGCTTCTTCCTATAGATGCTGCCTGGCCTGCTGCGTTCCACCAGGCTTGTTTTGTTGTTTGTTTTGTTCCATTTTGTTGTGCTCCGCATTGTTCTGCCTGCATTGTCAGCCTGCTATATTGTGACATTTGTGGGCTGCCCCCAGCATATCATTAGGTGTGTTGGCTGTTAACACAAACAACGCAATTCACTGTATGCTTTGATGTACTTGTAATGAATCTGAATCTTACTATAAATTACAAAAGTAATAAATAGTGCAAAGAAATATGAGTAGTGGGGCAGCATTCATGGATTCATGGACCATTCAAACATCTGACGACAGAGGGGAAGAAGCAGTTCCTGAATGATTGAATGTACGTCATCAGGCTCTTGTACCTCTTCCTTAATGGTAGAAAGAAAAAGATGGTGTATCCCATATGGTGAGGTCGTTAATTTAGATGCCATTTTGTTAAACGTTGCCTCTTGAGATGTCCTCAATGGTGGGGACGATTATAACTGTAATGGAACTGGCTGAGCCTGCAACCCTCTGCAACCTCCTGCGATTCTATGTATTGGAACGTTCATACCATACCCCGACTTCCAGGGCACCTAGGGGCGACTCGCGTATCAGCAGTACTCTCAATGGATATGATTAAATATTCTTGTTTCAGCCTTATAGAGCAAAAAAAGCACAATGCCTTCCAAAGTCAGTACAGTCACCAAAGATGTCTTAATCTGTTTAAACAAACTATCGCTGCTTAAAACTGATGGAAACAACTCAGATTGCGGATGGAATTGCCCATGGAGGAAGCATGGCTGTAGATTGAGGTTACAGGTGCGTTTAAGGAAATGGGGTTTTAAACTTCCACTACTGACTATCTTGCTGGCAGAAGTGCATTTGCTGGTGAACAAAATTGATGATCTCAGAGCTAGAATCAGCGCTGAATCAAAGGGACATTAGGACCGTGTGCGTCCTTTGTTTCACAGAATCCTGGTTAACCCCTTCCGTACCAGATACATCGATTCAGATCGACAGGTTTACTATACACAATCAGGATGGATCTATAGAGTCCCTCAAAAACAGAGGTGGAGGAGTATGCCTCATGATCAACACTTCTAGATGCACAAATATATCAGTGCTGTCCCAATTCTGCTCACCAGACCTGGAATATCTAGCAGTTAAATGCCGTCCTTTTTACCTACCACAGGAGTTCTCCGGGGTCAATTTTCTAGCAATATACATTCCACCTCAGGCCAATGACAATCAGGCTTTAGATGATCTGAACAATGGGATCAACATGCACAAAACAGCGCATCCTAACGCCTTTACCATCGTTTTGGGAAATTTTAACAAAACCAGCCTGAAAAAATTTAGTAAGCAATATACTGTTGTAAATCTAGTCGAAGAAAAGAAGAGCTTACAAAAGGTTCAAAAAGCTAGGTAATGATAGAGATCTAGAAGATTATAAGGCTAGCAGGAAGGAGCTTAAGAAGAAATTAGGAGAGCCAGAAGGGGCCATGAGAGGACCTTTGTGGACAGGATAAAGGAAAACCCCAAGGCATTCTACAAATATGTGAAGAGCAAGATGATAAGGTTTCAGAGAACAGGACCAATCAAGTGTGACAGTGGAAAAGTGTGTATGGAAATGGAGGAGATAGCAGAGATACTTAATGAGTACTTTGCTTCAGTAATCACTACAGAAAAGGATCTTGGCGATTGTAGAGATGACTTACAGTGGAATGAAGAGCTTGAACATGTAGATATTAAGAAAAAGGATGTGCTGGAGCTTTTGGAAAGCATCAAGTTGGATAAGTCACCGGGACCAGACGAGATGTACCCAAGGCTACTGTGAGAGGTGAGGGAGGAGATTGCTGAGCATCTGGTAATAATCTTTGCATCATCAATGGGGATGGGAGTGTTGCAGCGAATGAGGTGAACCCAAATGCAGGGCACAGGCACCGAGATTGAGTTAGAATGCAGATGTGGGCGTGAGCATTGAACGGCAAACAGGAGGAAGTGCTCTCCTGATCTTGACTTGGAGAGACAGAGTTTCACAAGTAAACCACGGAACTGGAGTTGAACTCAGAAAACTTACCTTGACTTGGAGAGACTGAGTAGCCCAGGTAAATCTCAGTACTAAAGCAAACTTAGAACACACAATCCTAAGCGGCTGGGAAATGTTAATTACCACACTGGCAAAACCAACGATCTGGCAACTAGTGGATGCAAATCCAGAGTTTTTATGCTGCAGGTCTTGATGAAAACCAGGTGTGCTGCCATCAAAGGAAATTAAGAGAAAATGGGAAATTAACAGTCGGGACCATGACAGGGAGAGGTTCCAGAGGATTGGAGGGTTGCGGATGTTGTTCTATTATTCAAGAAAGGGATTAGACATAACCCAGGAGGCAAGAAGGCTGCAAGTGAATGGCTGATTTCCGGAGCAAAGGCAGTTTTTTTACTCAGGGTGAAAGAGAGGCGAGACTGTGCAGGCGCGTGACGTCAGCCAGTAGAGCATGAAAGGTTTAAAAAGAAGACAACCATATCCAGCGGGCAGCGTTGGAGTGGGCAGTGGAGTGAGAGGCAGCAGGGTGGTAGGGCTTTGGCTCAACGGGCTTAGGCAGTAACAGGACAAGGTGAGGTAGGTTTACCTGTGTTAATTGCGGAAAAAAGGAAGTATGTGTGTGAGGCCGGTGTTCTGTGCTCAGTGTCAGATGTGGGTGGTTCTGGAGTCTCCCAGGCTCCCAGACGGCCATATCTGCACCCAATGTGTCGAGCTGTAGCTCCTAAGGGACCAAGTTAGGGAACTGGAGATGCAGTTCGATGACCTTCGTCTGGTCAGGGAGAGTGAGGAGGTGATAGAAAGGAGTTATAGGCAGGTGGTCACTCCGGGGCCATGGGGGACAGAGAAATGGGTCACAGTCAGGAGGGGGAAGGGGAAGAGTCAGGTACTAGAGAGCACCCCTGTGGCTGTACCCCTTGACAATAAGTACTCCTGTTTGAGTGCTGTTGGGGGGGGGGGGGGAACAACCTACCTGGGGGAAGAGGCCTCTGGCACAGAGTCTGGCCCTGTGGCTCAAAATAGTAGGGAAAGGAAGAGGAAGGCAGTAGTGATAGGGGACTCTATAGTTAGGGAGTCAGGCAGGTGATTCTGTGGAAACAGGAAAGAAACTCGGATGGTAGTTTGTCTCCCAGGTTCCAGGGTCTGGGATGCTTCAGTTCGCGTCCAAGATATCCTGCCGTGGGAAGGAGAACAGCCGGAGGTCGTGGTATATATTGGTACCAATGACATACGTAGGAAAAGGGAAGAGGTCCTGAAAAAAGACTGCAAGGAATTGGGAAGGAAGTTGAGAAGTAGGATCACAAAGGTGGTAATCTTGGGATTACTGCCTGTGCCACGTGACAGCAAGAATAGGAATAGAATGAGGTGGAGGATAAATGTGTGGCTGAGGGGTTGGAGCAGGGGGCAGGGATTCAGATTTTTGGATCATTGGGACCTTTTTTGGGGCAGGTGTGACCTGTACAAAAAGGACGGGTTGCACTTGAATCCCAGGGGGACCAATATCCTGGCGGGGAGGTTTGCTAAGGCTACGGGGGAGAGTTTAAACTAGAATTGTTAGGGAGTGGGAACCAAACTGAAGAGACTGGGGAAGTGGAGGTTGGCTCACAAATAGAGAAAGCTTGTAGACAGTACGAGAGGGAGGATAGACAGGTGTTAGAGAAGGGACACACTCAGACTTCAGGTTTGAGATGTGTCTATTTTAATGCAAGGAGTGTTGTGAACAAAGCGGATGAGCTTAAAGCATGGATCAATACTTGGAGCTATGATGTGGTGGCCATTACAGAGACTTGGATGGCTCAGGGACAGGAATGGTTACTTTAAGTGCCAGGTTTTAGATGTTTCAGAAAGGATAGGGATGCAAAAGAGGTGGGGGCGTGGCACTGCTGATCAGAGATAGTGTCACGGCTACAGAAAAGGTAAGTGCCATGGAAGGATTGTCCATGGAGTCTCTGTGTGTGGAGGATAGGAACAGGAAGGGGTCGATAACTTTACTGGGTGTTTTTAATAGGCTGCCCAATAGTACCATGGATATCGAGGAGTAGATAGGGAAACAGATCCGGCAAAGGTGTAATAATTACAGAGTTGTTGTGTTGGGAGATTTTTATTTCCCAAATATCGATTTGCATCTCCCTAAAACAAAGGGGTTAGATGGGGTGGAGTTTGTTAGGTGTGTTCAGGAAGGTTTCTTGACACAATATGTAGATAAGCCTACAAGAGGAGAGGCTGTACTTGATTTGGTATTTGGATAGGTACATGGAGCTTAGAAAAATAGAGGGCTATAGGTAAGCCTAGTAATTTCTAAGATAAGGATATGTTGGGCACAAATTTGTGGGCTGAAGGGCCTGTATTGTGCCATAGGTTTTCTATGTTTCTATGAAATTATAGACCAGTGAGTCTTACTTCAGTGGTTGGTATGCTGATGGAGAAGATCCTAAGAGGCAGGATTTATGAACACTTGGAGAGGCATAATATGATTAGGAATAGTCAGCATGGCTTTGTCAAAGGCAGGTCGTGCCTTACGAGCCGGATTGAATTTTTTGAGGATGTGACTAAACACATCGATGAAGGTAGAGTAGTAGATGTAGTGTATATGGATTTCAGCAAGGCAGTTATCAAGGTACCCCATGTGAGTAAGGAGGCAGGGGATCCAACGAGATATTGCTTTGTGGATCCAGAACTGGCTTGCCCACAGAAGGCAAAGAGTGGTTGTAGACATATTCTGCATGGAGGTTGATCACCAGTGGTGGGCCTCAGGGATGAGTTCTGGGACCCTTACTCTTCTTGATTGTTATAAATGACCTAGATGAAAAAGTGCAGGGATTGGTTAGTAAATCTGGTGATTACACAAAGGTTGGAGGTGTTGTGGATAGTGTGGAGGGCTGTCAGAGGTTATAGCGGGACATTGATAGGATGCAAAAATGGGCTGAGAAGTGGCAGATGGAGTTCAACCCAGATAAGTGTGAGGTGGTTCATTTTAGTAGGTCAAATATGATTGCAGAATACAGTGTTAATGGTAAGACTCTTGGCAGTGTGGAGGATCAGAGGGATCTTGGGGTCCGAGTCCATAGGACACTCAAAGCTGCTGTGCATGTTGACTCTGTGGTTAAGAAGTCATACGGTGCATTGGCCTTCACCAATCATGGGATTGAGTTTAGGAGATAACAGGTAATGTTGCAGCTATATAGGACCTTGGTCAGACCCACTTGGAGTACTGTGCTCAGTTCTAGTCACCTCACCACAGGAAGGATGTGGAAGCCATAGAAAGGGTGCAGAGGAGCTTTACAAGGATATTGTCTAGATTGGGGAGCATGCCTTATGAGAATAGGTTGAGTGAACTTGGCCTTTTCTCCTTGGAGTGATATGAGAGGTGACCTGATAGAGGTGTATAAGATGATGGGAGGCATTGATCGTGTGGATAGTCAGAGACTTTTTCCCAAGGATGAAATGACTAGCACAAGAGGGCATAGTTTTAACGTGTTTTGAAGTAGGTACAGAGGAGATGTCAGGAGCAAGTGTTTTATGCAGAGAGTGGTGAGTGCGTGGAATAGGCTGCTGGCGATGGTGGTGGAGGTGGACACGATAGGGTCTTTAAAGAGATTCCTGGACAGGTGCATAGAATTCAGAAAAATAGAGGGCTATGGATAACCCTAGGGCATTTCCAAGGTAAGGACATGTTTGGTACATCTTTGTGGGCCGAAGGGCCTTGTGCTGTCTTTACGACAGTTATTTAGTTTATAATATTTTCGCTTAGTAATTCATTCAATAGTATTTTCTAGTTAGAATTAGAAGTGTTTAAAGTGTATTCATTGCATGTAAAATATATCGGCATGCGATGACGTCACATCCGGTTTCGCCGCGTCTTGTGGGAAAACACCGGTTTGAAATTAGCGCGAGGGTGGGGGCTTTCCACGAGGCTCACCTGAGCACAAGCAGTTTTGCAGGCATGAGAAATCACAGTGAGAGCAACGCTGTAAGTTAATAGATAATCGATATATTGAACTAAGATGTTAATGCTGATCCTGTTAGAGGTAACGACGGTAGATAATGTTTATGCTTTCGTTAGTTAAAGAGTCGCGGATAGTTTGCATGGAAGTGTATTTAAAGTAGTCAATGGAGCAGGTAAACTCTCCCTGTATACTGCACCTTAGTGTAATGTAGTTATAGTCACCTTTGCAAGTATTTACACTTGAAATGTGATATTAAGGAAGGAACAAATACTGTATCAATCTTGTATTGTTTTATCAACAGTTTTCACCATATGTTAATGTGAAGAGTGAACAGTAAATGGTTAATCTTACTGCGATCTGGTTCTTATTAACTGTGGTTTATCCGGACGTTAAATTCGGCGTTTCGTTACACCCGAAGGAGAACGTTACAGGCCTGTATTGTGCTGTAGGTTTTCTATGTTTCTAATTACCATCAACAAATCACTTGCAATACCAGAGGAAACAACACACTGGACCATTGTTACACCACCATCAAGGATAACTACCATGCTGTTCCACTCCCTCACTTTGGGAAGTCTGATCACCTGTCTGTACTTCTACTCCCTGAGTACAGGCAAGGACTGAAAACTGCAGCACCAGTATTGAGGACCAAGAAGGTTTGGACAAGGGAATCACAGGAGTGCCTACAGGACTGCTTTGAATTGGTGGACTGGACTGTATTTAAGGATTCATCTTCAAACCTGAATGAGTACATTGCAATTATTACCAACTTCATTAAAACCTGTGTGGATGAGTGTGCCCCTACAAAGTCGTACTACATATACCCAAACCAAAAGCCGTGGATGAACTAGAAGGTACATCATCTGCTGAAGGCTAGATCTGTGGCATTCGAGTCTAGCGATCCAGGCCTGTACCAGAAAACCAGATATGATTTGCGGAGGGCTATTTGAAAGGTGAAGAGACAATTTCCAATCAGGTTGGTGGTGATATCAGATGCACAACAACTCTGGCAGGGCTTGCAAGACATTACTTCCTACAAAGCGAAATCCAACAGCATGAATAGCAGCAGTGTTTCACTACCAGATGAACTCAACGCCTTCTATGCCCGCTTTGAAAGGGAGAACACAACCATTGCTGTGAAGATCGCTGCTGCACCTGATGACCCTGTGATCTCTGTCTCAGAGGCCAGTGTTAGGCTGTCTTTAAAGAGAGTGAACCCTTGCAAGGTCCCAATGGAGTACCTGGTAAGGTTCTGAAAAACCTGTGTCAACCAACTAGCAGGAAGAGTCAAGGACATTTTCAATCTCTCACTGCTACAGGTGAAAGTTCCCACTTGCTTCACAAAGGCAACAATTACACTAGTGCTTAATAGAATAACGTGAGCTGCCTTAATGACTATTGGTTGGTAGCACTCACACCTACAGTGATGAAATGCTTTGAGAGGGTAGTAATGGATAGACTGAACTCCTGCCTCAGCAAGGACCTGGACCCATTGCAATTTGCCTATCGTCACAATAGGTCAATGACAGATGCAATCTCAAAGGCTGTCCATGTGGCTTTCGACCATCTGGACAACACAAACACCTATGTCAGGGTGCTGTTCATTGACTGTAGCATTAAATACCATCATTCCCACAATCCTGATTGAGAAGTTGCAGAGCCTGGGGCTCGGTACCTTCCTCTGCAATTGAATCCTTGACTTCCTAACCGAAAGACCACAATCTGTGTGGATTGATGATAATATCTCCTCCTTACTGACAATCAACACTGCTGCACCTCAGGTGTGTGTGCTTAGCCCATTGCTCTACTCTCTATATACACGTGACTGTGTGGATAGGCATGGCTCAAATACCACCTATAAATTTGCTGACAACACCACCATTGTTGATAGAATCTCAGGTGGTGACAAGAGGGCGTACAGGAGTGAGATATGCCAACTAGTGGAGTGGTGCCGCAGCAACAACCTGGCACTCAACATCAGTAAGATGAAAGAGCTGATTGTGGACTACAGGAAGGGTAAGACAAAGGAACACATACAAATCCCCATAGAGGGATCAGAAGTGGAGAGAGTGAACAGCTTCAAGTTCCTGGGTGTCAAGATCTCTGAGGATCTAACCTGGTCCTAACATATTGATGTAGTCATAAAGAAGGCAGTACAGCAGCTATACTTTATTAGGAGTTTGAAGAGATTTGGTATTTCAACAAATATACTCAAAAACTTCTATAGATGTACCGTGGAGAGCATTCTGACAGGCTGCATCACTGTCTGTATGGCAGTGGGGGGGTGGGGGAGGGCTATTGCACAGGACCAAAAGAAGCTGCAGAGGGTTGTAAATTTAGTCGGCTCCATCTTGGGTACTAGCCTACAAAGTACCCAGGATATCTTCAAGGAGCGGTGTCTCAGAAAGGCAGCGTGCATCATTAAGCACCTCCAGCACCCAGGGCATATCCTTTTCTCACTGTTACCATCAGGTAGGAGGTACAGAAGCCTGAAAACACACATTCAGTGATTCAGGAACAGCTTCTTCCCCTCTGCCATTCGATTCCTAAATGGACCTTGAACCAATGGACACTACCTCACTTTTTAAAAATATATATTATTTTTGTTTTTAGCAAAATTTCTAATCTATTCAATATAACCATATAACAATTACAGCACGGAAACAGGCCATCTCGTCCCTTCTAGTCCGTGCCGAACACTTACTTTCACCTGGTCCCACTGACCCGGACTCAGCCCATAACCCTCCATTCCTCTCCTGTCCATATACCTATCCAATTTTACTTTAAATGACAATACCAAACCTGCCTCTACCACTTCTACTGGAAGCTCATTCCACACAGCTACCACTCTCTGAGTAAAGAAATTCCCCCTCGTGTTACCCTTAAACTTTTGCGCCCTAACTCTCAACTCTTGTCCTCTTGTTTGAATCTCCCCTACTCTATACACATACTCCCCTACTATATGCATGTACCTTATGAAGTATACGGAATAAGATCTATCTTTCTATTTATTTATTTATTTATCTATCTATCTATCTATCTATCTATCTATCTATCTATCTATCTATCTATCTATCTATCTATCTATCTATCTATCTATCTATCTATCTATCTATCTATCTATTTATCTATTTATTTATTTATCTATTTATTTATTTATTTATTTATTTATTTATTTATTTATCTATTTATCTATTTATCTATTTATCTATCTATCTATCTATCTATCTATCTATCTATCTATCTATCTATCTATCTATCTATCTATCTATCTATTTATTTATTTATTTATTTATTTATTTATTTATTTATTTATTTATTTATCTATCTATCTATCTATCTATCTATCTATCTATCTAGCTATTTATTTATTTATTTATTTATTTATTCATTCATTCATTCCTCTATGTTTTGCATTGCACTGAACTGCTGCTGCCAAGTTAACAAATTTCATGCCACATGCTGGTGATAATAAACCTGATTCTGATTCTGATATGACCACTCAGAAAGCTTTTGGCCATACATCTCTAGAAGTATTTTAGTGTCTTTGGAGATGTACTAAATCTCTTCAAACTCCTAATGCAGTAGAGCCACTGGTGTGCCTTCTTAATGACTGCATCAGAGCGTTTGATCCAGAACAGACCTTTGGAAATATCGACACGCAAGAGCTCAAAGCTTCTAACCTTTTCCACCAATAACCCTTCAATAAGGGTTCCCTCGACATCACCTTCCTTAAGCCCACAATCTATTCTTTGGTTTGTTGATGTTGGGTGTGAAGTCGTTGCTGCAACACCGCTCAACCAGTTAATCTATCTCACTGTTGTATACCTTCTCACTGCCATCTGTGATTTTACCAGCAGTGGTATCCTCTGCAAATTTATGGTTAATGTTCGAGCTGACCTTAGTCACACAGTCGTGAGTGTAGAGAGTAGATCAATGGGCTGAGCACACGTACGTGAAATGTGGCTGTGTTGGTTGTCGGTGAGTAGGAGATGTTTTGACTGACCCGTACTGATTAAGCTCTCCTGAGGAAGTTGAGGATCCAGTTGCAGAGTGATGTACAGAGATTCAAAGAGTCAAAGTTTATTTAATATGGAAGTACGTAAACAGAACTCAACCCTGGGATTTGTCCTCCTGCAGGCGGACACGAAACAAAGAAATATCATGGAACCCATTCAAGAAAACATCAAACACCCAACACATGAAAAAGAGCAAATTGTGCAAAGAGCAAAAAGCGAGTGATAACACATGGAATATCAAACATCAAACCAGGAGTCTGGTAGTATTCACTTTTGTTCAGTTCAGCGCCAATGCAGACCACAGGGCCATTCTTCATCAAAGCACCCCAGTACACATTGTTCACCCTGATCAAGCTGCTTAGAACAGTAAAAAATGGAGAAACCAGAATCCAGGAACACATGCAACATGAACCTCCAAGTCACTCAGTATGAGTCCTGTGGTCAATAATCCACAGCCTGACGTATGTTTTGCTGTTGTCTAGGTACTCCAAAGCAGAGTGGAGAATCAGTGAGTTTGTGTCCCCTGTTGTGGCACTAGATGAACAGCAGTGTGTCCAAGTCCTTGACCATTCAGGAGTTAACTCTAGCCATAACCAACCAGTTGAAGCATTTCGTCATGGTAGGTTTGAGTCCTACTGGGCAATAGTTGTTGAGGCAGCTCACCTTGTTCTTGGGCACTGGTGTGATTCAACAACTTGGAGGCAACATACTATAGTGCAGTTTTTCTTAAACTCATAATCCTTCAATGCTTTGGAACTAGTGGAAGCGCCATTTATCCACAGCATCCAAAGTATTTTGCCAGAGAATCCAATGATGATAAAGTTGTTAAGTTAGAGTGGGATCCAGCTGTCAAATAAAATAAAATTAAGTATTTCTCAAATAAATTTGACATCTGAGGTGGATTAATTACAGGAAATGAAGAAAGAATTGTTAGTCATCAGAACATATGCATGAATTATATTTTTATTAAAAAGTTGCTGAATTCTCTTGACATCTGTAAAATTTAGACTGCTAAAGAGGATGAAACCACTAGATGGAGCACTTGTTAATGTAGCACAGTCCCATCAAACAGGGCCCAAGAAAATGGGCATTTTATTTTGTTAATTCATGTAAAACCATAGTCATCTGGTCATTGCTTCTGTCCGTTCACATTTTACATCCCTTTTAGTTCAATATTTGTGCATGAAGGTGATTTGATGCCTGTTTTGCAAGCACTGGACATTACTTCCTGAACACTATCAGATTTACTGCAATCAGGAAAGGTGCAAGGTGTTTTTCCCCAGCAATCTTTCTTGAATTTTCCTCAACAGCTGTCATCTGCCTAAGTGCAAATTACACACCAGCTCTTCCTTTAGCTACAAGAATCACATTAGCGCTCGTGATGAACGCTGATCCAGTCCTGTATACAGGAACAAGAGTAAATGCATCTAATAGGGTCACTGCTTTCAAATAAATGCAGGTGTACATTTATATATAAGTTGCAAATTTGCTGCAGAATGCTATGACTTGATTAAAAACAAGGAGTATTTTAATTATAAGTAAGCAACAAACCCATAAAGGTTGTAGTGTGGTTTATTAACTTTATGATGTAACACTTAGAGCTTGATATACATATTTTACATTGCATTCCCACTCTTTCAGGACTCATGTAAATAACGGACTTGATTTTATAAAGTCCTATGGATGTAAATGTATCTATGGTTAACTTTAATTTTCACAGCCTTAAATTTCAAATCCAATCTCTACAATCAACAAAATATTCTATGACTCACTACAAATTGCAGGGCTTTGATATATTTCTTTTCTTGACCACTCCAATTTGTCATTTGTCTCTTTGAGATGTTTGCTGACTTATTTCACCAATTTCCTCCTTTTTAATGTCTGCCCACCACACGTTGCTTTATTTTCAGAACAGTGGGCCAACTCTCTGGTAAAGTACTTTGGAATCACGTCTTCAGTTTTCTTCACTAACGCTTAGAAAGGAGGAGTGTCAACTGTAGATATCTTTGAGCTTATATCCTCCCTGACCAGCACTTGATGATAGACAGAAAAAGCCTACATTGTGGGAGTGCTAATCTGTAGGATGAAATGCTCCATATACAAGCACAGTAAAATATTTTGGTGGGAAGTAATTACCGGAAAAATTTGCACTGGTAAATTAGTTAACATTTTAGTACGATGCTAAGGTTACTTCTGCATGTTCAAGTTCCAGCCAATCCACTAGAAAGTGAAATCAGTAATTCAACTTGCTTATGTCACAACATTTGCCAGACTGTGGGCACCAAAGAGGACAAACAAAAACCCTCTCCTGCTGAACAAGACAGCCATTCTGACTCCACACGACTGAGCACTCCATCTGTTTAACTAACACTGAGACCAATTTTAACCATTCAGATGTTTAATCTAATTACTGAACTCAATTTATTTTTGTTTTAGTAGGGAATGGCCATGGAATAATATTAATTATTTGAGTATGATGAGACCTCAGTATCTATAAATACTGTTTACAGACTGAGCTCAATGCGTAAAGACTTTAGTTTTAGCTATTAAAATGACTGCAGTAATTTTAGGTATAGTGTAGTTGTAAAAATGCCACTCATCCTCACTTTCCTTCCACCCCGAGGTTAATCTTTTGTATGATGGTGAAGCCCCTCCATTTTTGCACAACAAAGCAGTCCACCCCTCCCAATTTCTAATATTTTTCAAAGTGTGAATTGAAGAGAACTGAGAGACAGATGGGTTTAGATGATCAGGTTACCTGTTATAGCAGCACATCTGCCAGGGCAGTCAATCACGGTGATGTCTCTGAAGGGTCGATGGAGTCTGAGCTGGGAAGAGCTAATGCAAAGGGAAGAGAGATTGAAATAGTTTTTTTCTCTCTCTTTCTCCCCTCTTGCTCATCCCTCGGGCCTGACTAGTCTGAAAGCTGTACCTGAGCGTACGTTGGTACAAATTCTAGTGGTCTGCGGGAAACTGAATTCAAGTAAGGGCCTTATCCATCACTCCATAATTGTAAAAGTGCCCAGAAAAAGTTTAATTTGGGAAAAGGCCTTGATTTATTAATGACATACATAAGCAATGTAGCAGTACTTCCACTCTATGAGTTAGAAATATTTTGCATGCAATGCCAACATGTCTTTTTTGAGTAAGAAAATCCTTAAAACAAATTATTTTTTGCAGCTCAAAACTTGCATCTGACAAGCATACATGTAACATCAATAAAAAGAGACCTGGAGCAATCTAGAAAATTACACTTTTATCAGGGAATATAAAAGTACATTTTTAAGTACCAGGGTTGCTACAAAGACTATGTGTAAGACTTCCAATAAAGGATATCATTAACTCTCTTTGATGTCATCCAGTTACACAGTATATTTCGTAAAAAGCCCCTCCATGTACTCCTTCTGCTCCTTTATTTTAAAAATTGGTAAATATATTAAGAAAAACAGTGACATAAACACATTTTTATAAAAGACAGTTGTGATTTGCATAATAACCTAAACAAAAGAAGCATTTAATTTCTGAAAAATTGAAGAATGAAGGAGTAAGATTCTTTCCAAAGTCAACCAACATTCATATTATATTTATGATTATTTTAGTGTACAATGTAAAAAAAAGCAGAAATGTCCTCTCCTTATAATTTATTTATTGTTTAACATTCTGATGCTGAAGCTCCAGAGGCCTGAGTTTAGTTGCTGTGCCGGCATTATGCTTGTTAGAGGTGTTTATCAAACCACCCTGCTGTCTAGCACTGAATCTGTGAAGAACCAATGGGCATATCTCCAGTTCCTGCCAGAGAAAATACCTCAGTGCTCCAGGTAAAAGCCCCTTCCAGAGTTAAAACAACGCACTACTCCAGATAGTCTAACTATTCTTTTCTCCTGGGCATTACTGAAGAAAGTTTCAAGTACCTAGAGCATGTTGCAAAATCTTTTGATATTATTCTGAATAACATAGAATTTGAAAAACCATAACATTTTGTGCAATCAACTAATGGTGGTTTATTTACTCAGCATATTCCTCTTTTCTCGTTTAGACATCTAAATATGTCCATGAAAGTTACCTCAACTATTCCCTGTGGGAGAAAACTTGACATCTACATTTCCTGGGTATTTATTTCCAAATAGCCTATTTGGTGTCTGATCACTCCTTAAATTTGACGTTTCTAGTTATGCTATTCTGTGAAGGGTTCATCAGAATGGTACAGCAGGGGCTACCAGCAACTGCTCTGATTGTTAGTCCTCCTCCGAATCGATATGTTGCAAGGCACTAGAGATAATGGATAAGTATTGCACAAGAGTTTAATGCTGAGAAGTGTGAGGTTCTACATTTTGGCAGGAATAATCCAGATAGAACATACAGTGTAAATGGTAGGGCATTGAGGAATGCAGTGGAACAGAGAGATCTAGGAATAACAGTGCATAGTTCCCTAAAGGTGGAGTCTCATGTAGATAGGGTGGTGAAGAAGGCTTTTGGAACGCTGGCCTTTATAAATCAGAGCATTGAGTACAGAAGTTGGGATGTAATGTTAAAATTGTACAAGGCATTGGTAAGGCCAAATTTGGAATATTGTGTACAGTTCTGGTCACCGAATTATAGGAAAGATATCAATAAATTAGAGAGTGTGCAGAGACGATTTACTAGGATGTTACCTGGGTTTCAGCACTTAAGTTACAGAGAAAGGTTGAACAAGTTAGGTCTCTATTCATTGGAGCGTAGAAGGTTGAGGGGGGATTTGATCGAGGTATTTAAAATTTTGAGAGGGATAGATAGAGTTGACATGAATAGGCTGTTTCCATTGAGAGTAGGGGAGATTCAAATGAGAGGACATGATTTGAGAGTTAGGGGGCAAAAGTTTAAGGGAAAATCGAGGGGGTATTTCTTTACTCAGAGAGTGATAGCTGTGTGGAATGAGCTTCCTGTAGAAGTAGTAGAGGCCAGTTCAGTTGTGTCATTTAAGGTGAAATTGGATAGGTATATGGACAGGAAAGGAGTGGAGGGTTATGGGATGAGTGCGGGTAGGTGGGACTAGGTGAGATTAAGAGTTCGGCATGGACTAGGAGGGCCGAGATGGCCTGTTTCCGTGCTGTGATTGTTATATGGTTATTATATGACCAGCATCAAAAATCTGTCATCTGGTGTTTTACTCCAAAGGCCAAGCTCACAAAATAGGAGGCCACAATCTTGAGTGGGCCTGTGCCATGGCTAGGGAGAGAAGGATGTTGAGTGTATGTTAGGGTAGAGGGGAAGGTGGGGGGGGGGGTGGAGTAATCACGATTGGAATGAGGAGGGAGAAGACAACAGCAGTGGCCAAGATGTTGGGGTGGGAGAAGGAAATAGCACTTGTCTGTGGAGGGAAAAGAACAGGTGGAAAAGAAGGAAGAAAATTGGGACAACTTTCATATCGAGGGGATTGTTTAGAGACATAGATTTGTACAGCACAGGGATAGGCTCTTTTGCCCATCATGTCCAGGCCAATCTTCAAGCTTATTGTGGTCAGAGGATCAATCAGTACAATGGAGTCCAAATATGAGAGTAATTTACTTATCTAGCAAGATACACTGTGGAGTATGTTGACAAAACTTGGTTGTCCCAGGACTGCTCAATGATGGGCACCAAAGAAAAGTCCCAAAAGGTGCACTGCATGAAGAACAGCATTATGCAATGATGCTATCATGGAACTTATGTCAGGAATACAGGGTGACTGATGTTAAGAAGTAGCAACTTGGATTTTCTGAGGGATACGTGTTTACCCAGAAATGGCTGCTCAAGTATTTCACTCCATAGTGATTTTCAATTGTATTATTGCCTCAAGAAAACGGCACGATGCAACTAGATTCTCAGGCAACTGTGCTAATTTATCAAAATGTTTCCTACGTTAAATGACCTCTGCTTAACTCACTTTTTGCAGTTTTGTGTGTGATTGATGCCATGGCCATCCTGGGAAGCAGACTAGTCCACAAATGTTGACCAGCCCACATCATTTCCTGACCACACAGCTGGCCCTCTAACATTTGGTATAATCGAGGGATACAACCAAAAGACCCAACTATTAACCGTAGCCATCATTTACCCTTGTCCATACTGTAACAGACCCTGTATTGGTCTCCCCAGCCACCCGAGGACCTGTTGATAGACAACAACTTCGGAGAACATCTTCCTCGATTTGAGTGATTGCACGACTGTAACTAATATCAAAGGTCTTTTAACAGCTTCTAAATGTCTATAATCATGATGGGACTTTAGAAGTTAAATAAATACATAACAATCAAAACATTAATTTTAAAAATGTAAACTGATTAAAGTTATTAATATTCAAAGGAACCACTTAGCTTCACTTACCTTTCCCATCCATTCTACTAAAGGTGCTGAAAATGGAGGGTAGGTGTATTAGGCCCTCTGGTCCTGGCAGTGTGTTTTTGGGTCGATTGGGCGATTTGGTGCTTTGCTGACTTTGAGAGCGTGCCATGAGACTGCGAACAATGCATGTGGCCTGGAGACCAGATCAACTCCATCTCCTGCCGATCTTGTCAATTAATGCACCAAGGAAGATTGAAATTAATAAAGAGAGTGAGTGTTCAGCACAGTCTACCAGCCTGTTTCTGCTTGTTTTTTTTTGTAGCTGTTTACGTAATTTTTTGGGGGTGAGTGGGGGGGGGGGGTGTGGAGTTCGATTATTTTTTTTCTCTTTGAACTGACTCCATGGCTCTTTGTTTTGCGGCTATTTGTGGGGAGGAAAAATTTCAGCATTGTATCGCGCATTCATACGTTGATTATCAATATACTTTGAATCCTTGAGGAGTAATGTGGCATAGATGAGATGTGTGTCAGTGTCAGAGGTTCTGACCATTCTTCAAACCTCCTTGGATGCCTGCAGGCTTTGAAATCATGCATGTACTGGGCCACGAGGAGGTGAATTTCTTCCAAGCAAGCGGCAAAATGTTTTGGCCCTTTATAACTATTTCATGTCCTTTGTATATTTTCTGAATGGCCTCTTCAAGTGTTAATTATTCATGATCATATTTCCAGTTTCTATTTTTCTTGTTTGTAAAATGCCATATTCTCCCCAGGTTTAGAGCTCCATTATTAAATGTGCATGCTACTTTAAATACTTGCTGGTCTGCCTTTAACAGAATATTAATCCTCATGCTCAGCCCCAGCAGAAGACCTGACTCCAGCTGAGCTATAACATGGGAATGTCCTGCCTGGGGAGTCACTGCCCCAAGGGCTGTCACTCAACATCAATGATTGTTTAAGGAATGCAGACACGAGTAGACCACTCAGTCTTGGAATCTGTTCCTCCATTCAGACAGGCCAGTTGTATCTGTATCACTCATGTTGTTGGTTCCCTTACCTAACCAAAGTTTATCAAATCTCAGTCATTAAATTTTCATTTGGCACTTTTAAAGACAACTTGGGAAAGAGTATTTTAGCTACCCTTTAAGTAACTCATGATATTATATCTGAATAGCAAATAAGATTTCCCATCATTAAAAAAGCTGAGCAGAGTTGCTTGGAGTTAGTGGGTTCTAATCAGAAATCAGATCTTGAACCCAGCCTGTGAGACTCTGGGGGGGGGGAGCATCGATGAATTAATACGAACTATCATCCTAGGCATGAAAATAACATTACTGCTTTGAACAATACAGTGCCTAGTGATTGAAATTTTTTCTTGAACCTTTAACAGCTTGCATTTGTCTTGTGGTTTTATATCTGGAAAACAAAGCAGTTTCCTGTCATACAGATTAAAACGTTTCTGCACATGTAATTAGTTTGTTTGGTTAAGAAGACTTCGTGGCAGCTTCAAAAATGTACATTTTGCGGACTTTGTTGAAACATGCCACCTATAACCCATTTTCCTTGATATTCTCTCTTTAGTAATATTGTTGTTCTAGTCAAATCTTGTGCTGTTGTCATTTAATCAAACACTTAAATAAAGTGACATACATGAAAAAAAGACCAGAACCTGAAGCAGCTACTCATGGTGCGGTAAGTCTGACTGGAGTGGTACAAATACAAACTTAAATAAACAGAGATGATGCCAAGAGTGACACTGACTTTGAATAAATAGAATTGCAAAGAGTGACAGACGTGTAGGGCAAGGCCAGAGACATTTAAAAGATCAGTGTCAAGCATAAATGGCAAAGTGCTGATAGGCCAGTAACGCAAAGCTGCAATGTGTCTGCACTAGAGGGCAAGGTTATGGGAGATTCGCTGCCCTCAGACCACAGAACAAGCAGGCGAATGAATGAAAAAGCTATTAATTTACTACTGCACTTGACCTTTGACTAAAGACACTACCAAAGTAGTCATCCTACAATAAGTAGCCTTAGTAATGATACTCAAAGCAAACTGAATTCAATGAATATAAAATGTTAGATTTAACTGATTTAACATAGTAGGTAGAGCCCTTGGTATGGTGAAACTTCGCTATTTCAAAACATATCCAGACTTAAGATCCTTTCTTTGATTTACAAAACACCATTTATATTGCCATATCAATATTTTACAGACAAAACAATTGCAAAGAAATAAACTATCTGTTACATAGATCTAAAAAGTTAAATGAAGTGTTAACTTTCACAACATTTGATAAAGTTTGGCTGTAAACTATTGAAACATTGGACAGTTGAAAATTATCACTATAAATTGAACTGATTTTAATTGTTCAGTACATTTTGTCAATACTATTATAACTCCGAGGAAGAGATATCTTGTTTTCTTGTTGTCACTCCTATACAGCAAAAAGGCCCAACCTGATACCATGGTGGTATGCTGTAACTGAGCTATTTTTAATATTCACTTACTTGTAAGTGATTTGTAAGTGAATTGTGCCCAGACAGTGTCAGAACTTTCCTGTCAGCTACTTTAGCAGCATAGAGATATCTTGATGAATAATTCATAAAAAGCAATTTTCTCCTAGTCACTGAGTCATCAATCATAGTTGCCTAAAGAGCCTTGAATTGGCCAGTGCATCTCTATTTGCAGGTAGTGTGATTCAAGAATGGCAGCCATAATCAGGCTGCCAGCTCAGGTAGCAATAAGTAACAGAAGGTGTCTCATTTTCTGATTGCTAATGAGCTACGGAAACCTTTCACTGTTTCCAATCCTCCTTTTGTTTTTTACTTGCAAAATCACACTCAAAATCTTAGCCATGGGGAAGTTTTTTTTTGCCAAACAAAGGTGCAGTTTGATGAAAGACCAGTGTAAATATTTGCACATTTTTTTTCTGGCAGGAATCCTGGTCTGAAAAGAACCTCTTCAAAAGGGAGCTGTGATTTGATACATGATTGCATGCATTTACCCATGTAATTGAAATAATGAGAGATGATTACTTTGAGCTAATAGTCATAAGTTACTGGTCTTTTTGTTTAATCCAGGCATCAGCTGTCAAGAGCCTCACAGGAGCATCGGGAAGATGCACCAAGGATATCATTTGCATCACCTCAGACTGTAATTTGGTTGTTTTTTTTTCAGAGCTGATACAGGCGTCAGATTCTATACAAATCTCCCCGGAGCATCAGTGCTCTTGTGTTGTTTTGATAGGAACAAGGAGAAAAAAAGCACGTTATGTGCCTACTCCCAGCAACTTCAATGCATTTACAATCACAAGGCAAATGAAAGGCAATATTTTTGGCAGACTACTTGACAATGATGGAGAAAACCAACAACTAATTTCTTATCAAAGTAAATGCAAATCTACATAGTACTAAAGTCACATTCAAGCACAGTTTTCCAAAAACACACATCATATATCACTGCACTTATTGTTCAAAATGACAGATACCTTTGTATAACATATCACATCTATTAAGTCTCTAGACACTACCTATTGTAGTAATGCTAGCTGTCTGTGTCTATACAAGCAGCACAAAGAAACATGCAAAAACAATGGTGCAGTGATGAGTCATAATTTTTATAGTCTTGTTTAATAATGAGGTGTGAAACATGTTTTCCAAATATTGTAGTTCTGCTGTTGTCTGTATGTGATTATAATATTTATGCTAACAGTACAAAATAATATGAAAACAACCAACATCTAAGGATACAAGCCTTGATATTCCTTGTTGTTTATGAAGTTTCTTAGCAAAGACTGCTGAGCCAACTTGATGTACCAGCTTGCATATTTGGACAGAAACAGTTCTTGCTGTAATTTCACCCTGAAATGGTTGTACCAACGTTCCCAAATGTTTTACCTTTTCCGTGTGATCCACCAACTGAGTCCCTGCAGGTCTCGTTTAAGAGGATTAAAATAAACTACAGAAATTAGACTATGATGCATCAGTTATTGAGAACTTTGTGAGCACAATGCATTGCAGAATGCATTTTAAGACTTGCATGTTGACCGGATCCACTGGAACTAATGGAAATATGTACAGGTCCTTCCTGAGGTTACAGCAGGGCTCCATTCCCGTGAACTGTCCACAACCTGGAGCAGTTCGCAAGTCGGAAATCCAACTGTGAGTCAAGTTTCCAGGAAGGAGAAGATGCCAGCAGCCCCACTGCAACCCACAAGTTCACACTACCAGTCTAAGAAACCCTCACTCGTACATAGGGGCTGTAGATGAATTGGGTATCTGTAACCTGGGAATGACCTCTAATGTTTGAGTCTCGCAATTAAGGGAAGGTCTCCTAAGTCATATGTACCTTTACTTATTATTCAGTCTTGCAGTACTTCCTAGTTCAGCACTCAGCCCCCTCTCCCCTTTTTATATGTATTCTCCTCCAATCATTGTTATGCCCTTCACTCCAACCCCTTGGAACTTAACACGTCATTCCATGGGTGCTGTGCCCCTCACTGACCCGACACAATCTGTCACCCGCACACACTTAAACACTCCTCTCTCGCTATGCTAGCATTGAAACTTCGTGTCATTCTGATGAAAACACACTTTATACAGGCAGGGATTATGTGCAATTTCTGAAGGTAGGCAGCCATTGTAACTGCAATTCCTTCATGTGCTCTCCTCAGAGTTCGTGGACAGTGTGATCAAGGGGGACCCAGGAGGTTCCCATAAACTGAGGTACAGGGTTTTATGTCATCATCTTAAATCCTTCTCGCACCTTATAGGTGACAAATAGTGATTATATACCCCTGTTGCTGAACGGCAAAGTCAAAGTCAAATTTATTTTAATATACGTAGATGTCACCAAAAACTATGCTGAGATTCTTTTCCATGCAGGCATTTACAGGCAAATAAATAAATGCAATAGCATTTATGAAAAACTATATATAAACAACGACTGATAAGCAAACTGCAATATAAGACAAATTGTGCAAATAAAAAAACTAATATTGTGATCATGGGTTGTAGAGTTCTTGAAAGTGAGTCTATAGGCTGTGTCATTTTGGTGTTGGGATGAGTGAAGTTATCCTCACCAGAGCAGAAGCTTCACGGTTGTAGGGTAAGTAACTGTTCCTGAACCTGGTGGTGTAGAATTTAAGGCTCTTCCTGTACCTTCTGCCTGCTGGTGGTAGTAGCAGGAGGAGACCATAGCATGCATGGTGGAGTACCTGGACTACAAACATCCTGGTCTCTTTCTTCTGTTTCAGGACAAAATCTTCATGAAAAAAGGCAGTCAGAAGGAAAGTGGGGGTGGGGAGGTGATACTGAGGAACAGGAAGCATTACTTCAGCTTGCAACTGTAGTCAATATTTCTTCACCTTACACTTTCCAATTCTAGCTTAGTGACTGGTACCCATGGGAAGTTCAAGCCGGAGATATTCTCAGCATTGGTGGCCGTGAGCCTAGAGAGCTGAGCGTCCAGTTTGCAAGAGGAAGAGCTCATATCCTAGAATTGCAATGAGGATCTTGGCTTGATAGCATAGATAAAATAATTTTTTTTTGAGATTTCCATGCGGTCCTATTGACCACACCAGCAGTTCCCAGTGAATTTTCAGAGGGGTCAGAAGGTTTCTGCTCCTTGATGGAGGTGGTCTTTGAATGGGACATTGAGGCTATGATGTTAGCCCAAAAGGAGTGCCTTCATAAGCATCATGTAAAGTCCCACAGATGTGACTTGACCTTTGAGAAGAGCTAGAAATGCTGTGATTCAGCTCTGGTTATCAGCATGTCCTTTAGAGCATTGTGGAAACCTCCAAACCTTAGAAGCAGAGCCAGTAGCCTGCGAAGGCTCCTCATCTTAACAGTGGCATATGCTCTGTTTGGATCAATGGCATACGTGGCTGCCAGCCCCTCACCTGAACCGTATCGGATTGACTGATAGAATAAGGCACGTGTGCATCCGCATTTGCTGTAGTCTTGCAATGCATCTGCTAACTTTCAATCAACAGATACAGACAGTATTGGCATAGGCTCCTCTGCAGTGGTCCACGAGGGTGTGCCAGCCAGTGGACAGGCACTGAACAGGATAGACATTTGGGAGCAGGCTTTCGGGTGCGCACATTTTTCATCAAAGCAGGCCTGGATTGTGGTGCCCACACTGTAAGTGTGTGCTGTGACTAACAGGGCTCAGTAAAAGTATTTAATTCTGCTCTTCCATTGCTGTTTTTGCTCTGCACACTCGTAACGCCACCTGAATAGACAACTGAGGCAGGCCATTTAAGCAGCACACAGCTGGATCCTCAATGGCCTGAGATCACTAAAACTGCTCTCCATGTCCAAAGTTTGTCCATTTGACATTTTGTGAAATTTTCGTGATTCAACATCCCAATACCATTGGTCATGGAACATAGGAGGCATGTATTAGCGATTTACACATGGGCAACAGCACAAAAAGACAGGAAACTGAATTATTGAACTATTGAAATTGAGAAGGAACAGTTACATCCCATCTCTGCTTTTGAAATTGTGTTCAGATATTGGAACAACAATGTATAAACATTAATAAAAACTGTCAGGCTTTTACAAAAATTAAAATCATAAAAAGATGTGATTCATTAATTACATTTTTCTGACATGGTTGCCGCACCGAAGAGTCTGTGAGTAGTGTTACATTGTTTGAATATAAACATCCTGTCATTGGAGTCACAGATAACATTCCTTATAGAAAAGAGCACAGCAGATCACTGAATGGGCTAACAAGTCAGTACTTCCTTGGAATGAGCCTGTTGTTTAAAAGCTGCATTGACTGCAGTACAGCAGACTGGGCTGTTCATGCTGTGGATCTAGGTTGCATGAATGCCTGGTGCAGCAATCAAGGGATCTTCAAACGCTTCCAGACTGATACACTGTTTTCCTGAGATAGCATAGCTGAAAAAGAATGTGACATAATTTGTATTTCTTCTTGAGTGAATGCTATCAGGCTGGTCCTATCTATTAATCTTTTACAAACCCCTCGGCTCCTATTCCTTCAGCGTAAGTACCACGTCAAGTGGAATCCCATTTCAGAAGCATACTGTGCAGTTCCTAGATTCTACTCCAGTAGCAGGCTTGCAACAGAATTCTTATCAAAGGTAGTGCAGAACCTTTGATAAGAATCCTGTTTGAAGTCTGTTGCTGGAGGAAAGATGTTCTGGAGTATTACTATTAAAAGTATTTTGAAAGACTTGGTGTCAGTTTAATGCCAGAAGGAATGGACCACCTCACCAATGACCCACCCACCTTTCCCACTGTCCATCACCTGCCCAATCTGTGGAAGAGTTTATGGTTCTCATTGTGGCCTCATTAGCCACTCATATCTCACACAAATGGAATGGAAGCCATTCATCTACAATCCCAAGGAACTGGCTCAACAGAAGAAGATTATTTATTTACCGCACTTTAAAATATCTGCAAAGTTTTCTGCATTTTTCTAACTTTCCTTGTAAACACATTTGCAGTTTGTTGAAGTACATCAGCATTTTTGGTGTGAAAAGCCTGCAATTCATTATTTGTGACAAGAAATGTATTAACTAATTTAAAAATTGCAAATAGATCTATTCAATTCAACAACTTCACCAACCTTCAGAAAAAAATGTCGTTGTGTATATGAAATCCTAAACTACATTAATAGAACTCAGAATGCAACACAAGCCACAAACATAGGTATATCTATATTTAAAAATAATGTTGGAAAATGACTTATGGCAAGATACAAAATCTCTCTGATATCTATGTGCATTTAAAATGTCATTGGCACAATGTGAGTTGAGGAAATTATTCCCTTCCCCAAGAAACCGAGTAGGGATGTGTTCCTAATTATAATGGCACATTATAATTATGCCCACTATGTAGCCCAGACAGTGCATACAACTGATTTATAACAATTAATAGTGTCTGAAATAAATAATAGGGGGAAATTTGCCCAAATGGTTGCACACTAGTATCATGCACACATTCACTTAGAATCTAAATACATGATATCCCACAAGAATTGCATTTGAAAGCTGGTAGAATTCCTGAGAAAAATGGTGCATCTGAAAATTTTCAGTAAATTTTGCATTTTTCTGAAATTATGTTAATCTACAAACATTGGATGGAAGAGTTAGGAACACAAAAGGACGCAAGGTTCTAGAAGCCAGAGTAGGCTACCTGCAAGCCTACCCATGATTGAAAATGAGTGTGGCTGATTTGCCATATGCCTCAAATCCTCTCCTATTCCTTGTCCACATAGTCGTCAAACTCCCTGATTTTTCAACAATATGTTTACCTCCCCTTTAAATACCACAACTAGTCTTGTCTCATAATACTCTAGATAGAGAACACCAGAGACTCACCAAGGAAAAAATTTGCAGACCCCAACAGTAAATGACAAGACTCCTTGTCTAGAAACTACTTGTCTATGAGACTCTCCTTCTCATGGAAATATTTCAACATTTACCTTTTTTTAATGTCCTCTTAGGAATCTACTGTTTTAATAAGACCATCCAAATAATATGATCTAACATTTTTAGCTGCATCTCATGAGGCAAACCTCACATCCCAGGAATTAACCACATAAATTTCATATGGAGTACTTCCATGTTGTTATATTCTTTCTTAAATAAGGGGATCAAATTTGTACCAAGTATACCAGGTGCCACCTCACTAACTCCAAGTGCAATTGCAACAATACTTACCTATTTTTAAATTCCCAATTCCTCAGCCATAAAGGCAAATATGAAAAAAATGACATTTGCCTCTTTAATTACTTGCTTGTCCTGCCTGCTAACTGTTTGTGTTTGATGAACAAGTGCATCTAAATCACTCTGAATCATTCACAACTCCCAAGGAATTTCTGAATTTCATGAAACATCATGCAAAACTGCCATAATGATGTTTATAATCTAAAGGTTGAAGTTAGAGGTGAGAAATTCAATATTAGCATAGTGATAATTGAAAAGTGGAAATGGGATTAGCAATTGTATGATATGTGCTGTGACTGATGAAAAAAAGCATTGGGGCATCTAGATTAATTTATAAACTACAAGTAAGATAGGATTGTCATACAAATCACTTCCAAACAAGCAGTGACATTATAAGTAGCATTTATTTATAATTTATGATATATTGCTGAAGAATTACATTTGTTACAGTACTGTTAACATTCAATTAGCCAGTCTGCATTAATTATCACAGGCCTTTGATATTGCCCATCATCTGTGGTAGCTTCCACCATAATAAAAAGCGTTATTGTCTAAAACATCATCTGGCTGCATTGTGCTTAGTGTATGCAAAGCATCAGCATCATGTACCACTCTGTTTCTGAAACAGAGTACTATGGGCAAGACTGAATCTCTTGGACACAAAATTACTTGGCTTAAATCTTCGGGTAGCCCATGGCCATTAGACTTCAAGTCAAGCTTCTACCGGTTGAAACCTATTCTATCATCTTTAAGATTATTGAATCTCAATTTGATCCATGTGCTTTTGGAAAGATTCAGACAAACTTTGCCCCAAAATGATAGTCAGGAAAATGTCTAATTTCTGGCTGAATTGTTTTCCTTTATCCATGTTTAAATTAGCACTACTAGTATGCTCATTAATGACTTCGACTCTTAAATGCTCTTGAAAAATTAACTGGCAAATCATCATTGTACCTTAATCCCTGCTTGCAAGTGAAAAGAAATAAACTGGTCTATCCACTCAGGCTTTGTTTTCAGACATGGCAAGTTGCTCTTAGCCTGGTAGAGTTTAATAAGATCTCCTTGTAAACACTAGGAAACTGGAGTCCCATTTGGGAGAAGTACCCAACAGACCAGTTAAGCAACAGCTTGACTTTCCATCCTTACAGAAGTGGCCTCCAGACTCCATAATCTGCAGCCCTTCATTCCTCCCACCTCTGAGCCATTAGCCTCCATTTCTCCCTCCCCCACCTGACTCGATCTGCTAATCAACCACTCCTCATTCAGATCCACCTATCACATGCCAGATGACTGGAAAATTGCAAATGTTACTCCGCTTTTTAAGAAGGGTGGGAGACAGCAGAAAGGAAGCTATAGATCTGTTAGCCTGACATCAGTGGTTGGGAGGTTGTTGGAATCATTTGTTAGGGATGAGATTATGGAGTACCTAGAGGCACATGACAGGATAGGCCAAAGCCAGTATGGTTTCCTGAAAGGAAAATCCTGGCCAGCAAACCTTCTGCAATTCTTTGAGGAAATTACAAGCAAGGGAGACAAAGGAGATGCAGTAGAGTGGCGTACTTGGATTTTCAGAAGGCCTTTGACCAGGTGCCACACATGAGGCTGCTTAACAAGATAAGAGCCCATGGAATTACAGGGAAGTTACTAGCATGGGTGGAACATTGGCTGGTCAGCAGAAAACAGAGAGTGGGAATAAAGGGATCCTATCCTGGCTGGCTGCCGGTTACCAGTGGATTTCCCATGGTACGGGATTCTAGGACAAGAGGGCACGACTTCAGGATTGAAGGATGTCTATTTAGAACAGAGATGTGGAGAAATTATTTTAGTCAAAGGGTTGTAAATCTGTGGAATTTGTTGCCACGAATAGTGGATTTCCACAGGGATCACTGCTTTTTACAGTGTATGATTTGGACTATGGTATTAATGGATTTGTGGCTAAATTTGCCGATGATACAAAGATAGATGGAGGAGCAGGTAGTGTTGAGGAAACAGAGAGCCTGCAGGGAGACTTAGATAGTTTGGGGGAATGGGCAAAGAAGTGGTAAATGAAATACAATGTTCGAAAGTGTATGGCCATGCACTTCAGTGGAAGAAATAAATAGGAAGACTATTACTTAGATGGGGAGAGAATTCAAAATGCAGAAATGCAAAGGGACTTGGGAGTCCTTGCGCAAAATACCCTAAAGGTTGACCTCCAGGTTGAGTCGGTTGTGAAGAAGGTATATGCAATGTTGGCATTCATTTCTACAGGTATAGAATATAAGAGCAACGATGTGTTGTTGAAGCTCTATAAGGCACTCGTGAGACCACACTTGGAGTATTGTGTGCAGTTTTTGGCTCATTAGTTTAGAAAGTATATACTGACATTGGAGAGGGTTCAAAGAAGATTCGCAAGAACGATTCCAGGAATAAAAGGGTTACCATATGGGGAACATCTGGCAGCTCTTGGGCTCCCTGGAGTTCAGGAGAATGAGGGGGGATCTCACAGAAACATTCTGAAGGTTAAAAGGCCTGAATAGATTAGATATCGCTGAGTTATTTCCCATGGTAGGGGATTCTAGGACAAGAGGGCACGACTTCAGGATTGAAGGACGTCTATTTAGAACAGAGATGTGGAGAAATTATTTTAGTCAAAGGGTGGTAAATCTGTGGAATTTGTTGCCACGAATGGCTGTGGAGGCCAAGTGATTGGGTGTACTTAAGGCAGAGATAGATAGGTAGAGTAGCCAGGGCATCAAAGGGTATTGGGTGAAAGCAGTGGAGTAGGGATGACTGGAAGAATTGGATCAGCCCATGACTGAATGGCAGAGCAGACTTGATGGGCCAAATGGCCTACTTCTGCTCCTATATCTTATGGTCTTTTGCCAACTCTTATCCCACATCCTGCTCTCCCTCACCTTCTTACACCAATTATCTTCCTTGACTGCTTCATCCAGATGAAAAGTCTCGACCCAAAACGTCAACTGTTCAGTTCCCTCCAAAAATATTGCTTAAATTAACCCTCCAAGCTTCTTCAATGGCTCTTTTTTTTTTGCACCAGATTCCAACATCCGTAACCTCTTGCTAATCTACTTCTGACTGTGAGATACAATTCTGTAAGAATGATTATGTCGAGCTGCTGCCTTACTAGGAGTAAGACATAGAAGCAGGAATAGGCATTTGGCCTCTGGAGCCAACTCTGTCATTCAATAAGATCATGATTGAAGCTTTGCTTCAGTACCATTTTCTTGCATTAACTTTGTATCACTTGATTCCCTTAAAGCTATTTCAGTCTCTATCTTGAATAAAACAAATGACATCGACTCCACATCTCCCTTAGGAAATTTCTTCTCATCTCTGACCTAAATGGCCAACCTCTTATTTTGACACTGTGATCACTGGTTCCAGACAAGCCAGAAATGGAAACAACTTCCATCTATAGTGTCATGCCCTGGAACAATTCTGTACTTTTCAATCACATCATCTCTCATTCTTCTAAACACAAGTAAACAGGCTTAGTCTGTTTAATATCTCCTCACAGGACAAACACACTCTCCTCTGTCATCTACAGAATCAATCTGATTAACCTTCATTGCATTTTCCTTTGTTAAAAATGTATGCCTCTGGAGTGTTGGAGATGAGATGTGCCCATAGTATTCTGCATGTATTTTCACCAGGCCCTTTCCCAATTGCAACAAGATGTCTCTTTCAATCAAAATTTCCTGCAACACATGTGTTGCATTGCAGTGAAGCAACCTTGAAAAACATACCTCAGCATCTTGCGGCAATCGAGTCTGATGTCAATCCATTTCAGCTGAAATGTACTGTATGCCTTGAACCTGAGGGGTTAATTTCATTTAACTTCACTTGTCCCATCACTGAACTGTTCCCACAGCTTGTGGACTCACTTTGAAGGACTCATCATCTCGTATTTTTGATACTTGTTGCTTATTTATTTACTATTATTGTTATTATCTCTCTTTTGTATTTGCACAGTTTGTTGTCTTTTACACCTTGGTTGTCTGTCCGGCTTGTTGGGAGTGGTATTTCACTGATTGTATTGTGGTTCTTGGATTCACTGAGAATGCCCACAGGGAAATGAATCTCAAGGTTGTACGTGGTGACATATGTGTACTTTGATAATAAACTTACTTTGAACTTTGAACTGTGGCATCCTTATTAAACCAGGTATCATTGGATACACAGCTAAGCTAGCAGCTGCGAGACCAATATTTTCTCTCTGCATTCTGTAAGGTATTTTATAATGTCAATGAAAATGACATTAGCCATTGACTGTGCACTGAAAATTAATTGTAAAAGGCTGAAGTCAAAGAACGCATCAACAGAAAACCTACACATTTTTATTTAAATTAAATATCTCAGTGCTATAACATTCGGCTATTGTTGACTCTATGGAACTATATGGCTGCAGTCTGAATACTTGACTCCACTTTTCCTCTTCCTGGACATCCACATAGTGTCATAAGACATGGAAGTGGAATTAGGCCATTTAGCCCTTCAATCTGTTCCTCCATTCCATCATGTTTGATTTCTTTATCCCTCTCAATCCTACTCTCCTGTCTTCATCAACATGAAGGCCTTGCACAACATGCACCTTCAAGTTGTTACACATGGCCTTCTGAAAGAGTAGCTTGGGATGGTTGACTATGGAGCTTATGAGGGAGGGTGGGAAGTGAATAAATAAAAGCTGGAAATGCTGGAAAAGCTCAGCGGATCAGCATCTGTGGAAAGAGAGACGGTCAACGCTTCAGATTTCTGACATTCCCAAGATGTTAACTGTTTCTCTTTCTACAGATGCTGCCTGATCTGATGAGATTTTTCAGCATTGGCTGTTTTTATTGACTGGGTCCTGATGTGTTCTTTTTACTTCATTGTCTCACTTATCTGCATAATAGAGCAGTTCTGTGCTAGCAACCAACAGACACCTGAATGGGGGTAATTAACGGGTCTCTGCTCCTGCAGAAGAGAGACAAGGTCATTCAGCTTCAGTTATTTATCACATACATTGAAACATAACAGTAAAATGAGTCATTTGTGTTAACGACCAACACAACATAAGGATGAGCTGGAGAGATCCCACAAGTGTAAGCACACATTCTGGCGCCAACATAGCATGCCCACAATGTTCATCAGAACAACAGAAGCAACAGCAACAACGGAAGATGAACGCCAACACAACAACAGGAAAACAAGTGCTCCCTCCCTCCCACACACACGCACCGACAATCATCCAACCCCAGGACAGGCTGCCTCTAACTCTCCGGCTTCTGGTGGACTTGCATCACAGGCATTGGCCTCCGAGTTCCCCAGTGGACTCGCAGACTCAGAGACACAGGTCTTGTCATGTCATGCAAAGTGATCCACTCAAGTGAAGCATCTCTCTACTCAACCAAGAGAGCAGTCTGCTCACATTCGATGCTTCTCCATTCCTTGAGATCAGGTAACTGCTGAGAGGTGCATACCTTTGCTCCTGATCACTGCAAGGTGCTCATGGGTTCATCTGCTAACGGGAGACCACCCTCTGCTCAGTAAAGACTTCAAACTGACCCCTACTGTGTTACTGACAGATATTTGCGTACTGACCAGGTATGCGGGTGTACCTAATGAAGTGGCCACTGTGCATATATTTACTGCGTTTTTCAATTGCTGAACTTAGGTCAGTAATATATATTTGTCACAGAATGCCCTGAGATACCTTATTCAACATTGCCCTACCACCCCAAGCTATCAATCTGGTATAACTTTACTAATGAGAACTCATTGTTTCCTATTGTTCAGTTCAGTTCCTTAACTAGTCCCACAGAGTCTAAATCCCCAAAGTGTTGATTTGATCAACTAGTCTTTCATGTAGAACTTTATTGAATAGCTTTTGAATGTCTAAGCACATCATCTCACACAGTTTCCCAAAGTCCATTGGGATATCACTTCTACTATTGATCAGGCAGAATCCTTCCCATCTGAATTCAACATGACTGCTGTTTAATGGAATATTACTGTGTGAATAATGTTCAGATTTACTCTTATGACCATTTCAATGTTTAACATGGAAAGCAAGCAAGACTGATTGGTCAGTAGTTTGAAAGTGACCACTAGACTGGTTTGCAGGGGGTATAATCTACTGGTACCTCCTCAGCTTTCCACTGATCTGTAAATAATGGTTATTGGCATCTCACAAATCTTTTCTCAATTAAGATGCTGGAGAATTGAATGCAATGTCACATTCATTAGTCATTGAAAAATTTACACCTCCCTCAAAGTAGATTTCTAGGAACAGTAGCAAAAAGATTCAGTCACCCAGCTGTTTCAATCCAATTAAGATAATAAAGGAGCAAGGACAAAAAATGGCTTCAGAGAAAGATTAAGATGGCAAATATAATCAAATCTAAAGATTGGAAACTGAAAAATTGTCAGGTGAACAAAGAGGCAAAAAGCCACAGTTTTTTTTCTGGATAATGTTGACTAGCAAAAGCAGGGTAATCTAAATTTAAGCCATATTGTATTTATTGGATAAAATCTAGTCATTCTTCTGACTTTTATTGCTCAATGAATTTAGCTTCCTAAATCAAAATAGTTTGTTCCTAATTTCAATCCTTTACAAGGATTGAAATTAAATGAATTTGTTATTTATTTCAAAATGCCAAACATCCCCATAGTTAAAAAGCAACTTGTTTGATTCGATTTTCCATCAGATCTTTGTCTCCCCTGCAGAAGGAGAGTTTGATCAACATGTTCTGAAGCTATGGAAATTTGAACCTATTAATGCAGCAAAAACAATACTGTGGCCACTTTAGATATGAGCAGCATAATTTATCTTTTCAGGTATTTATTTGTTTAAATGTTGCAAGGCTTTTACAAAGTCAGTTTGGCATAGAATTTGAGTAGTTATATACACGTTCAACAGAATTTCATGCTTTCAGATTTTAGTACATATTTTTAGAATTATATGTATAATTATAATTTGTTAGCTGATATATTATCTACTAATAATTACGCAAGAACTTATGTGAATAACAGCACTATTAGTCCTAATAATAGATAATACACAGCACAAATAGATGACACTTTGTTTTCTCCTCTGGAGTAAGATAGTTGCACAATCCCTTTTCCTACCTGCCATCTTGAGATTACAGCAGATTAATTTAAGGAACAATCATGAAAACAGCACTGGGAACCAACATCTTCCTATTAACAATAAGATTCATTAAACCTCGTGAAATTCAACCAGCCACAGCTAGACATACGACGATTCATATAACTAGTCAGACAACCCATTTCTTTGTATAAAATTATAACCCTTCCAGATTCACAGCTAAATTGGCTAAGAGGCAATGTTACCTAGCAACATGCAATGTGCTCTATGACCTTTTATCCAATCTGAACTCACAGATGTCCTCATAGAGCTAATAAACATACATCATCCAGCTCCTCCCATCCCTATTCTCCTGCCTTGCTGTGCCGTCTAGAGTAGTATCTAAACAGTGTATCATCCATGAACTTAAAGAGAAAGAAAATGTATGAGTCTCTGTAAACACTATTTGCCAAGAATGTAGATGAACCAATTAGACAAGTTTAAATACGCTTTAACAGTTTAGTGTTCCTTGCTGAACATAAAGATAATAGAAATCAAATTAGTCTGTAAGTCAATAGTGCTATATAAATTTCTGGCATATCTAATTGGCAATATCTGGTCAAAAATAACACAAAAGATTGTAATGAAGTTCACAGTTGTATAAATATTGATTCACAAGGAAATAATACCTAGTTAACTCAATTCAACAAGACATGATGTCTTTCATTTCTACATAATTATATGAAGCAAAATAATCTAATAAAATCAAACATTTGATGATGCAAGAGCTGAGATGCGAATGGAACTTATAGCAATGATGCTGATAGTCAAAAAATTATCACTCACTTTTTCAGAGTTATAAAGATCATCCTGATCATACGGTATATAGTCAGACTGGATTTTACAAAAGGGCAAAATAAATTCCTTGGGGCCACGTATTGAAAATCTCTACTCAAAAAGGGTGGAAATTAATAACATAATAGGGACTAACCTGTGGTTCTAATTAATCACTGGTCGGAAATTAGAAGAGGCATAATATGCTATGTTTGTGTCCATACAACTAGCTTTTGCTAGATTCAGAGGCAGTTCTTCTCTCCCTTTGAGCCTTACATAACTTGCAATGTGTGGAACTGAGCGATGAACAGGCTGGTTTCAATTAAGACAACACAGTACTCCCTCAATTCCAAATACTGCCTAATTTCAGCATAATGTGGAATTATAAGCTATAGTAGGCACATTCTAGTTACAATCTATTATTTCATAAAATTACAACAAATTGTCTGTATGGAAATAAGTCACTGGGGCCCCTCTTGGTGTTTTGCACAGACCAAGATCTTCCCTGTGTTGGCTCGTTAGAGGACTTCATAATTTTAAAGACCATTGTGAGGTCAATGTTCACTTTTCTCTTTTCTGGAATATTTGACCTCAGCTTTTCATATTAATTATATCTTCTACTGTCTGGTATAATCATTGTCAATCTTTCCATAGTGTTGCCACTTTTCATTTGTAATTTCCAGGACTGTAATTGTGCACAATGACCAGGCAATCTCAATATGTGTCAATTGCAAAGTCTATAATCGCATGATTTTCATTCATGTTTAAGATGGATACTTCCTACTCAAATCTCCTTATTCTTTGACTATGTTGACCTTTACACCTTGGAGCTAATCCAGTACAAGCAGAGCCAATATAAACACAAACGCTGCATGGTCCTTTCCAATGATACCCTTATTCATAGAGAATAGCAAGCAGCTGAAATAGCTGCCTGAACAGGACCTTACAGATTCCAAGCCCACGCCTATTCTAGGCAAGGTGACAGCCCATTACACAAGGAACTTTATGAACTGACGAAAACTCATTTTCAAAACCTCACCCAGAATGACTATGTTTCTGTGAAGGTCCAACTTCTGACTGCTAAATTAGCTTTTCCTCATCTTTCCAGCAGGTTCATCTCAGCAAGTTCCTGAAAAAGATGAGGAGTCACTCCAGAACATACATCCCTTCTGGACACCATTATGGCAAATACCTCTCCATGTTGGATAGATGAGATCTATAACTACCACACACATTTTCATAGGCAGGGACAGTTGAGGGACTGTCTGAATGAGACAAACAATTGATTCATCTTGTCATAGAAGTCCATGAGGCAAATGCTAGAAAGTGGAATTGACTCAGTGAGTACTCAATGGCTGACATGATATGGTGAGCTGACAGGGCCATTTTTCTGCTCTGTAGCTCTGTGCAGTCTGAAGTTGCCATTGAAGGTATTCCATGTCCCTGAGGATCAAATTCTTATGGTTGTTACGAACCCCGTAACTGGGTCACTTACCAGCAAAGATAGAGAGGTCTGTTGAAGTCTGATGGTACTATCTTTAACAGTATTTATTGGTAAAAATACACAAAAATAATATCAATGCAAACATACAGATAATATATGTTGTCAATACTACCTCTAAAAGTGCGGGTATAATAATAATCAATAAGAAATAAGCTCTATCGTTGTCTAGGGGATAATGTATTGTCCGATGGAAATATAAAAGTCACTCAGTTCATTCAGGCTGCAGCTTTTTGGTTGGAGAGAGATTTTTAGAACTTGCTGGCTTTTCCTTTTATGATTTCGATCCTTCCAGAGTTCCGTTGGTGTTGGTTTCTCCTTTAGCTAAAACCGTTCTTCCGTGGTAAGGCCCCAATCCCGGCAAAGGGAAAGGACGCACGCGAGCGCCCTACCAGCTGTCGCTATTAAATGCTGTCATGGGATTTCTAGCATCTCTCCTGGTGTGTCTAAAGGGATTGTTCCCCAGACCCTCTTTTATCCTTACTCACGGGGTCTCAGATATCAATCAGGTTGGGATGATGCAATCCCTCAACCAGCCCACTCTGGTCATTCCCTGAGGGCTTCAATGAATAGTACAGTACTCAATACACAATTCCGTCTCCAAGAGACAATAGTCGTTATCAATGGTGCTGGCTTTCTTGGGGCCAGGACGCATTCCAAACCCTTGTGGATTCTGCGTGTCTCTCTCTCATTTCCTGGGTCCCAGACCTGAATTAATAGCGATCTTGCGATTCTCGAAAAGAAGGGAGCTACTTTGTACCCTTCGGCCCCTCAGAGTTGTGGCACATTCGTAACATGGTCAACCTATATCTTCCTTATTATAGATAGCGTGATCTCTGGAGTGAATTTAGGAGTGAAGAAACTTCAGGGATTTAATTGGTTATGTTTACTTCTCAGGCACTAAAAATCCCACATTCAATAAGGTGTGCAAAAAGCAATAAGATGTTCATTATTAGCTGATGATGTTAGAAAATAGACCAGACATCAATATCAACACTGCATGTTTGAATGATTTACTGAAATAACTTGACCATAAAACACTTCGACATGTTGTGCTGTTGCAATGCCTGAATCACTTTGTGATAAACTCATCCAACAACATCATCCATAAGCATCATTTAAAGATTTACATAAGAACATAAGAAAATAGAAACAGTTGTAGGTTTTTCAATTCCTCAAGCCATTTATCAAAATCATGGATGGTCATTTTCATGCCCTATCCCCACATTCCTTAATTCCTATAATAAGTAGAATCCATCTCAAATTTCCTACAACATAGAAGGCCATTCAGCCCATGTTTCATCTCCTTTACATTCATTACCCCAATACGTATTCTCTCTCATTTGCCCATCAACTCTCCTGCCGCCAGCTAGATTAGGAGAAATTTGCAGCAACTAATTAAGCTACCAGCATGCCTTTGGGATATGGGAGAAAACCAGAGCACCCAGGCAATGCACGAGGTCAAAATGAGACTTCAGAAACTCCACACGATCAGCATTGGAGTTCAGTAACAAATCCAGATCACTGGAGCCATGTAGCATCAAACTCTGTTCTGAATCCAATGTAAGACTGAACCTTCACGGTTACCATATATAGAAAACTCTATAGATTCACCTCCTTCTAAGTTTAAGATATTTCTCCACATTTCAGCTCAAAAAGAAATCCATTATTTTGAGACTTTGCACCTTAGTTCTAGAGTCTTTGTCCAGAAGAAATATATCTCCCCTTTCAGTCCTTCCAAGGATATTGTATATTTCAGTATCAGACTGACAGGCCAATGAATGAATGAGCACGAACACCATCTGAGTCTGGTCTTCAATCGTCTTAGACTTCCTCGCCTTTGAATCAAGATCTTGCTGTTTGAAGCCTGGCTGATAGGCAGTGTGTAACAGTGCCACAATGTTAAAATAAATTCACACAGAGACAACTTCTGTTCTACAGTATGAAGTGTAGGACAAAGAACAGCAGGACAATCCTTGTGGTGAGAGATCTGAGTGTTGTTCTGCTGTTAGTGTCAGGAGCTCAGATGCTTTGGCAATGATATTTCTGCACTGAGTAAGACTGGGCCAGGGATGGCCAGTTCAAGGAACAAGGTGAAAGGTATTCCTTCTTTTAGAGGTGCACACATGACAAAAAGTGTTATCATCAGGCTGAGCATGACCATGAAGAATGAGCTAATCCAGTACTATTGTGACTCACCATGTGGAATTAGGGAACTCCATGTAGTGTTCTATGGTCAAGGTATTCATGTAAAGCATCCTTCAGTGCTGATATTGAAGCTTGGATCCATTTGGTATTGGGAGTGCAAGTCACATTGACTGCACAGCCAACATCAGAGCCCTGAAACAGAAGTTCTCTTCCGACTTGAGGAGAGTTTACCATGCAAACAGAGAAAAAGATTCAAGGAAGTGGCCAAGGCCTACTTGAAGAAATGTTACATTCTCATGGAATCTGTGGCCCAGAACCACTCTAAATGGAGAAGGAGCATCTATGATATTTTGAGAACATTGAGGCCATGAATCAGGGAGGTGCACACAGGTCCTGCCTAAGTGGGAGTGGGTTTGGACCACCCAATCATCTGTCACTCACTATCCACCTCACCTGCAGAATACTCTGTTGTTCCCACATTGGCTTTGTGGGTTCTGCAGTGGCTCATGAAGCCAGAGTGAAAGCGATTCATCTGCAGTCCTGAGGCAGAAGTAGTTTCCTAATTCATCTTGTTCCCATTCTTAAAGATTGGGATCACATTTACTATTCTCTGTTCATTTCAAAATTCACAGAATTTTGTAAGTTGATAGTCAGAACACTAGTTAACAACATTGTCACTTCAGAAGTTCAGAATGTAGCTCAAGTCCTTGGGATTTTCAGCTTTCAAGGTCATTAACCTCCAGTAGTAGTTTTTTTGTAATCTATTCTAATTTCTTATACTTGATCAGTTGCATTGAATACTAGATTCACTAGTAGTTTCTTTTGTGTCTTCATTTTCCTACTTCCCTTTATAAATTCCCCCATCTTAGTCTGTAATAACCCACATTTACTCTCACTGGTCTTTTTCATTCTGGTTATCTATTGAACCTCCTGAAGTCTTTTTATGTTTCTGCTAGTTTACCCTCATGATCCATTTTCCTTATCCTTCATCGATTTCTTGGTTATCCTTTGTTAAATTCTAAAATGTGCACAAACCTCAAACTTGCTGCTTTCATATGATGTCTTTGTCTTGGACTTAACACTAGCCAACTTTTGTTATCTACAGTTGGATCATTTTTCCTATGGTCTTTGTTGAAAATCGTATTATTTTCCAAATGCCAGCCATTGCCTGTCCATTGTCGTATCCTTTGGTTGAGTTGCCAGTCTACCCCAGCCAGCTTATATCTCAACCCTTCATAGTTTCCCTTCTTTAGTTTGAATCAGTTTGACCTGCATGACTTCTATTTTAATGTGAAATTCTATCTTATCTTGGTCATTTAGGAGAGAGATGCCAGAGGAACTGGCAAAGGTGAGATTTTAATTACAGCATATGGACAGGAAAGGTTTACTGAATGCAGACAAATGAAACCGGTTCAGGAAGGCATTTTGGATGGCATGGATGAATTAGACCAAAGGGCCTGTGTCTGTGATGTATAACTCTGTAACCCTAGGACCTCTTTCCAACCAGTTTATTAATTATTAATCACAATTTTCTTATTACACAGCGTGAGGTTTAAAACAGCCTGTTCTCTCACCAGTTACTCAATTACTAGTCTACAAATCCATATCACATACTTTACAGACTTCATTCTCTACATTGTTGGACGTAATTTAATTCACCCCAGTCTATATGGAAATTGAAGTCCCTTAAGATTACCATGCCCTCCGCCAGCATGTCTCATTTCTCTACTTAAAACTGTACCTTTTTTACTGCTATTGCACAGAGGCCTGTGAACAACTCCCATTACTAATTTATTCCCTCTGCTGCTTCATGGCTCCATTCAAACTGATTCTAATTCTGCACCATAATCTACCAAGCAAGTAGCCTTTCTACTACCTAGCATCATCCATCATTAGCATTGCTGTACCATCTCCTTGTACTTTTTGCCGATCCTACATAAATGTGGAACGCCCTCGAAGATTTAGTCCCTGGCTCTGGTTACCCTGCAACCAAATAGTTTATAGCTATTTACCACTAGTTGTATTGTTAATTTGTCTACCATTTTGCAGATGCAGCAGATCAGTATAAATGTTGCCTTTAAGAATGTCCTTCATCAATGTTCCATGCTCGAAGGCTATTTTCTGCTGTCATTCATTTTTCCTGCCCATTTATTTTGTTTATTGTGTCCAGTACTTGTTCCTCAGTTGTTTCTTCAAACTGGTTTATCTTCAGTAATTTTTTGCATGTTACATAGTAATTTTTTGCTATATAAACAGCCATGGGTGATTTGATTGGGGGCTGAAATTGGTGGTGGTTGAAGTTGGGGAAGCAGGTAGGAAGTGACATGGAGAAGGAAGAGGAGGGCCCTACAAAGGATGGAATATCCACCAGGGATAATGAAGGACCACTTCATCAGCATTAAAAGAGGAATCGTTCAGATGATTATTGTATGTGGTGCCCTTACCACATGCAAAGCTGACTAAAATTTTGTTGATCATGGAGGAATATTAATTTATCAGTTGAGGGAAAACAACAAGCAGCATTAGGAAATGCATTTGTTTTGGTGGCATGAGACTTTAGTGGGGTTGAAGTCAATGTAGAAAGGTCTTTTCACCAGTAACGCAATACATTGCCCTCCCAAGTGATTCTGTACTGACATCAAAATTGTGATGGATGAATCTGCCAATGTTGGTTGTAAGGACAATCGCTGTTGCTTGGTTAATCTGTGGGACAGTTTCATTAATCCACCAATATTCATAGCAAGGATTTTGCAAGGTCATATGCTCATTTGAAGGTGACTGCATGCCAGCATTAGGTTGATGGTTGATGGTCTCCATTTAGTTTCATTCTTATTGCATTTCAATAGAATTATTTTAATACTATTGGTGGTGGCATCCGTTAGTCTTGCGGGACCGTGGACCTGCGCCTGGAAAGTCTGCTGGAGTGTCCTCTCCAGGGCACAGGTCTGGGCAGGGTTGTGTGGAAGACTGGCAGTTGCACATGCTGTGTCTCCTCTCTCCACGACACCGATGTTGTCCAAAAGAATAGCAGATAGCGGGGGACACCTGTATTCTCCTGAATTCTCACTGTAACCTTTGACACCCATACTGCCAAGAACCTATCAACTTCCATTTAAAATACCCAATGACTTAGCCACCATTGAATTCCACAGATTCACCACACTCTGGCTGAAGAATTTTTTCCCTCATCTCTGTTCTAATTGAACAACCTTCTATTCTCAGGCGGTGCCATCTGGTCCTGGATTATCCTACTGCTGGAAACATCCTCTCCACATCCACTTCATCTAGGTCTTCCAATATTCAGTATGTTTCAACTGGCTCTCCCCTTATTCTTCTGAGACTCAGAAAATACAAGTCCAGAGCCATTAAACACTCCTTGTGCATTAACCCTTTCAATCCCCAAATAATTCTCGTGGACCTCCTCTGGACACTCAACAAAGCCAGTACATCCTTCCTTAGCTGTGCAGGCCAAAACTATCCACAATACTCCAGATGCAGTCTAACCAATTCCTTATTATGCCTCAGCATTTATATTCTAGGTCTCTCAAATGAATGAATACTAATATTGAATTTGTTTTACTTACCACCAATGCAATCTGCAAGTTAATCTTTAGAGGTTCTTGCTCTAAGATTCCCATGCCACTTTGCACTTCTGATTTCTGAATTTCCTCCCTCTTTAGAAAACAGTTCATGCCGATATTGCTTTTACCAAAGTGCATGACCATACACTCCCCTACACTGTATTTCATCTGCCAACTCTTTGCTCATTCTTCTAAACTGTCCAAGTCCTTCTGCAGATTCCTTGCTTCCTCAGCACTAGCTGTCCCTCCTCCTATCTCAGTATCATCCATAAACTTGCCACAAAACTATCAATAGTGTTATCTAGATCATTAGCACATGATATGAGAAGTAGTGGACCCAGCACAACTCCTGCGGAACACTGCAAGTCACTGGCAGCCAACAAGAAAAGCCTCCCTTCATTCCTATTCTTTGCTTTCTGCCAGATAGCCAACCATCTATCCATGCTAGTATTTCTTCTATAATACCATGGGTTTTTATTAATTTGTGGCAGCTTTTCAAAAGCCTTCTGAAAATCCAAATAAACGTCCACTAATTCTCCTGTGTCTCTCCTGCCTGTTATGTCCTCAAAGAATTCCAACAGATTAGTCAGAATGAAGTGCAAAATTCTTGGATATGTTGGACCCTGGACTCATGAGCAATACAAATGTAGCCACAGATGTAATCAATAAAAATGATAAAGCAATGAATGAAAATTTTAAAAATTCTCCGATCATTCACAGTATTGTTGTGACTGATCCACCTGACTTTCTTGTCAATGGTGACCCCTGGAGTGACATTGGGAGATATGTCATTGAAAATATGAATGGAAGAAAGATAGATAGATAGATAGATAGATAGATAGATACTTTATTCATCCCCAAGGGGAAATTCAACATTTTTCCAGTGTCCCATACACTTATTGTAGCAAAACTAATTACATACAGTATTTAACTCAGTATAAATATGATATGCATCTAAAATCGCCCTCCCAAAAAGTATTAATAAATAGCTTTTAAAAAGTTCTTAAATAGTTTACTAAAGTGCATTGAGTGGTAACTTAAGCTCAGTCCTAAACCTGGCACTTTAACATGTCTTGCCCCTGGTGGTTGAATTGTAGAGCCAAATGGCGTTAGGGAGTAATGATCCCTTCATCCTGTCTGAGGAGCATTGCATTGACAGCAACCTGCCGCTGAAGCTGCTTCTCTGTCTCTGGATGGTGCTGTGCAGAGGATGTTCAGCGTTTTCCATGATTGACCGTAGCCTATTCAGCGCCCTCCGCTCTGCCACTGATGTCATACTCTCCACTTCTGTGCCCACGACAGAGCCCGCCTTCCTTACCAGCTTATTAAGATGTGAGGCGTCCCTCTTCTTAATGCTGCCTCCCCAGCAAGCCACCACAAAGAAGAGGGCGCTCTCCACAACTGACCGATAGAACATCTTGAGCATCTCACTAGAAACATTGAATGACGCCAGCCTTCTGAGGAAGTACAGTTGACTCTGTGCTTTCCTGCACAGGGCATCTGCGTTGGCAGTCCAGTCTAGCTTCTCGTCTAACTGCACTCCCAGATACTTGTAGGTCTTAACCTGCTCCACACATTCTCCATTAATGATCACTGGCTCCATATGAGGCCTAGATCTCCTAAAGTCCACCACCATCTCCTTGGTCTTGGTGATATTGAGACGCAGATAGTTTGAGTTGCACCATATCACAAAGTCCTGTATCAGTTTCCTATACTCTTCCTCCTGACCATTCCTGACACACCCCGCTATGGCCGTGTCATCAGCAAACTTTTGCACATGGCAGGACCCCGAGTTATATAGGAAGTCTGATGTCTGAAGAAAATATGTCTATATAATCTCATAACTGGGAAGGTCATGGCTGAGAAACAAGCTGCACTAATGTTAATAGCTACTTATTGTCCCATCCTTGGATGTTGTCCATATCTTTTGCTTCACTATCTTGGAATTTGTCAATGGAGCTGAACGATCTGTAAACAATTTGACTGAAGTTTTAAAAGGATGGTTACTCAAAGTAATTCAAATTCAAGATTTGAAGATTTGGTGAATTTAGACAAATTTTTGCAGGAATTTGCTAAATCGTATACTGACAGAAAAACAGCATAAGTGGTATAACTTCTATTTCCAAAAGTTGAATAAACTCATATCTTGGCTATGGAACTAGTCTCCAGAATCCCAAACAAATGACAAATTCAGAGACAAAAACATGAAATCAAACCCAGCCAAAGAAAGCATAGCAATTTAAATCCATTAAACAAATAATATGGAATTGAAATGTAGCCTTGATAATGGCTTCAGTTACCATGGAACTGCTGGTCTGATGTAAGAGCCTTTTTGGTTCAACTGTCCTTAATGGAAAGAAATCTGCATTTCTTGCCCATTGCAACCCCTATGCACCTCTAAGTTGGCTTCTAACTACCTTTTCAAATAACATAGGGATTCAAAGGATGATGGGGTTTGAACTATAAATGTTTTCCACAGCTCATAAGTCAAGATAAAAGTATATAAAAGATTTGTTCCAATGGCACTTAGGTTAAATGCCAGAATTCATAATGTGCTGAAGTGTCAAGAGCAGGGATTATGAAGAAATGGACTGCCAAATCCAACTAATGATGTTTCATAGACATCAAAAACAACACATACAAAATGCTGGAGGAACTCAGCAGGCCAAGCAGCATCTGTGGAAAAGAGTAAACAGTCAACGTTTTGGGCTGAGACCATTCATTGAAACTCTTTTCCATAGATGCTCTCTGGCCTGCTGAGTTTCTCCAGCATTTTGGATGTGTTGCTTTGGATTTCCAGCGTCTGCACTTGTTCTCATGTTTGTGACTCTATCATTGGCATCAGTTTTGTTCCTTATTCTCCATAAGCCAAAGCTTTAGGGAAATAATGCAATTACTTAATTTTAGCTCTAATTTTTAACAGTAGAATGTTATTATTCGGCCAGTACTAGATGCTAGACAAGTAGCTTAAGTAACTGATGTGCACATAGGGCAAGACAATATGTCAGATTTTCTAATAATACCAAAGTAGGGCTGTGGTAAAAAGAATAAAGGAAATAAATGTGGCATGCTATGAGAGGGAGCAGCATATGATCAACTTATATTAAAACAGATCACGGTTAAGTAAGATAATTTAGGAACTGATTAGGTGTTTGATATTCCTTAAGCACCAAAGGAGTGAAAGAACAGTCTGATGCTGCAGATACCACATCAGTAAAAGTGTACTGTATGCGGCAAAATATATACAAACTGTAAATATATTTTGTTTTAGTTGCCAGTGAACTTTGAATGAAAGCAAGCAGCATTGACTCATCTACATGATATATTGGTTAATCTGAGTTGTGAAAGATTGGCCATGCCACTATAGATAAATTTCCAGGGTTTTGAATAGCCAGGATGATACCAGGAGTGAGAAATTTTAATTGTAGATCTTGAAAGATGCAAGCATAGTGTCCACTCAAGCACTAAAGTTGAAGCTGAGGGAAGGTGGCATTAGGGTTGATATTGATTAAAGTTACTCAAAACTTCTGGTGGAACTTAACAGAGTAACTAGTCGAAGACAGTTACCACTGATTGATAAAAAGAGGCTCAAATTTATAGCAGTTATTGCTAAATGCAATATTTTGTATATAGTACAGGTAAAGAACAAAATTTTAAAAAACAAACCAGAGGCGTTTCAAGAAGTTCGAAGTTCAAAGTTCAATGTAAACTTATAATCAAAGTATATATATATTACCGTATGTACTGCTTTGGGATTTGTTTTCTTGCAGGCATTTACAAAGAAAAACCAAAATACAGGATATAATGTGTGAAAAACTATACGTAAAGACTGACAAGCAAACAACGTGCAAAAGTGCAAATAGAAAATAGTACTAAGAACCTGAGTTGTAAATGGTACCTGAAAATAACTCTGTAGATCATTGAATCATTTTGGAAAACTGGTGAATAAAGTTATCTCATAAGTGATGGTTGTAGAGTAACAACAGAACCTGGTGGTGTAGGAACCAAGGCTTCTGTACCTTCTGCCTGATGGTAGCTGTGGGAATAGGGCAGGGCAAGGATGGCTGAAGTCTTTGATAATGGATTTTGCTTTCTTGTGGCAGTGCTGCATGTAAGTGCATTCTGTAGTGGAGAGGGCTTTGTCTAGGTTAGTTTGAGCTATATGAATGAATGAATGAATGAATGAAATTAATTTATTTCGGTCAGTACAAACGTAACAAAAAACATCATTAACAATGATGATTTCATAGGACAAATTTACAACAAAAAACATAGATATTCTTTAAAACAGACCGAAAGGGTGTAGGCTGAAGCTACAGCTTATTACGCCTACCCCTCTTACTTATACAAAAACATATTTGGCATCAATCATCACATCAAAAACAAAAAATTTCATAATCCAACTCCAAGTATCCTTTATTTACATTACACCCATTCACTTTAAATCATGTATTTTATATTTGTTCATTAAATAATTTTTAAACTCGTTAAGTGTAGTGCATGTTTTGAAATCCTTGCTACAACTGTTCCATAGAGTCACCCCTCTGACTGAAATACAATGATTTTTTACATTTGTTCTTATCCTCTGTTTTTGAAATATACATGTTCCTTTCAAATCATGTTCACTTTCTCTCATTTTAAACAATCTTTGGATACTTTGTGGTCGCTGTCCATTTTTTACTTTATGCATAGTTTCTATCATTTTAAAATCTCTGAATTTTAAAGCATTTAGTTGAATAAATAGTGGATTAGTTGGCTCATAATAACCTGTCTTATTTACAATTCGTATAACTTTCTTTTGGAGTAGAAAAATTGCGTATGTATTTGTTTTGTATGCATTTCCCCATACCTCTACACAGTGAGTCATGTATGGGACTATAAGTGAACAGTATAATGTATACAAAGGTTCTTGATTTAAGAAATCTTGCGCTTTGTACAGTATTGCAATAGATTTTGACATTTTTGCTTTGATATTTGTGGTTTCCAGCTTAATTTACTACTCCTAAAAATTTTGTTTCAGATACCTTATCAATTTGAACATCATTCATTCCGAGTTTACTCTATGAGTTTGGTACACGGTTTCCATATATTATGAATTTAGTTTTACTTAGATTCAGTGATAATTTGTTAGTATCAAACTATTTCTTTATAATTTTTAGTTCTTTTTCCACTGTATCCAAAAGTTGTTTCAGATCTTCCCCACTACAAAATATAGTTGTATCATCAGCAAATAATATACATATTAATGTCTGAGTGATCATACATATATAACTTATATACAAAATGCACAGCAATGGACCTCGTGGAACCTCACAAGTTACCCTCAGAAGTTTTGAATTTGAGTTGTTTATATGTACATGCTGATACCTGTCTTCCAAATAACTACTTACCCAGTCATGTTGCATCCCTCTAATACCATATCTTTCTAATTTTGTTAATAGTAGTTTCTGGTCAATGGTATGAAATATCTATCAATTTCTGAAGCCTTTTCTGTTCTTGGACATTACTGTTTTGATATTGATAAAAATGGTGTTTTCAAAGAGAAAGATGGGTATTTTCTATGTTAAACAAATCTGAGTTTCCAGTAACACAGGTTCCCTTGTAGTAAATACATTTTTGTAATATATGAAATTGATTCCCACAAAATGTTTCCATCATTAATGCTGCTTACCTAGTGGTCCACCAGATACTTTTCATTTTAAAGATTGATATGCAGTGGATTCTGGTTAATTGGGACATGCCGGGACCAGTACATATTGGTCCAATTAAGTAGCTGACCCAGTTAGCCAAAATTCCATCGAAATAGTTCGAAAGGTATAAAAAAGACAAACTATGTAACAAGTTATGTATTTAGATGAAATGCAGAATATATTAGAACACTACGAATTCCACTACAGTACTATAAAGCTGGGTACTATTTCCTAATATTTATCAACAGAGGAATTCATCCAGTCCATGCTGCCATGTTCTCTTGTTGCCTTCAAATAAGCAAATCAGTGCAGACACCTTCATACTGCTTTCATGCAATACCTTCAATGAACGAATGCTCCAAATCTTCATTTTCATTGGAACATTCAAGATGATTAACCTACTTACCCTCCCTTCTACATCCTCATCTAAGTGATTTATAAAAATCGCGAAGAAAAGGAGTCCAAGAGCAGATTGCTGTGGAATACCAATGGTCACCATCCTCCATACAGAATATGACCCATCCACAACTTCCTATTGCCTTCTGTGGTCAAGACGATTCTGGATCTGCAAAGCAAGGGTTCCTTGGATCCCATGCCTCATTACTTTCTGAATGAGCCTCACTTGGGGAACTCTATCAAATGCCTTACTGAAATCCATATATACTACATCCACTGCTGTACCTTCACCAATGTGTTTTGTTACATCCTCAAAGAATTGAATCAGGCTCGAAAGGCACAACATGCCATTGACAAAGCCATGCCTACCATCCCTACCAGATTACGTCTCTCCAAATGCTCATAAATCTTGCCTGTCAGGATCTTTTCCAATAACTTGCCCACCACTGAAGTAAAATTCGCTGGTCTATAATTTCTTGGGTTATTTCTACTCCCTTTCTTGAACAAGAGAATGTTTGCAACTTTCCAATCCTCTGGTACTTCTCCTGTCTGTATTGATGATGCAAAGATCTCTGCCAGAGGCTCATCAGTCTCCTCCCTCTCTTCCCATAGTAGCCTGGGGTATATTTCATCTGTTCCCAGTGACTTACTTAACTTAATAACTTTCAAAAGATCCAGCACATCCTCTTTCTTAATGTCTATATACTTAAGCGTTTCAGTCCACTGTAAGCCATCCCCACAATTGCCAAGATCCTTTTCACTGGAGATACTGAAGCAAAGTATCCATTAAGTACCTCTGCTACCCCTTTTGGCTCCATGCACTTGTTTTCACTCTCACTCCTGATTGGTCCTATTTTCACACGACTCCTCCTCTAGAGCTCTAACTGTACCTAGTTTCTTGAACCTGTTGTAAACTTTTCTTCGTAACTAGATTTTCTACATCCTTTGTACACCATGGTTCTTTTACCCTACCATCCTTTCCCTGTCACAATGGAACATATAAACATACCTACTTACTGGTTTGATAGTAACAGAATAGCCTTTCCCTCAATGTCAGCAGAACAAAAGAGCTGGTTATTGATTTCAGGAAGCAGGACAGAGAACACACTATATCAATTGTGCTGAAGTAGAGATGGTTGAAAACTTCAGGTTCCTAGGTTTAAATATCACCAATAATTTCTCCTGGTCTAGCAACCTAGTTGTTATAGCAAGAAAGCAAACTAATGCCTCTATTTTTGCAAAAAGCTAAGAAAATTTGGCATGTCCCCAATGACTCATCATTTTTTTACAGATGCACCATAGAAAGCATCTTAGAGGTAAGTGTTACAACTGGGTATGGCATCTGCTCTGCTCAAGACCCCAAGAAATTGCAGAGGGTTCTGAATGCAGCCCAGTCAGCCTCCACTCCATTGACTCCATCTACACTTCTCGCTTCTTCGTGAAAGCAGCCAACATACTCAAGGACCACAGCCCAGTCATACTCCCTTTTCCATCCTCCTGTTGGAGATTCAAAAGCCTGAGAGCATTACCACCAGGCTCAAGGGCAGTCCTGCTGTTATCAGACACTTGAAAAGACATCTCGTACACTCAGTGATGTACTCTTGACCTCCCATGTCATCGCCCTTCCATTTTATTTGCCTACTTGCTCTGCACTTCCCCTGTAACTACAGCACTGCATTCTGCTTTTCCTTTTACTATCATGATGTATTTAGTATGAAATAACCTGTCTGGAAGGTATGTAAACAAAAGCTTTTCATTCCTTCTCAGGACGTGGAACAATTATGAACCAATCTTGGGTTCTATCTGTGTGGAATTTGCATGCCTTCTTTGTGGACTTCTATCAAAACCTCCCCTCACATCCCAAAGTTATGCCAGTATATAATTACCTGCATGAAACTACCATTTATCGCAGTAAGTGACAAATAAATCAAAGGGCAGTTCAGGGCATGTGGGAGACAGAATATGTTGCAGTGCCCCAGGCCCCAACCCCCAGGAAAGTTTCTGATCTGGCCCTGCTGTCACCCCTGACTTACGCCCTGACAGGATGTAAAAGGCCATATTGCAAATGCTAAGACAGCAAGGTCTCTTCAACAGATGAGATCCCTGACAGTGAGGGTTCACAACTTTGTCTCCTAAATCCGAATGCTCCTTTGTCATTTTCTGTACTCATGAACAAGCAGCTTCTATGAGTGAATAGGGGTGTTGCTCCTTTCCAAGTCACTTCAAGAATATCCTTGAATCTGTCCACCAGATTATCAATTCCTGTGACAGAACTGGGAACAGAGTCTGGCGCTGAGCATGTGAATGATGTGCAGCATTTTTCTTCTGATTAATGTTGTCCAGTTTCTTGCAAGTGTCCTTCTCCTTTGCATACAGACTGAGCCATACATTAAATCTAATGATAGACGGTGTAAAATGGACAAAAGCAACTGTTACGAATAGGTGCATTGAACAATATTGAGAAGTAGCTGAACAAAGGAGAGCTACTGGAAAAAATATTATTGATCTTGGAATTTCTCCACACATTGTGATTGCAAATAATTGAAACAGTGAAGCATTTTAAGGTTTTGACCTTGCTACTATTAAGATTGCATATGAGAACCAATTTGCAATATAAAGCTATTCGTAATCGTATCGCTTATTTTATTTTTAATAGAGTGGATTCATGTTAATTGGGCCATCGGTTAATTGGGACTGCCTTTTATTTGGGACGGCTCTTAAAGGATAAAAATGAATCAAGAAAATAACTGGGATTCCCTGCATTTATTTGGGACACTCTGTCAATTGAGACAGGAGACTGTTGCTGAACAGTTTCTAACAAGCATTGGCTGTGTGCACTTTTATGGCTGTTAGACACTGCAACATGCTTAGAGAGTACAGCTTTTAAATTGCACCATTTGCATCTGTTTCTGTTCAAAAGGTTATGATTTTTGTTGCCTGCATTTCGTGAGAAGTAAGCAGTAAAATAATGGAAAACAGTTTTGCACACTACGGTTTGGTTTCAAGCATTGACGCTTGGAGATGCCAGAAATGGCTGGGAATCAAAATGAAACAATTTCAAAACTTCAGGAAGTTAGAAACTACAAAGAATTCAAAGGCAATAATAATCATCTTGAATGTTCCAATGAAAATGAAGATTTGGAGCATTCGTTCATTGAAGGTATTGCATGAAAGCAGTATGAAGGTGTCTGCACTGATTTGTTTATTTGAAGGCAACAAGAGAACATGGCAGCATGGACTGGATGAATTCCTCTGTTGATAAATATTAGGAAATAGTACCCAGCTTTATAGTACTGTAGTGGAATTCGTAGTGTTCTAATATATTCTGCATTTCATCTAAATACATAACTTGTTACATAGTTTGTCTTTTTTATACCTTTCGAACTATTTTGATGAAATTTTGGCTAACTGGGTCAGCTACTTAATTGGACCAATATGTACTGGTCCCGGCATGTCCCAATTAACCAGAATCCACTGCATATCAATCTTTAAAATGAAAAGTATCTGGTGGACCACTAGGTAAGCAGCATTAATGATGGAAACATTTTGTGGGAATCAATTTCATATATTACAAAAATGTATTTACTACAAGGGAACCTGTGTTACTGGAAACTCAGATTTGTTTAACATAGAAAATACCCATCTTTCTCTTTGAAAACACCATTTTTATCAATATCAAAACAGTAATGTCCAAGAACAGAAAAGGCTTCAGAAATTGATAGATATTTCATACCATTGACCAGAAACTACTATTAACAAAATTAGAAAGATATGGTATTAGAGGGATGCAACATGACTGGGTAAGTAGTTATTTGGAAGACAGGTATCAGCATGTACATATAAACAACTCAAATTCAAAACTTCTGAGGGTAACTTGTGAGGTTCCACGAGGTCCATTGCTGTGCATTTTGTATATAAGTTATATATGTATGATCACTCAGACATTAATATGTATATTATTTGCTGATGATACAACTATATTTTGTAGTGGGGAAGATCTGAAACAACTTTTGGATACAGTGGAAAAAGAACTAAAAATTATAAAGAAATAGTTTGATACTAACAAATTATCACTGAATCTAAGTAAAACTAAATTCATAATATATGGAAACCGTGTACCAAACTCATAGAGTAAACTCGGAATGAATGATGTTCAAATTGATAAGGTATCTGAAACAAAATTTTTAGGAGTAGTAAATTAAGCTGGAAACCACAAATATCAAAGCAAAAATGTCAAAATCTATTGCAATACTGTACAAAGCGCAAGATTTCTTAAATCAAGAACCTTTGTATACATTATACTGTTCACTTATAGTCCCATACATGACTCACTGTGTAGAGGTATGGGGAAATGCATACAAAACAAATACATACGCAATTTTTCTACTCCAAAAGAAAGTTATATGAATTGTAAATAAGACAGGTTATTATGAGCCAACTAATCCACTATTTATTCAACTAAATGCTTTAAAATTCAGAGATTTTAAAATGATAGAAACTATGCATAAAGTAAAAAATGGACAGTTACCACAAGGTATCCAAAGATTGTTTAAAATAAGAGAAAGTCAACATGATTTGAGAGGAACATGTATATTTCAAAAACAGAGGATAAGAACAAATGTAAAAAATCATTGTATTTCAGTCAGAGGGGTGACTCTATGGAACAGTTGTAGCAAGGATTTCAAAACATGCACTACACTTAACGAGTTTAAAAATTATTTAAAAATTATTTAATGAACAAATATAAAATACATGATTTAAAGTGAATGGGTGTAATGTAAATAAAGGATACTTGGAGTTGGATTATGAAATTTTTTGTTTTTGATGTGATGATTGATGCCAAATATGTTTTTGTATAAGTAAGAGGGGTAGGCGTAATAAGCTGTAGCTTCAGCCTACACCCTTTCGGTCTGTTTTAAAGAATATCTATGTTTTTTGTTGTAAATTTGTCCTATGAAATCATCATTGTTAATGATGTTTTTTGTTACGTTTGTACTGACCGAAATAAATTAATTTCATTCATTCATTCATTCATTCATATAGCTCAAACTAACCTAGACAAAGCCCTCTCCACTACAGAATGCACTTACATGCAGCACTGCCACAAGAAAGCAAAATCCATTATCAAAGACTTCAGCCATCCTTGCCCTGCCCTATTCCCACAGCTACCATCAGGCAGAAGGTACAGAAGCCTTGGTTCCTACACCACCAGGTTCTGTTGTTACTCTACAACCATCACTTATGAGATAACTTTATTCACCAGTTTTCCAAAATGATTCAATGATCTACAGAGTTATTTTCAGGTACCATTTACAACTCAGGTTCTTAGTACTATTTTCTATTTGCACTTTTGCACATTGTTTGCTTGTCAGTCTTTACGTATAGTTTTTCACAAATTATATCCTGTATTTTGGTTTTTCTTTGTAAATGCCTGCAAGAAAACAAATCCCAAAGCAGTACATACGGTAATATATATATACTTTGATTATAAGTTTACTTTGAACTTTGAACTTCGAACTTCTTGAAACGCCTCTGGTTTGTTTTTTAAAATTTTGTTCTTTACCTGTACTATATACAAAATATTGCATTTAGCAATAACTGCTATAAATTTGAGCCTCTTTTTATCAATCAGTGGTAACTGTCTTCGACTAGTTACTCTGTTAAGTTCCACCAGAAGTTTTGAGTAACTTTAATCAATATCAACCCTAATGCCACCTTCCCTCAGCTTCAACTTTAGTGCTTGAGTGGACACTATGCTTGCATCTTTCAAGATCTACAATTAAAATTTCTCACTCCTGGTATTATCCTGGCTATTCAAAACCCTGGAAATTTACCTATAGTGGCATGGCCAATCTTTCACAACTCAGATTAACCAATATATCATGTAGATGAGTCAATGCTGCTTGCTTTCATTCAAAGTTCACTGGCAATTAAAACAAAATATATTTACAGTTTGTATATATTTTGCCGCATACTGATGTGGTATCTGCAGCGTCAGACTGTTCTTTCACTCCTTTGGGCTTAAGGAATATCAAACACCTAATCAGTTCCTAAATTATCTTACTTAACCGTGATCTGTTTTAATATAAGTTGATCATATGCTGCTCCCTCTCATAGCATGCCACATTTATTTCCTTTATTCTTTTTACCACAGCCCTACTTTGGTATTATTAGAAAATCTGACATATTGTCTTGCCCTATGTGCACATCAGTTACTTAAGCTACTTGTCTAGCATCTAGTACTGGCCGAATAATAACATTCTACTGTTAAAAATTAGAGCTAAAATTAAGTAATTGCATTATTTCCCTAAAGCTTTGGCTTATGGAGAATAAGGAACAAAACTGATGCCAATGATAGAGTCACAAACATGAGAACAAGTGCAGACGCTGGAAATCCAAAGCAACACATCCAAAATGCTGGAGAAACTCAGTAGGCCAGAGAGCATCTATGGAAAAGAGTTTCAATGAATGGTCTCAGCCCAAAACGTTGACTGTTTACTCTTCTCCACAGATGCTGCTTGGCCTGCTGAGTTCCTCCAGCATTTTGTATGTGTTGTTTTTGATGTCTATGAAACATCATTAGTTGGATTTGGCAGTCCATTTCTTCATAATCCCTGCTCTTGACACTTCAGCACATTATGAATTCTGGCATTTAACCTAAGTGCCATTGGAACAAATCTTTTATATACTTTTATCTTGACTTATCAGCTGTGGAAAACATTTATAGTTCAAACCCCATCATCCTTTGAATCCCTATGTTATTTGAAAAGGTAGTTAGAAGCCAACTTAGAGGTGCATAGGGGTTGCAATGGGCAAGAAATGCAGATTTCTTTCCATTAAGGACAGTTGAACCAAAAAGGCTCTTACATCAGACCAGCAGTTCCATGGTAACTGAAGCCATTATCAAGGCTACATTTCAATTCCATATTATTTGTTTAATGGATTTAAATTGCTATGCTTTCTTTGGCTGGGTTTGATTTCATGTTTTTGTCTCTGAATTTGTCATTTGTTTGGGATTCTGGAGACTAGTTCCATAGCCAAGATATGAGTTTATTCAACTTTTGGAAATAGAAGTTATACCACTTATGCTGTTTTTCTGTCAGTATATGATTTAGCAAATTCCTGCAAAAATTTGTTTAAATTCACCAAATCTTCAAATCTTGAATTTGAATTACTTTGAGTAACCATCCTTTTAAAACTTCAGTCAAATTGTTTACAGATCGTTCAGCTCCATTGACAAATTCCAAGATAGTGAAGCAAAAGATATGGACAACATCCAAGGATGGGACTATAAGTAGCTATTAACATTAGTGCAGCTTGTTTCTCAGCAATGACCTTCCCAGTTATGAGATTATGTAGGCATATTTTCTTCCATTCATATGTTCAATGACATATCTCCCAAAATCACTCCAAGGGTCACCATTGACTAGAAAGTCAGGTGGATCAATCACAACAATATTGTGAATGATCGGAGAATTTTTAAAATTTTCATTCATTGCTTTATCATTTTTATTGATTACATCTGTGGCTACATTTGTATTGCTCATGAGTCCAGGGTCCAACATATCCAAGAATTTTGCACTTCATTCTGACTAATCTCTTGGAAGTCTTTGAGGACATAACAGGCAGGAGAGACACAGGAGAATTAGTGGACGTTTATTTGGATTTTCAGAAGGCTTTTGAAAAGCTGCCACAAATTAATAAAAACCCATGGTATTATAGAAGAAATACTAGCATGGATAGATGGTTGGCTATCTGGCAGAAAGCAAAGAATAGGAATGAAGGGAGGCTTTTCTTGTTGGCTGCCAGTGACTTGCAGTGTTCCGCAGGAGTTGTGCTGGGTCCACTACTTCTCATATCATGTGCTAATGATCTAGATAACACTATTGATAGTTTTGTGGCAAGTTTATGGATGATGCAGAGATAGAAGGAGGGACAGCTAGTGCTGAGGAAGCAAGGAATCTGCAGAAGGACTTGGACAGTTTAGAAGAATGAGCAAAGAGTTGGCAGATGAAATACAGTGTAGGGGAGTGTATGGTCATGCACTTTGGTAAAAGCAATATCGGCATGAACTGTTTTCTAAAGCAGGAGGAAATTCAGAAATCAGAAGTGCAAAGTGGCATGGGAATCTTAGAGCAAGAACCTCTAAAGATTAACTTGCAGATTGCATTGGTGGTAAGTAAAACAAATTCAATATTAGTATTCATTCATTTGAGAGACCTAGAATATAAATGCTGAGGCATAATAAGGAATTGGTTAGACTGCATCTGGAGTATTGTGGATAGTTTTGGCCTGCATAGCTAAGGAAGGATGTACTGGCTTTGTTGAGTGTCCAGAGGAGGTCCACGAGAATTATTTGGGGATTGAAAGGGTTAATGCACAAGGAGTGTTTAACGGCTCTGGACTTGTATTTTCTGAGTCTCAGAAGAATAAGGGGAGAGCCAGTTGAAACATACTGAATATTGGAAGACCTAGATGAAGTGAATGTGGAGAGGATGTTTCCAGCAGTAGGATAATCCAGGACCAGAGGGCACAGCCTGAGAATAGAAGGTTATTCATTTAGAACAGAGATGAGGAAAAAAATTCTTCAGCCAGAGTGTGGTGAATCTGTGGAATTCAATGGTGGCGAAGTCATTGGGTATTTTAAATGGAAGTTGATAGGTTCTTGGTAGTATGGGTGTCAAAGGTTACAGTGAGAAGTCAGGAGAATACAGGTATCCCCTGCTATCCGAAGGTAGAGTGCTTCTATGAAACAGTTTCTAAGCCAAAATGTCGTAAAACGAAGAAGCAATTACCGTTAATTTATATGGGAAAAATTTTTGAGCATTCCCAGACCCAAAAAATAATCTACCAAATCATACCAAATAACACATAAAACCTAAAATAACACAAACATATAGTAAAAGCAGGAATGATATGATAAATATACAGCCTATATAAAGTAGAAATATTGTAGGTACGGTGTAATTTCATTTATCAGATTCGGGAAGACAGCGAGCCAAAATTGATTTGGGGAGAAAATTCAGCTCGTACACACATGCGCATGTACACGCCTACATATGTACACACATACGCACGTACACGCATATGCACATATACACATGCGCACATAACTGCCCGCACAAGGCTTCACGGTCATGGTAGTCTTTCTTGGGGTAAATACATGTATAAAGCGGGCACCTTTTTTGTAAAAGTGAAAATTCTCTTTGGTTAGCGAAAACGGGTGCTAATGTAGGTCTTTCATAACAGCGAGCTGTCGTAAAACGAACGTTCAAAAAATGGGGGCCATCTGTAAACCAGCCATGATCAAATGGCAGAGCAGACTTGATGGACCAAATAGTCTATTTCTGTTCTCCAGTCTTCTGGTCTATTCTTGCTTCAAATAATTTAATAAAATTTTTATTTAAAACTCTTCAGTTAAAGAAGAGCTTATTCTTCATTAAATGTGATATGAATACCTGCACTCGTATAGTGATTTTTTTCATATTTTTGGTAAAATTCAATGTAGTCTTAGCTACCAAAGATTTTGATCACTGCAGAATATATTTTCAGTTGATAGGTCTGAAATTTTCTAATGTCCACCTCTCTAACTCTTTTTCATCTTTAACACCCACCTCAAACAACCTTATGGTCGAATTTGCAAATATCATATCTTTGGTGGCAGAAGCTATTTAATTGGACCTCCATGAAGTACCTTGGTTGAAGCAATAGAAATATGCATGCACAAATTTCTGTTACACAAAATGATTTTGACTGAAAAATCCATCTGGCTGAACTTATCATGTGATTCTGGAAAATATATAAAATCAGTTATGGATCACACCTTCCATGATACCTGAAGCCTTTTACTCTTATATATTAGTCCCCAGATTAGTGCTTCAAAACTGGTCGTAGTTAGTTAAATATCTACTAAGATATTTGGAGGCTACAAAGACATTTATCTAAGTGAGAAAGTTATCAGTTCTGCAATTAATATCTTCCATAAGTGGTGTTAGAACAAAGTCACTCGTTGATTAAAGAAATCGCAGGTAACATGAATGTCCTGGAGCCTTCATGTCAGTTAGCGTCATTGATGCATAGACTATCCCTTCGGGTGTAGTGGATGTCCAAAGATTCAATTCTGTGACCATACAAATTTGCAACTTTGACAATCTATGAAGCCAATTTCATGAGGCAAGATTTAAGTTGCTATCTCTGTAGTGCCCTAAAATCTCTTCTGTTTGTTTGATAAAACCCATTTCCATTGCCATTCTGTTCAAAGTAGGCATATTTCTGCTGTACTGTAAGCCGATTAAAATGGCTCCAAGGGCAATAATTAGGGACAAAAGAACTGAGTATCAATTAATTAATTAATTAGTAAGTTACAAAAATGTTGAATGTCATTGTTAATGGTTATTTTGATTTTAATTTAGTTCGAGTACTTATTGGTCCGTTTTGTTTGTTTGTTTACAGCAGAGTAAAGTGTCCTTCTGCCCAATGAGCCCATACTGTCCAGTCACATCTACTAATCTGCATGTCTTTGGAACATGGGATGAAACCGAAGCTCTGGGAGGAATTCCCCCCACCCCCCAGGGTTACAGGAAGAAAGTATAAACTCCTTACAGACAGCAGCGGGAAATGAACCCATGTAGCATCACACCAACCACTACACTACCATGCTGCCCCAAGGTAATACTGCCAAGTTAAAGCACCACCAACTATTTATAACCAAGAATACAACCAAATAATGTAACCAAGCTAAGATAAAAGTATTTTCTGTGAGTACTAGAAACACATGTATTAGTAATTCTAAATATTGTAGTTGATTCTTAACTCTTCTTTGAAATGAATTATCAAACTACTGAATTGTGCTCCAAGGTTGTCAAGCCGAGGGAGGTAGTGGGGACAAGCTCCCACTACCTAAAAGTGTTCCTCACAGCAAGCACCTCGAATAGCCTCTGACAACCAAGTCCAATTCCTGGCCTTCTCATATGGCTTAGCCTCTAAGCCCGGCGGAACTGTTTCTATTGACAGGAGAAGGGGCTAAGGTGGGTCCTGGTGCCTTAGAACCAGTGCTTTGGGTAGATGGAGCTCGTCAGCCTGGGAAGGCAGTCCATCTAAGAGAGGGAAAACTGATTTCAAGCCTCCGCAGCCTTGTGGTCATACCCACTCATGGGAAAGGCTTCGGGAGTAAACTCTAAGGACAAATCTGGAGCTGGAGTCCCTAAGGCAGTCCGACATTGCCTTCAACCTCGTTCTGACAACTCTTGCGACGACACTGGTGCCAAGCTGTATCGGCCCTTGCCCTTCTTTTGGACAACATCGGTGTCGTGGAGAGAGGAGACACAGCATGAGCAACTGCCAGTCTTCCCCACAACCCTGCCCAGACCTGCGCCCTGGAGAGGACACTCCAGCAGACTTTCCAGGCGCAGGTCCACTGTTTCGCAAGACTAACGGATGCCACCACCAATTGTATTAAAATAATTCCATTGAAATGCAATAAGAATGAAAATAAATGGAGACCATCAAGCATCAACCTAATGCTGGCATGCAGTCACCTTCAAATGAGCATATGAGCTTGCAAAATCCTTGCTATGAATATTGGTGGATTAATGAAACTGTCCCACAGATTAACCAAGCAACAGCGATTGTCCTTACAACCAACATTGGCAGATTCATCCATCACAATTTTGATGTCAGTACAGAATCACTTGGAAAGGATCACTGCATCTACACTACTCTACACTACACAGAATCACTACATCCCTTCGGGTGTAGTGGATGTCCAAAGATTCAATTCTGTGACCATACAAATTTGTAACTTTGACAGTCTATGAAGCCAACTTCATGAGGCAAGACTTAGGTTGCTATCTCTGTAGTGCCCTAAAATCTCTTCTGTTCACACTACGCACTGCATCCACAAAGGAAACAGCATTATGAAGGACTCCATGCACACCTCATACAATCTCTTCTCTCTCCTGCCATCTGGGAAAAGGCTCCGAAGCATTCGGGCTCTCACAACCAGACTATGTAACAGTTTCTTCCCCCAAGCTATCAGACTCCTCAATACCCGAAGCCTGGACTGACACCTTGCCCTACTGTCCTGTTTATTATTTATTGTAATGCCTGCATTGTTTTTGTGCACTTTATGCAGTCCTGCGTAGGTCTGTAGTCTAGTGTAGCTTTCTCTGTGTTTTTTTTTACATAGTTCAGTCTAGGTTTTGTATTGTGTCATGTAACACCATGGTCCTGAAAAATGTTGTCTCATTTTTACTGTGTACTGTAGCAGCAGTTATGGTCCAAATAACAATAAAAGTTGACTTGACTTGACTTGAATGTACAGGGAGCATACTAAGGGACTAAGGATACCACCTTGTGGAGCAGCAGATTTAAGGATAACCATGGAAGTGTTATTTGCCTTGACTACACTTGAAGTTAAAGACCCAGTTGCAGCAGGGGTAGGGTGCAGAATCGAAGGTTGAGGAGGTTTGTGATACAGCCCCATTAACTGGTATGTCCATGCACTGCCCTGTGTAAAGGAGTCTAATTCATTTATTAGTTTTAACAATGCAGAGGGAGGTTAATCAACTTACCTTGCCAGATCTGGAAAAATTTCATCAGTCGGAATGCCCTTTTCCTTCTTTCCCTGCTGTCCTTTAGCAATTCCAAAGCATCAGTCATGTGCTCAGGATATCCCAACTAACATCACAACCAATGATCTCTGAAGTGCAGTCAAGTTGTTCTCACATGAATCATGTCAGTAGCATGTCATGGCAAGTTCCTAAAACAGCATTGAGATAAATGGAAGTTAGCTTATACAGCCATCAAATTGGATAGATATTGGATAGAGAAATTATCCACTCTTTTCCTATTGTATCGCTTATGCTTACATGAGAGATTATTTCAGGTCTCTATTTAATATGATATCCAAAATTTGAAGGAACTACTACTGCAAAGCTCGATTATCTTCCAATTCTGAACTCAAATTGCTGGAGCAGAACTTGAAAACGTTCTGACTCAGAAGACAGAGATGTTTTCTGAGTCACAGCCATTGTTCTTCAAACTGAAGCATCAACATTTTTTAGAACATCAATTCAAAAGCCCCATAGTAAGCTATTCACTGGTTTATATGTTGTGGTAGAACGTAGGATGTCAGTTTGAACTGAGAGACCCGCTCTTTAAGCTGACCTTTTCAGAGACAATATATCGACACTGGGGTGGTCTGTAAACTATGATGGAAGGATATTTTCCAGATGATTTGGTCTTCTTGTAACTTTATATCTATGTTAATTTCTCTTCATTGTTCTTTTATCTTCACATCAGAAGCAGAGCATAAATAGAAAATGCCAAAAGTAAATTTTATGAATTACTGAGAAGAAAATGCATTTCCTCTTTGAAATTATGGAAAGGTAGCTTTCAAAATCAAAGCAAATGTTTTAAAGTTTGTGGATACTCAGACTAACTAAACTCAATCACTTTTTGGTTTGACATGCTTGGGAACTAATTGTTCATATTCTCTATACTGGGCTAGATTTAGTAAATTCTGAGGTAAATTGAAGGAAATCAGCTTTGGCATTCAGTGTTGTGTCATTTGCCACTTCAGAACCTATTAATTCCACAAGAATTTAGTATCTCTGTATTTCAACATGCTTCAACTCTTACTCTCTTATCTCTGACTGCACCACATCGAAAAAACACAATACTTCTGGGTTGATATTTTTACTTCCAGTGTTACCTACTATAGGTCTAATTGTGTCACATTGTTGATCATTTTATGATCATAAGAAGTTTATAAAGAACACAACCAACTAATCTTTAAACGTTCTCAGGTTATTTATAACGGCCATTCTGACATGTAAGATTCATTAATGGTCAAGTGAACCTTAGTTTTTGCTGAACGCAAGAACAGAAGAACAATTGTTGACCCATGTATACATAAAAGGTCACTTTAGTTAAAACAAATGCCATTTAGAAATATTGCATTGGTCACTTAGCTTAACAGCAGATAATATCTTAGATTGATGTTCATAAAATTCATCTTTTTCACTCTCCTTTTTCAAGAACTCCATAAAATGAAAAGTGGATTTCTACATGTTGAAGCAGAGTTAAAGATCATTATGGTCATCTGAATAATCACAAAATTCAATACATGTTGATTATCATTTGATATTGTAACTGATGTTGATAATTAAATAAAATGCATCACACTTCATTAATTTCTTTATCTCTTTTGTTAAAAAGATACATTCACTAAATCATTTTTAATTCCATTTCACTAACACTATTATCATTTACAAATTTTGATTCACACTTCTGCCCGAGGCCCTTTTGGAACATTTGTATGTTTGTGTTGCACAAAACATGCCATATTGTCAGTTGTCAGACTGGATTAATTAGATTTTAAGTTTACTTTGTGTTTTACTACCTTGATAATAAAGCCATGATTGATGTGAACAGTGTCATAACTAACTTTCCCACCAGATGTATCAGAAGGATAAAAAACAGAAATTCCCTGACTTTTATCATCAAGGAATGTGTTTCAACTTGTGTTTTTTTTTGCTGCACAATTAAATGTTACCAGAATACTTTCACAAGGTGTCATTCATTGAATTGAAACTATCACTCATTAGGTAATGCAAGGCAAAAGGAAAACACTTTGGAATCAAGTAGGACCTGAAATGACTGCTCTATTTAGAGTGACTGTGCTCTTCAGTTACAATTCCTACCTGCAGGCTGTAAAAGAAGCACAGCTGGTTCCTTGAAAAGAAAAACCTTTATGTGAAAGTGCAGTTCATTTTCTAAATGTTTAAAGTCATTATGCCAGCTTATTTACTAAACCATCTTAAAGAAAGGCTTGACATTTGACCAAAGCTTTTCCTCAACTATGTAAAATGCAGTTGTCACTATTTTAAAAGCCATAGTGGAATGTATGCAAACTTTATAGCAGCAATATTATCATATTGTATTTCCAAGCAACTTGAGTGAAAATGTTTTGGTCAAGTCAATAAAGTGTCTTGTCTATGTGTGCACTCGTCTGAAGAATTTACATTTATATACCATATCTGTGGTTATAGTATGCCAACAGCACTGAAAGAGGGCAACGTTGTAATTGTAAAATAGCTTTGTCAGACGAGGCAAAATGTTTAGTGTTACTTAAGCCACTTTAGGCTTCACTTTGCAGTAAAGTCTACCTCCAGGAAAACGTCAAACATAACCTGGGCTTGACACCGACAACATTATTTAAAATCAATTATTTTAAATTAGAGATATTAAAAGTTCTCTAACTGTCTGCTAGGTGAGTTTCGTTCTTTAATGTTTAATTAAATTATTGATACTTGGAAGCTGCTTGCGGGAGAATTGTCTATTAATATCAGTTTTACTTAGTTATTGTTTTTTTCTGAAATCTAGACATCACTGTCAAAGCCAGAAATTATTGCTCAGCCCTCTTTGTCATCATGAAAGTGGTGGTAAGCAGCCTTCTTGAGCTGTTACTGACTTTCTGCTGTTGGGTGGTGAATCCCAGGAACTGGACACCCCAATGATGAAAGATGGCAAATATGCTACTAAGTCTGAAGAGCACATGATTCAGAGAGGTACCTAACAGTGGCAACGTTCTCCTGTGCCCACTCTGTGGCCCATACAGTGTTATCACCTCATAGATGGTGGAAAGGATTTGGGGTCTTTCAGTACGATACGTGGCCTCTTGCTTGTTTTGTAATCACAGTTCATATGATCCCAGAGCTCAGCATCAACCATACAAAGAAGCCCATTTGATTGGCACACCATCTGGTAGACTATTCACTCTTACACCTCAGTACAGTAGCCACAGTGAGTTCCATGTTTTCCATTGCTCTCAGCTAGCTCTCAACATCCGGTGGAATGATTCGGGTTGGCTGATGACTGGCTTCAGCGATGGAGGGTATCGCAGGAGGCAGCTAACTTGGATCATCTATTTGACACTTTTGGATAAAAATGATTGTGAATGCTTGCACACCAGGACACAGAGTCACTGAGGATAGAAGTGCCCTTGAAAACTCCTCTCTCAATTAACTGGTTAAATGACCTCATGATTAGATGTAGCATTATATAGATACAACTACGTCTTTTTCTGCATTTTGAGAGAGTCTGCCATTTTAAACTTTAGCCCTTTACATTACCTAGCATATGTGCAGCTATTGAAACAAAGTTTAAAAATTTAACTGGTTAAAAAGTTAACATGGTGAATGACATTATGTTTTTACCTCTAGGGTACTGATGAGCCCACACCTGAGTTGTGCATAGAGTTTTGGTCTCTGTACTTAAAGCAGGATTTATCTTATCTGCGGCGGTGCAGAGAAAAAATGTTGTTTCCGGCATTGAAGATTCAACACCTAAAGGAACGTTCAGCAAGGTTGTTCTCTAACTCATTGGAGTTCATAAAAGTGAGGGGTGATCTTATTAAGGGAAATAGACAGGGTGAATGCTGAAGGGAAGTTTTCTCTGCTGGTGGTTTCTAGAATGAGGAGACAGTTTCAGATTAAGGTCTTGCCCTTTTAAACATACTTAAAGAGGAGTTTCTTTCCTTGGGAGGTAGTGATATTATGGAGTACACCACTCTGAGAGCTGCAGAGTTGGAGTCGCCGATTATGAAGGAAGAAGGCTAAGCAATGATAAGGCAAGTCAAGGTCAAGCTCATGGTAAGTTCTTCCCTTTTTTAAACTCAGCAATGACTTGAGAGGTTAGAAATGGCAGTCAGTATGCTGCTCCTACAAAATGTGGGAGATAAGGAAGAAAGCCAGTGTTTCTGATGACTATGCAGCTCCTGTCAGATAGTACAGGACAGCAGAAGATACGTTGGGTTCACTGAGGAAGATGTGATAGATAGAAAGACTTGGCAGGATTAAACTTTTGAGGCATGAGAATAGGACCAGAACAACAGCACAGGAGGCAGGAAGGTCAACTCTTTGTAGAATATAGAACAGGCAGACACAATGGGTGGAGTAGACAGAGACAGGTCACACAGCAAGCTGGTCCACAAGATTAGAGCATATTAGATCCAAATGTGGCTTGGTAATAGAAGGCAGAGAGTCGTAGTTCAGGGATGTTGTCCTGACTGGAAGTCAATAACTAGTGGTGTACTGCAGGGAACAATGAATGGAATATGGTTGCTTGTGGGAGAATGTCAGTGGTCTGATTACCAAGCTTTTTGATGACACAAAAGTTGACGGATAATGGATTGCAGAAGAGGTCTTGAAAGGGGAACTAGATATATTGATGAGTCGAGCAGAGTGGTGGCAGATGGAATTTTATTCCAGACAAGTGTGCGATAATACATATTGGGATGTTAATTACGAACAAGATACGTACAGTACAGTAAATGTTATGAACCTCAGTAGTGTTGATGTAAAGAAAGACCTTGGAGAACAGGTTCATACTGCAGCTTGCAGAAAATGCCAGCACAGATGCACAGGAGAAGAATGCCCCAAAAGGGCAGGGACACCTGGAAAAGCTGATAAACATGTCCCACAATGTACTTTCTTTGTGCAAGGGGCCTGGGCTCTCCAGCAAGGTACAAACAGCCATAAGACTGCAGTGCAGCAAAACTCATTTTAGTTTTATCTGTTCCTGTGGGCTGAAGAAGTAGATGAAGCCTTCGCTCCTGAGGATAGATTTCAGCAGCAAACTGAGAGCTGATATAAAGATAATCAGCAGCAGTCTGGAATAACCCCAAGGATGGAACTTTGATCCCCAGTCCTGACCTTTGTGGAATACAGAGGTGACTGTAAGAAGTTACTGATCTCACTGAAATCAAATAATCCAGACTCAATTTCACTAATTATTGAAAAACTGAAGGTGGTACATCTATGAATGAAAACTTGCAAAAACTGCACATTCTCAAAATCTGAAATAAATACAGATAGTTTGGAATACTCAGCAGATCAGGCAGCATCTGTAGAAGGAGAAACAGTTACATAAATGATGAAAGATCCAGGACATTTACCGTTTTTCTTTCCACAGGTGTTTTCTGATGCTGGAAAGTTCTATCATTTTGGCGTACAAATTTTCCAAATTATTTTTATTCAGTACTTTTTTGCTATTTATATTGTAATGAATCAATGTTTATAAGATTAATTGTCACGATGTTGTTAGAGGCTCTTCCCACTAGATGGCAAAGCTTTATGAATCAGAGAACTCTATTCCTGTCTCCTTTTGCCATTTTTCTGTTCTTATGCTGCAGGTTAATTTTTAAGAAGGTTTAAGATCAAAATTTGGATTGCAAGTGATCACATTACTAAAAATCATGTTAATTGTAGCTTTAATCGCACTGTTAAACAATAAGAAATGACAATATTTTTGCATGGTTCGAAGGGATATTTGCCTATAATTTTCAATGGTCTGATGGAAAAAAAGCTTTGCCTTAATAACTTCAGTTTAAAATTCGTATTGCATTCAAATCTCTGAAGGCCTGCCTCTTTTACCGGAACCCCTTCCTGTTCTTCAGAAATTCAAATTTTTTTTCATTCCCTCTATCCCAGCTACTGGTTTTGTTCACTTAATGATTGACTGTTTTTGGCTCAATATCCTGCTCAGAGCACAACAGTTTTTAAACATGAGATTCTACAAGGGGAGAGGAATGAAGAATCAGGTAAAGGCATTTGGAACCAGTTTGCATTTGTATGTCCCCTTGCATCCCAATTGCTCTCGTTATTCACAATGAGGCTTAATTGTCATGAATTAACGTCTGCTTCAGAGATGGTGATAGAAAAGGTCATGGAAGGCTGTATGAAGAGAAAGAGGTCAAATAGGGCAACAAAAGGGGAAGGAAGTGAGGAGTGAGTTTCAGAAGTTGATAGGAAAGATGAAGGAAGAAAACACAGTAAGAGGAAGGGAAGAAAGAGTAGGAGGAGGAAGAGGATGTTGTATAAGAATGTACCTTTAAGAAGTTGTACATACTATGTTGTACATTATGCCTTTTGATATGTTGCTGCACCAAGCATTGATATTAATTAAATTAAAATTTGAAAATGCAGAAAATGCTGGAAACACTCAGCAGGTTAGACAGCGTCCATGGAAGGGGAAAATAGACTAAATGTTTCAAATCAGGCATCCTTCATCAGAATTATCCTTGATCTTATCCCTGTCCAGCTGAAACACCAACTTTTTCTCTCCCTTCATGAATGCTGCTTGACCTGCTGAGCCTTTCCAGCATTTTCTGTTGTTGATATTTGAGTGTTGACTTCAATAACATGTTTCACTGTAGCTTCATTTCCGTTGTTTGCCTTGGTGATGTTACAGAGAGTACAGAGAAATAGAGAGTAAGAAAGATTGGGGGAAGAAAAATTAGGGAAAGAAAAGTGAGAGTGAGGGCTGAAGAAAGAGGGATGGAATGTGAGATAGATATACGCCAGTCTAGGGACTGAGGCTCTATCCTCTTCACCTCACACTGCTCTCTTCTTCCTCATGATCTCTTCCTTCTCTGCAAATCCCATGATACTAGGACAGAGTAGAACTTTTAACTTCTATGCCTTGAAGCAGAAGTAAATGTATTCTTCATGCAAAATTGTGTTCAAGAGGTTGTTGTGGGATCCAATACCATCCTGGAAAGGGAGCGGTGGGTATTATGTGGGCATACATCATGGTGGAAACTCAAAGAGAGGCCTTCATTTGACCTTGGGTGGAGGCCTCTCCTCGACTGTCTAGGGGCCAGCATTACCAGCTAGTGATATGCAAAACAGTTTATATTTTACCCCACATTTCTTACCAAAAGGGTAAAAGGAAATCAATGGTCAGTTTGCAATCGGTGTTCAAAGGAACTAAATGACATCTCTGGTTCTCACTTCACTTTTTATTTTTTGTAAAGCTAATTAAGTACTTATTTACATTCCCAATAAATCTACTCGGAGACAGTTTCACCTCTTTTAAAAATTTCCATTGCACCTTTCACTGAATCAAAATAAATGAATGAGTATTTAAATACATTGTGGGCCCATTCAGCTCCAAAATCTTCCTAGCTCAGCCCTGTTCTTGCTGCTGCTGATCCCAGCTTTATTTATCGGAGCTTACACAAGTGCTCTGATTCCAGCTCCTAATTAATTTTAAAAAACTCATTAGTCACATCCTCAGGCCACATCCCGACTTTATCAATGCACTGGATTCAAAAATGCCTTTTCTCTTTATATCAAGCATGTTTAGTGGTATTAGAACAGGCACAATGTGTTGGGAGATCTACCATATTGAATGCATAAATCAACATTAAATGGAAAGTGGTGCTTTGCTTCGACAGCTCCGAATGTAGGTGTTGACGTATAACTGGCTTGACTTATAAACCATACACCTGACAGGATGGGGCAAATATATCCTCAGCTGTAAGCTGATCCTAAGAAGCTTTCAATGCTCAATATAGCAGTGACCGGTTCTTAGATGGATATTTGTCTCATAAATGCAGATAAAAAAAATTCTAATTAGTGTTCATCCTGAAATCACAGGTGACATTTGTGGCTTTTAAAATTTAACCCATTTGTGTTATTGCAAAAACTCTCAGGTGAGGAGAAACAATTGGAGTGTGCCTGACAGTTGTAGTAATTACAATGTTTTCATTTGCTAACAAAGGTAGGCAGGTAATCATTGTAATTAGTTCATCTTCTAACAATATAACATGGTTGATATTACACAGTATTTCTGGTTCAAATTTAAACATTTTTGGAGAAATTAACTCAAATTTTGCAGAGGACTTTGTAGCCTTATTCTTGCACTATGCTTAGAAATATGGCAGAAGAAGCTTTAAAGTTAAGCCCTATTACTGTTATTACCAACGTAATCACTTTTTACATTGAAACTCTTTAGGACTGCCTTTAGCAAGTACAGAGCTATGTTACTTAGGCCATGTAATTGATCTAAATATGACTCACAGTATAATTTGAATAGGGGATGTCAGAAAACCCACCTAGAAGCCAACTGGATGAGCAAAATCTCACCAGACTGGCTGCAAGGGCTAATTGAGTGTAAACACAGAAAAGGTAACAATAAATTGCAATCATCAAGATCGTGGTGATTTGAATCCTATTGTGTTTTGCGGATTTGATCTGACAGCATGCACGTATTCACCCAGTACGCTGGAAGATCAGCGATGATGATGAGTGCTGAAGGAAAGGAATGGCTGTAGTGTTTACTTCAGTAGCATTATGAGCTGCTGGCAAGTCTGTTAAAAGATACCACCTCATTGAAAGCCGTACCCAAGTCAAGGCTCAAATATGTGATGGTCAAATAATGTGTCACCAAGTATGCATTCAGCAACAGAATGTAACCTTTCTAGCACCATTTAAAGGAATCAATTATTTACATGTTTGTTGCTGGTTGATATTATGTGGCCTATTGTTCTACAAGTATTTGGTGCTTTGAGCTGTTGTTTTCAGGAGCAAGTGTCTTCAAGGAGGGGTGTGGCAAGTACTGAAGAGCTTCAATTCAAAGCTTCTACATAAACCAGCTCTTGGGAGAAGTGTTGCCATTGCAAGCAGTTCTATTGAGATACTGAACTGAACATAAGTATTCAGAATAGCAGATGTTGTGGGAGAAGGGACAATAGAACTGGAAGACTGAGGCAAGCAAGGATCTCACCCCCATCTTAACTGCATTTTATAGGACCACCTTCGAAAGTGTCCTGACAGGTTGCATCTTCATTTGGTTTGGGAGCAGCTGAACATCGGACTGGAACTCCTTACAAAGGACTCTGAGAGGATCATCCATTGTGGACATTTATCAGGAGCACTGCATACTCAGGTCCTTAGTATTATTAACGATCCCACCCATCCATCTAGCATCCCCTTTGACTTTCTACCATCAGGCAGGAGATTCCGATGCATCAAAATAGGAACAGTCAGGATGAGAAACAATTTCTTCCCTCAGGCCACTGGGCTTCTGAACTCCCTGCCGCATCATATTTGTAGTGACGTTAGTTGATCTGTTCTGTACCATACAATATTTAAGTTATGCACTTTAGTTTGTTACTTATGCGTGATTCATCTGTAGGTTTTGTCCTTACCTTCATAAGTTATCATGTGTTACGTGTGTTATATGTACTATGTGCTTTACACCCTGGTTTGGAGAAACACCTCGTTTCTATATACATTATATGATTATAAATATAGTATGCATGTGTATCGTTATATGACAACAAACTCGATTTGACTTGAAAGAAATGTCCTCACTTTGGGCCAAAGCTATGCAGAGTGCTGAGTGAGCATTTCTCTTCCTGTACTTCTGTGAGGAGCAACATACAAAATGTCTGCATGTCCACACCAAGCTTTGCGAAGAGTTAGTGCTCTTGACAATGACCCCTTGCTTTATGCCAGTTTTACTAATTCACCGAAGATTTCATTATGTATCCTCAGTAATCTTCTTCTGCACTGTTCTGCAATTTTTCTCCTGATTACGTGGCACCTGTGATAACATCATCCCTGTCCACTCATATCTACTGTCTCACAATGTGCAGATCTCATCTCAACATTACACCTTCCATTATGCAGGGTGTAACGATCCAAGCTGGTGGCAATAAATACTCAAGTGATGGTGTGTCTCCAACATTACATTCCCGGCCAGACTATACTACTTGGTTCTGAAAGGAGAAAGGCAGGACACGAAGATTATGATGAGGGGGCGAGGGGCAGTTACACTTTCATTACCTTACACTTAGTGATTCGAGAAGTTTCTTTTCCCCCTTTTCTATCAGGCTAGGGCAGCATTTGTTGCCCATCCCTGACAGCTAAAGGAAGAGCGGCAGGTTGCTTTCTTGAAACTGCTGCAAGTCTTCTGGTGAATGGGCTTCCTAAATCTAGACCCAGCAACGATGAAGGAATGGTAATAATAGTTCCAGATCAGGATGTTGTGTAATTTGGAGGGGCAGCTGCAGACCGTGATGTTATCCTGCAACTGCTAACCTTGTGCTTCTTAGTAGAGTTCATGGCTTTAGGAACCGTGGTAGTCCAGGGTGAGTAGTTGTGGTGGTAATTTTGTAGATGGTAATCATAGTGCAGAGGGAAGGAAGATTAGAGTGCCAATTGAGCACAATGCCTTCAGTCTTTTTCAATATGATTTCAGCAGAACTCATTCTTATTCAGACAAGCAATGGTCATTACATTCCTGATTTGTGCCTTGTAACTGGTAGAAAGGTTCTGTGATATCCGATGAGTCACTGACTATAGGGCATCCAGCCTCTGGCCTGCTCTTAAAAGGGCTCTATTTATGTGGTTGCTCTGGTCCACAACAGGGCTATTAAAACAAAAATTTCACTCCATCTCTAAAGTTTCTTCCCTCAGGCAGTTAATCTGATCAAACGATATAGTTAGCTACCCCTACCTTTCTCTATCTCTTATCTCTAGCACAGCAAGCACTTTAAACCACTTTTTATAATGCCATTTACGTTGTAAATCTATGCTGGTATTTATGTATTTTTGCACATTTTTTTTCCATATCCATAGCTTACTCTAACTTTATTTTTATAGAATTCTTTATTCTTATAATTGTTGAACACATTCTGGATATCTTCAAGGAGGATCCTCAAAGAAGACAACATCTATCATCAAGGATCCCCATCACCCAGGTCATGCCCTCTTCTCATTGCTACCATCAGGAAGGAGGTACAGAAGCTGAAGGCACACACTCAATGATTTGGGAACAGCTTCTCCCCCCTCTGCCATCCGATTTCTGAATGGGCATTGAACCCATGAACACTACCTCACTGCTTCTTTATTTCTATTTTTTGCACTATTTATTTAATTTTATATATATACATAGTTACTGCAATTCACAGGTTTTCTTCACTATTTTTATTGCATGTTACTGCTGCCACAAAGTTAACAAATTTCATGACATATGTCGGTGATGTTAAACCTGATTCTAATTCTCATGTTTTTTTTTTGCTGCATGTCATACTAACACACCACAGAAAATTCCAAATACGTGTAAATGTATATGGTGAATCAAGTCAATCCTTAAATTAGACTCTCACAGTTTGGAAACTATCATTTCCTTGCACATTTAAGAGCGCAGCTGATACTGCCACTTATCATGTTAGCATGGAATGAGGATGAATTGAAACGTCAGAAGGTGAAGAAATATGAGGACATGGTCAATGTTGACTGATTAAGCCCAAGCCCATTACTGGCAGCAGTCTGACAATTCCATTCATCAATGGCTACCAACTTCTCCTCTGCAGAGGTGGCGATTTATATGTCTCCCCCCAGTTGGCACCTGAGGCTATTGGTTGCCTTCTCCTGCAAGGCATGTCTTGTGTAATTGTCTGGATAACTTAGCAGTCATGGTTGGACAGTATTGAAGATTTACAATCAGTGGCCACTTTATTAGGTACAGGATGTGAAAATGTGCTCTTCCACTTCAAGGTTCAATGTTTTGTGCGTTCAGAGATGTTCTTCTCCACACCATGGCTGTACTGCATGGTTATTTGAGATAATCTCACCTTCCTGTCAGCCTGAACCAATCTGGCCATTCTCCCATGACCTCTCTCATTAACAAGGCATAATCATCCACAGAACAGCTGCTCACTGGATTTTATGTTTGCTTTTCATAACATTCTCTGTAAACCCATGGTAAACTGCTGTGCATGAAAATCTCAGAAGATCAGCAGTTTTTGAGATACTCAACCCACCTTGTCTGACACCAACAATCATTCCACTGTCAAGTTTCCTTAGATCACGTCTCTTCTCCATTCTTATTTTTGGTCTGAACAACAACTGTAGCTTTTGACCATGTCTGCATGTTTTTTTTTGCACTAAGTTGCTGCACATGATTGGCTGATTGGCTTAACCAGCAGGTGTACGGGTGTACCTAATAAAGAGGCTGCTGAGTGAAGGTGTAAAGTTTATGGCTGAGCTATACATGCAAAATTGCAACACCACATCTGAAAGTCTGAGAGCTGATGGTCAGACGTGGACAGACACAGAACTTCTTGCAGCCTTACATCCAGTTAATTGAGCCTGGATTCCTAGCACTGCTGTCTGTAGCTGGTGGCTCCCTCTATGGATTGCTTGATTGAGTCAACTACAATATCATTTGCAGATAGAGGACATCTCAACTCCTTTCCTCCCATTCGAGTTTCCAGAATGCTTTTTTTCTGCCACGGCATTCCATTCTTCACTATTTCCTCAGTCAGTCTCACTTCTCACAGGATGACAAGTCACAGCTGGAATACAACATTCATTGTGGAGCTGCAGTAGTGGGAGTTGGTATTAACTGGGACTGACTACCTTCTGATATTAGCTCCTGCTGATGGATTCAGTAATGAAGCGTAGCATGGTGAGCACTGAAATCAGCACACAGTGTGAAGTCAGTGAGCTATCTGCATCACACTTAATGGTCCAGGGTTAGTCACTTATCACAACACTGATTATCTGAGGATGGTGGGGAGGGGGGTGTTATCAAATTTAGCCTCATTGTTTTTAACCTCTGACGTCATCCGCCCATTCTCTTCCCGCATTTTCAAGGAAAAGGGATTTTTTTGTAAATTCTTTTTAACGTAAGTACTTTGTGTAACACTGTAAGAGGAAGTTGAAAGACATTGCAAAATCAGGGCGAATATGCAACGGGTGCAGGTGAGGTTACAACAATGGCTTGAGAGAGTGTGAAACCAACTAATAATTTAACTCCCTTCTTAGATTCATCTTTCAATCTTTCCATAACCTCCTCCATCACTTCAGCTCACTGAGATCACAGCACATTTTCCAGTCTCATTGAGCTCTGACTTTGTGAAGCAATTATTTCCTTTAATTAAAATGCCTTCAGCTTCCTGCTTCACAAGCAAGTTTTCCTACTGTATATCTCCCCATCTTTTTGATTCTCTATATTTCTTAAAATGACTTTCTTTGGACAAGCCCCATTGCTTAACTACCTATTCCTTTATGTGGCCTCTTCAATTTTTAGAACACAGAATATAGACTAATGATGCACAGTAAAGGCCCTTCAGCCCACAATGTAGTGCTAACATTTGATCCTACTCCAAAATCAATTTAACCAACTAGCTCTCCATTTTTCTTTCATCCATGTGCCTATCTAAGAGTCTCCTATATCTTCCTAATGTACCTGCCTCTACCATCACCATTGGTAGTTACCAACCTCTGTGTAAAAAAGTACTCCTGACATCCCCCTTCTCCTTTGTCATTGTTGCCCTGGGAGGAAGGCGCTGGCTGTCAACTCCATCTATGCATCTTTTCATCTTATGCATCTCTATCAAGTCACCTCTTTTGCTCCAAACAGAAAACTCTCAGCTCAGTCAACCTTTCCTCATGATCTCTAATCTAGCCAGCATCCCGGTAAATCTTCTCTGCACCCTCTCTAAAGCTTCCAGATTCTTCTTTTAACAAGGTGACCTAATATTTATATCCAGATTTTTATAGAACTACAACATAACCTACTGGCTCTTGAACTCAATAGCCTGACAAAGGAAAGTCAACACACCATACCTTCTTAACCATCCTATTAGTTTGTGTGGCAAATTTGAATGGTCTATGGATGTGCATCCCAAGATCCCTCTGTTCTGCCATACTGTTAAAAATCCTCCTATTTGCCTTTTACTCTGCCTTCAGATGTGACCTTCCAAAATATATCTCTTCACATCTGTGGATTGAATTCCACCTGCCACTTCTCAGCCCAGTTCTGCATCCTATCATTGTCCCATTATAACCTACAGCAACTTTATACACTGTTGACAACACCACCAACTCTTATGACATCTGCAAACTTACTAAGCCACCCTTCCACTTTCTCATCCAAATCATTTATAAAATGCACCAGGAGAAAGGGGCCCAGAACAGATTCCTGCAGAACACCACTAGTCATGGAAGATAATCATATTTAATTTTATGATAATCACCCCAATGAAATATTTGGGGTTTTTTTTGTGTTGCGGGTGCTACCTAAATTCAAGATTTGAGTGTTGTCCTTGCATAGTTAAGGTACTGCTTTTAATTAGCTAAAACCAGAGTAGCCAGCATGGACACTGATGAACCATTTCATTGTTTAACTCCCTTAAAGATTGGTGCTATTTTCAGCAGTGGGACGTATTCCAGGTCCAGTGATATATCTCAGTCAAAATGCTGGTCAGTCTCCAACTCTGCCTTGTGTTATATATTCACTTATATTTTGACCCTAATGGGTTGCTGTCAAGCTTCCCTGTGTGTTATGTATTAAATGTAATGGGTCATTCTGGGTAGACGAGTAAAGTTTGTTCCACACTTCTCAATCTCTCATGTGTGTTAGTCACGGCCACCCGACTTCCCAGTACCACACACATAACAACCGGCAATGACCATATAACATATAACCATATAACAATCACAGCACGGAAACAGGCCGTCTCGGCCCTTCTAGTCTGTGCCGAACTCTTAATCTCACCTAGTCCCACCTACCCGCACTCAGCCCATTACCCTCCACTCCTTTCCTGTCCATATACCTATCCAATTTTACCTTAAATGACACAACTGAAGTGACAATGAGGTGACAAGTCTTCACACAATATTCCCTTTGGCAAGTAAAGTACATGTGCAATGCTGGCAGTGTACGGCTGTGTAATGTGGGTGATTGAAAAGAAGATGTCATGTAAAACAGCCACGGAGAGTGTGGTGAGTGAAGAGCCTGGGGGCAGAGAATGAGAATGGATGGTTAAATAAAACAAATTAGAGAGGATAGAGATAAATAAGACTAGTTAATTTTTCTGGAATGGATTGTGTTTGAAAATAGTGACAATATTTGGAAGTATGGGGCCACATGATGAGACAGCAGAGCAATTATGTTCATACACCTAAAGCTTTGAATGTTTTCCACTGGCAAATCAAGTCTCAGATGATATTCCTGTTCCACCTTCTCTGACTGTGATGGGTACAAAAATAAAGCAATCTGCTAGGCCTGGTGATAAGCCGTATGAGGACAAAGTTAAAGTTTTAAAGGACTACATTTAAACCTTTGATTATTGCTGAGAGGTTTAAATTTCAGTGAATGAAGCAAGAGGAAGGCAAGTCTGTTTCACAGTGACTTTACATCACTCTGTCGTTGAATCTTTGCATGTTTTACCTGTTTCATGACACAAAGACGGCTGTCAGAAGAACTAGTGGCTGGATGGGGCCACAGTGAGGATGCAGGTGGACACGGGTGTTGCTGTTTCACTGACATCAGAGACAGTTTACAAGGAGAAATTGCAGCAACTCACCCCAGAAGTTGCAAGGTTGACTTTGAAGCCTTATACTGGTGAAGTTGTTTCAGTGAGGGGAGTAGTACATGTTACAGTGGAGATTAACGAATAAAGAAACCTGCACTGTACATTGTTAAAGGTAAATATCCGGTGCTTCTAGACCGCTCGTGGTTGAAGCAGCTCAAGCTCAACTGGCACGAAGAGCACTTAATTGGTGGGAACACTGGTCTACAAGGCCTATCGAAGAAACACGCAGAAGAATTCAACCAGGAACTGGGCAAAATGGAAGGAACCACTGTTAAGCTGGCTGTTAAGCCCAACACAACGCCCAAATGCCAGAAGGAAAGACCCATTCCATATGCCCTCAAGCCACAGGCAGAGGAGGAATTGGAGAATCTAGTTCAGAATGAAGTATTGGAACCAACGTGTGTAAGTAGATGGGCAATGCCAGTGGTTTCTCTCCTAAAAATGGATGGGTCTTTAAGGCTTGGAGGAGATTTCAATAAATTTCAAAGAATGAATGACAGTTAAAACATTAGAACCCCAACCCCCCCTCAACTCCCCCTCCACACACACAAGCAGCAGCAAAGCAATGACCCCCCAACAGTAAAAAAGCATCGGCGCTCTCCACTGAGCACTCAAGTGTGCAGCAAAGCATCAATAAAGACACAGACTTGCAGTACCCCAAAGACTACTCACTCATCCGGTAATTCAACATACCACAGGCTCTCTCTCTCCCTAACAAGGGATGTCCCCATTTCACAGCGAGAGGGGAGACATAACAAACAACTTGCTGACTTACAATGTTAAAAGCCTGTTATGTCGCTTTTTCTGAGCTATCCATCCAGAGAGTTGGCACCAAAAAGGTGCTGCTCTCCAGATACACAACCCCCCCGGAAGCTAACCTCCTGCTCCTGATGTTCAGTGTTCTCCTGTGATGCTTCAGTCAGGGGCATGAGCCTAGAAACAGCATGTAGCCAGAGCTACGAAATCCTGGAACCCTGATGGCGCGCTCGTCTTCCAGGCCGCATCCTTGGGGTATCAAAAAACAGCCGGTTGTGAGGACCTGAGAGCGGGTCCCATTCCCACAAAGAACCAAAGTCAGAGTCTAACTCCAGGTCAGGGTCTTTAAAAGGACCCCCACAACCCCAAAAAAGGAAAAAAAGAGATAGCAAAGGTAGAACTAGAGCTGTCTCCGAAGATACAAGCAAACGAGTCATCATTTAGCGCCACCTTGACTTCACCCCGCCTCCAGTCAAAAGTTCAAATTAACTGTTAACCCAGTTCTTACTGCCAAACAATATCCTCTTGATGATGTTTTAGACTTTTAATAAGATTGACTTGTGGCAAGAGTATCTGCAGATGGATGTGGAGCCAGAGTCCCAGGATAGGTTGACCACAGTGACTCACAAGGGAAAGTCCAGGTGCTGAAGGTTTCCATTTGGCATCATCTTGGCTCCTGCACTTTTCAGCAAGCAATGGACCAGATCCTGAGCGGGTTGGCAGGGCTGCAATGATAGTTGGATGACCGACTATTTACTGGGAAAAATGAGTGTGAGCACCTACAAGCCCTAGATGCTACACTACAAAGATTCAAGGAATATGGGCTAAGGGTCTGGGAGGACAAGTACGTATTCTTTCGATCTTTGATTGAATACCTGGGCCATGTGATTGACAGCTCAGGGCTTCACAAGGTACCATTGAAGATGACGGCAATTGTGGAGGCTCCATCACTACAGAATGGAAGTCAATTAAGATCTTTCTTAGGATTACAAACATGCTATGTAAAATTTATTCCTAATCTAGCTAGCATGCTGAAACCACTTCATGAGCTTTTAAATAAATCAACACATGGACAGTGGACAGATCACTGTGAAGTGGCTTTTAAAAAGGCCAATATAACTTTGTCACAATCTGAAACACTCAAACACTTCAACCTGTTATTGCCCATACAGTTGGCCTGCAACACATCACCCTATGATGAGGGGTCAATTATCTCACACATCATGCCTTTGGATAAGTAGCGTCCAATCACTTTCACAATAAGGACATTAAGCAAGACAGAAAGCCAGTATGCCCGGATAGAGTGGGAAGTACTTGCAATTGTTTTGGAGATGAGGTTCCATCAATTTTTCTTTGGTCGATGATAAACATTATTGCCAGGTCATTGCATCTGTTTTTGGTCAGCATGCCAGCTTTCTTCCATAGCTGCTAGTCAAATGCAGCATTGGACTCTGTTAATAAAGTGCAGGATGTCTGAATGCTAATGGGCTGTCTGGACTTCCCTTAGCTGTGACAGCTCCAGAACCATCCTTGAAAGTGATCTTCTATTTCAAGGAAATGTAGCTCAGATAACTGTGGCACAAGTCCAGAAGCACATGCAGCTCACTGTGGTGTGGCGCGTGTGAAAGAAATAACATGCAGCTACTTCTGGTGGCCAGGAGTGGATATCCCATTGAAGAGCAGGCCAAAGCATGCTCACATTGTCAGCAGGTGAGCATGTTCCTCAACTTGCTCCTTTGCATCCATGGGAATGGCCTGAAGAACCATAGAAGAGGATTCATGTAGGTTCTGCAGGACCTGTAGAAAGCCATATGTTCTTGGTCATAGTGGACATATCCTCCAAATGGCCTGAGGTTGCCATCATGAAGAGCACTACATCTAAAAAATGCATTGAGGAGCTACATTCCCCCTTTAGCTACTTTGGGCCTTCCTAAATAGCTTATAAGTGACAATGGCCCAGAACTCCTGTCTGAAGACTTCAAGGCATTTGTGGAAGCAAATGGTATTCAACACATCAAGTCAGCAACATATTATCCAGTCACTAATGGCCTTGCTGCTCGATTTGTACAAACATTGAAACAAACCCTCAAGACTTCAGTGGGAAGTGGATCCTTCATTAGCGTCCTAGCACTTACTTGCTGACATACTGCAACACACCTCACGCCACCACCAAAATGGCTCCAGCTGAAAAGACAGCTTCGGACAAGGCTTGACCTGCTTAGACCCCCAGACACAAAACAGGTTGTGTGAAATGAACTGAAAACCCAACCAGAGAGACATGCCAAAGCAAAGTACAGAAGTCTCACAGCAGAAGGGAGAATACATGCTAGGAACTATGTCTCTGGAACAAAGTAGATACCAGTGATGGTGATGGCACAAACTGGTTCTATCTCATACACAACATCTGGAGAAGGCATGTTGATCAGGGGATGCCAACTTCTAAGGCTACTGAAAACCAGCGCAAACTGACCAATCCAGATCCAGTTATAGAATTGGGACAGGATTCTGAGACAACTGCAGAACCTGTGTTAAGATCAAATGACAGAGCCAGTGCTCCCCATTTTCTGAGATGCCCCCTATTGACAATGCAGCACCCAAGCCAAGATCTATACGAAGACCACAGAGATTGGTGTCATCCCCAGGTTGTTAGTACCCGCACAGACAGACAGGCTGCCTCCAGACAGATTGAATCTGGACGTAGCTTGGAAAATACGTAGATAGGGCGGTTACTCGTTGGGTTGAGTTGTTCTCCCATCTTGGCAATTCATTTACAAATGTTTTGTCACCATAAGAGGAGACATCATCCATGTGCTGTTCACTTGTGATTGAATCTCTCGTGACTAATCCTCAGTACATGGGGCAGAATAATCCCCAGAGTTATGTCTGGGAATACAGGCAGTCTACCTTCTTTCCCTAGGTGAGTAAAACATTATTTTTGTTCTTAGTTGAATTTGGGAATGGTCCATTGAATGTTAATAGTTCAGCAGCCAGTCTGTGTATGCGAAGGGGAAGAAACCGTTAAAATAAAGGGGGGGAACAACTTACAAATTCATGTTTTTTTTCAACTTTGCAGGTTGTTGTCAAGCTTCCTCGTGTGTTCCATACTGAACGTAATGTAAGAGGGCATTCTGGGTAGATGACTTACAAGTAAAATAAACAGCAGCATGTTTGCTCCCCCCCCCCCCCCCCATCTCTCTGTCTCTTGTGTGTGATATTCACGGCCACCCGGCTTCCCAGTACCACGAACATAACACCTTGGAGCATTCCGGATCTCTCCAGCTCAGGTTTCATCTCACAAAAATCTGGCAAGGATATTAACACCATAAAGGTGTGAAATACTGGTTCCAAACAAATTCCACTTAGTAACCTCCCATGGAATTAGACAAAAATCAAAAGAGTTTGAACCTTATGAGTTAACAGTAATTACATCAGAAATACTTCCTGTGCATCATAACTCACCACTAAATGACCGTACCTAGGAAACTGGAAGACATCACCCACAGACTCACTCTATATAATCCAATCACAGTAGAGATAATACCAAAAATAACAAAGCAAAAGAACAAAACAATCTAAATATGAAATAATGTTTCAGTAAGTTAAGACATAAATAGCAATATCTAAGTAGAGCTGTCAAACATCAGGTGACACACACTAAAAATGTTTATTTTCAAATGTAAAACAGTTAATTAATCTTGTCTGAATTGACACGTATTATTTAGAAACATGTTTTATATTACATATTTTTGAATTATAAAGCATATTTAATAGATTTATATTTATATTTTTAATAAGCCAGTAGAAATTAGTTTTGAGCCCTTGACTGTTACGTATCATGCAGAATTACAGTTATTTACACCTTAATAATATAGAGCATCTGAGTAATGTGACATGTATAGAAGAAACCTAATTCCATGGAATAATACTCCCTCAAGCATTTTTTTGTCTGTTTGCCAGTTCTGCTGTAATGAAGAACACAATAGAGTTCATGTGTAATTTTAAGAAAGCGTGGGAAACATGAAGTTTTAATTGGTTATTATCAATTGTGCTACATAAAGTATGGTTTCATTCTATGAATATTAGATCTATGATTCTTATACCTTCATAAATATAGAATAAAGAAGTAAATAATATTTGGTTTCAAGGTTAAAAAGCCTTTAAAATATACTGTATTCCCATGTAAACTAAAACAGTGATTAATTCATTCTTATTCCAGAACTGTTGAGCCATTCAATGTATTTTAAATAAAACTTAAAATAGTAGTGTTCAGCTGTAAGTTCAAAGCATGCCATGGGTGAAACAAAATATATGAGAAATGTGAAATACTGTAAATAAATGAAGGAAAAGATCTCCAAATGTACTTTTAACTTCTATTTGCATACAGTGGACTGAATATCAAATGTACTCACGTACTTTGAGGAAAATGTCATTAAAGTGTTTTTATTGTGATGTGATATCAAGAGACTACTTTTTAGATGTATGTGAATGTAAACTGGTCACAAACAGAAAGCGACCAGTTTGAATTTATATAGATGTGAATAATCTATGCAAGATTGACCTTGTAAAGTTCATGCATAAGAGTTGTGGCAGTTGCACATTTTCCTGACTTCGGGTAAGTGCACGGTAAGCTTGTAGATTACTTTATCGTGTCAGCAGGGGTTCATTTTCAGTAGACATCAACGATTCAAGTTTGATTGCATTTCTTAACAAAAAGTTAACTCCGTTTTTGAAAGAGAGCTGTAATTGGCTGCAACAAGCAATGGAAATCATTCTGGACGTAATTGTGACTTGCTGCGGGAAGAGATGATCTCATGGCTTTCGGCTAGAGCACTGGAAGAGATGAAATGGAACAAAGAGTTCCTCTTTCCGCAGGGGCCAGGATGATGAAAGTCCAGTCAGATGATGAAAATACAATGGAAAGAAACCATTTTAGATATGAAAGTAAAGAATGTAATCTCAAAGAAACACAGCAAAACTCACCAAACATTAATGACACTGACATATGGCTGAAGTCAGACTATGCCTTAAAATACCCTTGCCTCACAATGCACACCACCAGACTCACTGGATGCTCGATGCATCTCACCTACCAAAAGTCCAATTATAAATCCAACTAGGGACATGCTATTCATTGTCCCACCACACGGTCACACTTTCACTACCACTGAAAGCTTCACACTCACATCCCATAGCTTGTACACTCCGTTCAACAAGGGGAACTGGATCACCCAACTACTCTTGAACAAATAACTCCTCTCATGAAGAAGGTGCTGGACAACAAGAGCAACAAAACTGTGGGTGAAGCCATTGGCAATGGTGATGGAAAGGAACTACATATGGCAGCAAGGCCTTTCTACTACCTGCTTCCATAGTACTCCAGTTGGGAGTATGGTACGACAAAGGCAATGGGTCATTTAAGACGACAAAAAGTTCTATTTTGTCCTTATTCTTACAATCTACTTTCCACCTCTTCACAAATTTCTGAAACTTATAAGCTGCCAGCAGATGAAAGTGTGCACCTGTTATTTTGCCCTTTCAGATTGCCAAGACCATCAAATCCTGGCCAGGCTGAAGGGGAAGAGAATGAAGATGGTATAACACTGTCACTCGATTTGACACTCAAAACTACCAGCCTAGATAAAGATAACCTTGGAGGTTGCATGAGTGACAAGGTTGTCAGGGTGCAACAGTATGCCTGAATGGCCCATATCCAGGACTATTGAAAGAGTGTAGTCAGCTTCCCAGAGTGGTGTGCAGGATATCATCTTCAACTTGCTACACGTCAAGCCATTAAGTGAATGGGCTGCAGCAGGGGAAGACCACAACTATACAGGGTGTATGTGTTTCATCCAGCTGCAATACACTCCCTCAGTACCACACCAAGATACCAGCAAGACTTCGGGCTAACTCTTTGTACTGAGGTGTTGAAGTAACAATCCTCGGACTCAAAGTTACCTGTGGTACCACTGAGCTTCAGTGATCCAAAAATAAAATTGATCTTCTCCCAAAACAATGTTACTGCAAAGGCATTATGAAATTCAAAATCTGCAGATGCTGAAAACCTAAAATAAAACCAGAAACTGCTGAAAACAGTCAGAAGGTCAAGCAGCATCTGTGGATGGGGAAACACAGTTAACATTTCAGGTCAGAAACCCATCATCAGAACTAAAATTTATTACCAGGGGAATTGCCTCCAATTTGAATTGTATAAGCCTTTCTATAATTGATATTGTGTAAAATAATTCCACTGAAACTAAAACTGAACCAAAAATAAAATCTGATAATAAGATTTGTTTATTTTAACAGGAATGGGTTAGTTGAAAATATTACATATGTTGAGCTAGGATTTCATCTAATTTGCTGTTTTTATCATATAACCCTCTGCAGCCAACTTTAGCCTTGCTTATTGGAACTTTCATACCAGTGATGATGTACCAGTCAGAATATTCTCCAAGTGCATTTCTGTAGAGATTTCTAGAGATTCTGGTGACATACCAAATCTCCTGAAACTCATTAATGAAGTATCGCCACTGGCATGCCTTGTTTGTAATTGCATCAATTGTCAGAGTAGATCCTCTGAGATGGTGACACCTTGGAACTTGAAGCTCCTCACATTTTCCACTGCTGATCCCTGAATGAGGACTGGTGTATTGCATGGTGAGGGCACTCGTAAAGGACTCTTGCTTTATTAATGTTGGGTATAAGACTCATCTTCTCTTGTAGCTTGACTACTATTATCTCTTGGACACAAGAGATTCTGCAGTTGCTGGAAGTCTAGAGTAACACACACAGAATACTGGAGGGTCTCAGCAGGTCAGGCAGTATCCATGAAGAGGAATAAAAAGTCTGCACTTCAGGCTGAGAGCCTCCTTCGGGCCTGGAAAGGAAGGGAGAAGAAGGCAGAATAAGAAGGTGGGGGGAGGGAAGGAGTACAAGTTAGACAGTGATAGGTGAAGCCAGGTGAGGAGGAAAGCAAGTGGAGGGGGATAAAAGTGAGAAACTAGGAGGTGATGGGTGGAAAAGTTGAAGGGTCTTCTTTACCTCCCTTCTCTTTGATGCTCTGAATAGGTCCTTACTTAAGACCTTTGCAGAAGAACTTGTGTGATCATGCACTCTGGCTCTTGAAGATGTCCTCAATGGTGGGGTGGGTTATAACCCTCTGCAGCCTCTTGCGATCCTGTACATTGGAGGCTGAATATTGACCAGTGATGCAACCAGTTAGAATGGCCTCCACAGTACGTTTTCAGAAGTTTGCAGGAGTCTTGCTGATATACAAAATCTCCTCAAACTCCCAATGAAGTAGAGCTCTGTTGGCTTGCCTTCTTTCAGATTGCATCAACGTTTGCAGTTCAGGATAGATCTTCTGAGATATTGACACCCAGGAACTTGAAGCTGTTTACCCTTTCCACTGCTGATCTCTCAGTGAGGATTGGTAAATTTTCTCCCAAGAGAAAAATCAATTCCTTGGTCTCGATGACATTATGAAGTTATTGTTGCAACACCACTCAACCAACTGATATATCTCACTCCTGCAACCTCCTTCTTGTCATCTGAGTTTCTGCAAACAACAGTGGTGTCAACAGAACAGTAGGCTAAGCACACATCCTTGAGGTGTGCATTTGTTAATTGTCATTGAGGAGGAGATGCTATAACTGATCTGCCATGACTGTGGTCTTCCTATAAGGAAGTTGAGCATCCTGTTAAAGAGGGATGTACAAAGGCCAGTGGTTTAAAACGTATCAAATTAATTACCAAATGGATGTCAAAAATTCATAAAGGCTTACTCAGCAGTGCAAGGGGACTCTCTATAATATAGAAAGATATGAGAAGCACCTACCTACAGGTCATACAACATATGGACCTGAAAATATATTGTTATTTTATTGAGGATCACATACACATCAATTCAAGTCCATTGTTGATTGATTTGTCACAAAACCTCTTTCAAATAATAATCACCCACCTCTATCTATAGTTCTGTTACTCCGAAAACAATATTTAATTACATCACAGTCATCTTATAACCATATAACAATTACAGCACGGAAACAGGCCATCTCAGCTCTTCTAGTCCATGTCGAATGCTTACTCTCACCTAATCCCACTCAACCCATAACCCTCCATTCCTTTCCTGTCCATATACCTATCCAATTTTACTTTAAATGACAATACCGAACCTGCCTCTACCACTTCTACTGGAAGCTCATTCCACACAGCTACCACTCTCTGAGTAAAGAAATTCCCCCTCATGTTACCCTTAAACTTTTGCCCCCTAACTCTCAACTCATGTCCTCTAGTTTGAATCTCCCATACCCTCAATGGAAAAAGCCTATCAACATCAACTCTATCTATCCCCCTCATCATTTTAAATACCTCTCTCCAGTCCCCCCTCAACCTTCTACACTCCAAAGACTAAAGACCTAACTTGCTCAACCTTTCCCTGTAATTTAGGTGCTGAAACCCAGGTAACATTCTAGTAAATCTTCTCTGTACTCTTTCTATTTTGTAGACATCTTTCCTATAACTCGGTGACCAGAACTGTACACAATACTCCAAATTCGGCCTCACCAATGCCTTGTACAATTTTAACATTACATCCCAACTTCTAAACTCAATGCTCTGATTTATAAAGACCAACATACCAAAAGCTTTCTTCACCACCCTATCCACATGAGATTCCACCTTTAGGGAACTATGCACCATTATTCCTAGATCACTCTGTTCTACTGCATTCTTCAATGCCCTACCATTTACCATGTATGTCCTATTTGGATTATTCCTACCAAAATGTAGCACCTCACATTTATCAGCATTAAACTCCATCTGCCATCATTCAGCCCACTCCTCTAACTGGCCTAAATCTCTCTGCAAACTTTGAAAACCTACTTCATTATCTTCTTTAATGATTTACCTGCTCACTTTTCTACATTAAGGCTAACATCAGTATTTTCTTTTTCTTAGAAGGCAGCTTTTAAATAATAAAGTTCTCACTTTCAAATCATGGCTTCTCTCCTTCATCCTTCTAATATTTCTGAAAACATTTTACTTACCTTGATAACTCTAGTATCAGTCAAAATCTTCATTGCCACTACTTCCTCAGTCACCTAGCCCCAGTACACTGGGACATCACACCTACTCAACTTTATCATCTTTTCCTTTTCAGCAACTCCTTACATTTTTAGATAACAACTGCTCTGCAGTCCCAACCTAAAATTCTTTTCCCTCATCATCCAGTATCTTCTGAAAAAAATAATATATTTTGTATTTAATATATATTATTAACTAACTAGTGGCCAAGTTATTCACTGTTGGAGACCCAACTTCTGACTTACTCTTGTAACTTCGGATTTCTTTACATGGATGAAAGAGAAACAGAAGATGTTGGAAACACTTGGCAGGTCAGACAGACTGTGTGGGAAGGGAAACAGTTAATATTTTGGGTTAGGAACTCTTTGTTAGATCCTGGACTGGACCCTTTGGCTAGTCCAGTTGAGTTTCAATGGTGTATTATGATTAGGGTTATATGGGACTGAATGATGGTAATGTTACAGGATGTTAAGGGGAGTGTTTAGATTCTCACTTGCTGCTGATGGATGTCGTTTGGCACCTTGGTGACATGAATGTTACATTCATTGACAGCATAACCTGAATATTGTCTATCTGTACTACATGCAGGCATGGACTGCAACAATTTGGTGGTGTTCTGAATCATCATCAACAAATATACCCACTTCTAACCTTATGTTAGAAGGAAGGTCGATGATGAAGCAGTTAGAGGTGTTTAGGCCTAGCAGAAGTCCGGAGGGACTCCTGTAGTCCTAAACTGAGATGATCTCCAATAACTACAAGTATTTTCCTTCAGATGAACTATGATTCCAATGACAAGAACTTTTTTTTTCACTATTAATGACCAATAACTTTAGATGCCCAATTAAAATCTTCTTCGATGTCAAGGGCAGTAATTTGCACTTTATCACTAGAGTTCAGCATATTGTGCTACATTTGAACCAAGACCTTGATGAGGTCTGCAATCTAGTGATCTGCTCAGACTCAAATGCATATCAGTGAGTAGGTTTAACAGGAAAAAAGTTGATTCTTGATATGGCATCTGTTCTGCCCTGTGACCTCAGGAAATTGTTGAGTTGTGGACACTGCTCAGCACATCATGGAAACCAGCCTCCTCTCCAGTGACTCTGTCTACACTTCTCATTGCCTCAGTAAAGCAACCAGCATAATCAAAGACCCCACCCAGCTGGACATTTTCTCTTCTCCCTCCTCAGGCAGAAAATACAAAAGCCTGAAAGCATGTGCCACCCGGCTCAAGGCCATTTTCTACCATGCTGTTGGAAGACTATGGAATGATTTCCTAGTACAAGAAGATGAACTCTTAACCTCACAGTGTACCTTATTGTGACCTTACACCTTAATGTCTATCTGCACTGCACTTTCTCTATATTGTAACATTTTATTCTGCATTCTGTTTTTGCTTTGCCTGTACTACCTCAATGCACTGTTTTAATGAATTGATCCATGTACATGGTATTCAAGGCAAGTTTTTCACTGTACCTTGGTATATGTGACAAGAATAAACCAATTTATTTAACTGCATTTTTTTTGATGATGATTAAGAGCAGGCTGAGTGGTCAATGATAACCAAGATTGGATTTGTCCTGCCCTCTGTTAACCCTACGATATACCATGGGAATTTTCCACATTGTCAGAGAGATGTCAGTGTTCTAACTGTATTGGAACAGGTTGGCTGGAAGCACAGCTGGCTCCAAAGCACAAGACTTCAGTAGAACAGCTAGCATATTATTTGGTCCCACAGGCTTGCTTCAATTCATTTGTTTATGTTGTTCCAAGAAGTGAAACGAATTGACTGAAGACTGATTTCTGTGCTGCTCTTAATCTTAGGAGAAGCCAGTATAGATTGGGCGATCAGCACCTCTGGCTGAATAAGGTTTGCAAATGCTTCAGCCTTGTCTTCAGCACTCACGTACTGCGCACTCCCATCAGTGAGGATGGAGGTGTGCTTTCTATCATCTGTTAATTGTTCTCCACCATTCACAAGCACACATGATGGGATTGCACAGGTTTGATCTGACCCATTGCTTGTGCATTCACTTTGCTCATCTTTTTCCAGGCTGTTTTGCTGTTTAGCACACAGGTAGCCCTGTGTTGCGGTCTCATCATTTTAGGGTATTCCTAGTGCTTTTCTCCATAAACCCTTCTGCACATCTCATTTAATCAGAGATGATCGCTGACTTGGCAGTGGCTGTAGAGCAAGGAACATACTAACTGACCCATGGGGTTGCATATTGGCACACTGCATGTTCCTGCATTTTCTCTTGGTCCACAGTGCCGCAGAGACACCCGATTTTGAGCTGCCACATCTGTTCTGTGCCTGTTTCGCAAAGCATGATGGAGGTGAGAAAACAGCACTCAGTTTCAACAAGGATTGCAGGGTGGCCCTTACCCCAGTGCAGCCTTGGGTAAACTGAGGATGAGATCAAGTATGCCATGTGTTGGTTCATTCAGTATCTACCGCAGATCTCATCTGTCAGCTACATCATTCAAAGTTCAAGGTTAAATTTATATCAAAGTACAGATTATATACATCACCATATACAACCCTGAGATTTGTATCTTTGTGAACATTCACAGTAAATACAACAAACATACAGAATCAATGAATCTGGATAGAGAAGAAAACAATGTGGAAAAGATAACAAACTGTGCAAATACAGAAAGAAAGAAAAAAGTAAAATAATAATATAATAAATGAATAAGCAATAAATATTGAGGACATGAGATGAAGAGTCCTTGACAGTGAGTTCATAGGTTGTAGGAACAGTTGAATGATGGACAATGGTTCCTGATGGTTGAGGTTCCTGAACCTGTTGGTGAGGGCCCTGAGGCTCCTGTACCTTCTCCCTGATGGTAACAGTGAGAAGACAGTATGACCTGGATGGTGGGGATGCCTGATGATGGATGCTGCTTTCCTGCAGCAGCACTCCTTGGAGATGTGCTCGGTGGCGGGGAGCACTTTACCTGTGATGAACTGGGCTGTATCCATGACTTTTTATAGGATTTTCCAATCAAGGGCATTGGTGTTTCCACACCAGGCTGTGATGCAAACAGTCAATATACTATCTATTGTGTCTGTGCACAGCCATATATCGATTAAATAAAAGCATGCGTGCAGGAGATGGCTTTAACTGGTGTATTCACATTGCAATGAGAGAGAGAACAATGCTCATGTGTAGACAACAGTGCATGCACAGACAACAGATCAATACGTACTGCTGGCGGGGGGGTGGGCCATTGTTCTAAAAGAAATAGATCCATACATTACACTTCCTCCCCCTTTAACTTAATCCAACATAATACTGTATTTGCACAAGACATTCAATTTCCCTTTCATAAACTCATATTCCAAATAAACATGCTTTCACAATAACACTCCATAAATAACTTCACAGTTCTAAAGATTCAGTCTTTTGGGTGACACTCCTGTTTCTTTCAGGATAGCGCCTCTGGACCTGTGGAGTGGCATCAGGTTTTTCAGTGTCTAGTCTAAGGCAATGTTCTTGGTTTCCTATGTCACGCTGCTGGTAGTGACATGATCATCACTGAGAGGTAAGTCCGGTGACTGTAATGTGTCAGTTTTGCTGGATGTAACTGACTCAGGCTTGTTCTTCGGTTGAGCATCCAGTATCTGGTCCACATGACGTCTCCATATCTGTTCTCCAACTTTCACTATGTACATCAGCATGAGGACTTCCTGTCCAATCTCAGCTCCTTGCTGCCTCAATGGCAATTGGTTGACCTGTTAATTCTGTACTTCCCTCCAGAGGTCTGGTTTCAGGAGGTCGATGTGAGATCTCAGATTCCTGCTCAGGAACAGCATTGCCGGTGTTTGATTTGTCATAGCATGAACAGCGTTCCAATACACAAAATGGAAGTTGTTCACATTGTGCTGTAGAGAAATGACTTCTTGAAGGTTTGCATAAACCTTTCAGCTAACCCATTCATTGCTGGGTAGTGAGGAGGTGACTTGAAGTGCCTGATGCCATTTTTCTTCATGAACAGTCGGAATTATTCTGACCTGTATTGTGGTCCGTTGTCATTCACGATGTGTTCTGGTAAGCCAGTTCTGGTGAAGATAGTCCTCAGAGCGGAGAGAGTCTTTGCTGAGGTGGTTGACTTCATTGGAATAACATCTAGACACTTTGAATGAGCATTCTCAGCAATCAGAAACACGGAGTCCATGAATGGCCCAGAAAAGTCAATATGTACTTTTTGCCATGGTGAAGATGGCTACTTTCCTGAGTGTAATAGTGCCATTAGTGGTGCACTTTGAATTTTTTGGCATCCAGAACAGCTTTTGGCCAAGCCTTTGTTCTTCTTACCTATTCCCTTCTCAAACAACTTTGCATTAGCTTTAAGCAGCTGTGACAGACCCTGGTTAGTGCTACCATTTGTGCTGTAGACCTGTGCTGATGCCACATTGAGAGCTTTGATTGAGTGCCAGATAGTTGAATTTTTCTCACCCATTCACATCTGAAAAGTGCTGGCCTTCCATTTTTCAAAATATAAAGCTCTAACTACATCATTTTTACCTTCAGTTTGCCTTTGGGAGACAGTTTTTCACCTGTGTAGGTCTGTAGCAACACTGAGGTCTTCTCTAATGGTAACTTAGAAAATAGTCTGTTGTAGTCAGCCTGTGAAATTATATACAAAGCTGACTCTGTGTCCAGCTCCACTTTCAGTTTTACACCAGACACATCCTTTGCGATCCATATGATTTTGTCAGCTGCTTCAGTAATACTATATAATTCTGTGAATGATAGCTCACCTTCGTCATACTCTGTGTTGTTTGCTTCATATTCGGTCACTTTATGCACTTGTTTAGTTTTGTCTATGAAATTCTTCACCCTGTGTAGTTTTTCTCTTTGGTTGAGCTTTTTATCTGCCTTGCTCATTCTCTCTGTGACACTCTCTGTAACATTCTCTTTGAACCAAAGGTCATTTGTATTATGGAAGGAGTTGCCACATTGATAACATTTTTGGCTTTTTTCACTTCTCATGGTAAACACTACAAACCCTCACCTAGAGTACGTTATATGCCTTTGCTAGTTTTCAAAGATCTTTCCAACACAGAAGAGCAGAGATTCATCATCTGAAAAAGGGCAGCAGTAGAAAATCAAGAGGTGGCTTTCTTGTCATACTTGACTTGGTGCCATGGACCATGCAGTCAAGATTTGAGTAACCAAAGGGTAATATAATTATTGGATGTAACATCACTCCATGATCATTAATGCAGTGCATCAAGCTATGTAAAATAATCTGTCCGTGAGGCAAATGACTATTCAACAGAGTTACATGTTAGTTAAGAAAAAAGAGAAATGATAACTCTATATGGCAAACCCAGAACAATTTTCAGAAGATGACACTACAGTACTTGATACCTTTCTGTCCTAGGAACTGATGCTATAAGACAATGCTCTGAACATCTGTGTAGATACTCGTCTATGTTGAAGTCTACTCGATGTAATTACAGTCCATCAAATGTCAAGTAATCCTATATCATGCATATTATAGGAAAACTTCATGCACATACTCATTCAGATTTCTGACAAATGAATAAGATGCACAGCAGAATTAAGGTTCATTGATATCCATCAGGTATCAAAACTACCTTACTTATAACCTGTGGCAATAGACAGACACATAGTGCGAATTTGATCCAGAACCTTGTTGTGGCTATTGTTTCATTAACTCAACAAAGAAAGTTGACAAACCCTATTTCAACTTCTCAGATACAATGTAAACAAATGACTGATGGGCTGTAATAATGCATGTAAGGGACTATTGTTCTTTACGAGGTGTTTGAGCTCAGTGCATCATGTTAAATTTTCAATGGCAACCCCAGGGCAAGCTACCTAATGCTAGTCTCACCTTTCAAAAATCATCAAAGAGGACCATTACTCTGAAGTCACAATAAAACACACATAATCACCTATAAAGTACCTTTTGTGTACACTTTAAAATCGGATAATATATTGACTTTGTAAAGGTTTAAAAGCCAATAGGCTGCCATGTTGACCTTTAAATTCTCCACCCATGAAAACTGAACTTCACCCAACAGATTTTGACAAAACACCCTTCCTCTACATTACTACTGTCATTTATTGACAGCTTGATGAAAGATATAGAAGGAAGTATTACTGTTGTCAAAATGTACAAAGAAATTTACAGTATATCATCCGCGATCATATTTCTCTTAGCACAGCAATTCACTGTAACCAAAGTTTGAAAGAAATTCCAGTGAATGTATTTAATTTCATAAAGTTCCTTTAGCCAGTAAAAGTAAATTGACACTGTTAGACTTGTTTTAACAAATACATACAAGGGTTTAAAAATAATGGTCTAAAGATAGACAATCATTCTAATACATATTGTTGCATAATGATAAATTTAGATTTTCTTTAATACTAATTTTTCTTCTCTACAGAACACCTGCAATAAATTCACTGAACTGAAAATGATCAGCAACTATTGACTCTCAATGCTTTTTCAGGTTTACTTACCAACACATATGGTTGTTGGTTAGATTCAGTGTTTATATTTTTAAAAGACTAACTAGGAAATATTGCAATAAAACCAAAGGATGGCAAAATTAACAAAGGAACCAATTTGTATTTGATTTATACTGGAGACAACGAACATAATACTTCCCGGTTAAATACGGATAAATTGATCTGATTCTTCAGATGCGCATCGTGCAACATTTTCTAAAGCTTACCCTCCTTTGACAGCTTCATGCTGCAGCTGCAGCTTTATGCTTTTACTACCAGTTCCAAAGCAGGCCAACTGAAGAGCTTATCCATTCTGGAAAACTGCAAAGCTTTGGAGAATTTCCCACACAGTAAGGGTCTCTCTTTGTGACATTTACAATGATAACCTTCCATAACAAAGTTGAGATATCTTTCCAAATTCCCATTTGAGCCTTGCTCAGTCATGATATCCTGGTCCTTATGGAAAGCATTAATTCCCCTTTCCTCACAATATTTTAAAAAATCATACTTTTCTACATTTCCTCTCAAAGTGACCAAGTTCATATTTCTCCATATTGCTCCCATCTTCCAATAGCAGTCTCTTTTATACATTGTTTTACAGACATTACTGCTCTGTTACATATCATTAGCAAACTTGCACAAATTACACAAGCAGCCCCATTATCCAAATCATTCATACTGATCTGAAACATTTGAACCCAGGCAAAGGACCGCTATACTCCACTGATTATAGCTGTCAATTTAAATAAAAGATGAATTCCATTTGGTGTGTGCTGTCTGTTAACCAATACTCCAATTAATTGAACCCCAGCTTTCTGTAGCAACTGCATGTGGGAACCTCATTGGATTTTTCTGAAAAAAATCCAAATATACCATATCCATTGTTACCCTTTAAATACCCTGCTAACTACAATATAAAACAAGCAATTATAACGACCCTTTCATATTCACAGGGATTCTATTCAATTTTATTAACCACGTCTTTCATGGTAGATTTTACATGTCTTCACTGAAATATAACTGGTAATCACCATAATAAATGTCATTTTTGGGAGATGTTAACTTAGGCTGAATTTTAGATCAGTTGATTTTTGGCATCCAGGCAAAATATACTTCTGAATTAAATTAGCTAATGTGTATATATATACATATACATACATACATTCACCTAATGGTGAGAACTGTAGACTATCCACTTCAAGTTCGAAATGTCTGTGCATTCAGAGATGCTCTTCTGCACACCAATGTTGGAACACACAATTTCTTGAGTTACTGTTGCCTTCCTGTCAGCTTGAACCAGTCTTGCCATTTTCCGCTGACCCCTGTCATTAACAAGACATTTTCTCGCTCAGAACTGCCACTCACTGATTTTTTTTTTTTGATTTTTGCACCATTCTCTGCAAGCACTAGCGACTGAAAATAATCCCACGAGACCACCCCGTCTTTTCACGGTAATAGTCACTTAGATCACATTTCTTCCTTATATTGACGATTGTTCTGAACAACAGAACCTCTTGACCATGTCTGAGTATTTTTATGCATTGAGTTGCCTGCACATGATTGGCTGATAAGATATTTGTATAAATGAGCAAGTGTACAGGTAGCCACTGAGTGTAAATATGTGTATGTAAGTAAACAAAACTCCTTCAATCATTTAGGACATAAATGAATGTAAAAAAAGATAAAAAATTAACTTTAGTATTTCTGCTTAGAATGTTACGAATGTGGAGCAACTCTGAGGGGCCGAAGGGTGCAAAGTCGCCCCCTCCATTTTGAGAATCGCAAGATTGCTATTATTTCAGGTCTGATACCCAGGAAATGAGAGAGATACACATCGTGTCAGTAATAAGAGAGAGACACAGGATAACAGAAAAGGCAGTTGTTATTGACAATGCAGGAATACACAAAAAGTGGAATGTCTCCTAACAAAAGCGGAACGGAACCACTGATTACTGCTATTGTCTCTTGGAGAAGGAATTGTGTATTGAGTACTGTACTATTCATTGAAACCCCTCAGGGGACGACCAGAGTGGTCTGGTTGAGGGATTGCATCATCCCAACCTGATTGACATCTGAGACCCCATGAGTGAGGATAAAAGTCGGGTCTGGGGAACACCCCTCAGACACACTAGGAGAAATGCTACAAGATCGGTGGGGGGCTTGTGTGTGTGTCCATCCTTGCCTGGGTGGCGAGTCCTCCGCGGAACGGTCTAGCTAAAGGACGGATACGGATCAAGATCGTAACAAGGAAAGTTGGCAAGTTTTTCTCTCTCTCTCTCTCTCTCTCTCTCTCTCTCTCTCCAACAATTGCCACATGGTGATCAGCAACGATGGCAGCCTGTATGAACTGAACTGAACTTTATATTCCATCAGACAATTCATTATCCCCTAGACAACGATAGAGCTTATTTCGCATTGATTATTATTATACCCGCACTTTTAGGTTTAGTATTGATGACGTATATTATCTGTATATTTGCATTGATATTATTTTTGTGTATTTTTACTAATAAATACTGTTAAAAATAGTATCATCAGACTTCAACGGCTATTCCTATCTTTGCTGGTAAGATACCCAGTTATGGGGTTTGTAACAAGAATAGGAGCCATAAATTCAAGGTTCAAGATTCAAGGTGTAACGTCATTTCCAGTACACAAGTGTAAAGGAGAATGAAATAATTGCAGCACAAAAAACACAATAAGATGAAGAACATAATAAAAAGAAAACACAATAAAAATAAATACATTGATTGTATGCCCACCAAGTGACACTGGGCACAGGGATGGCTGTACAAAAGGAAATGATAAAGTAGTGGTGGTGGGGGTGTGCAAGGGTTGGCTAATGGGTGGGGGTATTGATCAGCCTTACTGCTTGGGGAAGGTGACATTTTTGAGTCTGGTGGCCGTGGTGTGGATGTTTTGTCGCCTCCTCATTGATGGGAGTGGAGGAAAAAGTCCAAAAGCAGGGTGGGTGGTATCCCTCATGATGTAACTGACCCTTTTCCAGCATCCTTCTGTATGTATGATACAATGATCCATATTAATAGCCTAATTAAATCAATAAAGTTTATCATAGTGTGTAGCTTGGAAGAAAAGTTGCAGTTGATGGCATTCCCTGCTCTTGTCCTTGTGGTGGCTGGACCCTTCATCAGGACTTCTCACTGCACAGATTTATTGCTATGCTTATTCCTCTCCATAGGTGCTACCTGACCTGCTGTGTCCTTCTGCCATTTTCTGTGTGTTCAGGATTTCTAGCATTGCAGAATCTCTTGTGCTTAAGACTTTGCAAACCACTCACTGTTACTCACACCACTCCTTAGCAGCAGTGAGGGAGTAATCAGCAACTACTGTGCAGACTGGCTGTCCTAGTGTACACATTGGTCGTGTCAGATTTAGGCAAATGTCCAGCAATCGGGAGAACACAGCATACCACACATGTGATGGATTGAAAACGAATGAAAGTGACAACCCGTAACCGGGTCCTTTGCAAGCAATGCCAGCTTGATCATCAAGTTACTGATCTTGTAGATGGACAAAGAAGTTACTTAAGATATGTTACTTCAATTCTTGCTACAATAAGATCTGTTCTTCTTTTGATTAGATTTTGTTCATGCCAATACAGAAGATGTTAGGATGTATTTTTGTTCTTGAGCTTGCGAATTGTTCTCTTCTTGTTTTTTTAAGAAATAGATTTAGGATCAAAGCAAACTTATGCCAGATCTGGAGTTTGGAGAAATACCTCTGAAACTCCCAGTACCACTTTCATTTAAGAATATTTTAGGCTGATAACAAATAGTCTCAGTCTGCTTTTCCCTGGGACAGGCTGTGCCATTTGCCTCCGATCACATTAATTTTGAGCGAATTCTTCATGCAGGCATTAGTCTTCCTTCCAGATTCAAGCACCACCCGGCAACTTTTCGTTTCTTCTCTATGTCACAGCTGTAGTGTGGGGTGAGACCACTTGTGTCGTTGCCATTGCCCTTTCTGAATTACACACTTAGCAGGCCATGTCCAGCTTATAGATATTTAAACACACAAAAAGTATAGATCAGCAGATATTCTGTTCATCCAAACCCATTACCTACTGATTCAAGACGTGTCCATTAAGCGAAGTCCAATATGACACAAATAGTTTATTTTCTGACAATGGATCACATAGTTTATAATCCAATCAAACCCAAGATGTGGTTAAGAATTACATAGAGTTTAATCGTATGTTAATGCTTCATTGTCATCCTAACAGATTTGCAGCAAAAGGGGGAGGTTTGGAAGAATAAGGTTACTATACTTTTCAGTATGATTCATGCCATTGACCTCATACAAATGTATGTAATAAATTGAAATGTTTAGTATTGTTATTCTCCAGTTTATATTTTTAACTTGAATAAATATTGGAAGTACATAAAATAAACATTGATGAAGTTCTTTAAAATTTATAGCAATTTTTTATAGAATTGGTTGCTCCATGACTTTAATATCAGAAAGGCTGGGATCAACATGAAAGTTTATAATTGCATCATTACCAGCCCTGCATGTTTGGTATGATCATAACGTACATGTTCTTTAAAAAATAAAGTTTTAAGGACACTCATACGTGCTGCATTTGTAACAAGTGGATACAGCCAATAATGATTGCAGATAATGATTATCTGCAGTCATTAGAAATTTTGCTGACAATTATTGCATAGTAATAATTCTAGAGTACCTACACATTTTAACTCCGGAATCTTTGTCAAGACGGTAAATGATTGCAGTGATTATAGAAATACTGTTACAAAATAAGGCAGCTTTGAGCGAGGGAGTGATCTTGCAATTTGACAAAAATGCAGGAAATATATTGCTGGTAAAGTTTAAACTTGTAAGTTATATCTACATTCTATTCCCTTAACATTATTTTTAAACTTTAGGTCTCGTCATAATGCTGTGTCATAACCCATTTAAACTTTGTGATAGTAGATATACAGCTGTAGATCAGGTATTCACAGACTTCAAGGCTCATCATTTTTTATTTGAACTGTAGAACATTTCAAAAAGTGGTGCTAAACAATAAATTTCTTTTGCAAGTTATGCGTTACTGTACAGAATACTTGGCATCATTATTGCTATGTGTTTATCTAAAGCATTCACCAGTGAGTTTACCACTGACACTCTAGTGCTATTATGTCCATTTCTGCCTGTAGCTAGGGAGTTAATCTTTGTAAATTCTCTGATGCTTTCTGCCTCTCTGTATCAACAGAGAGATGAATGACAAAGCTGTGGTAAGCTAACTCGTTCAGCATTTCCTTTGAGATTTTACAGATTAAAACGTATATTTTTTAATATATCAAAACAAAATTACAAAATAGAATGTGTCTACAGTTTCATTACATTTTACAAAGCAGACAATATAAACATCACTGTACAAAAGTGAAATCATAATTTTCTGGAAGGGGTTGTTCTTTTCTTATCATAATCTCAATATCTTCATCACTTTTAAAAATAATATCACATTAAAAAACAATTTCACAGTAACATGAACAAACAACTTTCTTCCAAATGGTAAGCCCTGTATTACATAGCCACCAATGTATTTTATTTCACTTTAGTTCCTTAGTACTTCAGGACAGGTGATGTGTTCAAAGAGTAGAGCAGGCAATAAAGCACCTGAAAACAAACTTATATTTGATATCACCGCAGAACTATCATTTGGATAATGACTGGAAAAAATATCACATAATGAGTTAAATGATCAAAATTAGCAAGTAAATTGAAATATGAATATACATATCAAAATCATTAATTTACAAATTGATACTACATTTAATTTTATAAATGTGAATCTTGATGAAACTTTTGAAACACCTATTTTCTTTAAATTACTCTGTGCAGATTATGTGCTTTTAGAAGACTCTATAATTAAAACATGTGAAACATGCTTTGAGAAGAATACAAACAGGACTGTAATTATGACTTTGATGCCCTCATTCAGAGCATGCCCTCTTCCTATCTGTTATGAGTTCAAGTGGAAGTTCATTTGACCTGGAATGTTTTTCTGAAATTTCATCTGAGGGGATGTCAGGGGTAATTTGCATGGGATGAAATGCCGGCAGTGGCGGTAGAAGCGGATACAACAGGATCTTTTAAGAGCCTCTTAGATAGGCACTTAGAAATTCTAGGCAGTCTCTAGGGCGGAAGGGCCTGTAATGTGCTGTGAATTTCAATGTTCGATGTTCTATGTTCCAAGACTGGCAAGTCAAAACTCTTGGTGTGACATCAACAGGCAACGCAGCCCAAATGGTTGCACTGACCAGAGTCTGCACAGCTGCTTAATGCTAATATGAAGGTGTTTGAGAAAGGGATTGGCAAACTCGTAGGCATGAAGGCCTTTGAACTGTATGAAACAGCAACAGTAAGATTCCATAATTCACGTCCAGTGCCTTACACACTACGTCCTAAGGAGGATGGTGAACTGCAGAGCTTGGAGGTGTTTGGTGGAGCGAAAGGGTCACGGCCACTGAACTCGTGATCAAGAAAGGGAGGGCCAGAGCCATTCACCTAAGTGGGGATTTCAAGGTGAGCATCAAGGTGTGCTCTGTGCAAAATCCCCTGCACAAATCAAAGACATTTTTGCACCTTTGGCAGGCGGAGAAAGGTTTTCAAAGATTGACTTGTCATACATAAGCCTATCTGCAAATGGAGATTGAGGAATCAAGCAAGAAGTTCCTCAAAATCAGCGCTCACAAGGGACTGTTCCAGTATAATTGTCTTGTCTTTGGCGTTGTATCAGATCCAGCAATTTGGCAAAGAGCCATAAACCAAGTGCTCCAAGGTTTCCCAGGAACACAATGTTACCTTAATGACATCATTGTGACTGGGAAAAGCGATGAAGAGCACCTCCAGAAGCTTACCAGATTGGGTGAGTAAGGTCTGCTTACAAAGAGAGACAAATATGAGTTTTTCAAGAATGAAATCTCGTATTGTGGACATGTCATTGACAAGCATGGCTTATGTACGTCACAAGAGAAGACTGAAGCAGTGCATCAGGCATTCCAACTGGAAAATGTGTCACAACTTAGGTCATACTTAGGCCTGGTAAACTACTACATCAGTTTCTCCCAAACATTGTTACAGTGCCCCATCCATTGAATGCACTGTTACAGACAGGAGCGAAGTGGGGGTGGTCAGAAAGGTGTGAAAAAACATTTTAAAAAACAAAGAGACTAATAACATCAGATGAACTGCTCACCCATAATGACCCGTCCCTGCCATCAGACTGGTGTACGACACGCCCCCTTATGGCATTGGAATCTTTTTGTCAGACATGAAAGATGGATCTAAACACCTGATTACGTTTGCTTCAAGATCACTGGCAATTGCAGAATGCAACTATGCACAGATTGACTAAGAAGCCCTTAGTCTAGTATTGGGGAATAAACAAGTTCCACTACTATGTCTACAAACAAAAGTTTATGCTAGTGACAGACCACCAACCCCTTGTGTCCATTTTCAATCCCAGGAAGGGAATTGTTACAACATTGGGCACTATTCCCAAGAGCCCACTCTTATGACATAGTGTTCAAGGCCACCAAACAACACAGCAACGCTGATGGCTTGTGGGTCTTCCACTGTTAGCAACTGAAGAACCAAAGTCCTCATACTGCGACCCAGTAGAAGTGTTCCACACTGCCTTGGTGGACCAGTTGCCTGTAATAAATTCCGAAATACAAAGAGTAACAAGGAATGATTCAACATTGTCAAAGGTCTATGAAATCACCATGTAATTATAGCCAACTCATAGTAGCTCTATGTTTCCAAAGTTTTCAGCAAGACAAGACCAAATGTCGGTATGTCAAAGAAGAGATCTTGTGTTGTGGCGCCCTCTAAACAGCACACCAGAGTGTTAAAAAATCTGCATGAAGGACACCTGGGTACAGTCAAGATGAAGAGTTTCACCTGGAGCTACGTGTGGTGGCCAGGAATAAATAAACAGATTGAAGGCTTGCCCAAAAGCTGTTCCGGATGCCAAAAATTTCAAAATGCACCTCTACTGGCACCATTACACCTGTGGGAGAGATCTTCCCCACCATGGCAAAGCATGCATATTGACTTTGGTGGGCCATTGATTCCATATTTCGGATTCCTGTGGATGCTCATTTGAAGTGGCCAGAGGTTATACCAATGAAGTCAACAACCTCAGCAAAGACTGTCTCTGCTCTGAGGACTATCTTCACCAGAACTGGCTTGCCAGAACAAATTGTGAGTGACAACGGACCACAATACAGGTCAGAAGAATTCTGACTGTTCGTGAAGAAAAATGGCATCAGACATTTCAAGTCAGCTCCTCACCACCAAGCAATGAATGAGTTAGCTGAAAGGTTTATCCAAACCTTCAAGGAGTCCATTAATGCGATGAACAGGGAGGACATTCCTCTACAGCACAAGGTGGACAATTTCCTTTTGTATATCAGAACTCTGTTCATGTGACGATAAATCAAATATCTACAATACTATTCATGAGCAGGAATCTGAGATCTCGCATAGACCTCCTGAAACCAGACCTCTGGAGGGAAGCACAGAATAAACAGTTCAGCCAATTTCCAGTGAGGCAGCAAGGAGCTTCGAGATTGGGCAGGAAGTCCTAGTGGAAACGAAGAATGTTTTTTTTTAGACAAGACGCCTACCAAGCCTGATGCCACTCCATAGGTCCAGAGGCATAGTCCTGACAGAAACAGGCCACCAACCAAAGGACTGAACCATTAGAACCGTGAAGTTAGTTATGGACTGTTCTTGTGAAAGCATGTTTATTTGAATGTCGTTTGTTAAAGGGAAATTGAGTATGTTTTGTACATATACAGTTTTCTGTTGCATTAATATAAAGGGGGAGGTGTAATGTCTGTATCTATTTCTTTCAGAGCAATGACCCCTCCCCCCAGCACTAGGTATCAATCTGCATGTGAGCTGTTGTCTATGCATGCACATTGTTCTCTCTCTTGCTCATTGCAATGTGAGTACACCAGTGAAAGCCATCTTCAGCTTGAGTGCTTTTATTTACTTGCTATGTAGTTGTGCACAGACACAACACTTCCTATACCCCTCATAATTTTGTATACCTCTATCAAATCTCCCCTTATTCTCCTGTGTCCCAGGGAGTAAAGTCTTAACCTAATCAACCTATAACTCAGGTCTTCAGTCTCAATAATATCCTTACAAATTTTCTCTGTTCTCTTTCAGTCTTGGTGATATCTTTCCTGCAGGTAGGTGACCAGATCTTCATACAATAATCCAAGTTTGGCCTCAGCAACATCCTATACAACTCCTGTACTCCATACTTTGATATATAATACCGCTTTTTAGTAATTATGTATCTTTATTAAGAATTATGAATCTTTCATCTGTTCTGAAGACTTCCAGGTGGGTACTTGATGAAAAACTGTGAATTGCCTGCAACATGTAGGCGAGTGGTAGGCTCTGGGGAGAATTGATGGGAATTTGGGGCAATTATGTAGGACTAGTGTGTTTGGGTCCTTAATGGTCATAATAGATTCAGTGGGGTGACAGGCCCAATTCTACGTTGTATAAACCCATGACTAAAATTATCAGCTCTGCTTTCAAGCACCTTCATGGTTTCATCCTTTTTAATGTATATAATCTCCTCTGTCCTTGCAATTCTTGGAAATAGCAGCACCTTTAATTTTTCTACATGCTGTCTTCCCTTCCAAGGCCCAAAGCATGAGAAAATCTTTCCTAATCATGCTACTTCATGCTTCAATAAGGTGCATGCTACCTGACTGGATTGCAAACTTAGTTAACAACTTGTCTCTGGAATGTCTGAATGTGCATATCATTTTAGCACATTAAGTAGAATGTAGAAATATCAAGAGTAATAAGTGAAAATTTGCTGATGCTGTAAAGGTATGTGGCAGTGTGGATTGTGAAGCTGATGTAGAGGCTTCGGGGGGATAACAATACATTGTGAAAACAGACGGGCGTGGAAAGAAGATAACATGCAAGGTTCTCTGCCCAGTCATAGCCATACAGCATAAAACTTTATCCTTCTGCATCATTTATTAATCCCATTTTATTCTCTCCACGTTGCCATCAATTCCTCCCAAATTATCGATTCAAGATTGTTTAATATCATTTCCAATACTCAAGTATAAAGGACAACAAAATAATTGTTACTCCAGATCTGATACAGCACAAAAATAACACAAAAGATAAAGAAAACAAAGTAATAATAAAATGCACAATAAATATAAATACATAAGCGAGCTTATATACGTAGCCCCCTTTTCAGGCTTGTATGGAAACCTGGCTCATCGCCAACCTCGCTAACAGCCACGGGACTCAGTGGTCACTTTTCATGAACAATAGGTATCTAGGGCTGGTATGATTTGAGGTTCAAACAGGAACGTTATGATCGATTAAAGAAACCTCAATTTGAGCAAATGCTGCATAATTACTAGCTGTACACAATTGTTAGTCGGCAAGAAATAACAAAACATACACTGCATAAAGTTATAAAGAAAGTATATTTTCAAATTTCAGCTTCATTGGACAGTTAGTAGGAAAAAGAAAAGGGGAAAAAATAAAGGGGCCTATTACAATTAAACCAGTCTAAACATGCCCATTGGTGGAGTTCATCTTGAAGTTGCCTTTTATCCTTGCTCTAGACACATGGTCTGCTTGAAAGCACACACAACCTTCCGAACTTCACTTGAAATCCATCTTGAACAAATGGGAGCTGTCTCTGGAGCACTGGACCTTCATCCTTGGAGCCATTTATCTGCACAAAGCACCTTGTGCAACAGGGATGCTCCTTCCCAAGGCATCCTCAGCCATCTTCCCTCCTGTCCTTTCTGCAGCACCCACCAATGTCCGTCACAAATCTCTCTCCACCCAGCTCTGTCTAGGTCCTTCTCCCAATTCCACCATCCTGATTGGCTGACACAACATTCCTGAGTCGAACATCACAGCCCCTTAACTTTTCCTGAAACCCAGACGTGCTACCAGCAAGACACTCTGCTTCTACAGAAAGCTACTAATTGGAATACCCTACAGAATTAGCAGTAAAAATCTTAACCAGGGCATTACGTACACATAGATTGATTATATGTCCATAAACTGATGCCAAGGCGCTGGAGTGTCTGTACAGAGGGTGACTGACAGGAAATGATAAAATAGTTGTGGTTGGGGGTGTGGAGAGGTGAGTTAGTGAGCGTTGATCAGCTTTACTGCTGGGAAAAGCAGCTGTTTTTGAGTCTGGTGGTCCTGGAGTGAATGCTATGTAGCCTCCTCCCTGACGGGAGTGGGACAAATAGTCTTTGAGCAGGGTGAGTGGATCGTTCATGATGTTATTGGCCCTTTTCCTGCATCTTTCTGTATATATGTCCTTGCTGGTGGGTTGGCTGGTGCCAATGATACGTTGGGCTGATTTGACTACCCATTAAGTCTTCCTGTCTGCCGCAGTGTAGCTTCCGTACCAAACAGTGATGAAGCTTGTCAGGATGCTCTCTCCTGCACATCTCTAAGATGATGTGAGTGTGGAGGTGCAAAGTCCAGCTCTCTTCAGCCGCCTCTGAAAGTAGAGGCATTGGTGAGCTTTCCTGACTGTGTGAGATGTATTCTGGGGCCATGGGAGGCGGTATGTGATGTGAACTCCCAGGAGTTCGAAGCAGCTTGCAGTTTCCACTGCTGTGCCACTGATGTAAAGGAGGAATGTGAGTGAAATCAATAAATAGAAGTCAATAAAGATCTTCTTTACCACTGATCTACAAAGTCAGATCAACATTACAGTGGCAAATCAACCTGTTGGGTATTTAATATCTCAGTAAATACATAGTTTGATTCATCATTTTTGCTCATTTAAATAATTAATTATGGATTATAGGTAAAAGTACATGATGCCACCACATCATACGTGCGCGCCTCACTTCAAGTGAAAACAAAAGTTAGACACACATTCCCAACTTGTGTTTCCCTTTCAATTAGTTTTATGGTTTGGAGTTATGAAACATAACCCAGGCTACCAACCCTTCTAATTTTTAGAATGTGAAGGGAACCAGAGTACCAGGAGAACACCAACACAGTTATAGTGAGAACTTGCAAACTCTACACAAACAGCAACAGTGGTCAGGATTCAATCCTGGTCACTTGAACTGTGAGCTAGCAACTCAACAAGCTGCACCACTGCTCCGGCACTTTGTCAGAGAAAATAAATTAGAACATCTGTGGAATGCAGCAGGCCAGGCAGTATCTATAGGAAGAAGTACAGTCGAAGTCTCAGCCTGAAACGTCGACTAGACTTCTTCCTATAGATGCTGCCTGGCCTGCTGCGTTCCACTGGCATTTTGTGTGTGTTGCTTGAATTTCCAGCATCTGCAGATTTCCCTGTGTTTGCGTTAGAACATCTGCATCCGTTATCTAAAACTAAATGAGTATTGCTCAAACCCCTCCTATTCTTTGGCACAATAGCTTAAAGGGGCACTTTGAAGCATTTTCAGTAATGGGAATGGCATCATTCAAAAGTGATTTCAGGTTGTTACACAGGACTTCAGTGAAAAATGCAATTAATTTTGAAGTTGGCCTTTATGCTAGTTGACTTTGTTTTCATAACGCGTTTGAGTGGGTGAGCGGGTGAGAGGTTGAAAGGTTCAGAGAACCTGAGAGGTCCTGTACATTAACCACAGTAAGTTAATAGGCAGGTAGAGTAGGCAATTAGGAAGGAAAATGGTGCATTGACCTTCACTGAGAGTAAATTTTAGTACAATGCCATATAAATTAATACCAACTGAAACAAATTCTGTTTGGTTCTAAACAACACTTCATCTTTTGTTCATTGTATTGTAGGAAGATGGACAATGTCCCATTGCATTCCACCTTTCTGGTTACATACATTCAGTGGCTACTTTGCTAGGTATATCCCCTGCTTGATAATGCAAATTTCTAATCAGCCAATCGTGTGTCAGCAACTCAATGCATAAAAGCATGCAGGCATGGTCAAAAGGTTAAATTGTTGTTCAAACCAAATATCAGAATATGAAAGAAATGTGATCTCAGTGACTTTGACTATGGAATGATTGTTGGTGCCAGATGGGGTGGTTTGATTATCTCAGAAACAGCTGATCTCCTGGGATTCTCATGAAAAACAAAGTGCAAAATTCAAAGTTCAAGGTAAATTTATTATCGAAGTACATATATGTCACCATATACAATCTTGAGATTCATTTTCCATAATAGAATAATACCGATAATAGAATCAATGAAAGACCACACCATCTTGAGTGTTCAACCAGTGTGCAAAAGACAACAAACTGTACAAATGCAAAAATTATTATTATTATTATTATTAATAATAATAATAATAAAAAATAGTACAATACTATAATAATAATAATAATTATTATTATTATGATAAATAACTACATAAGCAATGCACATCAAGGACATTAGATCAAGGGTCTTTAAAAGTGAGACCATAGGTTGTGGGAACAGTTCAATGATGAAGTGAAGTTGAGTGGGGTTATCCCCTTTGCTTCAAAAGCCTGATGGCTGAGGGGTATTAGCCTATGGTGTGAGTCCTTAGGCTCCTGTACCTTCTTCTTAATGGTCACAGTGAGAAGAGTGTGTATCCTGGGTGATGGGGTCCCTGATGTTGGATGCTGATTTCCTGTGACAATGCCTCATGGAGATGAGAGTGGTGGGGAAGACTTTACCTGTGACAGACTGGGCCATCAATCTCAACAATTTACAGAGAATGGCATGAAAAGCAAAACAGAATTCCCTGAGCAGCAGCTCTTTCAAGTCAGCTTGAAACAGGCTGGCCATTCTTCTCCGCCTTGTTAATGAGAGAGGACAGAGGTGAATGGCTAGCCTGATTCACGCTGACTATGAGGTGAGAGTAACTCAACTAACCATTAGTTACAATAGTGATGTGAGGAAGAACATCTCTGAACACACAACGTATCGAACCTTGAAGTAGCTGTGCGACAGCGGCATAAAACCATGAACATACACTCAGTGGCCACTTTGTTAGGCACATGGGGGCATCTAATAAAGCGGCCACTGTGTGTATGTTATTGCGCAGAATGAATATGCTTACAGAATTTCAATGTTTTTATGGCAGTCTTTGAGACGACAGAGTACAGTCAATTGGAAGCATTGGCAGTGTACTTCCGATTCAACATTTAGCACTGTCGGCCTCCATTGTTAGCTTTTGATTAGGGTGAAATTTCTTCGGGGCTGCAAACATGATCATGACTGGAACGACTGTCAGATTAGCTGTTGCAGCTCACACTGCAAATTGACGTTGCTGCAGTGGGCATGTAAAATCAGATTAAATCACCGCCTGCATTATCTATAAATATCTAAACAATGAGAGGGGAACTAATAAATATCATCGGCAGCAACATTTAGTATTGCCAACAGTGTGACTAATATGAGTCATTCCATAGTACCCTCCCCGCCAATGACATAATGAGATGACCTACTGGTACTAACAATATTATTTTCAAATGACTCTTACTGCACTGTCCTACTGTTCTCTCCAGTCTGACACTCTTTCCTACAACAGGGTGACCAAAACAGCACAGAATACTCCAACCGTAGTCTCACCATTAAGTTATATAACTTCAACATTATGTCTCATATCCCAAACCTGATGCCCTGATTGTTAAAGACCAACACACTAAATGCCTTCTTCACCATCGTCTCTACTTGCATGGCACCTTTCGGTGAACTATCAGTTGCATTTCCTAGGGGGAGGCAAGGCCAAGAGTATGGCCTGAGGTCCAGTAGTAGAAGGAAAGATGATGACTCTCTGAAGAAAAACAGCAATGCCAAGCTCTCCATTAGAAATGGTATTCTTAGGAGACTAGCAGACATTGGTGCTCAATTTTAATGTGTCCCAGACTACAATTCCCCTATTGCAACTTGCAGTTCCATGCCACCTCTAGCACACCCCTCACTCTCAACAGCCTTCTGCTTGAATGATTCAATGTCACCCATGGAATCAATGCAGTGCTCCAGCTACACAACAATCTACAGCATGGACATTAGTCTGAGCATGGATAACATACACCTATTTCTGACTTTAGTCCCTTTTTGCCTGGAAAACTGTGCCCTGAATTGGCTAACAGATGGCTGAGATATTACTGAGTCAGCCCAAGGCTCCAAAGAGTCAATAAATCTTGAATGGATGGCTGCCTGACCCAATAGCTGCTGTAGGATGAGAGTGTTAATGTACTAACTCCAGATCATGATTTACAGAATCATCTCCGTCTGCAACAAAACAGGTTGACTTTGTCACACCTGATAGCGAGGTGTGACAGATGGTGGCGATGTGAGTTCACCCCTGGTCAGAAGGTCCTTCTGCTCCTTCCCAACTCCACCAGCAAACTCCTGGCCAAATGGCGAGGGCCTTTTGAAGTCCTGAGGAAGCAAGGTCCAGCCACTTTTGAGGTGCTCCATCCGGGAAAGGAAAGGCTTCTCCATCATATCATGTCAACCTGCTGAGGGAGTGGAAGGTAAGAGAGGGCCCAAAACTTTTCTGGATGGTCCGACAGGTGGAGGAAGATGGGGGAGAGAAGACCGAAGATCTGCAGTCTTGGAATGCTTCTCCAAAGCCCAAACTGGGCCATCTGACCCCTCAACAACAGGTGGGGCTGAACCAAGTCTTCCAGTAGCCCCCTCTCTCTTCCAGTTCCACCTTGGCCGAACAACAATGGCAGCGCATAACATTCGCTTGAAGGACAACAACCCCCCATCCAGCAGTGACCTTATCGGGTCCCAGAGAAGTTGGTGGAACCAGTCAAGGCTGAGACCTACTCTATTAAAGACCACAATGCATGTATCATCAGGTGGTATCTGTCTCTATAACTGTTCCATTTCAACATCCGTCATAAGGCAGGAGAGCACATTGTCATGGCAGACTATCTCTTCCTATTGCCCACCTTGTGCAATCCAGAAGAGGTGGGGCAGCCAATGTGACAGAACAGGTTGGCAAACTTGCCCCTTTGTCTAGGTAGTCACTCCTCCTCATTCTGTCCCTGGTCTAGTTTCCCCAGTAGTTCACATACTTTGCCCTCCCACTCTGCAGTTCTTGGGAGTTCACCATTTACACACTCCATCAGTAAAACTAACTTGGCTAAGCAAAACCATCCCTTTAACTAATGTGCTCTACTGGGTTATAACTCATAAAAATAAGGATTATAGACACAGACATTTCAAATAGTTTCATTTATTTTCACTCACAAAGGTATATTGATTTGTAGAACTAGATCCAATGGACAGTTTGGGGCATCCTAAAATAATGCCCGTGTTGGTGGGAGTATGCACACAACACCCTACACAAGAGTTAAACCCTCAGTCTGGCTTTGCTGGAGAGGTGTGGAGGTTGGATTTGATGGTTGGTGAATAGTTATATTGGAATGTTAATGACAAAGTATGTTGTGGAGAAAGCCTCTGTATATTTGTAAATTTTTGCACGTTTATGTTTATTTTGATTTGTCTATTTGTAAGTACTACTTTCTTTCACAATTTTTGCTTAGCTATTGTTTTTTTTTAATCTGGACTATGTAAAACCCCTATGCACTAATGTGGTTTTGCAGTTTAACATTTGTTTTTTTTCCCAACTGGTGACCCTCGTTGGGCAAGCCTACCCACACCTGATAGCGAGATGCCACCTTCTGCTTTGCAGTTTCTTGCACTGTGTAAAGCAGGCTTGCCAATGCACCAAATATCCTGTCATGTTTCAACACCAGGCTTTGCCTGAAATAGCTTTTAGTACTGACTCTGAAGACCATTAATATACGGACACCCTCCCTAGGGTGTCCACCAAATTGCAGCATACTGGTGCTCTCTGCTCTTGCAATGCATGGCCATATCAGGCACAATGATTCAGCGCATTCTGGTCTTCCTTCCCTTCTTCATCTTCTTCCATCCCTTCTTCATCTTCTTCCATACACCCCTGTTGCTCCTGCGTCTATTCAGCAGGCTGGATTGCACAGGTTTACCACAAAAACCAACTGCTTTATTCAGCCTTCGCTAGATCTCATTGCTGTATTAAGCAATGAGATCTAGCGAAGATCACCTGCAAATTAAGCAGGTTAATTTGCTTGTGTGTGAAGCACCGTCAAAAGATACCTATCATGTTCTATTGCTGCAAATTCTGTGGGACATGAAGCCAAGAAACAGTCTTTCCTTTACATGTTCTGCATTTGCTATGTGCATGGAAAAATCTGGTCAGATGCAGCAATAGTTTATGGGGTGATTACAAAATAAAGTTAAGTGGCAGATATTAGGTCATCTCTTGTGGGGGTGCTGAGAAACTCAGGGGATCTGGAGATCTTTTGGAGACATTAGGCAAATGCATTATTAGCTGCTGGAAGAGGCAGGGATTAGTCTTGCAACTTAGTGGGAGGGTGAAATGTTGTCCTGCCAAATACCAAGAGCATGATTGGAAGAGTGGTAAAGCAAATAGCACATACCTTCAAGGTCGGCAGAGGTGCAGCAAGTGAAGGAGTGAGTGCAGGGATTGGCAGAGAAGATAAGCTCTTGGGAGTCTGTTTTCTGTTGTTTTCAGCAGTGGTTGATTTAAAAACCAGCCAGGGCCAGCCTGCAACACATACCTTCAAGGTCGGCAGATATAAGAAAGGTTTGAAGGTTTGCTCTAGGGGAGTGGCCAGTTGGGGAACGGCCTTGTAGAGGGAAGTGCCTTGTGAGAAAAGTGCAAATTTTTGCTTGAGAGTCTTCGGCGAGGAGGCTGAGGGAGGAAACTATGCCACAGTTGGAGAGGGTGAGAGGTGGTGAAGTGCTTGCCTGATGTGGGAGGTCAGGGACACTGATAGTGCCTCTGGCTTCTACAATTGTGAGAAGCGTGTCCAGGTTCAGCTCCTGAAGGACTGTGTTGGGGCACTGGAGAGGCAACTGGATGACCTTAGGTTCATCCAGGAAAACAAGAGTTTTGTGGACCGGACCTACAGCGAGATCTTTACACGGAAGATACTGGAGGATAGAATGGGGGCGACGATGAGGAAGGGGTGGATGCTTGAAGTACAGGAGACCCCGAGGGATGTTCCTCTTGAAAACAGGTTCACCCTTTTGGAAGCTGTCGGGACAGAAGACACTGCCAATCTGACAGACAGGTCTACGAGTCAGAATTAGCACAGAAGCAAAGCCGAGAAGACAGACGTCAGGCAGAGCTGTGGTAGTAGGGGACTCCATAGTGAGAGGTACAGAAAGGGGTTTCTGCGGCAACAGGGGTGAGATTTAAGGATGGTGTGTTGCCTCCCTGGTGCCAGGATCCAGGATGTCATGGACCAATTGCAGGGCATCCTCAAGGGAACTGCCGGAAGTGGTAGTGCATGTTGGCAAAAATGACGTCAGGAAGAAGAGTAAAGAAATTCTGCAGTGTGACTTCAGAGAGCTTGGAAGAAGGCTGAAAAGCAGGACCTCCAGGGTGGTTATCTCTGGTTTGCTTCCAGTTCCTCATGCTGGTGAGGGCAGGAACAGGGAGATAATGGATCTGAATGTATGGCTGAGGAGCTAGTGTGGGAAGCAGGGTTTTAGATTCTTAGACCACTGGGATCTGTTTTGGGGAAAGGATGAATTGTACAAAGGAGATGGGTTGCACATTAACAGGCGGGGGACCAACATTCTGGCAGGCAGGTTTGCCACTGCTACACGGCTGTGTTTAAACTAAGTAGTGGGGGGGAGGAGACAAACTGGAAATATAAGAATGGTGGTAAAGGGAAAGAGAGAATAAGGAAAGTTAAGAAAGACAACAGAATTAATGGGGCAGAAAGCTCAAGAAGGGATCGGAGAGTATGGCCAAGTGCTATAGGAATCGATGTGAGAAGCGAAGGGAGTAATGGAGTATTATATATGAATGCACGAAGTATAAGAAACAAAGTGGATGAGCTTGAAGCTCAGTTGGAAGTTGGTAAGTATGACGTTGTAGGAATAACAGAGACATGGCTGCACGAGGACCAGGGCTGGGAAATGAATATTCAAGGGCATACATCCTATCGAAAGGACAGATAGGTGGGCAGATTAATGGGTCCTTTTCAGAATGGCAGGCAGTGACTAGTGGGGTACCGCAAGGTTCTGTGCTGGGACTGCAGCTATTTACAATATACACGAATGATTTAGATGAAGGGATTAAAAGTAACATTAGCAAATTTTCAGATGGCACAAAGCTGGCTGGCAGTGTGAAATGTGAGGAGGATGTTATGAGAATGCAGGGTGACTTGGACAGGTTGGGTGAGTGGGCAGATGCAGTTTAATGTGGATAAATGTGAGGTTATCCACTTTTGTGGCAAGAACAGGAAGGCAGATTACTATCTGAATGGTGTCAGGTTAGGAAAAGGGGAAGTACAACGAGATCTAGGTGTCCTTGTTCATCAGTCACTGAAAGTAAGCATGCAGGTACAGCAGACAGTGAAGAAAGCTAATGGCATGTTGGCCTTCATAACAAGAGGAGTTGAATATAGGAGCAAAGAGGTCCTTCTGCAGTTGTACAGGGCCCTGGTGAGACCCCACCTGGAGTAATGTGTTTAGTTTTGGTCTCCAAATTTGAGGAAGGCCATTCTTGCTATTGAGGAAGTGCAGCGTAGATTCACGAGGTTAATTCCCAGGATGGCGGGATTGTCATATGTTGAAAGATTGGAGCAACTGGGCTTGTATACACTGGAATTTAGAAGGATGGCAAGAATTAGTGGATTCTTCACCGCATACAATTATAAAGAAAATATATTTACAAATATCAGTTTTATCGAACATTTCGAAGGAAAGGAAAAATAAAAAAATAAAAAGGGCCAATTATAGTTAACCCAGTCCAAATTTGCACATAAGTTGGAGCTCACCTTAAAGTTATCTTTAACTCATGCACTGGACCCATGGTCGATGTGAAAGCATACACCATTTTCCAAATGTTGCTCAAAATTCATCTCGAACAAATGGGCTTCCCCACGGGAGTAATGGTCCTTCTCCTTGAAGACATTCATCTGTACAAAGTACTTTGTGTAACAGGGTTGGCATCCTTAGACATCTTCCCTCCTGTCTTCTCCCAGCTCCCACCAAAAGGACCTCAACCCACACCAATGTCCATCACAAAAACCTCTCTGCCCAGTGTTCTCTAGAATCTTCTTCCAAGTCCACCAGCCTGATTGCCCGACACAACATTCCTAAGCTGAACAATAGCCCGTTATCTTTAGCTCAAACCCAAATAGGCTGAAAGCAGAACAGACTGTTCTTATAGAACTGCTAAAATAAAATACCTACAGCATGGCAGGAATAATCCTCACCATGGTGTTGCACTTGCGATTAGATTCTGAATGCAGTGCAGGATCTTGAAATGAGTTGATGATTGGTAAGAGAGGGAAAGAGGTATTTAATGTGGAAGAGCTATCATTTAGCCTACTTGAGAGGACCTATTTGAGGCATGTTCCCAATGTCAATTATTTAGCCTGGGACCTTTGGTTAATGATGGAGCAGGTCTTGCACGCTGTGAAGATTTGATTCTCCTATCGGTGACCCAAACTCCATCAGGGCCACTGGAGAATTCTTTTAAATCATGAAAGAGGCATTAAGATGTGAGTTGTACACTGATGGACATTACTGCAAGTCAAACATACAAAGTACATGAAGGAACACCATGGACTCCTGATTCAATGAACAAGTGGCAAATTTCCTCCATTAAAATTTTCATTGGAAATCAGTTGTGAGGTACATGAACATTGTTCTCTGCAACAGGATTTCTGGGCCAGTTTTGTTCATTGAAGAAAACTTTGCTGATCAAATAAAGAACACTGTTGTGGTGTATGAAACTAATTTTTAGCCCAATTACTCCCCTTAGCACTGATTATGGACAGATAAGTACACATGCAGATTAATCTGTTCTCTCTCTTTCTCTCTTCAATATGAATACATCAGTTAAAGCCACCTCTGCTTGTGTTTCTTTATTTAATTGATATGTAGTTGTACAGACACAACAAATTGGCGATGAGTGCAAACCTGAATGTCAGCAAATGTCACCAACTGCACAGACAGTTACAGGACGACAGACTTCGGAGGAAGGAAGAGAGACCGCGAGAGGAAAGAGTGAATCAGTACGTAGAAGACAGTCACTGACAACAAAAAAGGGCACATGATTAACTGTATATATGTATAGTGACAGACGCACAACTAGCAAAATTAAAGTGAAAATAACGTGACAATGGCCATTGTCAGGAAAATTGACAAATTTGATAGTGCTAATAAAGACTGCGAATAGTATATCAAGAGGGTTGAAATGTATTGTAGTGTAAATGACCTGGATAAGGAAGAGAAAGCCTCCATGCTTCCTCGCTTAATGGGTGCTAAAATGTACAAACTCTTACGCAACTTAGTAACTCCTGAAAAGTCAATTAACAAGAAATTCGATGAAATTGTTGCGATTTTACAAAATCACTTGAGTCCAAAACTGCTAATAATAGCTAAAGGATTTAGACTTCACAAAAGGAACCAGTAAAGGAATGAAAGCATTTTTGAATACACTGCAGTACTGTACTAACTTTCTTAACACTGTGACTTTAGAGATGAATTTCCTGACACATTAAGGGACAGGCTTGTACATGATATGCATAGTCAAAGCACTCAAAAGTGGACACTGTCCAAAAGAGACCTAACCTTGGAAAGGGCATTGACCAATGCATAAAGTGACTGAATGTGAAATTGAAGCAGATTGCAAAATCATATGGACAACACAGATGTGTCTGATTTAAAACTGAAAATAAAGCTGGATACAGGGTCAGCTTTGTCTATAATTTCATACGCAGACTACAACAGACTGTTTTGTAAGCCACCATTTGAAAAGACCTCGGTGATGTGAAAGACCTACACAGGCGAGGAAGTGTCTCCCAAAGGCAAACCTAAAGTGAATGTAATGTACGGATCAAACCAACGAGATTGGCACACAATCAAAGCTCCCAATGTGTCATTAACAGGCAACTGCAGCCCAAATGGTAGCACTAATCAGTGACTGTCACAGCTGCTTAATATTAATGAGAAGGTTTGAGAAGGGGATTCGTAAACTCAAAGGCATGAAGGCCAGATTCCATAAAGTGCGTCCAGTGCCTTACGCACTATGTCCTAAAGTGGATGGTGAATCTTTAGAGCCTGGAGGCATCTGGCATTCTCGCCAAGGTTGAGTGAAGCGATTGGGCCATTGCCATTGGCCCAGTGACCAAGAAAGGAAAGGCCGGAACTGTGTGCATATGCAGGGTTTTCAAAATGAGCATCAACCCTGTGCTGCAAACTGTGCAGTATCCTCTGCCATGACAGAAGACATTTATGCACCTATCTGCAAATGGAGATTGAGGAGTCAAGCAGGAAGCTCCTCACAAAGCACTGTTCCAGAACAATCATCTCATCTTTGGCGCCGCATCAGCTCCAACAACTTGGCAAAAAGCCATGGACCAAGGGCTCCAAGATATCCCAGAAACACAACGTTACCTTGATGACATCATTGTGACTGGCAAGAATGATGAAAAATACCTCCAGAACCTTGGTAAGATACTTAGCAGGCTGAGTGAGTATAGTCTGAGCACAAAGAGAGAGTATTGTGAGTTTTTCATGAATGAAATCTTGCATTGTGGACATGTCATTGAAAAGCAGGGCTTACATTAGTCACAGGAGAAGATTAAAGCAGTGCTGCAGGCACCCAAACTGGAAAATGCGTCACAGCTCAGATCATACTTGAGCCTTGTAAACTATTACCACCAGTTTCTTCCAAACATTGCTACGGTGCTGCACCCATTGAATGCACTATTGCAAACAGGAGCAAAGTGGGAGTGGTCAGAAAGATGTCAAAGAGCGTTCAATGAAACAAAGGAAATAAGAGATGAACTGCTCACCTATTAAGGTCCATCTCTGCCCATCAGACTGGTGTGAGATGTGTCCCCTTATGGCATTGGAGCCATTTTGTCACACACTATGAAAGACGGATCTGAATGTTCAATTGGAGCACTGATCACTGATGAGTACGGAGTGCAATTACACACAAATCGACTGAAAGGCCCTTAATCTAACATGGGGAATAAAGAAGTTCCACCACTACCTCTACAGACAAAAGTTTACTCTAGTGGCAGATCACCAGCTCCTTGTGTCCATTTTCAGTCTCAGGAAGGGAATTCTAGTGATCTCTGCTACCCGGTTACAACATTGGGCACCATTCCTATGAGCCCACTCTTATGACATAGAGTTCAAGAGTAGCAAACAACACAGCAACGCTGATGGCTTGTCATGTCTTCCACTGTAGGCAACTAAAGAAGAAAAGTCTTCATTCTGTGACCCAGCAGAAGTGTTCCACTCTGCACTGGTGGACCACTTGCCGGATTGAAAATTTGGTCAAAAGCTGTTCGGGATGGCACAAAGTTCAAAATGCGCGCCCAGAGGCACCATTACACCCGTGGGACTGGCCATCTTCACCATGGCAAAGAGTGCATATTGACTTGCTGGGCCATTTATAAATTCTATGTTTCTGAATGCTGTGGATGCTCATTCGAAGTGGTGGGAAGTTATACCAATTGAGTTAACCAGCTCTGAAAAGACTGTTTCCACTCTGAGGACTATCATCTCCAGAAATAGCTTACCTGAGCAAATTGTGAGCAACAAATGACCACAAAACAAGTCAAAACAATGCCGACTATGCATGAAGAACAATAGCATCAAACATTTCAAGTCAGCTCCTCGTTACACAGCAACAAATAGGTTAGCTGAAATGTTTATCCAAACCTTCATGAAGTCCGTTAAAGTGATGGACATTTCTCTACATTACAAGGTGGACAATGTCCTTTTTGTGTTTTGGAACTCTGCTCATGTGATGACAATTCAAACACCTGCAATGCTGCTCATGAGCGGGAATCTGAGATCTCACCTAGACCTCCTGAACCAGATCTACAGAGGGACGTGCACAATAAACAGTTCAGACAGTTGCCAAGTGAATTAGCAAGGAGCTTCAAGATTGGACAGGAAGTCCTAGCGCATGATTACTGAGAAGACAAGTGGACACCCAGTAGGATGGCTACAAGAACTGGACCACTGATGTACATAGCTTATGTTGGAGACATCACATGGACCAGTTACTGGATGCTCAGTTGAAGAATACACCTGAGTCAACTGCAGCCAACAAGACAGACACATTACAGCTACTGGATTTACCTCTCAGTGATGATCATGTCTCTAACAGCAATGTGACACCTGCAACAGAGAAAGATGTCTTTAACAAGACACCTGCCAAACCTGATGCCACTCCACAGGTCCAGAGGCGCTGTGCAGAAAGAATCAGAGTGTCACCCAAAAGACTGAATCTTTAGTACAGTGAAGTTAGTTATGGATTGTTATTGTGAAAGCATGCTTATTTGAATGTGGGTTGTTAAAGGGAAATTGAATGTTTTGTTACATATACAGTTTATGTTACATTAATCTCAAGGGGGAGGAAGTGTAATGTGAATATACCAGTTAAAGCCACCTCCGCATACATGCCTTTATTTAATTAATATGATAGGTACAACTGTCACTGTTGAAAAGGTGAAATGATAATGTTAAAAGGTCATTTTTGGTAGAACAATTGCAGGGTTTTCAATCCATAATATTATAGTGCAAACCCAGGAAAGATAGCAAAGTAGTAATATTATCATTTCATTCACATGACGTCATAACTGTGAAGACTTAAAAGTTTGGATTGTTTCTATCTGCCATCTGACCCTACTTCATGGTATTTTCTTTAAATAAATTTTCTTCATAAATTAACCATATTTTGTCTTCTGTTTTGCATCTATCATCAGTTGGCATCACTGTGTGCTGCCTTTAAGTTTGCTAATAAATAATTCAGTGTTTATTACCAGCAAATTGTGTGGTTAGATATTCAAATATATTTCTCTTTAGTGTGAAGTTCAATTAAAATGATGGAAAATTTATGCCACATTAGATATTCAGTCCATTGTGTCTGTGCTGGTTGTAAATGTAGCTAGCCTAATCCCACCTTCTAACAATAGGTGCCACTGTCCTGCAGGTCATTGTTCTTCAAGTACACATCCCTGTACTTTTAAAGTATGCTGAGGACTCCACTCTCAATCACTCTATCAAACAGTATTTTCCATGTACCCACCATCCTCTGGTGAATAAAAAGGATATCCATGCCTCCCATTAAATTATTCTGCCAATTATTTCATAAATACATTGCCTCATTTTTGACCTCTCTGCTAAGGGGACAAAGTCATTCCTACTACTTCATCCAGTTTCCCTTTGTATAATGGTACATAATGGTAACTTCAGAATGACACTTCCTCATTGAAACACAACAAATTTGGAGCAAGAACCATCAGAATTCTGAACCTTACTGTTTTGATCCAATTTTTCAGCAGAAAGTAAAAAAAACAAAATTTCTGGTAAATGACAAATTGTGATGTACAGTATCATTTTTGAATTACAGTTAGTATCAGAGCAAAACTCTGCACCACAATTTATTGTGCTCTTATTAGAGATCATCACCAGTGGTCTACTCTAGCCTCCAATCGCAAGGTCTGGCGACTCATTGATCACCAGTCTGTTTCCTCCTTCGAGAACACACGCAGGGCTGGCCATGAGGACAAAAGGAGGAGGAGGAAGAACCGTGACACAGCAGCACCAAACCCAGAACAGATTATCCCTTGCAGTCACTGTGGCCGGGTCTGCCTGTCCCGTATTGGCCTCGTCAGCCACCAGCAAGCCTGCAGCAGACGTGGGCTGCCCCATTCCTAAATTTTCATTCACGAAGCCAAGCCATGATTAAAGATAACCAATGTAATAAATAAACACAAATTTTTGAAGATCTTAATTGTAAAATAAGTTGCATTCATATACACTCAGTGGCCATTTATTAGGTACCGCCTATACTTAATAAAGAGGCAACTAAGTGTATGTTCATGGCATTCTGCTGCAGTAGCCCATCCACCTCACGGTTTGATGTGTTGTGCATTCAGAGATGGTCTTCCACACATCACTGTTGTAACGTGTGATTTTTTTGAGTCACTCTCGCCTTCCTGTCAGCTTGAACGAGTCTGGCCATTCTCCTCTGACCTCTCCCATTAGCAAGGCATTTTCGTCCACTCACTGGATTTTCTTTTTCTTTTTTGCACTACTCTCTGTAAACTCCAGAGACTGTTGTGTATGAAAATCCCAAGAGATCAGCTGTTTCTGAGTTCTCAAACCACACTGTCTGGCACCAACAATCAGTCCACAGACAACGTCTCACTTAAATCACATTTCTTCCCCATTCTGATGGTTGGTCAGAACAACAACTGAACCTCTTGACCATGTCTGCATGCCTTTATGCATTGATTTGCTGCCACATGATTGGCTGATTAGGTATTTGCATTAACGAGCAAGTGTACCTAAAAGAGTGGCTACCAAGTGCACGGCGAAGAACTGAAATGTACACAATAGTCCAGGTGTGGCTGACCTAATGTTTTATAAAGTTGTAACATGACACCTCTGTTCTTTCATCCTGTGCTATGCAGGAAGCATCCCACATGCTTTCTTCATTAATGTAGCTACCTATTCCTTCAGGATTCATCCACATACCCTTTGGTTCCTCTGTCCATCAACACTCTTTTGTGTCTTAGTATTCCGGTGGTCCTACCCTTACTTGACCTTGCAAATAGTCTCACTTTGCTCTAGTCAGAATTCAATTCCATTTTTTGTTGCCCTCCCCAATTTGCTAGTGGATTAGTATGATGCTGTGACCAAGAAAAGCATCCGCTCTGTCACAAAACTTATTTTGTATCATGTGAAACTTACTAATTGAACCTCCTGCCTTCTCATCCATGTTAGGAATTTATAATCACAAAAATAGTTATACAGCACAGAAATTAGCCCTTCAGCTCAAATCACCCATGCCAACTTGGTTGTTCAGCAAGCTAGTCCCATTTGGCTCTGATCAATACCCTATGTCCTTATGTTTTTAACACTCCCTTACTGTGTAAAACACAGTGTGGTTTCAGCCTGTCTATGTCCCACAGGATCTCTTATCCCTCTTTCACATCACCCTTCAATCTCCTACATTCCAGGGAATAAAGTCCTGGTCTATTCAATCTTTCCTCCTCTTTCAGGTCCCTAAGTCTAGGCAACATCTTCGTAAATATTTTCTGCATTCTGTCCAGTTTAATAACTGCCTTGCAACCCTGTAACTAAACACATTGATGAAGGTAGAGCAGTGGATGTAGTGTATATGGATTTCAGTAAGTTAGTTGATAAGGATCCACATGCAAGGCTCCTTCAGAAAGTAAGGAGGCATGGGATCCAAGGAGACTTTGCTTTGTGGATCCAGAACTGGCTTGCCCACAGAAGGCGAAGGGTAGTTGTAGAGGGGTTGTATACTGCATGGAGATCAGTGACCAGTGGTACTCCTAAGGATCTATTCTGGGATCCCTCCTCTTTGTAATTTTTATAAATGACCAGACTGAAGAAATTGAAGGGTGGGCTGGTAAGTTTGCTGATGACACAAACCGGGGATAGGCAGGGTATTGTGGATAGTCTGGAGGGTTGCCAAAGGCTGCAGCGGGACATTGATAGGCTGTAAAACTGGGCTGAGAAGTGGCAGATGGAGTTCAGATTAGTGTGAAGTGGTTCAGTTTGCTAGGTCAAATTTAAAGACAATATAGTATTAATGGTAAGACTCTTGGCAGTGTGGAGGATCAGAGGGATCTTGTGGTCCTTGTCCATAAGACACTCAAAGCTGCTGTGCAGGTTGACGGTGTTGTTACGAAGGCGTATGGTTTGTTGGCTTTCATCAACTGGGATTGTTCAAAAACCCTAAGGTAATGTTACAGCTATATAAGACCTAGGTCAGACCCCATTTGGAGTACTGTGTTCAGTTCTAGTCACCTCAAGACAGGAAGGATGTGGGTACTGTAGAGAGAGTGCAGAGGAGATTTACAGGGTTGTTGCCTGGATTGGAGAGTGTGCCTTATGACAATGGTAAACACAAAGTACACCGCAGATGCTGTGGTCAAAGCAACACGTACAACATGCTGGAGGAACTCAGCAGGTCAGGCAGCATCCATGGAAACGAGCAGTCCTGAGGAAGGGTCTTGGCCTGAAACGTTGACTGCTCATTTCCATGGATACTGCCTGACCTACTGAGTTCCTCCAGTTTGTTGTATGTGTTGCTTTGATCACAACATCTGTAGTGTACTTTGTGTTTATCTCATATACCGTCTGGGTGGTCTCCAGCCCCTGGGCAACTCTCATGATTCTGCCTTCTTCTACTACACATAGTGCTTTCCCCTTACATTCCTTCTTCACCTTTCCTGCCTATCCCCACCTTGCTTCCCCTTCCCCACCCCTTGATCTTTCCTCTTATTGGTTTTTTTACCTGGCACCTATCAGCCTTCTCCTTCCCACCATCCCCTCGCCTTCTTTATAGGGCCCCTGCCACCTCCCTCTTCAGTCCTGATGAAGGGTCTCGGCCCAAAACGTTGACTGTTCGTTTCCACGGATGCTGTACGACTTGTTCCTTATGATAATCAGTTGACTGAACTTGACTTTTTCTCCTTGGGGCAACGGAGGATGAGAGGTGACCTGATAGAGGTGTATAAGAGAGGCATTGATCATGTGGATAGCCAAAGGCTTTTTCCCAGGGCTGAAGTGGTTAGCACAAGGGGGCATAGTTTTAAGGTGCTTAGAAGTAGGTACAAGGGGGATGTCAGGGGTAAGTTTTTCACACAGAGTGTGGTGGGTGCGTGGAATGGACTGCCAGCAATGGTGGTGGAGACAGATACAACAGGGTCTTTTAAGAGACTTTTAGATAGGTACACGGAGCTTAGAAAAATAGACGGCTAAGCAGTAGGGTAATTCTAGGCAGTTTCATCAGTACTGTCCTCAATAATATACTTAGTTGACTCTTCAAAGCAATTAGCGAGGCAGGATTGCACTCACACAAAGCCATGATGACTATCAATAATGTTTTATGAAGTGTAAATAAAACTTATCCCCTTGAAAGGTTGCTTATGTAAAACATTTTCTAAGATAAATCTCACTGGCTTATTTACCTGTCTTATCCCCCCACTATCCATCTTGAATAAAGGAACCAAATTTGCTACCCTCTAGTCATCTAGTATCTCACATGTGGGTAATGAAGATGCAAAATCTGAATCAGCAGAAAAGATCATGGAAGATCCCACATTTAGAATTGCCTGAATCTTTGTGCTGATTTCATTGATTTTGCATTCATTGTAGTGATATTACAAATGTAAAGATGGACAATCATTACCTCAGTAACTTCAATCTCAGAAAACAATCCATGGCACACCATACGGAAGGAAACGTAACTTTATTTAATTCATTTTGGACATTGCTCACTGATTTACTGCCTAACCCCAGCTACTCATAAGTAGCTGCCTTTTTAAATTGCCACAGTCTCTCATGTGTAAAATTTCAGTGGGTAATTTGGGTTTAGACCCAGGGTGAATAAATGCCAATATACACTCAGTGATCACGTTATTATATACACCTGTATACCTTCTTGTTAACGTAAATATCTAATCAGCCAATCAACAACTCAATTACATGTAGGCATTGTCACGAGGTTCTGTTGTTGTTCAGAGCAAACATCAAAATGGGGGTAGAAATATGATCTAAGTGGGTTTGACTGTGGAATGATTGTTGGTGCCAGACGATGGTTTGAGTATCTTAGAAACTGCTGATCTCTGGGATTTTCATGCACAATCATCTTAAGTATTTGTAGAGAGTTGTGCAAAAAATAACAAAGAAAAAGAATCCAGTGAGCGGCAGTTCTGTGGGTGAAAATATCGTGCCAATGAGAGAGGTCAGAGGAGAATGGCAAGACTAGTTCAAGCTGTCAGGAAGGCAACAGTAACTAAAATAACCACACGTTGCAACACTAATGCATTTCAAGCTTGGGAGCAAGAGAAGAGATCGAGATTCTAGGGATGCTAGGATTATATAATCCTTTTTTTTAAGGATTATCTGAGTCAGCACAACATGGAGGGCTGAAGGGCTTGTACTGTGCTGTAATGTTCTATGGTTCTGTTCATTAGGAAGTGCAAATAAAGATGAGACAGGAGCAAGTGGAAGTTGGACTGGAAGCCTTTGTTGGAGAGGACAGTGTTAGAATGGGGATTTGAAGCATTAGCTCTTCGAGGATTCAGTCAAGAGAGGTTTGAATGAGAGAAGGCGAAAAGCTGTACGTAGATTTTTTTCAGTTTATTTATTGTTTCCTTCTTTATAATTGTGCAGTTAGAGCAGTAGGATTACCAGGCAGAATAGTTGAATGCTTCTCTTGCAGGATGTGGGAAGACAGGGACCCTGACATCTCCACCTGCAAGATGTGCATCCAGCTGCAGCTTCTAACACTCTGCATTAAGGAGATGGAACAGGAACTGGATGAACTCTGGATCATTTGGGAAGCTGAGGCAGTGATAGACAGAATATATAGAGAAGTAGTTGCACCCAAGGTGCAGGACACACGAAACTGGGTGACAGTCAGGAGGGTGAAAGGAGTTACACAGCCACTCCAGAGCTGATTATCTGTTATTTGTGAAGCGGGGTGCAGTGCGCAATCATAATCAGATGAAAAACGGTTGTGGGAGCATGGAGGACCATTGGGAAATCTCCAGGAGGACCTTCTTTGTTGCTGCTGCTGCTGTGAGGTCCGGGTCTCTGCTGGGAAGAACAGGCCCCCAGTCCTCGGGGTCACGTTGCCGGTGGCCGTTGGCGGGGCCGTCTTAATACGCTCGACAGAGGATGGTGCTCGGAAAAGCTGTGCCGGAGGGGATGGTTGGAGGCTTGGAGGTTCGACGGACTCGGAGTCCGCGGCGATCAGGTCACTTACAATGTGTGCTGCGTCTGCGAGGCTGAGTCAGGGGGCGCCGTGGAAGTCCATAGCGGGGGTATTCCCTTCTGCCGCCGGCGTGGGATGGCGAGTCTGTCGGGACCCTGGGGACTTGTGGAAACTGTGTGGTGTTTTCTTTCAAACTTATAGCCTTTCAACATCTTTGGATTATTTTTACTGTGCCCATGGTCTGTTTTTTTATCAATTATGCTTTTGTTTGCACCGTTGTAACTATATGTTGCAACTATATGGTTTTGTGCAGGTCTTGTAGCTTTAGTTTTTGGTCTTGTTTGTCTGGGATTGGAGCTCCTTTCTGGGGAATGCACTAAGACAGTAGCATGATATTAATACGCAGCAGCCTCTCCGGACACTGGATTGGGGATTGCCAAACGTTATGTGGATTTTCTGGTGTAGTTCGTTTTGTCACATGTTTTTGTGATATCATTCTGGAGGAATGTTGTCTCATTTTTTAACTGCATTGCATTTGTGGTTTCTAAATGACAATAAACTGAATCTGAATCTGAATATAGGTTCCAATGATAGGCAGGGAGAGGGATGACGTTCTACAAAGTGAGCTCATGGAGTTAGGTGCTAAGTTAAAGGACAGGACCTCCAGGGTACTGATCTCAGGATTGCTACCTATGCATCATGCTAGTGAGGCCAGAAATAGGAAAATCATATAGTTTAACACATGACTAAGGAGTTAGTGTAGGAAAAGGGCTTCAGACTTTTGGATCATTGGTCTCTCTCCAGGGAAGGCGGGAACTGTACAGAGAGATGTTTTGCATCTCAACTGGAAGGTGACTAATATCTTAGTGGGACTGCATGGGGGAGGCATGGGATTAAACTAGGATTACAGGGAATGGGAACCAGAATGCCAGAACAGATAGTAGAATGGTTGTGGAAACAAATGTTGTTAAGACCTCAGACAAAATCAGGAAGTAAAAGGTTGAGCATGGTAGGACTAATGTTCTGTGTTTCGTGTACTTCAATACAAAAAGTATTTTAGGAAAGGTAAGTGAGCTTGACATGGCCAACATGTGAAATTATGATACTGTAACTGTTAGTGAAACTTGGCTGCAGGAGGGGCAAGACTGGCAGCTCAATATTCACATTTTAGACGAGATAGGACAGGAGGGATGAAAATGGAGTGATGATGTTACTAGTCAGGGAAGATACCACAGCAGTGCTCTGTCAGGACAGACTGGAGAACTCACCTAGTGAGGCTTTATGGGTGGAACTGAGGAATAAAAAAGGTATGTTCACGTTAATGGGGCTGTATCATAGACCAGCCAAAGCCCACAGGATTTAGAGGAACAAATTAGTAGCGAGATCACAGACTGTTGCAAGAAACATAAGGTTGTAATAGTAGCTGATTTTAACTTTCCACAAATTGACTTGGACTCCCAAACTTTAAAAAGACCAAATTGGATAGAATTTGTCAAATATGTTTAAGAAAGTTTCCTTAATCAGTACATAGAAGTCCTAATGAGTGTGCAATACTTGGTCTGCTATTAGGGAATGAGACAAAGCAAGTGTGCATCTAGTGATCATTATACCATTTGTTTCGAGGTAATTATAGAAAATGATAGGTCTGGTCCCTGGGTTCAGATTCTAAATTGGTGAACGGCCAATTTTGATGGTATCAGAAAGGATCTGGCATGAGTGGTTTGGGCCCACTGTTTTATGGTAAATGCACTTGGTGAGTGGGAGATCTTCAAAACTGAAATTTTGAGAGTACAGAGCTTGTATGTGCTTTGTATAAGGCAAGGATAGCAGTTTTAGGGAATCTTGGTTTTCAAGAGATATTGAGGCCTTCATTAAGAAAGAAAGGAGGTACCTTGCAGGTATAGGCAAGTAGGAGAAAATGAGGTAGTTATGGAGTATTAAAAATGCAAGAAAACATTTAAGAAAAAAATCAGGTCTAAAAGAAGGCATGAGGTTCCTCTAACAGACAAGGTGAAGGAGAATTCTAAGGGCTTCTACAGATATGTTAAGAGCTAAAGGATTGCAAGGGATAAAATTAGTCTTCTGGAAAATCAAGAGTGGTAATCAGTGTGTGGAGCCAAAAGAGGGAAGAGATATTAAATGGATTGTTTGCACCTGTCCTTACACAGGAGACAGACACAGACTATGGAAGTGAGGTAAAGCAACAGTGATGTCACTGAACCTACACAGATTACAGAGGAGGTATTTGCAATCCTGAGGCAAATTAGGATCCCTGTGGCCTGACAAATTGTTCCCTCAAGCCCTGCAGGAGGCAAATGCAGAAATTGCAGGGACCTTAGCAGAGATAGTTTAATCATCCTTTGTGACAGGTTATGTATTGGAGGATTGCAGGACAGCTAATATTGTCCTGCTGTTTAAGAAAGGCTCTATGAATAAACCAGGAAATTATAGGCCAGTGTGTCTGACATCCGTTGTGGGAAAGTTGTTGGAAGGCATTCTAAGAGATTGGATATAGGAGTATATGGATAGGCAGGGATTGATTAGGGATAGTCAGCTTGACTCTGTGTGTGGTAGATTGTGTCTAACCAATCTTATAGAGTTTTTTGAGGAAGTTGCCATAAAGGTTGAAGGCAAGGCAGTGGTCAAAGATGTTCAGTCACTTGGCATTTGAGGCGGGTTAGTAAATTGGGTTAGACATTGGTTTGCAGAAGTCAGAGAGTGGTAGTAGATGTTTGTCTCTGACTGTAGGCCTGTGACTAGTGGAGTGCTGCAGGGATCAGCACTGGGTCTGTTATTGTTTGTCATCTATATCAACAATTGGAATCGGGTAATGACTTGGTTAACTAGATCAGCAAATTTGTGGATCACACTAGATTGAGGGTTTAATGGACTGAGAGGAAGACTATCAAAGCTTGTAGTGGGATCTGGACCAGCTGAAAAATGGCAGATGGAAGTTAATGCAGAGAAGTGTGAGGTGTTGCACTTTGGAAGGACAAACCAGGATAGGTCTTACACGTGAGCAGTAGGACATTGAGGAGTGTGATAGAACAAAGGGATCTGAGAATACAGGTCCATAATTCCTCGAAAGTAGTGTCACAGGTAGATAGGGTCATAAAGAAAGCTTTTGGAACATCAGCCTTCATAGATGAATGTATTAAGTACAGGAGATGGGATGTTATGTTGAAGTATTGTAAGGTGTTGGTGAATGTGCAGTTTTGGTTTCCTACCTACATGAAAGATGTAAATAAGATTGAAAGAGTATAAAGAAAAGTTGCAACAATGTTGCTGGGACTGGAAGACCAGAGTTATAAGGAAAGATTGAATAGTTAGAACTTTATTCCTGAGAACGTAGAAGACTGAGGGGAGATTTGATAGAGGTGTATAAAATTTTGAGGGGTATATATAGAGTAAATGCAAGCAGGCGTTTTTCACTGAGGTTGTGTGAGACTACAAATAGAGGTCATGGGTTAAAGTGAAAGGTGAGATGCTAAAGAGGAACATGAGTGGAAACTTTTTCACTCAGAGGGTGGTGAAAGTATGGAATAAGCTGCCAGTGCAAGTGGTAGATGCGATTTTGATTTCAACGTTTAAGAGAAGTTTGGATAAGTATATGGATGGGAGGGGTATAGAAGGCTATGTTCTGGGGGCAGACCAATGGGTCTAAGCAGTTTAAATGGTTCAGCATGGACTAGATGGGTCAAAGAGCCTGATTATGTGCTGTAGTTTTCTGACTCTATGATGTGCAGAATTGCATCTCCAAACACACATCAGGTCAAACCTTGAAGAGAGTGGTCTACAACAGCAGATGACCACAAACGTACACTCAATTGCCAGTTTATTAGATTCAGGAGATACTGTACCTCATGAAGTGGCCACTGATTCTATTTCCAAATCAGAATGGGACATGACTTGGTGGAAACCTATGATTGATAGTATTTCCATGTGTTTCCTGCCTTAATTCTTTTTTGGAGACAGAGTTCACATTTTTAGGAGGCACTGCTAGAGAGGTTAAGGAGGCTAGTGTCAGATCATTCTGTGGATGGTTCCGACTGCAGCAGCTAAGCTCTTGTAATGGAGGGAATAAATGTTTAGAGTGGTTGATGGGATGCCCATCAAGTGGGCTGCTTTATGTAGAGTTGTAGCTGTATTCATCCAATCACCTGGAATGCATTCCATCAACTCCTGGCTTGTGCCTTGTAAATGGAGCCTTCGGGAGAAGAGTCAGTCATCACGGGATAATCAATCCTTGACTTAACCTTGTAGCCACAGCATTCACATGGCTGTTTCAGCCAAGCTTCTGGTCAATGCTGATCCCCAGGTTGGTGACAATGCAGCTTCTGATGCAAGATAATATGAGGTTACCTAAGTAAAAGGAATAAAGAAAAATACAATATACCACTTGAGATTTTGGAAAGTATTTTAAAACATGCTGCAGACAAGGAATATGTCTTAACAACACACACAAAATGCTGGAGGAACTCAGCAGGCCAGGCAGCTTCTAAGGAAAAAGTACAGTCGCCGTTTGAGGCCGAGACCCTTCGGCAGGAATGTATCTGTCCCATTTTTGGTCTTACTGTCTGTTGCCTCCTGCTCTGGTAAAACAAGGCTCAATGCAGGTTTGAGGAATAGCATTTCATGTTCCACACAGTCTTCTAGGTTCAATATTAAATTATCCAACTTGAGGTAACTCACTCTTTCAGTTTATATCTGAAAGGAATATTTCTGCCTATTATCATTGTGGCTGAGGTTCCTTAAAATATTTTTTAATTAGTATAGTCTGGCCTGTGGAGCATATTTCACAGCTTGGCTATTAGCAATATAATACAGACAAAGGAGATCAATTTAATACTACCTGCTCTATTAGTTCATTTGGTCTTGCTCGAGAAGAGATGCTGCATTGTAGAACCAAACTCTCCCAGCATTTTTTTATCAACTTGTTTTCGCTCTTTCTCAATTATAACCATGAATCTTGGATCTGAAACATCCACTATATCTCTTTCTACCCACACTGCCTAACCTGCTGATTGTTTTCAATATTTTCTAATTTTGTTTAAGATTTCCAGTTTCTGCAATTGTTTTTTTAAATTTATATTACTGGATAAAGTGGTTACTTTGTAGAGTTTGCGGTGAAGATTTAGAAATCCCCATTAAAGCAAAGGAGATAAATCAGCATCAAATTTACAAGTAATTGACAATCTCCTTAATTACTTAGATCTGTGTTATCAAGTTCCACTAAATATCTTTCATTTACTTTTTATAGAAGAAGCAGAAACAAAGTATTTTTCATTTACAGTTATATTTTTCTAAATTTACCTTTCAAAGTATTTCAATAAAACAAATATTTCTGCACAAAAATGTGTAAAATATTAAGTTCAAATATGTTTATATTTATATTGACCATCATCAAACAGCATGTCTTTACATTGTGTTAACAGTAGATGCATTATCTTCTGCATATATTAATAAATAGAACCTTCATGTCAAAATGTACATTATGTGCTGACTGCTTTAAGAATTACAAAGAAAATTTCATCCTTTAGGTTTGCTGTGTAAAAACAGTGTGTCTCATTATGCAGTTTGTTCTCTAAAGGTGGCAGAAAAAACTATTCAAAAGGTTAATATTTGCATTGCCTCTGTCTGTTGTCGAGCTATCTCCATTCCATAAAGCTTTGCATTTAACTAACGTCTGTGAAAATAGCTGTTCTATTCAGGTTTACAGTATAGGGAATAGTATTTCAATGCTAAATGCCAGATAAATTCTATTCATCCATCAAGCATAAATGATTTCAGAGCACTTTAAAATCCACAGCATGACATGTACCTACCTTGCCTTGACAATGTTCTAGTTCTTTCAGAATCCCTATTGTCCTAATATTCATAAGCCCGTTGTAGCACTGTTCAACATTGCTGTAAAATGAATGATTTTCAAACTGCTAAATAATGATAAAATTTGCACATTGCCTGCTAAGTGACTTCTGTAACAATTGTGTGACAATTTCTGAAATATAAACCATTCAAAATCGCTCGATTTTATTTGACTTGCACATTGGGGAACAGTTTTTTTTATAAAGAATAGCCTATTTTATAGAAAATTAAAAGCAAAATATTTAACGTGTTCAAAAATAACTACATTTTTTTTATTTGCTTCATTCTTCAGGAAGAATAGAACTACTATTTAAATGCACAAACAAATACTATATTAAGAGTTAGAGGGCGATGATAACACACTACATTGGGGTGCCATCTTTTAATCATTTGGGTTTGAATCTACAATTAATAATCTGAGAGTCTGGTGAATTTAAAAGGGATTTATTTGAAACTAGTTGTTAATATCATTAACGTACTACAGTAATATGTTGTAGTAATGTCTTATTTTAGTTCTTTATTATGTTATGTACCCCGTAACCGTTACTTACCAGCAAAGATAGAGAGGTCCGTTGAAGTCTGATGGTACTATTGTTAACAGTAATTATTGATAAAAATACACAAAAATAATATCAATGCAAACTTACAGATAATATACGTCGTCAATACTAAATCTAAAAGCACGGGTATAATAATAATCAATAAGAAATAGCTCTGTCGTTGTCTAGGGGATAATGTATTGTCCGATAGAAATATAAGAGTCACTTTAGTTCATTCAGGCTGCAGCCTGCGGTTGGAGAAAGACAGACTTTTAGAACTTGCCCGCTTTTCCTTTTTATGATGTCGATCCTTTGAAACTTCATTGGTGGTGATCTCTTCCTTAGCTAAGCCGTCTTCCGTGATAAGGCCCCAATCCCAGGCAACGGGAAAGGACACACCTGGGCCCCCCACCGGCTGTCGCTATTAAACGCTGTCACGAGATTTCCAGCGTTTCTCCTGGTGCGTCTAAAGGGGTTGTTCTCCAGACCCTCTTTTATCCTTACTCACGGGGTCTCAGATGTCAATCAGGTTGGGATGGTGCCATCCCTCAACCAGCCCACTTTGGTCATTCCCTGAGGGCTTCAAATAAATAGTACAGTACTCAATACACAATTCCGTCTCCAAGAGACAATGGCCATTTCCCGTGGCTTTGTATCGCTGAGGGGCCAGGACATTCCCAAACCCCTTGTGGATTCTGCATGTCTTTCTTTCATTTCCTGGGTCTCCTGACCTGAATTAATAACGATCTTGCGATTCTCAAAAAGGAGGGGGCTACTTTGTATCCTTCGGCCCCTCAGAGTTGGGGCACAGGCGTAACAATTAAGACTTCTAAATATGCATGTTCTTACTGGGCAACCATAAAGGTACTCAATACACTTCAGAAATTAAATTGGGATGAGTTTGTTACAGAAAATTTATGAAGTATATTCTTTGTAACTCAGCATTCCTGTGCAGACTCTTGACATACAATCAATCAAGAGACCATTTTACTCACATACAAACCATGAGCATACCTACTTGATCTGTAAGTTAATTACTACTTATTCAATTTTTGCCCTAACACGCTGAGAAATCTATATCCCATACTATCATTTTTATCTTCTAAGTAATATTTGCAAGCAGTTGGCTTATTGGTTTATTATTGTCACATATAAACCATTCAAAATCAGTGTACAGTGAGGTACAATGAAAAGTTTATCTTGATTACCATCCAGACAAATTATTTCATTATGACAGTGCATTGACATACTATAAGGCAAAGCAATAACAGAACGCAAAATGAAGTGTCACAGTTTCAGAGAAAGTGCGATGCAGGTAGACAATAAGATGCAAGGCCATGACAAAGTAGATTATAGGTCAAGAGACCATTTTATTGTATTAAGGGTCTGTTCAAAGGTCTTATCACAGCAGGATAGAAACAGTTCTTGAGCCTGGTGGTAGATGATTATAGGCCTTTGTTTCTTCTGCCCGATGGAAGAGAGAATGATCAGGGTGGGTTGGGTCATTGATTAGGTTGGCGGCTTTACTAAGGTAGCGAAGGGTTGACTGTAATAGAGGGGAGACTGCTTTTTAGTGATGTGGTGAGCTGTGTTGTCAACTCTCTTCAGTTTCTTGCAGTCACAGTCAGAGCAGTGGCCATACCTAGCTGTGATGCATCCAGATAGGATATTTTCTCTGGCGCATTGATAAAAATTGGTGAGGGTCAAAGGATACATGCTAAATTTCTTTAGCTGCCTGAGGACGTAGTGGTGCAGGTGAGCTTTATTGGTCATTGCATCAATGGGGTTGGACCAGGCCAGGCTATTGGTGATGTTCACTCCTAGAAACTCGAAGCTTTCAATGCTTTCAGCCTCAACATTGTTGATGTAGACAGGAGCATGTGCACTTCTCTCCTTCCTAAAGTCAATGACCAGATCTTTTATTTGTCGACATTGTGGAAGCAGTTGTTGTCATGACACCATGTTTCTAAGTTCTCTATCTCCTTAGTGTTATTTGCGATTCAGCACACTATGGTGGTATTATCAGAAAACTTGTAGATGAACTTAATGCAGAATTGTAGAGTACGTGTCTGAGGATCCAGCCCTCTTGTGCATTAGTTTGGAGATGGGTTTGCTTGGAATTATAGTATTGTTGAAGGCAGAGCTGTAGTCAAGGCATTAACATATATATCTTTACTGTCCAGATGCTTCAAAGATGTTGTCCAGCATAGACCTCTTTCAGCCAACAGTAGGTGAATTGAAGAGGGACAAAGATGCCAGGGATGCGTGCCATGACCAACCTCTCCTAGCATTTCATAATGGAGGATATCAGTGGCAGCAGGTAGCAGTCATTAAGGTTCATTACCTCATTTTTCTTAGGTACAGGGATGATATTAGTGTTAACACAGGTAGGAACATCAAAGTGAAACAGTGAGAGTTTAAAAATATCTGCAAACACTTCTACCAGCTGATCTACTCACGATCTAAGGACACAGCGAGAGATGGTGACCAGGCCAGATGCTTTCCATGAGTTCACTTTCCGGAAGACTGATCTTGCATCTGCAACGGTGACTCGGAGTCGGGGTGTATTGGAAGTTGTCAGGGTAGGTGTGACATTCCAATCCTCTTCTGTTCAAAATATGGACAGAATGTGTTGAGCTCACTGGGGAAGGATGCGTTGTTGACAGTAATGCCGCCTGCCGTTGTTTTGTGGCATATTATAGCAACTGTTGCACTGATCTCGGACTCAATTTTGGACAAATTTTGTCTGTTGGCATCCAAGAAAGCTTTATGGAGGCCATACCTTGATTTGTTTTGTAAATATCAGGGTCATCTGACTTTTGAACACTGCAGTGCTTGACTTGAAGTAGAGAGTGGATCTCCCGATTCATCTATGGCCTCCTCTTTGTGAACAACTAGATTGTCTTCTTTGGTGCACAGTTTTGAACACACTTGCTGATAAAGTCTATGACAATGGTAAATTGGCTGCTGAGTCTTTGCACAGAGACCAGTGTACGGACTCCAAGTAATCCTGTGGAAACTCATCTATTTCCTCAGACCAGCACTGTACAACTTTCTGCTCTGGAGCTTCCCATTTCAGCTTCTGTTTGGACGCTGGGAGAAGGAGCCCAAAATGTTAGTCTCCTTTACCAATGTGTAGGGGGGGGGGTATGTGTGTTCAGTTATGTAGCAATAGTCAAGGGGGTATTTGGGCTCCTGGTGTGACAAGTGACATGCTGGTAGTATTTTGGAAACCCACTCTTCAAGTTGGCCTAGCTGAAGTCACCGATTACTTCCTTCAGTACTCTGGATATCCTGTTTCATATTGATCATGGAGTATATTTCATTGAATGCGAGCTTCATGTCTACTTGAGGTGGGATGTAGACTGCTGTCAGCATAGCTGAAGTGAACTCCTGTGGCAGCTAATATCTATTAGATATTCCAAGTTGGAACTCCAAATATGCAGAATCTAATTTGGTTAATGATGAATGTTACCTTAACATTTGCAAAATTATTTTAATTTTTTATCTTTAACAAAGTTTATAATGAAAATTACTCATCTACTGTATATACAGAAAAAATGTTGCTTATCAAAATGAATAATTTTCATTGTATCATGCCTATCTTAAAATAATATTAGCAATGCAAAGCATGGACCATTGTCCATGAAAAAAAAATAAAGAGATGAAATGTTTACAAGTAACAGAGTAATTCAAATAAAGGCATATCTGCCAGGATACTATCCTAAAACAAAAGGCTTTTTAATGTGAAAATACTTTGTTGCCCCCATTTAACAGAATCTGTTCAGAGATTCTTTTATTAAAATTTAATGAATAACATAAACTTCAAATGTATTAAATGGTGAAGTAAGTTCTCCTCAAATAGTGCACTACTGTATTAATAGAGATGAACATCAGTTTGCATACCAATTTATGCTTTGCACATACAATTCCAGGTTTTTATGAACCATAAAAATGATCTTTTTTTAGATAGGTTTCCATCACCTTTTCAACACCACATCAAGTTTTTTTGTTCAGTATAGTAAAATGACCACAAGGCCATAAGACATTGGAGCAGAATTAGGCCATTCAGCCCATCGAGTCTGCTCCACCATTCCATCATGGCTGATCTCTGATCCTACTCAACCCATTACACACTCCTATAAGACCACAAGACAAAGGACAAATTAATTTTACATAGAACTCAAAGGTCATGTGACTCTTCTTCACATTCATGTACTTAATTTAGAACTGGGAACTAGAAGCAAAATTTCAAAATTAGCAGTCTGTAATTCTTGCCAGCATTGAGAAGAATTTCTCAGTGTTAACAAGAAACTATGGAAAGACGTTAGTAGATTTTCAGAAAGGGTATGCAACTAGCTCTTAAAGTACTATATAGGAAAATGCAATAATGCAAAAATGTAATATAGGAAAATGCGAAGAGTGAGAGATGATCTGATGGTTAGCTGACATGAGTCTTTAAGATTTTAAAAGGATTTGCTAGGATTGATGCAGAGAAAAAGCTCTGTTTCTGGGCTAAACCAGACTAATGGGCCATTATGATAAAATAGGCAGTTATAAGTACAATAAGGAAGAAGTTCTTGAAGTTTTTTTAAAGAAGCACCCTTCAGAATGATTTCACTTTTTATATCACTATGTCATCTCTCAAAAATTGCGAACATTGAGCAAAATACTGTTTTGACAATGATGCCATCCCCTGGGTACATCCCCTACCCATATGCTGCCCGCCTCAAAGTTTGAAAACCTATGGAAACAGGAAAATATGAATAAATATATACCAAATGTAATATAAGTAAGTATACTACTGACCCTTGATTTAGGGGGTTTTCTAGAATACCGTGTATAGCTTTGTATGTAGAGTCGGATTCAATGTTCAAAGTTCACATTTATTATTAAAGTATACAATCTTGAGGTTCACCTTCTTGCAAAGCAAAGTAATAGAATTCACTATACATCACACACACAACTGCCACATATCCAATTTGCAGAAAAGGACAAATAGCACAAATAGCTTTAAAAAACTAAACAAAAACACATGGAACATGAAGTGCAGTGTCGCTGAAAGTGAGTCCACAGCTGCTGAGGTAACTGAAGCCCATCCAGGAGCCCGATAGCTGCTGAGCAGTAACTGCTCTTGAACCTTGCAGCATGGGACCCAAGCCTCCTGCACCTCCTGCCCAATGACAGCAGTGAGGAGAGAGGGAGACCAGCCCAATGCAGGCTGACAGCACCTAGCACCTGTTCATCTGCCGTTCTTGTCCTTGATGATCTTACTTGTGCTTGTCACTTTCACTGGCATAGAGTAATAGAGCATCCTATGGGTTCATCCCCATCCGGCCTCATTTCGGTGCCCACTCCCAGCGATGGCCATCCCGGCTGTACCTGCACACTCAGGAGTCCAGATCACCGAGTCCCACAGGAGACTGGAAGAGCGTAAGATCGTTTTTGAGTACAGAAGCAGGCCATTCAGCTAATCTAGTCCATTACAGACTGTTCTTCTGCCTAGTTCCATTGACTTGCACTCCATACCCCTTCCATCCATATACCTATTCAAACTTCTCTTACATGTTGATATCAAACCCATCATCCACCTCTTCTGCTGCTGCTCATTCCACATTCTCAATACCCTCTGAGTGAAGATGTTCCTCCTCAGGTTGATCTGAAATATTTCACCTTTCACTCTTAACCTAAGCTCTCTAATTCTAGTCTCACTCAGCCTCAGTAGAAAAAAGCCTGTTTGCATTTACCCTATCTATACTCCTTATACTTCCATATACCTCTATCAAATCTCCCCTCATTCTCCTACATTCTAAGGAATAAAGTCCTAACCCATTTAACCTTTACCTATAACTTAGGTCCTCAAGTCCCAGCAAAATCCTAAATTTTCTCTGTAGTCTTTTAAGCTCATTGATATCTTTCCTGCAGGTCGGTGACCAGAACTGCATACAATCTACAAACTTGGCCCCACCAACTTCAACATAACATCACAATTCCTGTACTCAATATTTTGATTTATGAAGGCCAACGTGCCAAAAGTTTTCTTTAGAACCCAGTCTACCTGTTACACTAGTTTCAAGGAATTAGGAATCTTTATTCCCAGATCCCTCGGTTCTACTGCCTTCCTTGTTTGTTATTTTTTTCTTTTTTAACTCCAGGCATCTCATGCAAATGACAATCAAAAGGAGTAAATGAGTGTAAAATTGTTTGCGTAATATCCAATCCAGCTGAAATTGGATGACTGCCCCTAATTGAAATGAAATTAATACTTATGTATACATAGGTATGGCCTTACAACAGTCTTTAGGTGTTTGGCTTTCGATTGAGATGTAATAGATGAATTCTACATACAGTAAAGGAGACACAACTCCTTTCCACTTACTGAAGCCCCAATTCCCCTGCACCCTTTCCTCTCATTAAAGGCTCAGTCCCTGCATTCCCCTTTCACTCACCAAGGCTCTGGTTTCTAGGCTCCATTTCCACTCACTGGGGCTCCTGGTTCTGATACCTCCTTTCTATCATCATGACTGTGGTTTCCACACTCCCTTTAAATGTACCCTTCACTGGAAATATCAGTACTGTGTTATAACTTAAAAAAGGGAATATTAAAAGTGAGTTATCCAGAAACTCTTCCAGGTTATCAGAGGTTTTCTGCATGTTCTCGGCCTGCAAACAAAAAATATTCTTCTTCTTATATGTCCCATCTGCCATGAGTTGATTTCATTGGACACTTGCAGTTCAGTTGAAAATTTTATTCTCAAACAGACATAAACAAAAATCCGTTCTTTTCCAAGTAATACACTGGTGATGTTCAATGTGATTCTGATTCCGACTGGCTGGGAAGAATGTTGGAAGTATCTGAGGAAAAGGGCAAAGAAAGTTTTCAACGTGATTTTAGAAGTAATATTGCTTATTATAGCTGGTGTTTCAAAGAAACAGTACTTACCTGTGGTAAATACCTGATGTAGCCTGTTCCAGTCACAAAAATAAAAGGGCCTTCCTTGTCCCTGCATGCTATGAAATCATTCTAGCTGGACTTTGCACATCTCTCCAGAGCTGTTATGAACCATTTTCTTTGATACTGGTGGCATGGTTATTCTTTTGCTATTCAAGTCATTTTATTTTGTGAAACTGCACAAAAAGTGACATTTATGTTTGGTTCACTTGATGCACGTGTCTGGAAGTTTGGTTGTACCAGGTGTTTCATGCACAGAGAACCTTGGACATGTATATTGCATCTAACAATATACAATGCATTTCTAGAATTCTAGTTCTGGAATTTTGAATAGCTTATGAGCAGCTGGGTTGTCTGCAGAGCACTCACAAAGATGCAGCCCTCCAACACGCCAGTAAAATTGTGTTTCTATATGAGTAAACACATATAGAAAGCAGGTACAGGAACTTAGCTTGGAACATGACATCAGTTAGGTACGACGAAAGAACAGACCAGGACAGCTGGTAAGGGGTAAAGTGGGAAAGGAGTTTTTCCTCTGGGAAAATTTTTTGATTACTACGTTTCTGGATCAATAATGAAGGCAGCATAACTAGACATGTTTCTTGGAACAAACCAGGCTAAGCTAACTTTGTATTAAAGTGGGAATTTCCAGGAATTTGTTTTTTAATGGAAAAGGATACTGATCAGTTACAGATATGGTGGACAAATGACAAATGTAATTTAACCCAACCAAATGTGAGGTGTCGCACATTGGTAGGTCAAATATTAAGAAAGACTACACCTTTAAGGTCAAAACCCTTAACAGTACTGTTGAGCAGAGGGATCATGGGTCTAGTTCTGGAATTAGAAAGTGGCTACACAGGGTGGTTAAGGCATATACCATGTTTGCCTTTATTGGTTAATGCATTTTCAAAAGTTAGGAAGTTATATTGCAGTTTCATAAAACTCTGGTTAGGCCACATCTGGAGTATTGCGTACAGTTCTGGTCACCCGGTTATAGGAAGAATGTTGAGGCTGTGAGAAGTGTGCAGAAGATGGTGTCTAGATTAGGGGTAGACAGCATCTTTTTTCCAGGGTTGAAATACCAGGGGACATGCATTTAAGGTAAGGGAGTATAAGTTCAAAAGACATGAGAGGGCAAGTTTTTCCTTAAACACAAAGTGCCGGGTGCCTGGAATGTGCTGTCGGGGTGGTGGTAAAGGCAAATACATTAAGAGATGCTTAGTCAAGTACGTGAAGGTGAGGAAAATGAAAATATATGGAGGTTGTGTAGGCTGACAGGATTAGTTTAGATGGCCATTTGATAACTTAATTAGCTCTGCACAACATTGTGGACTGAAAGTCCTGTTCTTGTGCTGCACTATACTGTGCTGTGTTCTTTATGTACAATATTTCATCTGAAGTCTGAGTGTATTGCCATGAGGGAGAAGGATATTGAAATTAAAGTCACCCCCTCCCCCGTGTGCGCGGAAAGAAAGACGGGAAAATAGAGCAGGGTAAAAAAAAACCTCAGAGTATGTCAAGTTATTATAACAAATGAGCGCCTAGATGATTACAGAAAGCTCAGGAGGGGAGTTAAAATAAAGTAAGAGGGCGAAGAGAGAGCACGAGAAAAGGTCTGAAGCAAACATAAATGGGAATCCAAAGATATTCTACAGGAAGATAAACAAAAACAGATTACAAGAAGAGAGGTCAATCAAAGATACAAAGGAAATGTCCTTATGAAGACAAAAGGTATTGTTGAAATTTTAAATGCTTATGTAATATCAGTCTTGACCAAGGAAGAGGCTGCTGCTGACGTTACAACAAAGAAAGAGGTAGTTAATGTTTACATTAGACTAACTGAGAAATCATAGATTTTGGAAAGGTTAGCTACATCTAAAGTGGATAATCACCTCATCTAGGTGAGATTTATCAATATTATGAATGGAAGGAACAGAGGAAATCTCAGAGGCCCATCAAAACATTTATAATTTTAAGGCAACTGCCAGAAAATTTTAAAAGAGCATGGTTAAACCCAGGAACATAAATCAGTTCAAGTCTCGTGATGGGGCAAGTTCTTGAAAACAAAATCAATAACAATTAACGAGTGGATGGATTGCATTGAATTTCCTTGAACATGACATACATGTCTGTACCTTGTTAGAGTTTTTAATGAAGAACCCATAGAGGGATGATGAGGAAAATGCAGCTGTTTTAGGTCATGTGGACATTCAAAAGAGAGTCGGTAAAGTGCCACATGAAAGGCTTGATGTCATGATGGAGTAAATGGAGCTAAAGAAAGAATACAAAAACGTTGGCTAAGCAAAAGGAGAAAGAAAAGAGCAGTTAAGGATCATTACTCAGGCCAGAGGTAAATGGTCTGCAAGTTCTATAAACAGAACAATATTTTGTTTCATTATAACAGGGTTACAGAACTGCTTTTACAAGGTGGGAGATGGTATGTAGGGAAATCAGATGTGTGCAGAAAGACTTGCAGTGTACTCTATGTATTTATTGCATGATATGTAACTTAATTCAGATTGCAGATCTGTGATTCCATAGTTTATTGATTAGCATACACTAAATGCAAGGCTGAAAAACAGAAATAAATCACATACTCTGAGCTGATTTCTTACATACTGAAGGCCAGGCAATACAGAATAAGCAAGATCTGAAGCCAGTGGAAGACAAGCTTGAGCTACAGGGTCACGCAAGCAAGGTTGGAGATGAGAGTCTGTGGAGAGAACTGATGAAGGACTGCAGTGACAGATTGGCCACAGACCAAAACCTGGTTGCAAAAGAACAAGCTTTCCACAACTAAGTCACTGCAGTTGGTAACAGGGACCTAGCTGATCAAGAAGCAAAAGTTCTATACGTTCACCACATGACCATGTTAATTCAGGAGAATGCTAAATGTTGCGGCCCTATTCTGTGCTGTATCTGAATAAATAATATTTTTTAAATTAATTAATCTTTAGTTTATATGAAGAGAAATAATCAGAGAATAAGAAATTCTGTCTTTTTATTAATTCCCCAGGTCAGATTAGTAAAATGAGCATTAGTTTAAATCCTGTGTCATTGGTAAAGGTAGATAGATTTAGCAGAAATAACTGCCTTATATTTCCACAGGGGTCACTACCAGCACCGTTACTTCTCTTGGTGACTTGGATTTGAAAATACAGGGCATAATTTCTGAATATGTAGATGCCACAGCAGTTGGATGGGTGAATTATGGAAACCGAGTGAAATGCTGCAAAATACAAAATGTTATGTCTTGGTTAGAAGAATGAGAAAAGGACAGGGGTCACCAAACTTTTTAGCACTGTAGACTGGTTTAATATTGACAATATTCTTGCGGACCAGCTGACGGGGGGGGGGGGGGGGATTGTTAATCACGACCAGAATATAGGTATATAGGTGATAATTCAACTATAAGTCACTCACAAGTGGCTAATACACTCAATTTCATTTTTAAAAGGGTTTAACTAAAGAATTTAATATTAAACACACAGCGCATATTTTCCTCGCATGAATATAGTGATAAGTCAATTATAACCCACTTAAAGTCAAAAGCATTATAACATTTTAAGTAACATTTGGATATTAAACAAAGCAAATATTTTCCTCGTATGAACATATAAAATCATTGCAACACACCAGTGAGAGGACAAGGTCAGGGCCTGAGGCCCCTGTACCGGGGCCGCGGCGGTTGAAGTCCGGAGAGAGCGACCGACCGAGCAAGGAGTGCGACAGGGCGTGTGCTCGCCCGCTCCCCCCTTGTAGGTCGATAGGATCTCTCGACTGACAAAAGTTTGGCTTGAGGGATGACTTCCAGTAGATTGCAGCGAGGTAGCTGCTCTGCTACTTACGAATCCCTGAGCCCGAATGAGGTCGTCTGCGAATATTTTAGCACCGGGTTCCCCACAGACATTCGGTGTAGTAAACGGGTTCAGAGGTGGCGTCCATCTGTCCGCGCTCCAGGCCAGTGGCAATGGCACCTCTCACCAGCTGTGCGCAAGGGTATCACTGCATTTAGGCGACTGATGTCCTCGCATGTGTAATGACTTTGCATGCGTAATAACCTCGCGTGCGTGCAAGTTCAACAGTGGGCATGACAGGGAATGAGGAAAGGTGCAGCTGACTCATATCATTTCATATTGCCAAATCATATCGTTTCCTGGTAGCACATACTTTGCGGCCTGGTGGTTGGGGACCACTGGAAAAGGAAATAAAAACTGGATAAGACAATTGTAAGAGAAGTAAAATTTGTCAAATCTAGGTTATATGTGCACAGTTTGTTGAAATCATCAGGTCAGGTTTGGGAAGGTGGTTAAAAATACATCTTGATCAGGGGCTTTTTAATTAGAGACATTTGAGAACAAAAAGCAAGAAATCATAATAAACCTTTATGCAACACTACATAGGTTTCAACTGAAGCTATCATTACTAGGGAGAAGGTTCTTAGGAAACAGAATGGTCTGAAGGTAGATAAGTCACCTGGACCAGATGGTGTACACCCCAGAGTTCTGAAAAAGGTGGCTGAAGAGGTCGTGGAGGCATTAGTAATGATCTTTCTAGAATCATTAGATACTGCAATGGTTCTGGAGGACTGGAAAATTGCAAACGTCACTCCACTCTTCAAGAACGGAGAGAGGCAGAAGAAAGGAAACTATAGGCCAGTTAGTCTGACCTCAGTGGTTGGGAAGATGTTGGAGTCGATTATTACGGATGAGGTCTCAGGGTGCTTGGAGGCACTTGATAAAATAGGCCATGGTCAGCATGGTTTCTGCCTGACAAATCTGCTGGAATTCTTTGAAGAAATGGCAAACAGGATAGATGAAGGAATTTCGGTTGATGTGCACTTGAATTTTTAGAAGTCCTTTGACAAGGTGCCACACATGATGCTGCTTAACAAGCTATGAGCTCATAGTATTGCAGGAAAAATTCTGGCATGGATAAAGCAGTGGTTGGTTGGCAGGAGGCAAAGAGTGTGAAGAAAGGGAACATTTCCTGGTTGGGTGCCGGTGACTAGGGGCATTCCACAGGAGTCTGTGTTGGGACCAATTCTATTTATGATACATGTCAATGATTTAGATGATACAATTGATGGCTTCGTTGCAAAGTTTGCTGACAATATGAAGAAAGGTAGTTCTGAGGAAGTAGAGAGGCTACAGAAGGACTTAGAAAAATAGGCAAAGAAATAGCAAATGGAATACAGTGTTGAGAAGTGTATGGTCATGTACTTTGGTAGGAGAAATGAAAGGGTTTACTATTTTCTAAATGGAAAAAAAATATAAAAAAGTGAGGTGCAAAGGTACTGGGGAGTCCCCATGCAGCATTCGCTGAAGGTTAATTTGCAGGTTGAGTCTGTGATGAGGAAAGCAAGTGCAATGTTAGCATTCTTTTTAAAAGGATTAAAATATAAAAGCAAGGATGTGATATTGAGACTTTATATAGCACTAGTGAGGCCTCACTTGGGATATTGTGAGAAGCTTTGGGCCCCTTTTCTTAGAAAGGATGTGCTGAAACTGGAGAAGATTCATGCAAATGATTCCAGGATCGAATGGCGTGTCATATAAAGAGCGTTTGGTGGCTCTGGGCCTGTATTCGCTGGAATTCAGAAGACTGAGCAATGACCTCATTGAAACCTATCGAATGGCGAAAGGCCTTGATAGAGTGGACGTGAAGAGGATGTTTCCTATGGTGGGAGAGTCTAAGACCAGAACACTCAGCCTCAGAATAGAGGGGCATCCTTTTAGAACAGAAATGAGGAGGAATTACTTCATCCAGAAGGTGGTGAATCTATGAAATTCTTTGCACACTGGCAGTTGTGGAGGCCAAGTATTTATATATATTTAAGTCAGAGATTGATAGATTCTTGATTGACAAGCATGAAGGGATACGGGGAGAATGCAGGAGATTGGGACTGAGAGGAAAATTGGATCAGCCATGATGAAATGGAGGAGCAGATTCAATGGGCCTAATGGCCTAATTCTGCTCCTATCCCTTATGGGCTTATTCATTTCTCTGTGCCATGGTTTCCAAACGATGTGAAGGTTTTTAAGTGTGTTGAGGGGAATTACTTAACATGATCACTGGAATGAGACTAACTATTCCATTGAATTGACATTATTACTTACCTCCTTCACATACACGAGGAGTAAAAATCTTTATATTATATCTCCATCTAAATGTGCATTGTACAATTTACAGTAATTTGTAATAAATTGTATGCACAACAGGACAGTCAATATAACATAGAAATACAATTGTATCAGTGTGAATTAATCAGTCTGATGGCCTGGTGGAAGAAGCTGTCCTGGAGCCCATTGGTCCTGGCTTTTATGATGCAGTACTGTTTCCTGCATGGTAGCAACTGGAACAGTTTGTGGTTGAGGTGACTTGGGCCCTTTTTACACACCTGTCTTTGCAAATGGTGGGAAGTTCACATCTACAGATGAGCTGGGCTGTCCACACCGCTCTCTGCAGAGTCCTGCGATTGAGGGAAGTGCAGTTCCCATACCAGGCAGTGATGCAGCCAGTCAGGATGCTCTCAATTGTGTCCCTGTAGAAAGTCCTTAGGATTTGGGGACTCGTACCAGACTTCTTCAACTGTCTGAGGTGAAAGAGGTGTTTTGCCTTTTTCACCAGACAGCCGGTATGTACAGACCATGTGAGATCCTCGGTGATGTGTATGCTAGGGAACTTAAAGCTATTCACCCTCTCAACCCCAGATCCATTGATGTCAATAGGGGTTAGCCAGTCTTCATTCCTCCCGTAATCCACAACCAGATCCTTTGTTTTTGCAACATTGAGGGAGAGGTTGTTTTCTTGACACATCTGTGTCAGGGTGATGACTTCTCCACATGCTGTCTTGTTATTATTTGAGTTAAGGCCAATCAATGTAATATCATCAGCAAATTTAATTAGTAGATTGGAGCTGTGGGTGGCGACGAGGTCATGGGTATACAGAGTGTAAAGCTTAGGACACCGCCCTGAAGGCACCTGTGTTGAGGGGCAGAGGGGCAGAGGTGAGGGAGCCCACTCTTACCACCTGCCAACAATCTGACAAGAAGTCCAGGATCCAGCTACAAAAGGTAGGGTCAAGGCCGAGGTCTTTGAGTTTCTTGTTGAGCCTGGATTGAACTATGGTGATGAATGCTGAACTGTAGTCCAAGGACAGCATTCTCACATAAGCATCCCTTTTCTCCAGATCTGTAAGGACAGTGTACAGAACTGTGGCTATTGCGTCATCTGTTAACTTGTTGTGTTGGTAGGCAATTGTAGGGGGTCCACTGTGGGTGGCAGCAAGCTGCAGATGTAATCCTTGACCATCCTCTCAAAGCTTCTGTTTATTGTGCAGGTGAGTGTGACAGGACGCCAGTCATTCAGACATGTTACCTTGGTCTTTTTGGGTACATGGACAATGGTGGATCTTTTGATGCAGGAGGGAACTCTATACTAAGTGAGGGAGAGATTAAAAATTACATGGGTAAGTTGGAGAAACTAGAGTGGAAACACAGTAAGTTGAGAGGGGATATGATGAAGGATCAGATTTCAAATCACAAGGGAATTAGAGAGTATTCCTATTAACAGTGAGGCCAAGGACCAGGCAAAACAAAGGTTTCAGCAAAAGATCCAAACCTGACATGAGGAAAAGTCCCTTCTCACTCAGCAAGTAGTTAAAATCTGAAATATTCACCAAGAAGCAGCAATATAGGGGGATTAAATCATAGCACATACAAGGGATCTGGAGAAGCAAGTGAAAGGAAAGATAGTAATGGGCAATAAGATGAAGACACAAGAGATGGGAAGAGACATAGATACAAGCTGAATTGTTCTTGTGAAGAACACGTGTAGTCTCTGTGTTGTAATCATTCGATGAAAAATTTATTTACTCAGTTTTGGTTCTGATCCTTTATCAGGGTGGACCACCCTTCCCACAGTGCTTACAAACCTTACACAACAACTTTTCATCAAACTCATGTTTACTTCCAGTTGCAACTCTAGACCAAAGATCACATCATAATCAATAACTGTAGCTAACATCCCTCAAGCTTTCCTTCTCTTCACTCCACCTAGAAAGGCACCTACCTTTGTATACTCCATAATGGTGTAGCAGGCAAAGACCTTTGTTTTCCTGAAAGGGAGCTGGTGTAAAATAAGTTGACTATATTGACTTACTGGATGCCAATCAGTAACACAAGGCCTTGTGATGCTGAAGCTCCTGGTTTCAGGTCTATACGCAAAGCATCTGAGCATGCCAGAAATGATAATATTGGAAGGTACACAACATCTGCAATGCATACTTAAAGATTGCTGAAAGTTATAGATTTCTTTATACTTCAGTGAAACTTGTGAGAAAATGTTCTTTCCTAATCAGCAGAACCATGACCACGTGTGAGGTAAGAGTGACTTGAGTGAATCTGCATTCAGCACCTCCTTTGCTTGCATCTTTGGAAACAGCACTATTTCCATCTTTAATATCTCTAGTTTCCCCTTTCAGAGTTCTTTTGAAGACCCTGACCTGGAGTTACATGCTGACTTTGGTTCTTTGCAAGAATGGGACCCCCTCTCGAGGTTTCGCGACGGACTGTTATTCGACGTGCCAAGGACGCAGCCTAAGAGTGCTGCTTAGTGTGCATAGTTCCCTGAAGGTGGAATCTCATGTGGAGAGGGTGGTGAAGAAAGCTTTTGGTATGCTGGCCTTTATAAATCAGAGCATTGAGTATAGGAGTTGGGATGTAATGTTAAAATTGTACAAGGCATTGGTAAGGCCGAATTTGGAGTATTGTGTACAGTTCTGGTCACCGAATTATAGGAAAGATGTGAACAAAATAGAGAGAGTACAGAGGAGATTTACTAGAATGTTACCTGGGTTTCAGCACCTAAGTTACAGGAAAAGATTGAACAAGTTAGGTCTTTATTCTTTGGAGCATAGAAAGTTGAGGGGGGACTTGATAGAGGTATTTAAAAGTATGAGGGGGATAGATAGAGTTGACGTGGATAGGCTTTTTCCATTGAGAGTAGGGGAGATTCAAACAAGAGGGCATGAGTTGAGAGTTCGGGGGCAAAAGTTTAGGGGTAACACGAGGGGGAATTTCTTTACTCAGAGAGTGGTAGCTGTGTGGAACGAGCTTCCAGTAGAAGTGGTAGAGGCAGGTTTGGTATTGTCACTTAAAGTAAAATTGGATAGGTATATGGACAGGAAAGGAATGGAGGGTTATGGGCTAGGTGCGGGTCAGTGGGAGTAGGTGAGAGTAAGCATAAGAGTAAGGTGAGAGTGAGACTAGAAGGGCCGAGATGGCCTGTTTCTGTGCTGTAATGGTTATAAGAGCTTAGCTCACCTTCAGAGGTCAGAGACCTTGTGGCTCTGGAGACGTGCAGATCGAAGGTTGGTGTCCTGGCAGGAGATCAGTGTATCGTGGGAGCTGGAAGATCCCTGGCTGTGTGCCCAGAGACCTGAGATCTTTGGACACAGAGCTCGGAAAAGGCGATGCAATGGACTTTTAGCATCATAAATCAGTGAGTTGTTTGTTATGTCTCCGCTCTCACTGTGAAACGGCAACACCTCTTATTAGGGAGAGAGTGAACATGTGGTATGACAGATACCAAGTGAACGAGTAGTCTTTGGGGTACTGCAAGTCCGTGTCTTTGCTGTTGCTTTGCTGCACACTAGAGTACTCGGTGGCGGGTGCCGATGCTTTTTTTTTGCTGGTAGGGTGAGGGGGATCGTTGTTTTGCTGCCGCTTACGCATTGGGGGGAGGGGAGCTGGGGGGGGGACTTTGTGGTTCTAACAGTTAACTGTCATTCATTCATTGGGGGCACTCCTGTTTTCATGGATGGTTGCAAAGAAAAAGCATTTCAGAATGTATATTGTATACATCTCTCTGACATTAACTGTACCTTTGAAACCTTTGTAGAACGTGAGAAATTCAGTAAACATGGAGCATTGTTTCTTGGAGTTACATCTGTAGGATAGAAACCTGCCACTGCTCAAGGTGAAATAGGTAGTCTGCATGGTCATTAACACAAGAGTCTGCTTGGTAAGAGTGGCTGTGGAATATAATATACTTCTTTTGCTTGGAGCAGCTGAAATGAGCTGAAAGAAATACAGTATTTGCTGAGTAATGAAGCAGAGGGAAACTGCTTTGTGAGAATGTAAATTGCCAAGGTTCCCATCCCCACTGCTGGTAGACATGGAAGGATGTCAAGTAATGAGGAGGTGTAATTGGCTTGAACTTTACACACTCTTCTCCATGAAATCTGTGCCTCCTTTTGCTATAGCAGATGCTGGATTTAGATGCTTTCAAATCCACTCAGCTAATAGTATACTCCTGACCTCTGTCACTCCTCAAATGCATTTGTAGAATACAGTCTAGAATCATGTCCTCCGACAAACTAGTTCCCAGAAAAATCCAGTCAGAGTTGAATTACTTAAGGAAACGTCCTGGCAGACAGAAACAATTTAATGTGTTACACTAGACACTATACTAGACAAACACCAGCTTATCTCCAAGTATTCTGGATGACCTGGGGCCTGTGAATCATCTATGACTATTCCTGCTGCTAATACTATTCTTTGATATAGATTGGTTTGGACGTTGAATCAATAGGTCCACAATAAAGTTACTTACTCTCAGTGAAAAACGCGGTCAAGCAAGGTGGAACCTTTGTCCCAATGTTTTCCTATTTGTGTGCAAACAGAAGCTGAGATCCAAGACATCACTGATTCATTCAGATATGCGAGAATGGGTGTTACATTCAAAATGCACAAGATTAACGATAGTCTCTGAACCCATCCCCATTAACCTCTGCCAATTAAGGCTCATGGCAAGACACAGGAAAAGCATGGAAAGGCCACTTTCCAAACCTGGGGGAGACACTTCTGGTGGAAGTATGTATTGGTAATGAACTTTACCGTCATCCTTAATTAAGGAACTGGGTACTTAAAGACTGTCTTTAGAGCTGGCACAAAATTCATGGCCTATCAGCTACAGTGATACCTGCTCTGCTATACTCCAAAATCTTCTTGAGCAGACATTAAAATCAGATTCAGGTTTATTATCACTGACGTATTGTGATATTATGACGTACTGTTTCATAGCAGCAGTGCAGTGAATACAATATGTTTCTTTAAGGTTGTTATAGCCAGGAGATGTAGGGGGGGAGAGCACCCACTACCTTCCAAATGCTCCCAATGATGTGCATCACACATAACATCTGACAACCAAGTCTAGCTCCTGGCCTTCACATGTGGCTTAGATACTAAGCCCAATGGAACCATTTCTATTGGCAGGAGAAGCAGCAAAGGCAGGTTAATGGTGCTGTAGCGGTGTGCTACAAGCAGCGCTAAAATTACGACACGGAGTCGGTAACTGCAGTCGAAGGAAAAACTTTATTCGAAAACTTCAGCCTCACTTTTAAGCCTCTGTCAACCGGCCCCCCATGGCGAAGAGGCTCCAAAGCTCTGTGCTCGCAAACCCCCGTAGGCTATCTAATTGTGAGTCGGTTCGCATACGCTAGGAAATGAGCCGCCACATAACCCCCCCCCAGAACCGGCGATACACCCCCCAATGTCCACAGCCTGGGCCAGAACCTGCTTGGGAGGTCGGCCTCTGCGCCGAGGCGCCGGAAACTCGGCCGGTTGCGCCAGGTCCACATGGGCCGGCTTGAGGCGGTCCACCGTGAAAACCTCCTCCTTCCCCCCAACGTCCAGCACGAACGTGGACCCGTTGTTCCGGAGCACCGTAAATGGCCCCTCGTATGGCCGCTGCAGCGGTGGCCGATGCCCGCCCCTTCGTACAAACACAAACTTACAGTTCCGTAGGTCTTTGGGTACGCAGGTCGGGTGCCGCCCATGCTGTGAAGTGGGTATGGGGGCCAGGTTACCGAGCTTCTCGCGAAGTCTGCCCAGGACTGCAGCGGGTTCTTCCTCTTGCCCCCTCGGGGCTGGTAGGAACTCCCCGGGGACGGCCAGGGGCGCGCCGTATACCAACTCGGCCGACGAGGCGTGCAGGTCGTCCTTGGGCGCTGTGCGGATGCCGAGAAGGACCCAGGGAAGCTCGTCCGCCCAGTTGGCTCCTCGCAGGCGGGCCATGAGGGCCGACTTCAGGTGACGGTGGAAACGCTCCACTAGCCCGTTCGACTGTGGGTGGTAGGCAGTGGTGTGGTGCAGCTGAGTCCCCAAAAGGCTGGCCATAGCTGACCACAGGCTGGAGGTGAACTGGGCGCCTCTGTCGGAGGTAATGTGGGCTGGTACACCAAAGCGGGATATCCAGGTGGCGATCAGGGCTCGGGCGCAAGATTCGGAGGTGGTGTCGGTGAGCGGGACCGCCTCTGGCCATCTTGTGAACCGGTCCACGATAGTCAGGAGGTAACGCGCTCCGCGCGACACTGGTAGGGGGCCCACGATATCCACATGAATGTGGTCGAAACGCCGGTGGGCGGGATGGAACTGCTGCGGTGGGGCTTTGGTGTGCCGCTGAACCTTGGCCGTCTGGCAGTGCATGCACGTCCTGGCCCATTCACTGACCTGTTTGCGGAGTCCGTGCCAAACGAACCTGCTGGAAACCATCCGGACAGTTGTCCGGATGGAGGGATGCGCCAAGTTATGAATGGAGTCGAAAACACGTCGCCGCCAGGCTGTGGGGACGACCGGACGGGGCTGGCTGGTGGCGACGTCACAGAGTAGGGTCCTCTCACCTGGGCCCACGGGGAGGTCCTGGAGCTGCAAACCAGAGACTGCAGTCCTGTAACTCAGAATCTCCTCATCTACCTGCTGTGCCTCTGCCAGTGCCTCGAAGTCTACCCCTTGGGAAAGGGCATGAACGGTAGGGCGAGAGAGCGCATCCACCACGACATTGTCCTTACCCGAGACGTGCCGGACATCCGTTGTGTATTCAGAGATGTAGAACAGGTGGCATTGCTGGCGGGATGACCAGGGGTCGGATGCTTTCGTAAACGCAAAGGTAAGCGGTTTGTGGTCCGTGAACGCGGTGAAGGGCCGACCTTCTAGGAAGTACCTGAAATGCCGGATTGCCAGGTAGAGCGCCAACAGTTCCCGGTCAAAAGCACTGTACTTGAGCTCGGGTGGCCGCAGGTGTTTGCTGAAAAACGCCAGGGGTTGCCAGCGACCTGCGATGAGCTGCTCCAGCACCCCACCGACTGCCGTGTTTGATGCGTCCACTGTGAGGGCGGTAGGGGTGTCCATTCTGGGATGTACTAGCATTGCGGCGTCAGCCAAAGCTTCCTTCGTTTGAACGAAAGCGGCGGCGGACTCCTCGTCCCAGGTAATGTCCTTGCTCGGACCCGACATCAGGGCGAACAGGGGGCGCATGATCCGGGCAGCTGAAGGGAGGAAGCGGCGGTAGAAATTGACCATACCTACGAATTCCTGAAGGCCTTTGATCGTGGTGGGTCGGGGGAAGTGGCGGACCGCATCTACCTTAGCGGGCAGAGGGGTTGCCCCGTCTTTAGTAATCCTGTGGCCCAGGAAGTCAATGGTATCAAGTCCGAACTGGCATTTGGCAGGGTTGATTGTAAGACCGTACTCACTCAGTCGGGCGCAGAGTTGACGGAGGTGGGACAGATGCTCCTGACGACTGCCGCTGGCTATGAGGATGTCATCCAAATAGATGAACGCGAAGTCCAGGTCCCGTCCCACCGCGTCCATTAACCGCTGGAACGTCTGTGCGGCATTCTTCAGGCCGAACGGCATGCGGAGGAACTCGAAGAGGCCAAACGGGGTGATGAGAGCCGTCTTGGGGACGTCGTCAGGATGCATCGGGATTTGATGGTACCCTCGGACAAGGTCGACCTTGGAGAAGATCCGGGCGCCGTGCAGGTTTGCCGCAAAGTCCTGAATGTGCGGCACAGGGTAGGGGTCCGGTGTGGTAGCCTCGTTCAGCCTGCGGTAGTCGCCGCACGGTCTCCAGCCCCCCGTCGCTTTGGGCACCATGTGCAGGGGGGAAGCCCAGGGGCTGTCGGACCGCCGGATGATCCCCAATTCCTCCATTCTCTGGAACTCCTCCTTCGCCAGTCGGAGCTTGTCCGGGGGAAGCCGCCGAGCACGGGCATGGAGGGGTGGTCCCTGTGTCGGGATGTGGTGCTGTACGCCGTGCCTGGGCATGGCTGCTGTGAACTGCGGTGCCAGAACCAATGGGAACTCCGCCAGGACCCTGGTGAAGTCGTTGTCGGACAGCGTGATGGAGCCGAGGTGAGGGGCTGGCAACTGGGCCGCGCCCAGGGAGAACGTCTGAAAGGTCTCGGCGTGTACCAGTCTCTTCCTGGGCAGGTCAACCAGCAGGCTGTGAGCTCGCAAAAAATCCGCACCCAGAAGCGGTTGGGCTACGGCGGCCAGTGTGAAGTCCCACGTGAACTGGCTGGGGCCGAACAGTAGCTGCACCTGACGGGTGCCATAGGTCCTTACTGTGCTGCCATTCACGGCCCTCAGGGGGGGACCCGGTGCCCTGCTGCGGGTGTCGTAACTTGTCGGAGGTAAAATGCTGATCTCAGCCCCAGTATCGACCAAAAACCGGCATCCCGACCTTCTGTCCCACACATACAGGAGGCTATCCCGATGGCCAGCCGCCGTAGCCATCAGCGGCGGCTGGCCCTGGCGTTTCCCGGGAACTTGCAGGGCGGGCGACAACGGCGGGCTTCTGTGCCCCACCGCTGGTGGTAGAAGCACCAGTGGTCATTGGGCCGGGGGTTAGTGGGCTCTGCGGCCGGGCCTGGACTGGTTTGCTGCCGGGAGCGTGGCTGGGAGATCTGTGCGATGGACGCCCCGCTCACCTTTTTGGCGTTCCACAGCAAGTCCGCCCGGGCTGCCACCTTCCGGGGGTCACTGAAATCCGCGTCAGACAGCAGCAGGCGTATGTCCTCGGGCAGCTGCTCCAGGAATGCCTGCTCAAACATGAGGCCTGTGTGTCCCTCGGCCAGAGACAACATCTCGTTCATTAAAGCCGATGGAGGTCTGTCGCCCAAGCCATCCAGGTGCAGTAAACGGGCAGCCCGCTCGCGCCGTGAGAGTCCGAAAGTCCTGAGGAGCAGGGCTTTGAATTCCGTGTACTTGCCGTCTGCCGGGGGCGACTGTACGAACTCCGCGACCTGGGCAACTGTGTCCTGGTCGAGGGAGCCCACCACGTAGTAGTAGCGGGTGTCTTCTGAGGTGATCCGGCGAACGTGGAATTGGGCTTCGGCTTGCTGGAACCATAGGTCCGGGCGCTGTGTCCAGAAACCCGGCAGTTTCAACGAAACCGCATGAACAGAGGCGGCGTCGGTCATTTCTGGTCCAAAAATCGTTTGGACCGTCGGGGTCACCAATTGTAGCGGTGTGCTACAAGCAGCGCTAAAATTACGACACGGAGTTGGTAACTGCAGTCGAAGGAAAAACTTTATTCGAAAACTTCAGCCTCACTTTTAAGCCTCTGTCAACCGGCCCCCCATGGCGAAGAGGCTCCAAAGCTCTGTGCTCGCAAACCCCCGTAGGCTATCTAATTGTGAGTCGGTTCGCATACGCTAGGAAATGAGCCGCCACAGTGCCTTAAAATCCATTGCTTCAGGCAGATGAGCTCATCATCCAGGAGAAAGAAAACTCTGATCTCAAACCTCCGCTGTTTTGGGGAAGGCTTCGGGAGTAAGATCCTAAGGAAATATCGGGAGCTGGAGTCCCGGAGGCAGTTGTATGTTGAGCTAAATGTTGATTGGCAACTTCTGTGATGCCACAGGTGAGAAATCGTATCCTTATGCTGTTCCTTCGGACAGTCTGCTGCATGGGCAACAGCATGCTCTCCATATTGTGCTTGCGTAACACGTATGTAACCCCCCGGGGCACCTCGGGCTCGTTCTCGTCTAGGGGGAGCAGCCTTCGGCCCCGCCAAACTGGGTAATCAGCTGGTGTGGATGCTGTGTGATGTCCTCGCCTCGCCCAAAAACAGACAGTACACCATAAGCGATTAAATGAGTACAATTTATAAAGGTTACTATAACTAAGTGATTAATAACGATACAGTATATATGAAGAGAAAAAATAAAGAAAAGGCGCCAAACTTATCAAAGTCCAAACCACTTCGTGCACAACCATTGGAGCTCAATTACTGAAGTCTTCTGGCCACCATTCGATCCCCTCCGAACTCCTCGACTCACAGCTCAGGACCCTCCGAGTGGTCAACCAAGCACATCTAGCTTCATCCCCCCTCCTCGGAGTACCTCCTGGCCTCGGACCCCCGCTTGGGGTCCGTTCCTCACTCAGCTTACAGCATTGCGTCCTCTCTCTCTCACCCCCTCGCGCCGATTTGCCCAAAAGCCCGTCAACAACCGCTTACAGACTCAGAAGAAAGAACAACATTAATCCCCATTTGGTTTACAAAGGAATACAATTCTCGGTATCAGTAAATTTTAACCCAAACAAGCTTCCAGCACTCTCTCGCAACAAAGGAGCATTCCTGCTAGTTAACAAAACAAAGAAGCCCTTTTGATTACATACACGGTAACAAAGAAAAAAGAAGAAACCCCCTTTACTCGTAGATAGCTAGAACGCAATATCCAGTGTCAATGTCAATAATGGAGGCCTCACATATAAAGTATATAGAGTATACAAGATATACAGTGTAATAAATATTACATATATAAACAGATAGTGCAAAGTGAGAGGAAAATGGAAAGATAGTGTTCTTGTGTACATGGTTCATTCAGAAATCCGATGGCAGAGGTGAAGAAACTGTTTCTAAGATGTTAAGTGCTGTGCATTCACATCTTCTCTCTGGTGGCAGCAATGAGAAGAAGGCATGTCACCGGTGGTGTGGGTCCTTGATAATGGATGCCACCATTCTGAGGAATGCTTTTCACCTTCTGTCCACCAACAGCTTCAACACAACTGGTTCTTTAAACCATTGCAATCTCTTTCTTGCCAAAAGTATTCACGCTCACCAAGATTACGTAAAAAGGAGAAAGCTTCATACAAATTTCTTACACTGTAAATCAGTTCTTCAGATTTCCTCCATTTTATCCACATGTCAGATGCAATATGCAGGAAAATGATTGAGCATTGAGTGTCTAACTCTGGGGATGTCAACAAAGATTATCTGCTCTGTCCATTCACTCTCCCAAAATTTTTAGTTTTATTCTAAGCACTTAATCCCCTGAGCTAGTCAATGAAATTCACCACTTATTCCTTTGATCTATTTCTATTCCAGTTCTTGAGCACCCAACCACCCTGTGTTTCATTGCTGCCCAATATCATATGTGGTCTTTGGCATTTTCTCACTTTCTGCAGAATATTCTTTCATACATTCATCCTAACGTACCCCTCATTAAGCCACTTGTCACCAAATGCAGAAAATCAGCAAACCAACAACTTATTCAAATATTTGAAGGAAAAATAATCACAGGGATAAAGAGTAAGAGTTTGAGTGAGACTAAATGGGGAGTTTCAGCAAAGAGCCAATACAACCACAACGACCAAATGACCTCCTCCTGTGCAGCATTGTGCTATGTTGTTTTTAGTAAGCTCTTTCCTCAAACTATAATAACAAATGTTTCCAGCTGATTCATTCCCACCCACTTCATGTAGTTCAAGAGCTGTGGAGTAGTGTTGCAGATCTGGTTAGATCACACTTAGGGTACTGTGTTCAGTTCTGGTCTCCTCATTATAGGAAGGAAGTTTTAGAGAGGGTAAAGAGGACATTTACCAGGACAATGCCTGGATTTGAGTACATACCTTACAAGGAAAGGTTGAGAGCTTTTCTCTTAGGAGTGAAGGATGAGCGGCAACTTGATAGAGGTGCAGAAGATTATAAGTGGCACAAATGGAATGGAAAGCTAGCATCGTTTTCCTAGGGCAGCAATGATCTAAGCCACAGGGCATCCATTTAAAGTGAGTGGAGGAAAGTTTAGAGAAGAGGTAAGAGGTAAATTTTGTTTTTTGCGTTCCAGTGGTAAGTGCCTGGAACACCATGCTGCTGCTGGTGGTACAGGCTGACACAAAGAAGGCATTTAAGAAATTCTTTGATAGTTAGTGGATGTAAGGAAAATGGAGGGTTTGGTCTGTTAGAGGGGAAGGGTTAGATTGATCGTGAAGTAGGTCTATATAAGTAAGCATCATAGTATAGACCAAAGGGCCTGTACTATTCTGTATTGTTTATATGTTACATGTTCTATCTCACTGTGGTGAACTACATATACCTGTCTGGACACGCTCTTCCTGCTGACTGCTCCTGTGGCTCCTCCCACAGACCCCTGTATAAAGGCAATTGGAGACACCACCCCGGCCTCAGTCTCCAGGATGCAGTGTTGTGGTCATGATGCACCATCAATAACTCACTCTGAGACGTAAGGCGAGATATCGGCTTTTATTGACTGGAAGAAGGAACCAGCAGTGAGTGACCATCATACTACGTCCTGGAGACTGAGGCTGAGCATAGGCCTCAGATCGCCTTTATACCGGGGCCTGTGGGAGGAGCCACAGGAGCAGTCAGCAGGGGGCGTGTCCAGACAGGTATATGTAGTTCACCACATTCACCCCTCCTTTGTTTAAAAGAGTCCCCATGTGGCGAAGTTCCTTACAAGTCAAGTCTATCAGGTGGTAGAATCTGTCGCTGCGATCTACGTAGCACCGGCTGTGATTGCACGGATGCCGGCGACATTGGTGATTGCACAGGAGACGGAGGTTGTGCTTGTTCCAGGCCACTAGGTGCCAGTAATCCCTCACGCATGTGCGAGGCGCCTGGTATAAATGCGTACGAAATGCCCGGTATATAAGTGTCGTGAGGAGTCTGTGTAGGGCCTGGTGAACACGGTGTCACCTCAGGTGCAGGGTTCATAGTTACTGGAGAGTCTTCAGGGTAGTGGTCTGCTGCACCTGCGGGTGCCAGGTCGCGGATGGAGACCGTGTCCTCCCACCCATCAGGTAAGACCACGTAGGCATACTGGGGGTTCGCATGTAGAAGGTGAACCCTCTCGACCAGCGGGGAGTATTTATTGCTCCTCACGTGTTTCCGGAGCAGCACTGGCCCCGGGGACGTCAGCCAAACTGGTAGGGTGGTCCCAGTGACAGACTTCCTGGGAAAAGAGAATAGGCGTTCGTGAGGGGTGGCATTGGTGGACGTACCTAACAGAGAGCGGATAGAGTGGAGTGCCTCAGGGAGGACTTCCTGCCATTGAGAGACCCGCAACCCTTTTGACTTAAGGGCTAAAAGTGTGGCCTTCCACACCATGGCATTCTCCCGCTCCATCTGTCCATTACCCCGGGGATTATAACTCGTGGTCCGACTAGTAGCAATGCCCCTAGCTAGCAGGTACTGGCGCAGCTCGTCACTCATGAAGGAGGACCCTCTATCACTGTGGATATAGCAGGGATACCCGAACAGAGTGAAGAGCTGGCGCAGGGCTTTTATGACGGACGTGGTAGTGGTGTCGGGGCAGGGGATGGCAAAGGGGAACCGTGAGTACTCGTCAATAACATTGAGAAAATAGACATTGCGGTCAGTGGAGGGAAGGGGGCCCTTAAAGTCAACACTCAGTCGCTCAAAAGGGTGGGTGGCCTTGACAAGTTGCGCTGTGTCAGGACGGTAGAAGTGCGGTTTGCACTCAGTGCAAATTTGGCAGTCCCTGGTCATTGTCCTGATGTCCTCCAGGGAGTACGGCAGGTTCCGGGCTTTTACAAAATGGTAAAATCGGGTGACCCCCGGATGGCAAAGTTGTGCATGAAGGACGTACAGCTGGTCGAGCTGTGTGCTAGCACATGTTCCCCGGGATAGGGCATCAGGGGGCTCATTGAGTCTGCCAGGCCGGTACAGGATATCATAGTTGCAGGTGGAGAGTTCTATTCTCCACCGCAAAATCTTATCGTTTTTGATTTTGCCCCACTGTTGGTTGCTGAACAGGAACGCAACCGAGCGCTGGTCGGCCAGCAAGGTGAACCTTTTGCCAGCAAGATAGTTCCTCCAGTGCCTAACAGCCTCCACTATGGCCTGGACTTCTTTCTCCACCGCGGAGTGCCGAATTTCAGAGCCTTGGAAGGTGCGAGAAAAGAATGCTATAGGCCTGCCTGCCTGATTGAGGGTAGCAGCAAGCGCGAAATCGGAGGTGTCACTCTCCACTTGGAAGGGAACGGTCTCGTCCACCGCATGCATTGTAGCTTTGGCAATGTCCTCTTTAATGCAGCTGAAGGCCGCACGGGCCTCAGCAGAGAGGGGAAACGTGGTAGACTTGACCAGGGGGCGGGCCTTGTCTGCGTAATGGGGGACCCATTGGGCATAATAGGAAAAAAAACCCAGGCACTGTCTGAGGGCTTTGAGAGTGGTGGGAAGAGGGAGTTCTAACAGGGGCGCATAGGGTCGGGATCAGGGCCAATAACCCCGTTTTCCACGACATACCCAAGGATAGCGAGTCGGGTGGTTCCGAACACACACTTGTCCCTGTTATAAGTAAGGTTCAGAGCTGCGGCCACTTGGAGAAATCGTTGGAGGTTGGCGTCGTGGTCTGGCCAGTCGTGACCACAGATGGTGATGTTATCCAGATAGGGAAATGTGGCCTTCAGTTGGCACTGGTCCACCATCCGGTCCATTTCCCTCTGGAAGACCGAGACACCATTTGTGACACCAAATGGGACGCGCAGGAAGTGATAGAGCCTGCCGCCTGCCTCGAAGGTGGTGTAGGGGCGGTCCTCTGGGCAGATGGGGAGCTGGTGATAAGTGGATTTCAGATCTATTGTCGAGTACACCTTGTACTGAGCTATCTGGTTGACCATATCCGCGATGCGGGGTAGGGGGTACGCGTCAAGCTGTGTGAACCTATTGATGGTTTGACTATAGTCCACCACCATCCTATTTTTCTGCCCAGTCCAAACAACAACCACCTGGGCCCTCCAAGGGCTTGAGCTTGGCTCAATGATCCCCTCCCTGGGCAGCCGCTGCACCTCTGACTGAATGAAGGCCCTGTCCCCCGCGCTGCACCTCCTGCTTTTAGTTGCCACAGGTCAATTGCTGCTTGTTCTTACCATTGTAGATGCAAGGCAGGCAAACTAGACAGAAATTATGGCTCATATCAACTCACTGAAAAGTGATGACACATCTATTTTGCTCTAGAAAACTCTGATAAAGGCCTTAATAGGGTAATCTGAAAAGCAAGTGCATGGAGGTGGTTGGGAGATTGTTCTGCCTTGTTAAAAGGTATCATTTGAGATCAAGGTATGTGAAAGGATCTAGTTCAAAACATGGGTGTCTCTCCAGGAAACCTGAAGCCCACTTTACCTTCCAGAGAGGTGGTAGTGTGTGTTTGTCAGGAGGGGGGTGCCTCTGCATCAATGTCATGGTTCCTTTCATTGTGCATGATTTGATGACAAATATCTCAGCTTCCATTGTAACATATTCTGAGGCCTACCAGATTATAAGTGCAGCACTGGAAACTTTGATTTCTACCAAGAGGCTTTTAGATTTTTTTGCTGGCCGAGGACAAAAGATGAATATATCACTCCAGAAAACCTTCTTCCAACAGACTGGTCAGTCATTTGAGAGCAGAAATTCTCCTGTGGAACATGAATCTCTTTTCTTACACAGGATCTGTGCTTTTGAACTGCTGCTCCAGTGGCCATACAGTCAACTAATCAAAGACCTTGTTACTCAGGACAAGAGAGTGAAGGGTGGAGCATCTGGGCTCAGAACTGCTCATAGTCATACAGCCCATTTTGCCATTGAAGGGCTTCCTTCTTCAATTGGTATGGAATATTGAAGGTGCTGTGAGCTATAGAACCTATCTTGTTGGTGTTAAAGTAACCAAGGATAAATGCCTTTGCTTTTCAAGATAGTGCTAGTCAAGATACCTTCTTGAGATTAGCAGAAGGCTTTCACAAACTACTTCAACAAGCTAATAAAAACTTACAGATTCTGCAGATACTGGGAATCTTGATCAACACACACAAAATGCTGATGGAACTCAATAAGTTGGGCAGCATCCATAAAGGGAAATAAATATTCCACATTTCAGGCTGAGACCCAAGAAATTTTGGTAATGTTGTATCATGGTGAAAGCCTGGGGATCCATTAAAAAACAAAATAATAGCAGGTTCCTGACAGTGATAACCGTTTTTGTCACACAATTGCCCTATACATTGAATAAAACGTGTATTTCCTTTAATTGAAAAGGAAAAGCTGAAATGAAATAAAAGGAGGAACTGCTGTTGAGTATCTTTCACATTTTGATACGATGTATTATGAATTTATTTACTCATGTGCTTTACAGTGTGATTGCCACAATGATTTCAGTTGTTGTGGCATTGTCATGTGATTATTCACCTAAAATCTGTTACATGCAGAAGGTGGCAACACAAAAGCTGAAGTAGCAGAAAATAAGAGAACTAGATCTGTGGACTTTTTTAAAGAGAAGATAGTGAAAAGAAACCAAGTGTCAGTGTTTACCAAGTGGCAACAAGTGAGGAATTACTGTGATATTTACACACTTGGAATTGGGATTTACTTTGACTGGTTGTGAAGAGGAGCAGAGATTGTTGTGAGTTCAACAATGAAATGCTGTCTGTCCAATGAGAGCTTAAAGACAAATAACCTTCACTGCCACTTGTTCCCTCGGATTGAGTGTGTAGGTAGGACAAATTAATTTTTCAACAAGCTGGGAAAATTCAATGAAAGGAGAAAAAAACCCAGTGCAGAGTGTGGTCACCAGCATTGCCATTGAAATGGCCAGGAAACACCTTGTGAGGTGTCTTCACTCACAGCAAAGACAGGAAATCCTCTCACAAGTGGACAAGATATTATTGCCAGCTGGAAAGGAAATTTGTTCTGTGTTAAGAGAGAAGGCTTTCAAGCAAATGAGTGTAATGTTCCTGTCAGATAACAGAGCTCAACAAAGGAGAAAAGGTAGCAAAGTGATGCAGCAGGTAGAGTTGCTTCAGTAGAAGAGGATTCTCTACACAACAGCATTGAGTCAGTTGAAAGTCTGGTTTGTGCTCAAAGTTGCAGCAACCAATCTAGGTGAATGTGGCACTACTGTCAGAGATTTTATCAGCAACTGCGTAGAGTATTGTGTGGGAAAGTCAATCCAGGTGCTCCCAAATCAGAAACCATGGAATGAGGAAATCCACTCCTTACTGAAGTCCATGTCTGCAACATCCAAATCTGGGGATCCTGCTCTATCCGGGAAATAAAGATAAAATGTTTGTTAAGCTATCAGGGATGCCAAGAGATGACACCATTCCAAAACTAAGATTCAAGTCATCAGCTGTGGCAGGGCTTACAGGCATTAACAGGCCTTGAGTGAACTTGGGCAGCATCATCAACAATTCAGATGAGCTCTATGTATTCTATGCATTTTCTGAATAGTAAAAAAGTGGAATATCACCAACCACCCCGACAGCCTCCAATGTACTCAACCCACAGTCACCATTTCAGATGTCAGATCATCCATCTAGAGAGTAAGCTCATGGAAAACACCTAGCCCAGATGGTGTCCCTGGCTGTGTCTTTAAATCCTCCACAGTTCAGCTCACAGGGGTATTTTTGGACATTTTTAATGTCTCTCTACTTCAATGTGAGGTGCCCACCTGCTCTGAGATCACTATCATCCATGTACTGAAAGAAAGCAAGGTGATGTGCTAAATGGCTAATGCCCACTGGGTCTGATATACACCGGCACAAATAGCTTCAAGAGGCTGGTCACCCCACACACTAGATCAAGTTATCCTGACAAGTTTGACCCAATGCCATTCGCCTACCACTGAAACAGGTCTATAGTGGTTTCCATCTCCCTGTCCCAAAACTGTTCTTTGCATCGGTATCTACACAGTAAGGACTCCCACATTAGACTATTATTTATTGACTACAGCTCTGCCTTTGATACCATAATTCCAAGCAACTTCACCTTCAAATTCCTAGGTCTGGGGCTCAAACTCATTTTGCAACCGAATCCTTGACTTCCTGACCAACAGACCACAATCAATAATGACGGGCAGCAATTAAATCCATCCTGAGTATCCTCAACATTGGTGCTTCCCGAGGCTGCGTTCCTTGCTTTCCACCATACTTCATTCACACTCGCCACTGCTCTAGACCTATCTACAAGTTTGCAGATGATGCCACATAGTGAGCTGAATCTCAAATACAATGATTCACAGTACAAAAAGGGAGATAAAGAGCCTAGTCACATTGTACCATGACAATTATATTTCCCTAAAAATCAGAAAAACAAAAGAGCTGGTGGTGGTGCATATGCTCCTGTCTACATCTTAAAATTCTAAGAGTGAAGATCACCACTAGCCCATCCTGGTCTAACTATGCTGTTGCCAGAGCAAAGACAGTTCATCAGCACCTCTACTTCTGCAGGACACTAAAGAAATTTGGTATGTCCCCTTTGTCCTTCACCAATTTTATAAATGAGCCATAGAGAGTATCCTATCTGAATACCTAGTGACTTGGTACAGCCCAGACTGCAAGAAACTGCAAAGAGTTGTGGACATAGTTCAACAGGTCACAAAAACCCACCACTCCTTCATACACTTTTTGCTGCCTCGGCAAAGTTGCCAACATAGTCAATGACCCCCAACCAGCCTGAGCATTCAGACTTTCTGCCTTCTCCCCTTTCTATTAGGTAGAAAATACAAAGGTGTGAAAGTACACATCACCAGACTAAGGACAGATTATATCCTTTTATAAGATTATTGAACAACCCCCTTTTGTGTTAAGATGAATTTTTGACCTGACAATCTGCCTCATCATGGTGCTGCACAGTATTTTTCCTGCAACAGCACCACATTATTCTGCATTCTTATATTGTTTTCCCTAGGTAGCATCTTGATGTATGGATGTGATGAAATGATTTGTGTCGATGACATACAAAACGAAGTTTTTCACTGGACTCTGATACAAAAACTGAATTACTTCACAGCTCTGGTGACTCACCCTCTGGTGCTGTCTGTGTGGAGTTTGCATGTTTCCTCATAGATTCAGAGCAAGTCATAGAGCCATAGTGCACCACAGCATAGAAACATGCTTTGGTCTATCTAATCCATGGTCTTTTGGCCACTCCCATCTCTCTACACCTAGACCTTACCTGTAACCTCCAGTTCTAGTCTCACCCAACCTGAGAGGGAGAAGCCTGCAAACATGCACCCTATCTATACCCCTCATAATTTTGTCTAGCCCTATAACAGGGGTTCCCAACCTGGTGTCCATGGACCCCTTGCTTAATGGTATTGGTCCATGGCATAAAAAGGTTGAGAACCCCTGCTGTATAAGATCTTCCCTCAATCTGCTATGCTCCAGGGAATAAAATCCTAACCTTTTCCTGTAACTCAGGTCCTCAAGTTCCAGCAACACACTTGTAAAATTTCCTTGCATTCTTTCAAGCTTACTGATATTTTTCCTCCAGGTAGGTAACCAGAACTGCATACAATACTCCAAATTTAGCCTCACCAATGCCTTATATAATTTTACATAACGTCTCAATTCCTGTACTCAACACCTTAATTATGAAGGCCAATGTGCCCAAAACTTTCTTTATGATCTTATCTACTTGTTATGCCACTTTCAAGAAATTATGGATGTGTATTCCCAGTGCCCCTTTGTTCTACAGAAAATGTCAGACCCCTGCCATTCACTGTTGTATTCCTCCCAGTGCTTTGTCCTCCCAACATACAACACCTCACACTTGTCTACATTAAATACCATCTGCCATCTTTCAGCCCATTTTTCCAGCTGTTCCAGATGACTTTGCAAACTTTGATAGCCTCCCTTGCTGCCCACTAGGCCCTCTCAATCATATTGTCATCTGCAAATTTGTAGATCCAGTTTACCACTTTATCATCTAAATCATTAATGTAGATGATAAACAAAAATGGAACTAGCACTGATCCCATGATAGGATTAGTCACTGGCTTCCAGTCAGTGAGACAACCATCTGCTACCACTCTGACTTCTCCCGTTAAGCCAATGTTGAATCCAATTGACTACTTTGTTATCACATGGTTTCCTACAGAAGCTCTGACTTGCTTCCCCAGATGTAGGGATTGGTAGATTATTCAAGCACTGAAATTTGCTCCTAATGTGTAGATCATTGGTAAAATAAAGGGCAGTTGATGGCAAGAGAACAGAGAAGTGGATTAGAATAAATATTTGAATAAATTGGTTCTTCATGGTTGGTGCAGAGATGGTGGGCCAAAGTGCCTTTTTCTCTGCTGTCTGCCATTGATTCCTGTCTGTGCAGTCAAAGCGGGTACGTTTGAAAAGATATTTAATGATGGGACTTGTGCAAATTGGAATTGTTTTAAATGCACCTTCAGCCAAGTTTGTGGCACAGGGAGACTCCAGCTGCAATAAATAAACATGCTGACTTCATTATTTTGAAGGACTCTGAAAAAAGTTAACTCCATCTAGGCTTGTGCTTTGAAATCACAAATATTTGCTGCTCTGTGCTGAGACTGGTTGTGACCACTGACAACTTTTTTTTTTGCACATTAAGGTTTGTCTTTCTCAAGGGAAGAGTTTGTGCTATTTGTTTGCACAGTGGGATGGAGTGAGTGCTCTACTCGGCTCTGACTGTTCCCATTGTTTCAGTGATTTCCCTTGCTTAGCTAAATTAGCATACTTGGCAGATGTTTTCAACCACCTAAATAGGCTTAATCTAAGCCTGCAGGGAAAGGGCTTGACTTTGTTCCAAGTTCAGGTCAAAGGAGAAACTATGATCAAGAAATTAGAGCTGTGGTCCTGTCGTATTAATCTATTGAGCTAGATTTTTTTTCCAAAGCCTCTCAGATTTTCTTATCACTTTGGAAATGTAGATTCCAGTCGATGTAAGATGATATTTGAAGGAGATCTACAAATATCCAAGTATTGAAGTACTGGTATAAAAATGAAGAAAGTAATCTGACAATGAAGTGCATGCAAATACGGCAATGAAAGAACAATCAAAAGAGTTCTCTGTGACAACACTTAACATTAGTTTTCATACAACACCATCTGACTGACTTCTAATCATTCATTCTGAGTCGCTCAATTTGCCTGACAATACAAGAAAGTACTTTCACAACCTACTCGTGTGGAAATAGATTTTCTGAGCTCATTATGTTAAAATCCAAGTACTGTATTACAAGCAGGCTGATTCTGGAACCAGATCTAAGTCTGAAATTGATTCAATTCAATCAGTCACAGCACCTTTGAAGTGACTAAATGAGCACAGCTATAACATTAGGAAAGTTATTCAATATTGGCATTCTATCTATAGATATTTCTATTTAGCAGCAAATACACTGTGAATGATACTGTATATACTATTCTGTCCCTTAGACTTATGCAACATCAATCACATCCAATGTGTGCAAATGATCTTCTTTGTTGTTACATGGGTTACCTTTCATCAATACTTTTGCAGTTACACTCGAGGGAAATTAAAAGACTGATGCTATAGGGATTGAAAAAAAATTTGTTGTTGGTGCTTTGAATGGTCACTGTCTTTTCCCCAGTATTGGGGAGTCCAACACTGCAGGGTGCAGATACAAGAGGGAAGAGATTTTAAAGAAAACTGAGGTGTAACTTCTAAAAACAGAGAGCAGTAAAGTCCCCAAAATGAGCTGTCAGAGTTTGAGGAGGATGCAAATGCAACATTTAGGAGGCATTTAGACAGGTACATAAACAGGTAGGCTTATGGGCCAAACAGGGAGGGCAACTTGGGACTAGCAGGGAGGATGCTGTAGTTTTCATAGACCAGATGGGCTGAATGGCTTGTTTCTATGACTCTATGGCTTCAAAATTTTTCCCACAATCTTGACAAAGCTTTAATGTTTAGGAGTGGTTTTACCAAGTAAGAGGTTGAGACCCTCAGTGAAGTTTCTATCTTCCCAACTTGTTCCTGCAGTCACAGTAATTAAGTGCTTGACTCAAGATATTAACTTGTCAATGACCATCCCCATGTCATCCTGTTGTTGGACGAATGCCAACTGGTTGAGATGTCCATTGCTGAAGATAGTGTATTAGGCATGTTACAGACTTCTAACTAATGCCAAATGCTTACTGCATCCAGAACGGGAAAGCGTTTAGCTAATGATGCAAGTTCCTCAAGTAAGTCTCAGATATACTCCAATTCGTTGACATCTCTTGCCTTCTTCATACTTCTTTTGCCTCCACTTCTTGCTGCACACTAGGCAAGGGAGGTGCTCTGACGATGAGCAGATTGTGAAGAAATTCTTCACTTGGTCACCTTGGTATATCCAAACACTCCATGCACCTTCCAACATGATGGCTGGCATATTGAGCCAAAGACTGGAAGGGAAACCCCAGAGGCAAGCACTCTTATAACAGTGGCTGAAATGGCACAGGCACAATACACTGTTTCAGGATGAACTTTCCATGCATACTTCACCATTTCAGAGGGTTAAAACAAGAATCTTGTCATAACCAAACTAGGCTGGTAGGGAGTGAAGTTTCTGATTTACATGTGGAAGCTATAGTGCTATGAATGCAGTCCATCACTCCAAGAAGCTTCAGGAGAACAAGAATCTCTACAAATCTGTATGCCTCTCATGGCTTATGCTCCCATGAGGAACAGGGAAGGAAATCTTTGACAGTGGGGTGGAGGTTCCATCTAAACTGCAAAAGATAGTATGTTTTAGCCACTGCAATCTGGATACTAACTAGTTCAACGTGATACTCACCTTCAGCTCTGCAGGCAGAGTTGTCTAACCACAGGTTCATGAAGGGAGGCTAGTCTGCAGAAGCTCAGGTAGATTGCTAGTAGTACTGAATTGGAAAGCCTCAACTTATATAAATGCACTGCCTCTTGGGCAGCTAAGAATGGCTCCTAACAGACTCTTGGGCAGAGGCAAATTTAGCCAGAATCCATTTGCAATTCCTCCTTCAGTTTTCTCGGTGTAAAAGGCAATGTCTTTGGGCCCTCTCACCCTGTTCCAGTTGGCAATGGATGCTAAGCAGAAACATAATTAATACACCAAGAAAATGCAACTTTGGCATTCAGCCAAATTTGCTTCAATTCTCCGATCTTCAATCCTGTTAAATGTATCGTTTTCTTGCAACAGATTGTTCAAGTATTTAATGACCTCTTTAAACAGCACAAATTCAAGGATCATCCTTGCCCTTTGGACCATCCTCCTTGAACAGTGACTACTATTTGTACTTAAATGAATCAGATTACAGAAAAACTAACAATTCAGTATTATCCCAGACTGATTTGACCACTGTACACTTCATGTACTTTATACATGGATATATGTAATCATATTATCAAAATCTATAGACGACAAATTAGCATTCAGTATCACACTGCATTTCATTTGAAGTACATTAAACTAATCTCCACGCAACTGAATATCTAAGTTGATATTCAAACAGTGACATCAAATGAAACAAGATATTGTCAATTATTTATTTGAAGGAATTGGTCTAAATCCATTGCCCTTTCCAGAATATCCTATCCTGATGGTTTAGGTGATTTACTTGGCACTCAGTATATAAACAGGGTTATCATGGTTGCCTGCTTCCCTGAATAATCAGGATTACCCTGATCATGAACCTCCATTCAGGAGCATTCAAACATAACATGTACTCTGACCAAGGCAAGGCGACTACCCTTTGAGAACAATCTTCTGAAATACATCAGGAACAGAATGAGGATACAGACCATCTGAGCATCTCTGGTCATATTTTGTTTAATGAAATAGTGTTAATTTATCACTCAGTCAAGTAATAATTATAACATAACAGAACAGCATGCAAACTGGGACATATCAAATGGAAACTAGGATCTTAAGTTAAGGAAGAGATACAAGAGCTTAACATGACAAAGATGATGGGGAAAGTAATTTAAAAGGCTTTACAGTAGATAAAGAGAAGCAAGCATTTAAAGAAATGTTCTACATTCAATTAATTCAAAAGTCACAACTAATAAATATTCCAAAGAAAACTAAAACACAGTTTGTGGTTGTTCAAAGAGGTTGAAGGGGAATATTAATATAAAAGAGGTTTATAACATTAAATTGCAAAAATAAATGCAGATGCTGAAATTCTGAAATATGAAACAGAAAATACAGCAGATAGTCAACAGGTCAGAAACCATCTACAGAAACAGAAGTAAAGTTAACATCTCTGGTTGAAGAACTGTCTTCATAAGAGGCATTGGATTTGACACTTTGGGATGGTTTGGGTTCTAGAAACAAATGTGCTGGCTCTGGGCCTCAATTCACTGGAATTCAAAAGAATGAGGTGTGATCTCATTGAAATCTACCAAATACTGAAAGGCCTTGATGGAGTGGGTGTGGAAGAGATGTTTCCTACATGGGCAAATCTAAGATCAAAGGATAGAGCCTCAAATTAGAGGGATATCCAATTAGAATGGAGATGAACAGGAATTTATTAGCCAGGGAGGAGAGAATCTGTGGAATTCATTGCCACAGACAGCTGTGGAGGCCAAGTCATTTGGTATATTTATGGCAGAGATTGATTAGTCAGGACATGAAGGGTTATGGGGAGAAGGTGAGTGTTTGGGGCTGATGGGGAAATTGATCAGCCATGATAAAATGGTGAAGCAAACTCCATAGCCAAATGGCCTGATTTTGCTCCTATATCTTATGGTCTTAGGCCTAAGTAGCATCACCTTTACAGGTACTGTAACTGTTTAAATGTAACCTACTTTAAACCTACAGAACATGTTGCTGAAATCAAAATATTTCCTGCTTAGTGCCAACCCCATTAACCATTCCATATTGTCATCTTCAAACTCTGTATTGTGCCCACTACATTGAAGTCAAAATCATTAATATGTACAAGAATGTTCTGTCTTTTGAAAGTCAGCTGGCAACATCCTTCCAGTCATATAACCATCCAGTAATCTTTGCTATGTACTCACCACCAGGGCACTGAAAAACAAATATGTCACAGGGGAACAGGAAGCTAAACCCAAGTGCAGGACACAGGCACTGAAGTACTAGGGGCAGGACAGGAATAACTAAAGGATAGAACCAGATGGGGATACTAGGGTGTGCAAGAAAGACAAGGCATGCTAGGTAATTCTGGGGTTCAGAGAGAGTCCATGGCTCAGCAGGATCCCAGAGTCCATGGCTCAGCTGGAGAGCCTCCTGGGCAGCCACATAACTCTTGGGCAGGGCCACCTCCCAGGCAGGAACACAAAGGCCCAGGCAAGATGCAGGACACCTGGGCAGGTAGCATGCACAAACCATCAGAGGTAAAGAGCAGAAAGGGGACAGAGTCCCCCCACCAGGCAACAGCAGTCCAGCCTGCTACCCAACAGAAGCAAGGGATCAGGAGGGAACTTGGTCAGGGGTGACTCCAAGGCTGACTCACAGAACTTGAGGATGAAGCCATGGGCCCTCCAAACCAGGACAAACAGAGCCAATCAGCCAAAACACCTCAGAACATGACAACTCAGGACAAACCCCCAAACTAGGCACAGTCACAGAGTCCCTTATATCCACCTGCCAGCTGATTGGCAACAGGTGCACCTTCTTAAGCCAAGTTGATCCTATTTGGCTTAAGAGTGACAGGAGGGATGGCTGCAAGACCCGGATTCCAGAGTCTGCGGACCGGATCAAGACCCGGAATGCGGGCTCCAGACCGGACCATAACGAAACAATAGGAGAAACCTATTGCCATACCAATAAAACATAAGAAGTACAGCTGTGGACAGCTATTCAGCCCACAATGTTGTACCAATCTTGATTCCAGTCTGTACTAAATATCCACCAGGGTATCATCCATATCCCTCCATTCTCTTCATACTCACATGTCTATGTAAAAGTCTCTTATACTTCACCAAGCTGTCTGGTTCCACTACCACCCCTGGTAAGCTATTCCAGGGATATACCACTCTGTGTAAAAATACGTGTCACATCCTCCCAATACACTTTTCCCTTCTAGCCTTAAGGGCATATCCTCTTGTGTTTGACCTTTCTACTCTGGAGAATATGTCTGACTGTCTACCCACAATTAAAAAAAAACACTATCAGGTCTCCCCTTAGCATCTGGCACTCTAAGGAGAGTAACCTAAGTTTGTCCAACCTCACCTTCTAATTCATACCCTGTAATCCAGGGAGCATCGTAGTAATATTAAACGCTCCCATTGGCGTGCATCTCTAATAGCCTCTGATAAGCAAGTCCAGCTCCTGGCCTTCACATGTGGCTCAGCTACCAAGCCCTGCGGAATCATTTTTACTGACAGGAGAAGGCACAAAGAGGATTGGAGGATGACTAATGTTCCATTGTTTAAGAAAGGCTCTAAGAATAAGTCATGAAATTATAGGCCAGAGAGCCTGACATCAGAAGTGGGAAACTTATTGAAAGGTGTTCTAATGAACTGGATATATAAGTATTTGGATTGACAGGGTCTGATTAAGGATAGTCAACATGGCTTTTTGCATGGAAGATCTTGTCTAACCAAGCTTATAGAGTTTTTCGACGGAGTTACCATGAAAATTGATGAAGGCAAGGTGCTTGAGGTTGGTCAAGGAGATTCAGTCACTTGGCATTCAAGATGAGGTAGTAAATTGGATTAGACGTTGGCTTGGCAGAAACCAGAGAGCGGTAGTAGATGACTGGCTCTCTGACTGGAGGCCTGTGACTAGTGGCATGCCACAGCAATCGATACTGGCTCAGTTGTTGATTGTCATCTACTGTATACCAACAATCTGGATGGTAATGTGGCAAGCTAGATCTGCAAATTTGTGGATGATGCAAAAATCTGGCATGTGGTGGACAGTGACGAAGACTATTAAAGCTTGAAGCGGGATCTGGATCAGCTGTAAAAATGGGCTGAAAAACGACAGATAGAATTTAATGCAGTCAAGTGTGAACTGTTCCTTGAAAGTAGTGTCATAAATAGACAGGGTCAAAAACAAAGCTTTTGGCACATTGGCCTTCATACAGTAAGTCAAGGTATTGAGTACAGGAGTCCAGATTTTATGCTGAAATTGAAGAAGACATTGGTGAGGCCTTATGTGCAGTATTGTGTCCAGTTTTGGTCACCTACCTACAGGAAAGATGTAAGTAAGATTGAAAGAGTGCAGAGAAAATTTACAAGGAGGTTGCTGAGACTTGAGGACCTGAGTTATAGGGAAAGGTTGAATAGGTCAAGATTTTATTCCCTGGAACATAGAAGACTGAGGGGAGATTTGATACAAAATTATGAGTATAAGTAGATTAAATATAAGCTGGCATTTAACACTGAGTATGGATGAGATTAGAACTAGAGGTCATGTTTTAAGGGTGAAAGTTAAAATGTTTAAGGGGAACTTGAAGGGAATCTTCTTATCTTCTTCATTCAGAGGGTGATGAGAGTGAGGGATGAGTTTCCAGTGGTGGATGCATGCTCAATTTCATGCTCAGTTAAGAGAAATTTGGATAGATATGTGCATGGGAGGGATATGGAGAGCTGTTGTCTAGTGTAGGTTGACGGGACTAGGCAGATTAATGGTTTGGCATGGAATGGATGGGCCAATTGGCCTGTTTCTGAGCTAAAGTGTTATATGACTCTATAAATGTCATATATATAAAGTGACTCTGACAGGAAATGACAAAGTAATGGTGGTGGAGGTGTAGGGGTGGGTTTGTGAATGGAGATGTTGATCAGCCTTACTGCTTGAGGAAAGTAACTATTTTTGTGTTTGGTGGTCCTGACATGGGCGCTACATAGCCTCTTCCCTGATCAGAGTGGGATGAACAGTACATGCTATTTAAGCTGCTTTAATAACTATGAACTTTGAAGTTGCAAACAATTTGTGGGGGCCTTTACTGATAGGTTTTCAAACACCAACAAATTTGAAAGATCAACTTCCAAATGATATGCAAGGAAAGGATACTCAGTTCATATTTACCAAGGAAAGCAAATCATAGAAGTAAAAAAAACTCACTTCAAGAAGGCTTGTTAACTGCTTAGTCTGTTAAGCTCTAGTTACCATGGTAGCCAGTGTTGAAAACTCTACAGATTGGTATAAAAAATCATGTCGACAATTGCTCTGTCACAGCATGGAGGCAGACCTGTTCAAAAGCAGCACACCATGAGCTTTTCTTCCCAGTTTGCACTACCCCATGCAGTTTAATAATATCCATTTACTGGCTGCAGATTGATCTAGTGTAGAAACTTGTAACTAGTCGTGTTCCAGCATTCCCCCCACCCCCAAGATGGGCATTGCAAGAAATTGTCAATGAGGCATTTTATTAAGCAATTGCCAATGTTTTTATAATTAGACACAATTACTTTATTTTTAATATCATGATGTGAAATTTAAAAAAAACTCTCATCTTACTTTAATCTTTTAAATAGTGATTATAATACAGAGTTATGGGCAAAAAGACAACAAACATATATTAAATTATCCCAAAATAAATGATAATGTAAGCAGCTTAGGGGAGCCATGCAGATTTTAGTGCAATGTACTATTTTGTGCATGCAACTCCATGCAAAGTTGTGAGTGTTTGTGTCAAGGATTGGGTCTTCAATGTAGTTACAATATTTTAAAAGCAAAACTATAGGAGTAAACTGGCAAGCGTAATCTCTCACAATAGCAGGAGAATTCAATGCAATTTCAGATTCCAGCTGGAGTTAATGTGCAAAGTATGGCCCAGAATGGTGAGGGATGCCAAAGGGAGTGTTTCACTTCTCTGACAGACATCACAGTATTGGAGTTGGATACCAAACAGAATTATCAAAAATTTTCCATCTAATTTCCAGCCCACTTTCATCTCTGCTCCATGATTGAAAGACACTTACTTATGACGTGGAGTGATTAGGTTCATTGCAGATGTTTCAGCTACAGCTGGATTGTTCCAACGTCAGCTCCGGTTAGCCTAATTTCCGACTGAGTCGACTCTCAAACACACATTAATTCTTAGACACAAGAGATTCTGTAGACACTGGGAATGTCCCATTAAATCTTGCTATGTGCGTGCATTGATGTTACATCTGCAATGTCAGTCCTGTTTACATGAAAATAATATGTTACTGCTGCACTCCCAGCAGTTACCTATAGACACGTGATGGGGACAGATATGCAAAATGCATTTTCAGACTGTGCATTTGGTACAAATGTGACAAACATGCCTCATGATATATTTCAAGCTGAAGATCTATTTAACTAAACTTTTAACCATTATTATTATTGACAAAGTAAATAATTTTACAAAGATAATTTTCATTATTGTCTTTGGATTCACTGATGAAGGATCACCGCCTAAAACGGCACCTCTATTCTCCTTCCCATCGATGCTGCCTACCTGCTAAACTTTCCCCAACAGTCTGTGTGCGTTAGTCTCAAACTTCAGCATCTGCAGAATCTCTGTTTTTGAACTCATATCTGGTTTAACTATTTCCCCTCCCCAACAATTTCAAAAAATGCTCATTTCAAATGGATGGTGCTCAATACTGACCCTTAGAAACAGGGCAATTTTTAAGCAAGTACCATCAAAGGCAGCCCCAATATTGTCCTCATATAAACAATCTGGAGTTGTGACCTTGAACAATACCATTATTCCTAATCTGGTGTCACTAAAGTCAGTGATAATACTCCTCCCATAGATTGACAGAAACAAATAAATCCAAAAATGGATTCCAATCTGGATGGCACACAAAATAAATTCACTGAACCATCAATGATGAACAAGTTACATTTCATCATTTCGTAAAGTTCAAAGTAAATCCAATAACCATAATGGAATCAATGAAAGACCAGATGGGCAAACAACAGGACAGACAAACAACCAATGTGCAAAAGACAACAAACTGTACAAATACAAAAGAAAAAAGAAGAAATAATAATAGTAATAGTAAATAAGCAATAAATATTGTGAACATAAGATAAAGAGTCCTTGAAAATCCATAGGTTGTGGAAACAGTTTAATGATGGGTCAAGTGAAGTTGATTGCAATTACCCCGTCTGGTTCAAGAGCCTGATAATTGAGGGAAATTATCTGTTCCTGAACCTTGTGTGTGTCCTGAGTCTCCTATACCTTCTTCGTGGTGACAGCAGTGAGAAGGGAGCATGCCCTGGGTTGTGGTTGTCCCTGATAATGGATGCTGCTTTCCTGCAGAAACATTCTATGTAGATATGTTCAATGGTGGAAAGAACTTTACCTGTGATGGACTGGGCCATATCCACTGTTTTTTGTAGCATTTTTCGTTCAAGGGTATTGCTGTTTCCATACCATGCTATAATGTAGCCAGTCAATATACTCAGCCACAGATTCAATCTCCCTCCTAAATGCTAATTCATCCACACCTTTGATGTGGCCAATGTCAGTGGTGTTGTCAGCAAACTTCATAAGAACAAGCATCGTTGCTGTAGATAACTTTTTAATTCTTTATTTTAGAACACTGCAGCTTTCTAAAAGGATTGCTATATCTTTTGCAAGCATGAGAAAATCTGCAAATGCTGGAAATCCAAAGGAATGCTGAAGGAACTCGGCAGGCCAGGCAGCATCTGTGGAAAAGAGTAAATGGTCACTGTTTTGGGCTACAACCCTTCATCAGGACTGGAAGGGAAGGGGAGAAGTCAGAGTAAAAGGTGGAGGGTGGGGAGGAAGAAGTACAAGGTGGTAGGTGAGAGGTGAAGCCATGAGAATAGGAGGGTTGAAGTAAAGAGCCAGGAAGTTGATTGGTGAAAGAGATACAGGGCTGCAGAAGGGGGTATCTGATAGGAGAGGACAGAAGGCCATGGAAGAAAAGGAAGGGGGAGGAGCACCTGAGGGAGGTGATGGGCAGAGAAAAAGAGAATGTATGGGGGGAAACAGGAATGGGAAATGGTGAAAGGGGGGAGGGAGTTACCAGAAGGTCAAGAAATCGATGTTCATGTCATAATGTTTTAGGCTGCTCAGATGGATTATAAGGTGTTCTCCTCCAACCTGAGTGTGGTCTCATCCTGGCAGTAGAGGAGACTGTGAGCTAATGTACCAGAATGAGAATGGAAATGGGATTGGGATGTAAAATTGAAATAGGTGGCCACAGGGAAACCCCGTTTTTCTGTGGCAGCTGGAGCGAAGGTCCTTGGCGAAGCAGTCTCCCAATCTACATAAGGTTTCAGTGATAGACAGGAGGCCACGCCAGGAGCACTGGATACAGAGGTGACCCCAACAGACTCATAGGTAAAGTGTCGCTTCACTTGAAAGGACGGTTTGGGGCCCTGATTGGTAGTGAGGGAGGAGGTGTAGGGGCAGGCGTGGCACTTGTTCTGCTTGCAAGGATATGTGCCAGGAGGAAGATCGCTGGGGAGGGACAAGTAGACAAGGGAGTCACGTAATGAGCGGACCCTGTGGAAAGAGGGATGGGAGAATCGGCAAGATGTGCTTGCTGCTGGGATCCTATTGGGAATGGTGGAAGTTAAGGAGAATTAAGTGCTGGATGCAAAGACTTGTGGGGTGGTAGGTGAGGACAAAGGGAACCCTATCCCTGAGGTCTGGTGGCAGAAGGATGGGGTGAGAGTAAATGTGTGTGAAATGGAAGAGATGCATTTGATGGCAGTGTTGATGGTGGAGAAAGGGAAGCTCCTTTCTTTGAAGAAGGAGGACATCTCAGTTGTTCTGGAATGAAAAGCCTCATCCTGAGAGCAGATGCATTGGAGGTGGAGGAACTAAGAGAAAGGAATGGCATTTTTACAAGTGACAGGGTGGGAAGAGGTATAGTCAACATACCTGTGAGAATCAGTGGACTTAGAAAAGATATCAGTAGATAGCCTGTCTCCAAATTTGGAGACAAGAAACTCAATAGAGAGGGAGAGAGGTGTCAGAAATGGGCTAAGTAAACTTGAGGCAAAGTTGATGAAATTGATGAACTACAGGAAACCACACCAATGTCATCGTCAATGTAGCGTAGGAAGAGTTGGGTAGCGATGCAGGTGTAGGCTAGGACCATGGGCTGTTCCACGTAGCTGATGAAAAGGCAGGCATAGCTGGACCCATACGAGTCCCCATGGCTACACCTTGGGTTTGAAGGTAGTGGGAGGAGCAGAAGGAAAAATTGTTGAGGATGAGGACAGAGGAGAGTGGTGGTGAAGGGGAATTGGTTGGGTTGGTTATCCTTGAGACCCTCCTGATGGGGGATAGAAGTGTACAGGTACTATTCAGGTTCATAGTGCAAAGGAGACAATTGGGGCCAAGCGACATAAAGTCATTGAGATGACATAAGATGTCATAAAGATGACATAAAGATGGCGAGCATGTGAAGTGTCATGGATGTAGGTGGGAAGGGACTGAGCCAGGGGGATAAAACAGAGTCAAGGTATGCATACAGAAGTTCTGTGAGGTAGCAGCAGGCAAAAACAATGGATCTACCTGTACATCTTTTACTTAGTTTCAACATCTGTAGCAGAGTAGTGTTAATGGACATAGAACATATAGCTCAGTAGAGGCCTTTCAGCCCACAATGTTGTGCTAATCTGTCTAAACCTACTCAGTGATCAATCTAACTCTTTCATCCTACATCGTCTTCTTCAGTCTCCACAAATCACAGTGCTCCTATAACAGTGATATTTTAAAAGTTATATACAGAATATGGGTACTGGTGACAAGCCCTGCATTTAATATCCATCCTTATTCATCCAGGAGATGATAGAGGTAAGTTTCTTGGTCTAGGGTTATCCATAGTGAAGATGGTACTCTTGATACCATTGTTTCATTGGCTTTTAGTGGTATTCTCCATTCCTTCAGCCACAAAGGATAGAAAACTGCTGATCAGTGCTGTTATTTTTCAAACAGAAGATGCACAAAATGCAAAATACATTCCTGTTAAGGTCCCAACAGGATGCTTCATAGTATAGGATTCTATATTTAAGGCTGCATTTAACTATTTGAAAGAAAGGCATAAAATAAAACTATGGCTCAATCAATGCAGAGCATAAAAATGGACTGAAAAGTGTTTAACCAAGTCTGGAATGACCACAGGATTTTATAAAAATATTTATCAGATAAAGTAAATGGAAATAATAAATTGTAGAAGCATAAATAAATAACATAAACATCTGTGACAAACTTGTGACATAGTGACATTGCAGAATGTGAAATAAGAATGTCCAGCCATTCTGAGAAGTGTTTGTGAGAATGTGGAAGCAAAAATGATGAATTAAAAATAGTGTCAACATTAGAAAACAAGATGCTTTTAGAAAAAAAAAACATTTTAGTTATCTAGGTCCCAGGACTAATATAGTCTACACACAGTTTGTTAAAGGAGGCAGATTTTATACAGCATAACTTAACCTTTATAAGAAATAAAATTTGCTGGAGGGTTAGACTGCATTCAGTGTAACTTCATTGTTTGGGAAAGAAGCAAAAAATTCTGTTGCTTAGTCAATATGTACTGTATGCACACTTTTAAACTATAATGAAATTACCAAGCAAGCAATTATTTCAATTTTCCAAAAAAGGTAAGTCATAGGTGAAATGCATTTGAGAAACTAAATGAATTTTTGTAGATATAACCAGTTGAATTGATATTTGTCTTATGCAGACTTCCAGAAGATATTCAATCATTTGTCCTATTGATGGCATTTCTATTCATTCAACAGAGAATTTTAGAATGTATTGGATGAAAAATTAGAACCGTGCATCGAGCTTAACCCAACCAAGGCTTTAGCTTTTACTGGTATAATCATTGTAATTGAATTAACTTCAATACATTCTGAAGAATGTTCAACTGTTTCTAAATGTCTCTGCTTTGAAATAATTTTCTTTAAAAACACATTATGTGGATATAATTTAGGAACATCAGTATTAAGTACAACAGAGAAAAATAAACAAACAGGCAATAATTACCATCCATAGTTGATAGCCTTTCAAATGAATATGGTTGCACCAAAAAATTTTGCAAGACCGGAATCAAAATGCTAAGTCCACTCAGAATAGAAGGGCAATGCCCTTCCAAGCATCTTACTCTTCCATGATGCTATGCATTCTCCTTGGAACTTCCAAACTGAGGAGCAACAGGATAGCAGTAATGGTTAAAGGAAGGGTAAATAGCATGTTTCCCGAGATCAATGATGAATCCTCTTCTTGCTCATATTCTTGAATTGTGAACATAATTTCATAATCTAATGTTTCAAAATTAAATTGCAAAACAAAAGCAAGTAAAGTTATGGAAGACACAAGGAAATATAACACGTTATCAGGCAAGTGACAGTAGTTTTACCGTGTGGTAGAGTGCAAGACAGTGCATTTAAGGAAAGTGGTTTCCTGACAATGCCTTTAATCTGGCCCATTCATAATTGTGTAATTGCTTAATATGCCATTAACCCTGACCAACATTGCTTTGTCATAATTCCTTCATGTATTTCCATATTAATAAACTTAGTCAGTCCTTGTGAAGACTGTCAAAAACCCAGAGTTTGTTATTGATCTACCGATTTGACGGTTAATGAATTCTTGCCCGTTTCACAATGACAATGAAGCAACAACTAACGTATGCAATTTCCATCTACATGGTGGTTATGTATTTAGTCATTTAGCCATACAGCATGGAGTAGCCCCTTGTGGCCTTTCGAAACACGCATCCCAAAAGCCCCAAAACCCTGATTAACCCTAACCTCATCACGGGACAATTTACAATAACCAATTAACCTACCCACTATGTGTCTGTACTGTGGGAGGAAGCTGCAGCACCTGAAGGAAACAAATGCATTCCAAGGAGAAGGCATACTCTTCACAGGATGGGGCCGAAATTGAACCTTGAACTTTGGAATACCAAGAGCTGTAATTATATAGTGTTAACCATTATGCTACCTTGGATCAAATATCAATGATCCCATAGCTGGGACATCCAAATAAAGTGACTTGCATGCTTTATACACATGCGTCGAGGTGAGGAAATCTATAATATCTTAGAGTTTTGCCAATGAGCATATGGAAATGCAGAAGGTGTCTGCATACTGCACCTCGAATACTGGCTGACCTTGGCTCTGGGGTGTACTCATCATCGCACTGAAGCCTGTATCACACCTAGAGGATGTTTGTTGGGTGTGAGGGGCAATAGTGTCGTGGTAAAGACTGCATAAAATGATAGAACAATTTTGCAGCCTTGTTTAACGTAGGACCCCAGTGAGGTTGCTTCTGATGTAGATACATTGGCTTGTCTTTCATTCTGGAACAAGTGTAAGATGAAGACCAATTTCAGCAGGCAACTCAGATTGAGGAGGGTGTTCCACAGTTCCTTTCATTTTAAGGTATTAATGAGGTCAAAGAAGGCCATGAATTGTGGCTGGTACTACTCCCTACATTCCTCTTAGCATTGTAGGACAATGAAGGTCATTTCCACTCTGTCTCAGGTAGTTCCCTTTAATATCAGTTTTTGTGTTAGTTTTAAATCAACAAATTGCATCTGGACAAGAACTGAATATTAAGACTTTCAATGCTGGCAGTCTTTAAAATTCTTCATCGAAATTCACAGTTGCTGAACCCATCAATACATGCCTTTTCTCTGTAAGTATATTGTAAAGGGTTTCTCAGAAGAGCAAACACATAAATAAGTATAAGACTGCATATATAAACAGTAGTAAGAGTAAATATCAATGTTGTGTTTCACTGTAAAAAAACAAATATTGTGGAATATAGATGACATATATGGGCCATTGGTTGAATTGGTTCCCGTTTTTAGGTTATTGAGCTATATTGTATTCAGATATCCCAAAAATCATGATGTAAATTCATTAATTGGGGACAATAATGCATTAAAGTCTAGAGTGCAATGTTCATTCTCACGTCATCACAGACAATTAAAGGTTTAAATAGAAAATGAAATATACAATCAGTTGAAAGATGCATTAAAGGAACAAAGAAACCAATCAACACAGCAGTCAAAATAAATACATTCCTAAAGTTATATGTGAGGATGATGGGGAGAGAGAACAGGTGGAAGAAAGAAATGACAATCATCAAACAGCTCAAGATCAATTTATAGTAATTTATGGTTTTGTTACAGATAAATTTGCATTCTCTATTACAGCAAGAATACTAAAACTACAGAACACAGCCCATAATTTCATCAGGGTCATGACAGAGACAAGAAAATACTCTTCCTAAGGAAAACAGGTTTCTGGCATTACACAGACAGAAGGCAGCTGAATCTTCACCAAGAAACATTTGAAAAATAACTTTACAGAATATTAGACCTGAAGAAAGCCCAAAGTGTCGACTGTTTCTTCAGTTCCATAGATACTGCCTGACCTGATGAATTCCTCCAGAATTTTGAGAACTTTACACAGAATATTATTGTGTTTTTCATTATTATTGACAAAGCTTATCTATTTTAATCACTAACTATTTGTTTATATCACAAGGTCTATGAGAAATTAAAGGCAAATTCACTCACAGAAAATGGGAAGATGGACAGTGCACTTGGAAAATTTGACAACTACACTCCAACCTACCATTCTCTGAAGCATGCTTCATTCAAATAATTTTGGAACTCATTGTAAAGTCAATGTAGTGATAATGGCTTCAAAGAATAAGTTCCTCAAAAATCTACAGGACATCTCTTGGAATAAAATGAAAGGGCAAGCAGATAAATTATTTTTCTAATGCTTCCACCTGCAATTAACAATCTGCATTGAGATATTTTTGCGAGATCTGGAAATGAAATATTACAAAATTTTTCTTTTGCATAAAAGCTATTGCCATTTTCTTTAACCATGAAGTAATTTGGGAAAGCCTGGACAGGCTTAATCTCATGCATTACTGAAAATGGAATTGGGTGATTTTGTGGCAACGTGCATAGAAAACACCAGCTACTTATCACCACTTCCAGGGACGAAAGGATTCATAACAAACTCGATCAGCCGAAATAACAATGCATGGAATATCCCAGCAAAAATGAAGAAAGAGGATTCAAATGTATTTATTAATCCTCATTAAAAGCTTACAGTTGATGTGAAACACTTATCAAAAAAATTTCCATGATATTCTGATATTTTAAAATTTAAATCTGGAATAGATACATTGCATTTTTTCTGAGTTAGTGCAAAAGCACCAGTTGTAGTTGCATTTGAGTTAGTGGCAGGTTCTATCCTGTGTAATATTGATTTGTTAGTTCATTTTCTCTCATCTACGCTCGATACTAATGCCTACATGTCGTAGCTCATAACCGTGAATTTCCTGCAATCTGCTTCATCAGTGGCTTATTGATTCTTTCAGCCTCTCTTCATCTTGGATACAGTCATGAGTTTTCACAATGGTTGGGCAAGATGTAACCAAACTGTGCTAAGTGATCCTTGTTTGGAGGAAAAAGTTATGGGGTAAATATGAATTAATACATTTTAAACATTCTGTGAGAAGTGAGTCAATAAAAGGGAGGGGTAGCCGTTATAGATTTTTTGAAGTAAATTGCTAATGTAGTTCCTTAAAGTTGTTACAGATGTTTAAAATTATTTTGTGAGATTCACAATTACAAATTGATCTGTCTGAAAGTTATTGATGTTACACAATGACAATAAGCTGCCAGTCTGAAATAGCCCAGCAGGGGCTCCTGTGTGTTTGCTAAACTCCCATGATTCCAGGTGGATAATTGGCCTGTGAAGTTTACATTAAAAACTGATTCATTTGTTTTGTATCTCCATTGGCAGAAACCAGGCTTACAACTCTTAGCACAAAAGCTCCACTAACATCGTAGCTTCACAATTCTCTTAAAACAGAGTTTATATTTTCAGGTGCTTTATGGAAAATCCATTTACCAGTACCTCATTAAAAGGATGAAGATTACAGTATAGGTTTGTTTGAAACAGAGCAATTCTGACAAGTGAAAAGGCTTAATATGTTGCTCTGGGTATTGAAAACAGTGTGGTGAAATCCCCTGTGAGTTTAATCATCTGTTTCTTTTTCTTCACAAGTTCCCATCACCCATTAGAATTGGAGATCCAGCTGCAGGCTGATGCTGATTACAATTCCAAAAGATTCAAGAGCACGGTAATTGTTTTGTTCAACAAGTCAATTAATTTTGGTTAATTTTAAAAAACTTTACCAAATATCCTGTTGTTCTAATAATCAAACATCCGGGCTGTAAATTCTGAAAAAAAAAAACAGCAAGGAAGAATCCCTGCTGAAGATGTATTTCAATTTCAACAATAATCACTTCTGTAAATTAAAATTTGCTGTGAGACTACAATTAAGCTACCAGAAATCATAATATGAAATAGAAAATTGTTAATGAAACTAAAAAAATCCTGTAGAAAAATAGTAAACATTGCCGCAGATTTAGAAAGAATAGAAACTATTTTTTTGTTATCTGATTTTATAGTTCTTTAAAAACTGAACTGTAGATGGTTTCTCTTGATTTTATTTCAAAACATTGCATTTGAAAATATTAAAATAAAATGTTGCTGGCAAGTTCAGGTGCTTATTCCCATCCCTAGTTAGGAACAACTCACAATGGTCAATTAACCCACCAAACCACATGTCTTTGAGAAGTGGAAGGAAAGAAGAGCACCTGAAGGAAAAAATAATATTGTCAGAGGTAGAATATGAAAACTCCACACAGCCTGTGGTCAGCTTTGAACCTGGGTCTCTGCTGTGAGCATCAGCTCTACTAGCTGCACACAACCTGCCGATATATTTATAATTGGTGACAGCTTGTCTTTAAGCTTTACCTCAGTTTAAAAAGTCAGTATTCATTACCTTAAATCACCATTCATTTCTTCATCCACAAAAACTGCATTAAAGATTGTTTGCATATGTTTTTGTCGACTTAGAAACAGAAGTTATGCACCCAAGTTAAACTATAAGCCAGTTTTGTTCAAGGTGTGACCCTGCTCCACCCCTTCACCTCCTCCCTGCTATGTTCTGACAAGGCCTAAGGCATTGTGGGATGAAAAACAAGCCATTTATGCAAAAATCTACACTAATCTAACTGTGCCATTTTGCAGCTAGCAGTAGAAATGAATTGGCCTGTATTCACCTGGTCAGGAAGCATCTATGGAGAGGAATAAATCGTCAACACTTCAGGCCGAGACCCTTCACCAGGACTGGAAAAGAAGGGGGAAGCAGCCAGAATAAGAAATTGGGGGAAGGGCAGGAAAGCGAGCTGGCAGGTGACAGGTGAAGCCAGGTGAGGGCAAAGCTGGGCAGGTGAAGGGGAATGAAGTGAGAAGCTGGGAGGTAATAGGTGGAAAGGGGAAGAGCTGATGCTGAAGGAATCTGATAGGAGAGGAGAATGAACCAAGCAAGGAAAGGAAGGAGAAGGGCCACTAGAGAGAGGTAATGGGCAGGTGAGGAGAAGAAAGGGTTGAGAGGGCAGAAAAGAAAAAGAGGGAAGGGACAGGTGGGAGAAATTACTGGAAGATAGAGAAATTGGTGTTCATGGTGTCAGGTTGGAGGCTACCCAGATGGAATATGAGGTATTGCTACTCCTCCAACCTGAGGGTGGCCTCATCACAGCAGCAAAGGAGGCCATGGCCATGTTGGAATGAGAATGGGAAGAAGAATTAATAATCTCGCCTATTGTGCTGGATGGAGCAAAGATGCTTGATGAAGCCGTCCCCTAATCAGAATTAGAATCAGCTTTTTTGTCACTGGCATGTGTCGTGAGATTTGTTAACTTAGCAGTAGTAGTACAGTGCAATGCATGATAATATAGAGAGAAAAAAATAATAATTAAATCAATTACTGTAAGTCTACATATGTATGTTGAATAGATTAAAAATACTGCAAAGACAGAAATAATATATATTAAAAAGAGTGAGATAGCATTCATGGGTTCAAAGTCCATTCAGAAATCAGATGGCAGAGGGGAAGAAGCTGTTCCTGAATTGTTGTGTGTGCACCTTCAGGTTTCTGTACCTCCTTCCTGATGGTAACAATGAGAAGAGATGATGGGGATCCTTGATAACGGACATTGTCTCCCTAAGGCACTCACTACTCCTTGAAGATGTCTTGGGTACTACGAAGGCTAGTACCCAAGATGGAGCTGACTAGTTTTAAAACGTTGGCTACTCTTTTCTCACGGATGCTGCCTGACCTGCTGAGTTCTTCCAGCGTTGTGTACGTATTCTTTGATCCACAGCATCTGCAGTTGTATTTTTGTGTTTTAAAACGTCCTGTAGCTTCTTTCTGCTCCTTGCAGTAGTTCCCTCATACAATGATGCAGCCTGTCTGAATGCTCTCCATAGTACATCCACAGAAGTTTTTGAGTGTTTTAGTTGACAAACCAAATCTTTTCAAACTCCTAATGAAATATAGACAAAACCCACTGTTTTGCCTTCTTCATAGCAGCATCAATTTGTTGGGACCATGTTAGATCCTCAGAGATCTTGACACCCCGGAACTTAAAATTGCTCACCTCATCTACTTCTGGTCCATCAATGAGGATCAGTTCGTGTTCCTTCGTCTTACCCTTCCTGAAGTCCAAAATCAGCTCTTTCATCTTACTGACATTGAGTGCAACATTGTTGCTACAACACCATTCAACTAGTTGGCATATTTCTGTCCTGTACACCCTCTCACCCCCATCTGAGATTTACAAAAACTGATCTACATACCATCCCCCCCGTCCCACATCTTTTTCCATTTCCCATTCTGGCTCCTCTGTTACCCGTTCTCTTCTCTTTACTTACCTATCACCTCCATTGGTTCCCTCCTCCTTCCCTTTCTAAGGAGGTTCTGGAGATACTCTTGTGAAAATAACAACAAACATCCTTGAGGTGGAATAACCTGATAGCTTTGATACTTTCATCACAGACCAGGTAAGGACATCACCTTTAACTCACACAGAAACATACTTCAACTAATTAAGGCCTGTTTCAGTGTGTGTGACATCTTCTGTGGAAAGTGTTGACAGAACATGTTCCAGATGCCCGCAGCTTTCTTGCAAACTCATAAAGCAGTCAAGACAACTTTTCAAAGCTGTATAACCTACACACACACACACACACACACACACACATACACACACATACAAACAATAACAGGAGCTAATCACTTTTAAGAACTTGATTTTAGATTAAATTCATTATAGAACAATACAATAACATGGAATTAAACAAACGGAAATCTATTCTTTACAGTGATGATGATGCTCAATTTTAAAGGACTCACGAGCAATGAATATTTAGGATAAAGTTAAATACAATTATATTTTTTCTTTCTGTCGAAAAATTATATGGATTAGAATGACATTGGTTCATACAGTCAGTAATTTCTTTGTTCTTTCCAGTAAAAAAAACTTATAGCAGATAATCCAATACAACATTTATTTGCAAGTCCTAAAGAAATTTATGAATGACCTTTTCCATGCTAAATAAAACCATTTCTTTCCATTGCCAAAGAATGCAAGGAAACTCAAGGAATAGAGGATAAGGAAAGAGCGCATTGTCCATCAAGCTCATTCTTTCCACTACCATCCACTTTTCCCTATCTTCAATTCTACACCACTTATACTATCTTGAGGGAGAAGGTGCTGTGAAGAATTCTCCTTGGTATCCATTTATACTTAAGCTCCTTAGCTCACTTGGCAATACATTTGCCTTTGAACCATTTGATCTGAGTACAAGAAATACTTAAGGAGTTAAATACAGGGATAATTTTCCTATCTGTAAGGATCTTAGGTGCATTTGTTCATGTGACGTTATAATTCTTTTCACCTTTATTTCATCTGGAGTGTGGATGCTCTACTTTGCTCATGTATGACATATTTTTGGGCATTCTGTAGTGAAATGGACAGAATCGTACAGTCCCACAAGTACAAGAAATGGATTAATTCAGCAATGCTGTGAAAGATTCTTCTCTTTTTTTGATGGTATGTTTGACTTGCTCACTGCCATTCATGGGCCTTGTACCCAGTGTCACAATTACTGGCACCATTATTCACCAGCCGGAGAAATTATTTAGCTATGATGCTTAGAGAACTACTGAAGGAATCCCACACAAGTGAACTGAACATGAGATGCACCACACCCATCGCAATACCTGCACACCTGCCTCAGCAGACAAATGATCACACCTTGCTCTGTTTAACAGATGATTTCATTTTCCTTACAAGTTAGTGGTGCAGCTGGAATGTGTTTTGCCAGGATCTCTCAGGATAATGTAATAATCCCAACCTTAGGTAGCGGCAGCAGACCTAGTGTCATGAATACAGGTTGTGGTCAGAGGCTCTACAGAAGCAAACTAATTGCAGTAATTTAGCTTGCTTTCTCTGCACTGCATAAAGACAAGTAAAATGATCAATAGAAAGTAGAAGCATTTCAGGAGCTATGACACACCCGTGGAATGGATGGATAAATGGCAAACAAAATGTAATGCAAAGTGTTACATAGGTAGAAAGAACAAAAATAATTAACATAAGTAAGAGGAAACACTTTAAAGGGGACAGAAAAATTGAGTTGATTGGGGATATCCATAAATAGCCCAGTCAAAGTATCAGGACAAGTTGGAAAAGCGGCTGAGAATGTACTTGCACTTTAGAAATGGAGCCATAGAGTATAAGGCCAAGGAACTCTTAATGATTGTTTGTGAAAAACCCTAGTTCAACCACAATGGGTGTGTTGGATCTAGGTGGTGCTTTAGAAAAGAAAGGAAGGTTTTAGGAACATAACAAACTCTGCAGATGCTGGAAATCTGAGGAACACACACAATATGCTGAAAGAACTCAGCAGGCCAGTCAGCATTTATGGGAAAAAAGATACCACTGGTTTTGGCAGATGGAGCATAACTGCTCGGTGAAGCAGCCTCCCAATCTACGTCGGGTCTCACCGATGTACGAGAGACCACACAGAGAGCACTGAACACAGTAAATGACCCCAACAGACTCACAGGTTGAGTGTTCACCTCACCTGGAAGGACTGTTTAGGACCCTGGATGGTAGTGAGAGAGGAGGTGTAAGAGCAGGTATAGCACTTGTTCCACTTGCAAGGATAAGTGCCAGGGTGGAGATCCACCCTGGAACACACACAAAATGCTGATAGAACACAGCAGGCCAGGCAGCATCTATAGGGAGAAGCACTGTCGACATTTTGGGCCGAGACCCTTCATCAGGACTAACTGAAAGGAGAGATACTAAGAGATTTGAAAGTTGTGGGGGGGAGGGGGAAATGCAAAATGATAGGAGAAGACCGGAGGGGGTGGGATGAAGCTGAGAGCTGGAAAGGTGATTGGTGAAAGTGATACAGAGCTGGAGAAGGGAAAGGATCATGGGACGGGAGGCCTCGGGAAAGAAAGAGGGAGGGGGTGAGCACCAGAGGGAGATGGAGAACAGGCAGGGTGATGGGCAGAGAGAGAGGCAAAAAAACAACTAAATATGTTAGGGATGGGGTAAGAAGTGGAGGAGGGGCATTAACGGAAGTTAGAGAAGTCAATGTTCATGCTATCAGGTTGGAGGCTACCCAGCCGGTATATAAGGTGTTGTTCCTCCAACCTGAGTGTGGCTTCATCTTGACAGTAGAGGAGGCCATGGATTATACATATCAGAATGGGAATGGGATGTGGAATTAAAATGTGTAGCCACTGGGAGATCCTGCTTTCTCTGGCGGACCAAGCGTAGGTGTTCAGCGAAACGGTCTCCCAGTCTGCGTCGGGTCTCATCAATATATAAAAGGCCACACCGGGAGCACTGGACACAGTATATCACACCAGCCAACTCACAGGTGGTGTCGCCTCACCTGGAAGGACTGTCTGGGGCCCTGAATGGTGGTGAGGGAGGAAGTGTAAGGGTGGAGATCAGTAGGGAGGGACGAATGAACAAGGGAGTTGCATAGGGAGCGATCCCTGTGGAAAGCAGAATGTGAGGGGTGGGGAAGGGAAAGATGAGCTTGGTGGTGGGATCCTGTTAGAGGTGGTGGAGGCTTTGGAGAATTATGTGCTGGATGCGGAGGCTGGTAGGGTTGGTAAGTGAGGACAAGAGGAACCCTATCCCTGATAGGGTGGAGAGAGGATGGTGTGAGAGCAGACATATGCATGAAATGGAAAAGATGCAATTAAGGGCAGCGCTGAAGGTCAAGGAAGGGAAGCCCCTTTCTTTGAAAAAGTAGGACAAAACAGAATGGAGAAAACATCTACTGAAAGGATTACTGGCATGAACGATATTGGCAATGTGGATAGACTGGAAAAGCTGGGGCGGTTCTCCTTGAAAGACAGGAAGCTGTTGGGGAATGTTAACCCTTGAGGATATGGAGAGAAGGCGGAGATGTTTTTACAACCATAGAACATATAAAAAGTATTATTGGCAAAAAGGACTAAAAGTGATATCAGGAATTGTTTTTTAAACAGCAAATTGTCAGGAGCAGCAGTGGAAGCAACTTTTGTTGTATTTTTCAACAGAGCTGAAAGGGAAGAATTTGGAGGGTTATGAAGACAGTATGGAAGTGCAATGAACTGATTTTACACAAAGCAGTCTGGACTTGATGGACTGAATAGCCTCCATCTGCAATCGTTCTGTGACTCCATCCAGTAATTAGACAAAGACATTTCTGGATAACTCCAATTAGTGGGAAAGCAAGACAAATCTTTCCAAAGCAGTGTGAAGCAAAACAAGAATTAATATCATGCCCTTCGGTGGCTTTTGATAAAACACCAAATGAGTGTTCTTGAAATGCAGCAAGAATCTGTTAATTAGTTATCTTAATGACCACTTCAAAAATGAACTCTCACTTTAAACCCTTCAAATTTGGTTAAAATGCATTCCAAGCAGTAAAGTAGTAAATCTGGGCATCACATACATACATCGGCTGCATAATTTGAAAGCTTGCAATGGGCTGGAGCTGGGTTCCAGAAAACTAAGACTGGAGTAAGTGTGATGACATTAAGGATAAAGAGAACGAGGCACAGAGATAGCAAAAGAGCAAGAACGTAAGCAACAGCAAGGAAATGAGAAAGGAATAAGAAGAAATGTGTTGAATAACTAAAGCTAGAAAGAATAATAGTGGCACAGATAAAAACACATTGAATAACTAAAGCTAGAAATAATGATAGAGTAACAATAGAAACAGAGAAAGTACAAAACTCAAACAGGAGGAGATAAGAGAGGTAACATTGTCCTAGATAAATAAATAGGAAAAGTAGCAAATAGAGGCTGGAGCACACTGACAAACTGTCAGCAACAGAGGCAAAGAAAAATGAGAGAGATTAAGAAAGCAGGACATTGAGGCAGTGAAATAAAATGCTGTCTCTGACCTACTGATCTCCATATCCCTGTTTTTATTTTGATTTCTAAAGCAGTTGGTGTTATACATATAATTAATTGCTGTAATGAGAAGACAGGCAACCATTGTACAAGATCCTGTGCTCAAATCCCTAATCAAAGTAAGGTTTGTTATAATCTAAACCAAAAACAGTAAATGCTAAAAGGCTTAAATGAGAATAAACAATGATGGAAACACTCAGTAAGTCAGGCAGCACCTGTAGGTAGAGAGAACTATTGTCTTTTCTGGAACTGGGAGAAAGGGGATAAAGTTAGTATTGAGTTGCAGAGTGAGGAAGGATAGAATAAACAAAGGTAATATCTCTATTACAATCTGGGATGCTGATTACCATAAGGATAAATCGAGGATTAAGTTGTAATTTGTATGACTTCATGAGGAAAATTAGAGAGAGAGAGAACATGAAAAACTGAATGCAGAAGCTATGAAATAAGGTCAAAGAAGGAGGGTGAAAGAACGCGTGATGTCTCATGTAAGCCATAAAGTGTGGAGTGGTAAGAAATGACTAGCAGGTCAGACTGTGCTAATGGAGGGGGAGAAAAGTATGTTGTTATTACAATGAACAAATGACAGCAGAACTGGTCAATTCTGATACAAAAGGGAGTTAGCTGAGGAAACCTGTGTTGAATCCAAAAGGCTGAAAATAAGAAGCCGTTCCTCAATTTATATTGGGTTTTATTATATTAGCGCAGAAGGCCACTGGCAAGGCCAAGGGCAATTTGGGATGGCCCTGCAAAGCACTCATCTCTTGAATGTATAAATTCAACAAAAAGGCAGTTAAGTAAGAATGAGAGCGGGATAAAGGAGTAAAGTGCTAGACTAACCCCTTCAGTAAGTGGTAAAACAATATTTGTTTTCTCCATAGCGAGCACTGAACATGGCCCACTAGAATAAAAGAGGTGCAAGTGAATGATTGTTTCATGCTGAGGGACTGTTTGGCACCCTGGGCAGTAGGAAGTGGAGAGGTAAATGGAAAGGTGCTGCGTCTCATGCACATTGCATGTCAGAGTTCACTAAGAAAGGGAGCAGTTGGTGGGTATGGAAGGAAAATGTGTCGTAGAAGCTCATGGAAGATGGCAGAAATTGTGAGTCTTTATTGTCATTTGTGCCTTTAAAAAAGAAGTAGTAAAGTCTAAGAGAGTCACAGGCAAAGAGGGATCCAGTGTGTTACCTTGCCAGCTCTGAGCTGTTTCCTCTTGTAGTACTTGTTTGTCAGCAGTACTGATGATGCGATATTTGATACTCAATGGCAGGCCAGCCTTCCTTCATGGCAAGAGTGGATGGAGCTTTACTAGGCAAGTTCCAGCTCTTTCCTTGCTGCTTTTACAAGTGGCTCTGTTGGTAGAGATTCTTGAAAATGCACTGTTTGTTGAGACATCCAGTGAAATGAGTAAGACAAGTACAACTTCCTTGGAATAGTTTGCGTACAAGTCTGCTATTGAAACATCTTTGAAAAAATATGTGCTCTTATCTCTGTGGACTTAATGAGATTATGTCTATTTAGCATAGAAATTAGAGCATTAATTTTTCTGGAAAAATTGCAAAGGAGCTTACAAAGGAAACTCTCCTGACCACTCAGTGGTATAACTACTTGTCCCATTGATTTAAAACAAACATAAAATTATTGCAAGAAGATCCATTATAATTAAATATGCAAACATAAAATTACTGCTCAGAATGATTTAATGCCCAACATTGTGGTGAGACAAACACACGTGGTAATAGGTGGTTAACAGCACTAGAAGTAACCCAGATGTGGTTTATGGAATGTGGCAGAAAAGGAGAAAAAGGTGGTGATCCAAAAGTGAAGAAAATAAATTGGCTTCCATTCTCCTTCTCATGATTTTGTCAGGACCCTTTCATCCAGAATCATTAAACTTTGCCACTTCTCTGACAGTCTCAAACATGAAATCAGCCTCCGGCATTTTCCTTTCTACACAATCTCTTGTAACAGGACTGGTCATACAAACACTATCAATGCTCTTAGACACTTGAAGTTACTTTCCCTCTCTAATATTGCCAGATCCAGTAATCCTTCTCTGAGCAGCTCCTGTGCATGTATTTGATTTCTTATGAAAAGAATAACCAAATTATTTAACTCTGCAATTTCACACAAAACATAATTTCTCAACAGCAAACAGCCTGTTCCTATCACAAACAAGGGAAGATCTGCAACTGCTGGAAATCCAGGCAACACACACAGAGTACTGGAGGAACTCAGCAGGCCAGGCAGCATCTATGGAAAAGAGTACAGTCGATGTTTCGGGCCGAGAGCCTTGAGCAGGACTGAAGAAAAAAGGATGAGGAGTCAGAGTTAAAAGGGGGAGGGAGGGAGGAAGAAACACAAGGTGGTAGGTAAAACTGGGAGGGGGAGGAGTAAAGCTAAAAGTTGGGAAGTTGATTAGTGAATGAGATACATGGATGGAGAAGGGGAAATCTGATAGGAGAGGACAGAAGGCCATGGAAGAAAGAAAAAGTGGGAATAGCACTAAAGCGAGGCACTGGGCAGGCAAGGAGATAAGGTGAGAGAGGGAAAAGGGGATGGAGAATAGAGAAGGTGGGGGAGGGGACATTACCAGAAGTTTGAGAAATCAGTGTTCAGGTGTTGCTCCTCCAACCTGAGTGTGGCCTCATCACAATAGTAGAGAGAGCCATGGATGGACACTTCGGAAAGGGAATGGAAAGTAGAATTAAAATGAGTGGCCACTGGGAGATCCTGCTTTTCCTGGTGGATGGAACATAGGTGCTCAGCAAAGCGGTTTCTCAATCAATGTCAGGTCTCACCGACATACCAGAGGCCATACCAGGAGCCCCGGGTAAAATAGATGACCCCAACAGACTCACAGCTGAAGTGTCACCTCACCTGGAAGGACTGTTTGGGGCTCTGACTGGTAGGGAGGGAGGAGGTGTAGCATGTGCTCTGCTTGCAAGGATAAGTGCCAGGAGGGGGATTGGTGGAGAGGGATGAATGGACAGGGGAGTCGCGGAATGCAGAAAGTGGGGGGGGGGGAGGGAAAGATGTGCTTGGTGGTGGGATCCCATTGGAGATGCAGAAGTTACAGAGAATTATGTGCTGGATGCCGGAGCTGGTGGGGCAGTAGGTGAGGATGAAAGGAATCCTATCCCTGGTGGGGTGGCGAGTGGATGGGGTGAGGGCAGATGTGCATGAAATGGAAGAGATGCGGGTGAGGGCAGCATTGATGGTGGAGGAAGGGAAGCTCCTTTCCTTGAAGAAGGAGGACATCTATTTCATTCTGGAATGAAAAGCCTCATCCTGAGAACAGATACAGCAGAGATGAAGGAATTGAGAGAAGGGGATGGCATTTTTACAAGTAACAGGGTGAGAAGAGGTATAAAAGGAATAATGAAGGATTGCAGTCCGAAACATCAACACTTTATTCCTTTTTATAGTTGCTGCCTGACCTGCAGCATTTTGTGTGTGTTACCAAGGTGCCTCATCCCTTAACTCTTTCATTCCTGGGACCATTCTTGTAAACCTCCTCTGGATCTTCTCCAAAGCCAGTATCACTTTCCATAAGGTTCCTTAAGATTGTTATAGTTGGGGATGTTAATGGGCACAAGCTCCTGCTTCCTACTAAATGCTCCCAATGGCAGCCTCCGATAACCAAGTCCAACTCCAGGCCTTCACGTGTGGCTTAGCTACTAAGCCTGGCAGAACTGTTTCTACAGACAGAAGAAAGGGTGAAGGCAGGTTACTGGTGCCTTAAAGCCATTGCTTTGGACAGATGTGGCTCATTTGCCATGGTTGTCAGCTCATCTAGGAGAAGGAAAACTCTGATCTCAAACCTCCGCAGTCTTGTGGCTATACCCACTCATGGGGAACGCATCAGGAGTAAACCCTAAGGGAAAAATCCAGAACTGGAGTCCCTAAGGCAGTTCTACATTGAGTTCAATGCTGACCGGAAACTCATGCGATGCTGTTGGTACTAAACTGTATCAGTCTCTGCCATTCCTTTGGGTTTATCAGCTGCATGGAGAGAAGGTGCTTGCTACATGGGCAACAGCTTGCTCTCCATATTATAGTGCCCGGGTTTGCATATCTATATAGCTAGGATGAAATATCCATGATCAACTTTGACCGACGGAGCCCTCAACAACTTAACATCAAGTTGCTGCCTGACCTTCTGAGAACCCCCGCATTTTGTGGGTGTTACTCTGGATTTCCAGCATCTGCAGAATCTTTTGTGTTAGGCTGACTGACTGACTCTGATGATCTGGGCGTGTACTTGTTGGAGTTTAGAAGAATAAAGGGAGTGACCTTATTGAAACCTACCAAATATTGAACAATCTGGATAGAGTGGACATGGAGAGGATGTTTCTAATAGTGGGAGAGTGTAGGACCAGAGGGCATAGTCTCAGAACAGAAGTATGTCCCTTTAGAACAGAGATGAGGAGAATTCCTTCATCCACAGATGGTGAAATCTGTGGAATTCATTGCTACAGACAACTGTGGAGGCAAAGTCATTTGGTATATTAAAGCAAAGGTGGATAGGCTCTTCATTAGTAAGAGCATCAAAAGTTGGGGAAAAGTCAGGAAAATGGGGTTGAGATGGAAAATAAATCAGCCACGATTGAATGATGTAGGCAGATTTGATGGGCCAAATTGCTTCTATATCAATGATCATATGTCTTATTTCTATTCACCTACCTGAGAAGCACTACACTGCACCTCTTCTCCAAACTTGTCCCGTCCATCTTTTCTTGCTTACAGCTGTAGTAATTACTGCAGCACTACTGCTCTCCAGAGCCATTTACATAATCACTTTACTGCATCTCATTCTGATCCTGGCCAACATAAATTTGTTTGTGAAGTGCATGTACCCTCATACAAAACGAGATGCCATTTCCTAATGAACCCGGACAAGTCACCTGACTCTACATAAGCAGCCAGCTTCCTGAATTGTTCTGTGCTTCCTACCATTTATTAGTGTTTGCCCTCATTCCTGAGCACATCACCTCAGATTAAAAGGGAATACGGTGGATTCTGATTAATTGGGCAGCCATTAATTTGGGACAACTCTCAAAGAACAAAAATTAAATCGAAAAAATAGGCAGCATTCCCTTCATTTATTTGGGACACTATGCCGATTAATTGGGACAGGAGACTGTTGCTGAACGGTTTCGAACTTGCGTCAGTCGTGGACACTTGTGTGGCCATTAGACTCTACGCCGTGTTTAGAACAATCAATTTTTAAATAGTCCCAGTTGCATGTGTTTGCGTTCTTAAAGCAGTGATTTTTGTCACAGATAGTTGAAGAGGGATAAACAGTAAGACAATTCAGAACTGTTTTGTTCACTGTGGTTTTAAGCATTCAGGGTTGGAGATGCCAGAAATGGCCAGGGGTGAAAATAAAATGATTTCACTACTTCAACAGTTAGGAATTATGAACAATTTTAAGGTATCTACAATCATCTTTAATGTTACAATGATAATGAAGATTTGGAGGATGTAATCAGCTGAAGTACTGTAGGAAGACAGTCCATTATTTGCACTAGGTGTCTGTGCGTATCTTGTTCATTTTAGTCAATCAAAAGAACACAGCAGATGAACTCATCCATCACTAACTATTAGAAACTAATATACACTTTTATAGTACTGTAGAGGTGTTGATAGTGTTCCAATTTGTTTTGTATTTCATTTAAATACATGAATGATTACTCACTTAAATGGTAGTTTGTCTTTTTATTAAACTTTTAAATGTTTTAATGGAACTTCAGCTAATTAGGGCAGCCACTTAACTGTGCAAAATATACTGGCCTTGATGTGTTCCAATTAATGGGAATCCACTGTATATTTAAGTGTTCTTAAGAATCTTCTGATAAGTTAAAAATATGAATCTAATTGAGAAGTTTGATTTTTATGAACTAATCTTGAATCAATATCAAGATGCATGGGGAACTGAGAAAACATCTTCACACATGATTTATTCACAGCTCAAAGCCCATCCCTTCCAACACAAGCACCTTTACTAACACAATGATTATTCAGCTTTTTTTGGCCAATATCTCAGCTTCCATTGTAACAAAAATAAGCATAAGGTATATTTTAACAGCTCAGCTTCGTATTCATAATCCAATTTATTTATCAAGCATACAGGTTAACTACAGTGAACTGCATCATTTGTGTTAACAACCAACACACCTGAGAATTTGTTGGGGCCAGCTTGCAAGTCTCACCACACATTCTGGCAAGCACATAGCATGCCCACAATGCTTAGCAGAACAACACGGAACACAAAAAAACAGAACTCAGAGCACAACAAAACAACATTAGCAAAGCAAGCCCCTTTCCTCCTCCTCACCTCCTTCCCACCTACACACCTACACACAGTCTATCCTACAGCTCCAGAACAGGCCTCCAGACCTCTTGTCTCTAGTCTCCAGGCTTCATCTATTGAGCATCAACTTCCAGGCTTCTGTGTGACCTTTGACCTCTGTGCTTCGACCTTAGATATTGGACCCTGGACTGGCTGACAACAGGACTCCAGACTCTGGGTGCACCAACTCACAGGCCCTCGAGCTTCCTCATGCCTCCTGCTTGCACGGACAGTTGATGCCGGGAATTACCGACCTGAGACAGCCCGGCATCTGCGGATGTCCTTCATCACGCATCCATGTCACTGGCTTGCGAGTGGGAAGCAGATCAGCAATGCCCACATTATTGGCCTTCAAGCACAGAGCAGAGGCCTCAAATATGTCTTGTGATTGTGGACAAGTAGAATTGGAGGTTTGAGAGTCCAGAGTTTGAGAGGGGAGAAAGGGTGAATGTGTTCAGCAGGATTATTTAAAAAAAAGGATGCATATACATCTGCTCTGAAGTGTTCCATTGTTGAGAATAGACCTGGACTATGTCAGCACCAGAGGTCGGTTCGTAATATTGCTGAGATGGTATTGAAGTTTATTTTGTTTGTATGACCAGGATTAGGTTAACGACATTCAGGAACTAACGCCTGGGCTTTCAAATGGTTTTCTTTGGACCTTGAAATCTAGCCATATTGCAAAAGAGTAAGATACTTTTTAGTTGAATTAGGAGTGGAAATTTTAAGTTTTGCTCACCTGGGATAGCCAAGGATTGATTCAGTTGACACAGATGTTTGACAGTAATGGAAAGAAGCACAGAAAATAAAAGCACTAGCAGGGAATCTAGGATTCTATTAACAAAACTATTCATATATTTAACCCAAAAGATCAGCACAAAGTGTACTTTCAACCATTAATTGTAGTAAAGAAATTTGAAAAAGTTTTGTTTTTGGAGAAATAAGCTGGGCTGGAAGATGGAAATAAAACGTTTTCCAAGCTAAGTCCCTCAAGTTAATAAACTAAAGAGCGCTTAGATATCACATGCCCTGTCTATACCATTATATTCAATACTGAATAAAGCATACCAGTTTTATCATATTCATTAGCAAAGTTCTATGTTTATTGGGAATGTTAAACTTACTTTTCTCTGCAAATAGTTTTGAAAATGAAGATACTCAAGTGATCTCTTTTTCTGGCAGGTAATCTGAAGACTTTCTAGTAGATGGAGCTAACGGGAGAATTGGCCTTGATGCTTCCAACATACTTACTCTGACATTTCCTAATTAGAAGTGTAAAAGAATAAGGACCGAGTTATCAGTGATATGAAGGGTGGTAAACAGCAGAGTTTGACACATGTGCCATCATGGTGCCTTCTAATCAAGGAATTCACTGAAGTGAACAACAACGCAACATTCCAACAACAGAAAACAGAAGATGCAAAACTTTCCTTGTACTGTATATTATATCAATATTTGCATGTTCAAGTAATTTTATTCATGACCTAAGATATAAAGATATAGCTATTTGAGAGCACATGTGGCTGAATGCTTCAATCAACATAAAGAGTATTTTGCAGTTCAACAGCATCTTCTAAGAAACTCTCCATGGCACTAATTTCCCAGATGGTTATTAATCAAAGCCTTAAAAGCCAAATTTCAATAACGACAAATGATATAATTATCATTTGATATCTAACATTGTTCACGAAACTACCTGACAGATCCTAAGTGCCAGAGGCAACAAATATTTGAGCATGTAGCTTGATATATCATATTAACAGTAACCACTAGCAGACACCTTCAAATATTTACTGAAAAAGAGAGCCAACTTCAACGTATATACCAAATGTCACTTTAGATCAAGAAGATTTTAAAGACATAATGCAACCAAATACTAATACCTTGTCTGCATTCCTTCTGCATGCTCGTAAAACACACTTTTCTTTGTGAATTAATTATTGGCTATTCACTTTACCTTGTATATCAGTATGGTCTCTGTGTAGGGAGGAGGTGGTCTTTAGCCACCAAGAGACTTTAAAGGAGGATGATGTTCATGTACAACACTGTGTTTATGTACTCCCAAAAGTGTATTAAAGCTCAGATCCATAGAAATAGAAGAAAAGCCAAACAAAACAAGCATTAGACTGCAAAAAATAAAATACAGACGAGGCAAACAGGTGAGGCATTGTTTAGTTGCCTAAAGTAGATCAATATCTGTGCTTGCAAGCCAGGAATCCTACCTACTTTCCTCTGGTGCTGCAAGGATCATCTTACGGACTGCAGACAGACTGTCGCCAATATCGACTGACAGACAACCTATTCCACCTCTGCAAAATTCGTACACATCTTCATTCTTTGTGGTTCACTAAGAGAGGCTGAAGAATTTGCACCTAAATTTTCATTGCTTTTCTGTCCTTCAAAATGTTTATTTGATACTGCTTACAGTTTGCTTTGTAAGTTTTGAGCAATCAGTAGCAGCAAAACCCTAGTTCAGCTCTCTTCACTTGAATGCCAGCTTTCTTCTATGGTGAGTTGCAATTCAGTTGAAATTTCTGTAAAATAGCATGGTGATTAATTTGGCAACATTTGGTTGTAAATTGTTGATGTACTGAGAACACCATTGAGCTCTCGTGGATTCATATGACAAGAAGTTTTCAGCAAATCATGTCAGTATTTAACAAATTACTTCAGGCCTGTGAATATGATTTGAATGTGTCACTCAGTTTTGATAACCACCTGAGATTTTATACATCAGCGGATGGCCAGAATTATCGCAGCAGGAATCTCTCAATAAAGAAAAATAGATAGCCAACATTTAATCTCAACAGTAATTGTTCATACTATTCTTACTAATAGTACAAAAGTATGAAAAATGCACAATGAATTATCTGTTCACTAGCATTAAGCAATTTACAAAAATAAAGATGTATACTGTGTCTTTTTATGCATTTATTTATTTGTATTATACACTGTATAAGTATATATGATTAAACAGAAATTCTTGTACGATGGCACTTCAATGTTACTCAATAATTAACAGACCAACATATAATTTTAGAACTTTAGAACTAAATGGATCAGAAATTTTACTTTCTCACAAAAACAAAAAAAAAATATTAGCAGCTGAGAATTATTAAGGGTTTTTATTTTACATCCTGGATATTGAAACTGGTTCCATCTACAAGAAGATGAGCAAGTGTGCCTTTCTGACATTTGACAGACCATGTCAAACCAGAACTGTGACCAGGTTTTCCCTGCTGATTATCCCTTTGGTAATGGTGGAAGTGCAATTTTCCTGTCAGATCAAAATCTTTGATTTAAATCCCTTTAAAGAAAGCATCTTAACGTAGAACATAAAAATTAAAATACTTACATGAAACTAATTGACAAAAAATGAGTAATTTTTGACAATGCAATTAGAAATCTTCATCTATAAATGTGAGGATGGCTTCATTATCCTTCTCAGTATACTGTTATTTTTCAAAAAATTAAAAATTAGATTAGTTATGAGATATATTAAAATTTTAAACTAATTTTATTTTTCAATCTATAATAGATAAGCTGTTGTAAAGAGTTGTCAATGTACACAAATTCAATTACTATTGCTTTTGTACACTTGCTTAATGAACTCTGATGATGACAGATCTAAATGTTTTAAATTTTCTATGTTGCCAGATTACCGTTAAAGACGATGTGATCTGAAATTATATTTTCATATTGCTTCTTCTTTTCAGTATGAAGCAGTAGTTGAAAAAATATGTCAGTAGACGTCCTAAATCGTCCATAAAGTAGCAGGAATATCTTAAAAGCATCTTTGGTACTACATACTTCAAGGGTCACCTGCTAGGCAACTAGGTTTCATAAAGTTGTTTGCTTTGCATCAAAGAGCCCCTGAAAAACATTAAGTTATATCAATACAAGCCACTTTCAATATATTACCATAAACAGCCACCTTCAGCCACCAGATTAAATAAAATCAAAAACCTATTCAAATTAAGGTTTTCCATTAAGATAGCCACATGGTTTCAACATCCTGTCTTCTTTCTAAAGACAAGTTTGATTGGAACTTCCTCAGCACTCATAGAATGACTGAACTAAATATCACTAATATTTAATTTACATTTTTCTGTTTTGTCTGTAAGGTACTGAAGTCGTCTTACAAAGGCTCTAGGTTCTTGTGTTACATTTAGTGTTAATGAGCTCTGGCAATGTGAACAAAATGTAGGATTAATACATAAAATCATATGTGATTAAAAGCTGCACCAGTTGGAGGGTGTTGGAAAACGTCAGTTCACTGAAAACTAATTAGTGCCTGCTATAGTACACATTACAGATAAAAGAAATCCTTGCAAAATGAGAAAATTACTTTCAACAGATGAGCAAATCTTTTAACAGGACAATTTCCCTAATCTATCTTCGCCATGGTGACACATAGTTTGTAAGTTAAAAATCCAAAAGTCGAATGAATACAGTTATTATTTCTAAAACTATTAAAAACGCAGTTCAATGGAATTTTCAGCAGTACTATCAATCCCTAATGTGTGCAAATTATTACCAAGTGAGCCATTAAAGGCATCATTTGTTATTTCCAACCCACATAAAATATTTATTGTCACACACTACTACTTTATATGTTAGTGCAAGGCAGTGATCCCCGAATATCCTTCAGTTCAAAGATGATATATTAATAAGGTTTTATGACCGATTGGACATTTTGATAAGAAGAGCTGGTGCAGACATAAGGGGTCAATTGGCCTCCTTTTGAATTGTATCAAACTGCAAATATAAAATATCTAACCTGGAATAAATCTTAGCGTGAGTAGGTGAAGATAGAAATATCTTGGAACTCTCTACGTGGAACTTTTAATGCACAAATTCTGCTGCTAAGATGCTTTATTTTCTAAATCTTGAAATAAGCTTTAATTATTGTAAAAGATCTGGCCCTAAACAAGCTTATTTTGTATCAGGAGTTTAATTCTTTTAGAATCATTATTTCAAAATTCCATGGTTAAATATATTTTCAAGTTTTTGATGAATAAGCTTCACTGTTAATTTCATGTATGTCCTCCTATCCTTATTTTGCTCTCTTTATAAAGCTTAAGAAGTTCGTACCAAACTATAAGGCATCTTACTTTCTGGTTTATTTTCTGAAAGGTTGCTGCTTGCTAAACTGTTACTGGATAGTTGTGACTACCAAGTGTGTTAAAAGTGTAATTTGAGTTAACTTCTTGGCCTCTCACGTTGGTAATACAGGAGTCAGACACGTTGACCCTGGAGTACAGAACAACAGGAATTCCCAGGGCCACATGGCCCAAGTTTCTAAGCAGGTCTCCAAAAGAAAGGAAAATTAGATGAGGAATGATGCCTCCGTCACTGAAAATGCATTGGGCTAGAAAGGTGACTGAGAATATCATTTACTCAGTTGAATTTTCTGAGTGATGCAAATGATCTAAAATTGGTCCACACATGAAGAAAATAATATATAGATTTTCAATTACATGAAAATTAAGCTATCCAGTTGCATTTGGCAGCTTAGTGATCCAATATTGCTAATGACATAAATAAGCAGATATTGACATCACAGGATCACATTAGAACTTTGAAGCGGCTTAATAAAAGTGAAGTCTTGCTTCATTGCTGTCTATAAAATCTGGACATTAATTAAATTTTAACTAATATATTTGCCATTTTTAGATACTCCATTGCTGTGGCATTGAGGTATTTATCCACCATATCTTACAGCTTCTGGTTATTTAACTTTATCTATTCACCTTATGATGTTAGATTTAAATTGCATATGGAGGGCTCATTCTAGGAATTAAGACAGTTGTCTTTTTGACAATACAGAATGTAAACAACTGACAGGATCACATTTCTTGAAAAATATTATAAGTGTGACCATGAAAGTTAATAGGGTTGTTAAGAAGTCATATAGTGTGTTGACCTTCATTAATTGGGGATGGGCGTGGGAAATTGAGTTCAAGAGTAGTGAGGTAATATTACAGCACTATAAGACCCTAGTTAGAACATACTTGAAATGTTGTATTCAATCATGGTCACCCCAATATAGGAAGGGTGTGGAAGCTTTAGAAAGGGTGCAGAGGAGATATACCAGGATGTTGTGTGGACGAGATGGTATGTCTTATGAAGAGAGGTTGAGCAAGTTTTCTCTTTATTCTGAAGGAAGGTTGAGAGGTGACCTGATAAAGGTGTAATCAATTATATGAGGCATAGATATAGTGAATAGCCAGAGAATTTTGCCAGGGCAGAAGTGGCTAATACAAGGGGACATAAATTTAAGATGATTGAAGGGAACTATGGGGGTGGGGGGTGTCAGAAGTAAAGTTCTTTATACAGAAAGTAGTGAGTGTGTGGAACACCCTGCCAAGCATGGTGGTCGAGGCAGATACCATAGGGGCATTTAAGAAACACTTAGATAGACACATTCTGCCCATTGTACTGCCAGCATTAGGGGCAGCAATGAAGGTCCTCTGTCTCTGGTGGTGTTCAGGGCATGCTTCATCATGTCAGTAGCTTCCTCTCAGTTTTCATTATTGTTAGTCATGCAAGTCCCAAGCAGAGTCTCAGGAATACCATCACACTCAGATGTAGGAGGATTCTTCATTGCTGTTCCTGTAACAGGTTTATTACTATTACTAGCCCAGACATTTATTACAGGTTTACTAGCCCTGACCTGCACTCCTGAACCTGGAGTTCCAATGAACCACTCTTAGTCTGGCCTCTACCCTTTGACTTGTTTGGCATGGTTGACCCTAACAAGAGCCAAAGCATAAGGCCCTGACTCCAGTCAACGTAGCTCTGCGAGTCATTGAGGCATGCAAGCCTCCAAACCACAACATGGTTGTGGACTTCTTGATAGAAAAATGGAGAGTTATGTAGAAGGGTTAGATCGATCTTAGAGTAAGTCAAAAGATTGGCACAGCATCATGGGTCGAAGGGCCTGCACTGCACTGCAATGTTCTATCTGTCCATCCCATTTCAACTTTTAGACTCAAGAAGGGGAGTTACATTTTCAAACATATGCAAATTTACAGAGAAATCAGAGAGGAAAATTGCACACAAAATGGCTCTTTAAAGCATTGAAAATTGTGTTATAGACAGGAAAAGATAGGGAGGGAAATCATAAGGACACTAAAAATAGACAGCTAATTTCACCATCTAATGATGGTCTACTGGGAGCTAGTGTTATTTTTACAAGACACAATTCCACAATGAGTTTTATTCAGTCTATTGACTTGGGAATAGCATAGTTTGCAACAATATTTTCTAAAATCAAAAACAATAGTATGCTATAACTTTGCATTGAGTTATATACTTGCTCTCACCTCTCACCAGGCTAACATCTTGACTGTTAACTTAAAAACCCATTACTAATTGTCTGAAATACTGGAAAAATATAAGTACAGTGGATTCCTGTTAATTGGGCCATTGGTTAATCAAGACATTGGCTTATTTGGGACCTATCCCACTTAATTGGGCCAGGAGGCTGTTGCCAAACAGTTTCTAGCTAGTGTCAGATGTATGCACTTGTGTGGTGTTCGACACTACACCATGCTCAGACTGAATCATTTTTAAATAGCATCAGTTGTGTGCACTTATGTTCAAACAGCATTGATATTTGTCACTGATAGTTGGCAAGAAATAAGCAGTAAGCAAATTAGAAAAGTTTTGTTCTCTGCAGTTTCAAGCATTCAGACTTGGAGATGCCAGATACAGCCAGGAGTGAAAATGAAAGGATTTCACTACTTCAACAAGTTAGAAACTATAAAGATTTTGAAGGTATTGACAATCATCTTCAATGTTTCAATGAAAATGAAGATTTGGAGGATGCAGTTGTTCATAGCATTGTATGAAGGCAGTCCCTTATCTACACTAAGTATCTGTGCTGATTTTGTTCATCTACAGTCAATCAAAAGAACGCAGCAGTCTACAGGTACTCTAGATGAATTCCTCCGCTGATAACAATTAGGAACCAATACACAGCTTTATAGTATTGTAATAGTATTGATAGGGTTTTAATTTGTTCTGTGTTTCATTTAAATACATAATTTGACACTCAGTTAAGCAGTAGTTTGTCCTTTCTATACCTATTAACTATTTCCATGAAACTTCAACAAATTGGGGCAGCTGCCTAATTGGGCCAAATTGTACTGGTCCCAATGTGTCCCAATTAACCAGAATTCACTGTATTTAGTTAGTTCATCAATGCTAACAAGAAAAACTGTAGATTCTATAATTTTATGATCTTAATTTCTATCTGTAAAGGAATAAAAGTGTTGCTTTTATCAGTTAATTCCATGAAATGATTTGCAAGTATGATGCAATACAACAGCTGCTAAAAGTGAAACTCTTAGTGGTAATAATAGTAGCAAGTATGTTGTGAAGACAAATACAGCTTACCACATTCAAATTTGACTATTTACATAAATATGCCCACATATGTATCTCCATACACACATTTTTTTTATTTTAAGTGTCTACATTACATTTATCTTTCACAATGTTTTTACTGCAGACCTCACACTATGATGTGAAATGCAATGAACAAATGTTACATTTTATTGTAATTACTTAAGGTCAATAGATTGGGAATATATGGAATGAGAAAAAAGTATCATGATGCTCCAATTCACTATCAATATTAAAAGAAGTCTGTACAAAACTGAGAGAACAAAACCAGACTTGGCTGAGCCTATATTATTTTTTGGGAGTGCATCAAACACTTTTACTGCATGTGCACATTTATTAGTAAGACAAATTGCATTGTATGCTATATTGGACTAGAGCATAAAAAGAAAGGATGTAATGTTCAGACTTTATAAAGCACTGGTGAGGAGTATTGTGAACTGTTTTGGGACTCTGCTGTTAGAAAGGATGTGATGAAATTGGAGAGGGTTCAAAGGAGGTTCATGAAAATGATTCCAGATTTGAATGGCTCATCATATGAAGAGTTCTGATGGCTCTGGGCCTGTATTCACTAGAATTCAGAAGAGTGAGGGGTGACCTCATTGAAACCTATTGAATGGTGAAAGGCCTTGACAGAGTGGATGTGGAGAAGATGCTTCTGATGGTGGGAGTGTACAGACCCTTAGGAATAGAGGGGCGTCCTTTTAGAATGGAGATAAGGAGGAATTTCTTCAGCCAGAGAGTGGTAAATCTGTGGAGATTGGGGATGAGAAGAACGTTGGGTCGGCCATGATGAAATTGCAGAGCAGACATGATGGGCCAAATGGCCTTCTTCTGCTCTTACTTCTTACAGTCTTATTTTGGAACGAGTGCAATCCCATGTATGTTCATTAACAATATACAGAGCAGGTAGATTAGGATGTTAATCAGGATACTATGTTTTGGATTTACCACTTTAGAGCTTAGCAGTCCAGTTGGCTCTTTCTTCTAACCTCGAACATCTTAACAAATACATTGGAAGTTATTCCACCTATCATCCTAACTCGCACCAAAGAAGCCCTTAAAGGGAAAACCTCTTTAATGTTCAAAGGATTCCAAGGTTCATTTATTTTTGAAGTATACAACTCTGAGATTTTTCTTCTCAGTTAGCATGAAACCAAGGGAAAAAAGAACAGCAACATCATCTGTATACCCCTCTCCCTGTACAAAAAAACTAACAAAAAAATACAAGAACATCGACCCCCAAATTCCCCTTCCCTGCACAAAAAAAAACAAGAAAGAATGGGTGAAAATATTTAAGACAAGGTTGGATAGATGTTTGCATAGAAGAGGAATTCAGGGCTATAGGGAAAAGGCAAGAAGATGGAGTTGAGTCCATAGTCTGATCAGCCATGACCTTATTGAATGACAGAGCAGGCTTGATGGGCCACATGGCTTACTCCTGCTCCTATTTCTTATGTTCTTATGTTATGTTCTAATATAAAAAACTGTAAGACTGAAAAAAACCATAGTCCATATCCATATCCATATTCATATCCAAAACACAGAAAACATCCTCCAGTTACTGTGGCAAGCCAATCAGCCCTCCCTCTCTGGCAGCAGAACAATTCCACCAGTGATCAAAAGGCAGGCAGCTGGTATCCAACTTCTGCATTCGCCTTGATGTTTCTATCTCCCTCTACAAGATCATTATCTCGACCTGTTGCTGCCATTCTGTAGAGTAATTGGGGTCGTATACCACAGCTCAGGTTGCAAGCATCCTCTGACAGCGGTGAGGCCGACACTGATAGTGCTCTATGCCGAACTGCAAAGCTTCTCCAAAACATGGGCATCATCTTTCATTCCCGTGGACTGAGGAAGTGAGCAGAGGGCATGCAGAATAAGAGGAGTTGCGGGAGGAGGGAGTAGGTAATCATATGTGCCCACCTGGCTCAGGAAATGATCCTCCTGCCTTAAAGCTCCTTAAGGAACAACCTGAGTCTAACATTTCAGTTATCACCAATAGATTTCTTCCCGTGTGGTTATGTACTCTTGAACCATATCAACCAAGTGTTTATACCAATGCACTCTACTCCATCTTCTACACCTTCATAGACTGCCAATTCCAAACATTAACTGAGATCAAACAACTTCGTCTAATGCTAACTATCAGTACAAGGGTTTCAGCACAACTCAAAAGTGTGGTTCAATTAAGCAACAACTAATAAACTATCTAAAGAACGTTCACATTAAATGTGAAGGCATAATGACATGCATTATTTTAATTTCATGTGCCTTCTCATGTTGGTCTTATCATGGTGTTTCACAATTCTCCCTTTTATTAAAATTGAGAAATGTGTTAATTGTGAAATTAGTTAAATTATTAACTGGTTTGATTCTCATTTTGGCTTGTTTTTCAAAAGTGATCAGCTACAGACAGTGATTAACACCTTTTAACTAGGGCGATTGGCAGTGATAATTTATTTTAAACTAGTTAAGTCAGTTGTCAAAAGGAACTTTGTTGGCAGTGGGAGAAGATAGTGGGGTGCAATCAGAAAAAACTGGGGCAATTTTAATTTTTAAGGATAAGTAAACACTGTTAAATATAAAAATAATTCATATTTAAGAGATTAGAATAACTTCTGGCATGATGTTCAAACTGCAGGAAAATCTTGCGGTGCCACACAAAAATAAAAGTCTGGGAATTTCTGGCCAAACCTGTCTTCAGAACGATTAGTGCTGCTTTTGCAATGAAACCATTAAGCAGCATGGATTTTGTACATTGTCTCCAATATAATCAATAGGCTGAGGTTAGTTATGCATTGTGGAGTATTGGATTTAATAACAGTTCAAAGTTGTGTGAGACTACAACTGGAGCCTTGGGATAAAGGTGAAAGTTGAAATGAGGGGAAACTTCTTCACTCAGAGGATGGTGATAATGTAGATGTGATTTTGATTTCAATCTTTAAGAAAAGTTTGGATAGGTAAATGGATGGGAGGGGCTTGGAGGGCTATGTCCAGGTGCAGGTTGATGGGACTAGGTAGTTTAAGTGGCTTGGCATGGACTGGATGGGCCAAAGGGTCTGTTCCTGAGCTATGTCTCTAAAAATCCTTGAAGAATTACATAAATGAGATAGAAAATGTTAATTTAATTTCCTGCCTCATAGTGGTAACTATGCTTCATGATTGGCTCTTTAGAAACATGAAGTAAGACAGTCATTAGAGAAGTTCAAGTCTATCTTTTATTAACATAACCCCATGTTAGTTTGGTCAAAAAGATCTATTTGTGTTTTCTCATTTCTGTTGAGAGAGCAGCAATGGGTTTCCTACACAAGGATATATTTCAGTTGCAGTGTTTACTTGTTCTGATATTTCAGCACATTCACGGCAGTGCTCCGTTCTAATCCTGGAAGAATTCCGACATATTGCTGGACATGCAGCCCATTCACAATTTTACCCTGCACACCAACTGGAAATGCACAGAGGACCTTGTGGGTTGTCGGGACACCTGGAGAGTTTCAGCCTGAGTTCCACTGAAATTGTCTTTGGATATGAGAGGCCATGCAAGAGAGGACTGCTGGCCAATGGCAGCAAAGGAGTAGTCAGGGCCCAGTTACAAGATATACTCACATGAGTCTAAATCTAGTAGGACATGACACACTGAGTAGAAAAAGTGCAAAAAAATTAATTACTTCTACGATGCTTTGTTGACTAGCCAGGCTGGAGAAGATATTTTTCATAAGCTATTCCAAGGAAACCCTGGACCTCTGCATCTCCAGCCTTCCCATTCTCTTCCATCATCAGCTGCTCTTTGTAGATTAATCCACTTTCACTCTTCATCACTGTCTTCTGTTGTGGGAGTCATTCCCTTCTGTCCATCAGAGTGTTAACTGCTCATCTCATGCACCACATCTGCCCACCAGCATTATTCCTACCTATTCTGATTGAATTAGATGGAAACAGAGTTATGTTCAGAGGGTTTCCTTTTGTCCATCAAACCACCAACCTTGATCACATCCTGTATTAATACTGTATTAAGAAAGTCCCATTTAATATAATATCATTTGGCAGGAAGAAAATTGATTACAAAAGTACATAAAAAATGTAAGAAACAGCAAATCCACTAAGTAGTGATTGTGATTTATCATCTCTGTTCAACAATGAGTAGAGAATGAAACCAGAATGCAATTAGATGATTACTAAGATGGGTATCTCACTCCTGCATGTGTGGCCTTTCAATATCCATGCAGAATATTTATGCACAGCTCCTATTTCATTCTTCATGGAATCTTTTTCTGTTCAAAACAAAACAAAGTATGACAGAATAAAAAAATATGTTACAATGCAATATCACAAATTAACCATTATAATGGTGACATCTTCTCAATCAAATCCTGGCCTTCAAACAATTGGTATCATTAGTAATCATACGTGACAAAAAGCAAGAAATTCTGCTTTCAGTTTAGAATTTTGAAAAGTGTCTGACAAGATGTCATGGAAAACAGTAACAATTGCAATAGTGCTACTTCCTGCGTTCACAGTATTCAGAACTGTCAGAATCAGAATGAAGTTTATTATCACAGATACAGTATTTCTGTTGCTAATTTCCCCGGTGCTCACCTTCACATGGTCCATGTCTGATTCTTCCCTTTCTAGATCTCAGGAGATAAGCTGAGACTCATGTTCAATACCAGGAGTCTTCGGTGTGAAACACTAGTTCAGTTTTTCTTTCCACAGCTGCTATCTGACTTACTAAGCGTTCCCGGTATTTTGTAGATTTTATATCACATTTCCAGCATTTGCAGGTTTTGGTGTTTACTATTTGCACTTCAGTAGGATGAACTTCCTGCCAGGAAGGTGCTGTCAGGAGTGGTACAGGATGTAAGTGAAACAGAGGCAGTTAAGGGTCTCTTAGCTCGGCATGTGAATATGTAGAGAATGAACAGGTATGAACATTGTATTGGCAGAAGGGATTAATTTGGTTAGGCATTTAATTACAAGTTTAACTAGTTTGGCACAGCAACACTAGCCATAGGGCCTGTTCCTTTGCTGTACTGCTCTATATTCGCTGTTTTATCCTTTTGAATAGAACTAATCATTTAAAATATTAATTATATTAGTAATATTAATATTAAATTGCAATCATTTGACTACTGGCTGGACAGTTTAAGCTGAAATTTGTTAACCTATTCCTTTTTAAGCAAAAGTTAGCCCATCAGTAACCTTCCCACTTTCTGGCAGCACATCTCCAGCCCAAGTTGGTTTAATAAACTATAAGCAGAGCCAGCACCATTTTCACATTTTTTTTTCTTCTGGACCACGTTAAATATATTCTCTTTCCCATTGTTCATCATGTCCAGTATTTTATTTTCTTCCTCTTTAATGTCAGTGACTATGTAATTTACTTTCATGAAGATGAATGACAAGCATTTATTTCTATCTGCAAATATCTTTAGCTTCCACACTCAGTTTACAGAACTGGTCTGTAACAGTGCCACTTTGTCATATATTTTCCATCATGCATCCCTGCAGCCATCAGCCATCATACCCTATAACCATCAGGCTCCTGAACCAGTGTGGATAACTTCACTCAGCTCAACACCTAACTGACTCCACTACCTATGCAGTCAAGGACTCTACAACTCATGTTCTCAGTAGGTTAATTGGTCATTGGAAATTTGTGTCTGATGACTCATTAGCTTCTCTGAACCGAACCACTTACTTAACCACTAACTTACTTAACTAAGAAAGGATGTGCTGACATTGGAGAGATTTCAGAGGAGGTTCATGAGAATGATTCTGGGCATGAGAAGGTTATCACATGAGGAGTGTTTGATGGCTCTGGGACTGCTCTCACTGGAATTTAGAAGAATGAGGGGGCAGTCTCATTGACACTTATCAAATATTGAAAGGCCTAGATAAAGAGTGGAAATGGAGAGGATGTTTCCTGTGGTGGGGAAGACCATGAGCAGAGGATTCAGTCTTATAACAAACCGGCGTCCATTTAGGATGGAGATGAGGAGGAATTTCTTTAGCCAGGGGGTGGTGAAACTGTGAAATACATTGCCACAGGCGGCTGTGGAAGCCAGGTCACTGGGGCAAATGTTGACTGGTTCTTGATTGGTCAGAGCATGAAAGGTTACGGGGACAAGCAGAAGTCTGGAGTTAAGAACGAAATGGATCAGCCACAATGAAATCTCGAATCTGACTCGCTGGGCCGAATGGCCAATTTCTACTCCTATGTCTTATAGTCTTAATTCAAAGCATAGCACTTTCCATTTGCCGACCAGCCTTTCCCTGAGTGCCCCATCATGGAGAGTGCAATGTACCTTCTGAAACAGACAGCTTTCCCCGGTTAACACATTGCCCTTCATAGTTGCTCGAACTTGCTGTCCCCCATGCTACGTATAGGTTTCTCTGCTGCAGTGCAAAAGAATAGATTTGGCTTCCTGACAGTAGTTATTGCTCTAAATCTGCTGCATATCCCCCAGACCAGACATTTAACCAATTTATTTCAACCCCCAGAGTAGAACCATAGGGGTGTGCTACAGTCTGTGCCATTCAGTATTTTATAATGGAGCTAATAAGGAGATCACTTCTGCTGGTCATGAATTTTGCCACCCTTTATTAAATCACGTCCTTGGTTTTACCTCTGACCTGGGATCCTACAAGTGGATCAATAATTACCTCCTTTTCTTGCCCTTGGTTCCAGAATATCTGTTCATTTCCAAGATGAAGGTAACTTTCCGACCAAACCAATGGTATCACTAACATTGCCAAAGTATTTCATTTGCACTGATTTCATTCACCAATTCCTCATTAGTACATAATTTGGAATTACTGACATCTCTTGCTCAATTGTAAATACCTACATTGTTCTATTCTAAGTAATTATGCTTACTTGTTGATGATGACACAAAATTGGTTTATTGGTGGCTGTCCTGAATTCTCTCAACCTGAATAAATGTTGTACTATCTGCCCCTGAGGAAGCACCTTTGAGCATAATATTCTTTTGTTGTTCCACTGGTTTGAATGGAGCCAAAATGTTGTTATAATCTTTGAAGTTCTTCCGGTGTGGTGCTCAGTATGCATCCCTTAACCGAGACTAAAACACACTAAAATAATTATGGCTTATTTGTAATATATGTATTTGAAATGCTAATTACTGTTCTTACAGTAAAAGGATATCAGAAACATTACTGAATAAACCACATGGAAATGAGACATTAACCAAAGCTGGTATTTGCTCAGAGAGGCAACGTAATAACCTGATTGTGAAATATTGTATAAAAATAAGGCATTTATAAATTATTCAATAAATTTACGCAGAGACATCCAAAGAAATAATTGGCATAAAGATGGCATTAAATAGGCATAATACTTTTCCAATTTTTAATTAACATGTTTTCTTGTAATATTTTGTGTTGGCTTACAGCACTCAGAAAACTCTGAAAAGTCCAAACCCTTCGCTTTCAGCTTCTACCAGCAGCTTTTTCATTATAAGACCATAAGATGTAGGAGCAGAATTAGGCCCTTTAGCCTACTGAGCCTGCTCCACCATTTCATCATGGCTGGTCCAATCTTTCTCTCAACCCCAATCTTCAGCTTTCTCCTCGTGTTCCTTCATACCTTGGCCAGTCAAGAATCTGTCAACCTTTCCTTTAAGTATACATAAGGACTTGGCCTCCACAGCTGCCTGTAGCAACAGCTTCTGGCTGAAGATATTCCTTCTCATCTCTGTTCTAAAAAGATGCCCCTCTATCCTGGGGCTGTCTACGGCCTATTTTATCATGTGCCTCCAAGTACCTGAAGACCTCATCCTTAATAATCAACTCCAACATCTTCACAACCACTGGCTTATAGTTTCCTTTCTTCTGCCTCTCTCCCTTCTTGGAGTGGCGTGACATTTGCAATTTTCCAGGCTTCTGGAACCATTACAGAATCCAGTGATTCTTGAAAGACCATTACTAATGCTTCCACAATCACTTCAGCCACCTCTTTCAGAACTCTGGGGTGTATACCATCAGTAAGTTACTGTATCTACCTTCAGAACTTTCAGTTTCCCAAGAACCTTCTCTCTAGCTATGGTAACTTCCGATACTTCCACCATACTACTAGTGTCTTCCATAGTGAAGACTGATGCAAAATATTTATTCAGTCTGTCCGCTATTTCCTTGCTCCCCATTTCTATCTCTCCACCATTGTTCTTCAGTGGTTCAATATCTACTTTTACCTCTCTTTTTCACTTTATTTATCTGAAGAAACTTTTGGATTCCTCTTTAATATCATTGCCTAGCTTACTTTTGTATTCCATCTTAACCTTCTTAATGACTTTTCAGTTGTCTTCCACTGGTTTTTAAAAGCTTCCTAATCCTCTAACTTCCCACTAATCTGTGCTCTATTATATGCCCTCTCTTTGACTTTTATGTTGGCTTTGACTTCTTTTGTTAGCCATGGTTGTGTTAGCTTTCCTTTAAAATACTTTGTCCCATTTGGGAATGTATGCATCCTGTGCCTTCCAATCTGCTTCCTGAAATTCCAGCCATTGCTGCTTTGCCATCATCTCTGCCAGTGTTCTTTTCCACTCAACTCTGGTCAACTTCTCTCACATTCCTCTATAATTCCCTTTACTCCACTGTAATACTGATACATTATGACTGACTCTAACTTCTCTCCAGCTCCTGTTCTGAGCTGATCTACTCAAATCCATAGCAAATTTTATCACCCTGAATTCTTCACATCCTCCAGTCTCCATTAACCTTTGCTCATCCAAAACTCCATTCTCCATATCCCGCCCTACCCTATTCCCACTGAACTTCAGATTTCAAAATAGCATGATTGTCTTTAAGCCTATGACCTCTGGTATTATACACCTCCAATTCTTCTTCCCAAATACCATTTAGCTGACTCATTGTTCTTGGGCATCCTATTTCTTTCTAGTTCATTAATCTCAACATTGCCTGCAGCCTCACCAAAATCCAATGCTGCAGAATTCCCTTCTTTTCCATTTTTACCTCCTCCCTTTAAAACCTTAAAATCCATTTCTTGGTCCAAGTCATTGGGTTACCATGAGTTTTTTTAAATAAGCCTTTGCAAAGTGGCAGAGATATGTTTTTCTCTGTATCAACGGCTCAAATTGAATGCGTTATAAATTAAAAAGGTGCTTGTATATATTTCTAAATTTCTCATTTAAGTTTTTAAAAAAGATATTATTATTTCTCAGTTTTGATTTCAAAGCTTGCAATCCCATTTAAAATCCAAAATTTATATGAACAGTACAGGATTCTGAATGATTAAAAGCTGCGTTTATATTGCATGATCAGGTTAACCTTATAATTTACAGATGATCCTAGCTCATGAGTTCTGTAGTGTTAAAATGCAATAAATCTTCAATAAATAATTTATGTCACACTTCAGATAAGTTAACTGAACAGATAGAGCTTCAGATATTAATTTTAAATGTGAAATAAAATCCTTATCAGTTGTAGATTTTGTTTGGATATTCGGTGCTCTTTGAGCTAAGTCATACTTTCAGTAAAAATGTGATTTTCATGAAATTTGTAATAATAAAGGTGGCATCAACAAACAGCTTCACTTCTTCCCAATGAGAAATGTCAGGGCTCAACAGCAACTTGGGTAGCAATCTAAACAAAAAATTAACAGGTAAGATATATTTTAAAAGCTTCTCATGGGAATCTAAAGGAAGAAGTAATTTACACTGACAATATTTGCTCTTCTACAAAGTCACACAATCAACAGAAACTGCTGTTTTCCCACCATGCAAGTCATTAGATATTGCCAAGTATCACTAAAATGTTGGTCTCCATAACACCATCTACAAATAGCAAAACTAAGAAATGAAAAGCCATCAGATATCCTTAACCATCAGTTGTGGAGCTGCTATTCTGATGAACCCACAAAACGATTAACAATTCCAACCTGTTCTCTGCTCTGCTCCAATCTCAATTCCCTGTGGCATGGTAACAGCATTCTTCTTCTAACATTTACAAAATTTGTCCCACTTCATCCTTCTCATACTTCCAACCTGTCTACAGTGCAACCAAATGTTATGTTTGAGGAAGCTTCATTTATTTCCCTCTAATTTAGTTTTTGTATCAGCCATGGCTGGTGTAGCAGCTCGCTCGGCTTAGAATCAAAAGATTGGGGGTTTACGTCCTCTACTGCAGACTTCAGTAAAAATATCAGGGTTGTCGGTACTAGCAGGGATGCAATCATTCAGGTGAAGCATTATATCAAAATTCTGTTTTCTTCTCAGTTGAGTGCTAAACTGCACTGACATTATTTCAAAGAAGAAGTTTGGATTTCTTTCTCATATCTTGATAGTCAAAGTAAGGGAGAAATTTGATCATGCCAAATGCTGCATGCTTGAACTGGAAAGGGTGAGGAATCTACACCAGTTTGGCACCCAACTGAGAAGAAAACAGAATTTTGATTTAAGTGCAGGTAGTTCCCGAAAACTCCACCACCACTCTCCTCTGTCTGGCAGAAGTGGTCCTTGCCCTCAACAATTTCTCCTTCACATTCTCCCACTTTCACCAGACTTCAGGGGTAGCCATGGGCACACACATGGTCCCCAGCTATGCCTTTCTTTTCATTGGATATGTAGAACAGCCCATGTTTCAAGCCTTTCCCAGTAATGCTCCCTAACTCTTCCTCCGCTACATCGATGACTGCATTGGTGTTTCTTCATGCACCCATGATGAGCTTGTCAATTTTGTCAACTTTGCCTCCAACTTCCATCCTGCACTGAAATTCATTTGGTCCATTTCAGACACCACCCTCTCCTTTCTCCATCTCTCTGTATCCATCTCCAGAGACAAAATGCCAACTGACATCTTTTATAAATCTACCAATTCCGAAGGTTATCTGGGCTACACCTCTTCTCACCCTGTCTCCTCTAAAAATGCTATTACCTTTTCTCAGTTCCTTTGTCTTTGTCACATATGTTCCCAGGATGACACTTTCCTTTCCAGGACATCAGAGGTGTCCTGTTCTTTAAAGAACAGGGCTGCCCTTCCTTTACCATCTCACCCGCATCTGTCTCATTTCCCAGATATCCTTACTTCCTCACCTTCCCACTACCTTAATAGTAATAGAGTTCCTCTTGAATTCACCTACCACCCCATGAGCTTCCCCTTCCAACACATCATTCTCTGCAACTTCTGGCATCTTCACCAGGACCCTACCACCAATCTTCACCTCCAGCCCCTCACTTTTCACTTTCTGCAGTGACCACTCTATCCATGATTCCGTTTTCCATTTGTCCCTCCCCACTAATCACCTTCCTTACAAGCCTCACGTTGCTCTAAACCTGTCCACTCACCTCCTCCCTCACCTCCATTCAGGGCCCCTAACAGTCCTTCCAGTCGAGGCAACACTTCATCTGTGAATCTGCCGGGGTTGGTTATTGTGCCTGGTGCTGCCGATGTGACCTCCTCTACATTGGTGAGAACTGTTGTAAATTGGGGGACGGCATCAGCCAGCACCTCCACTCCACCTGCAAAAAGCAGAACTTCCTGGTGACCCAACCTTTAATTCCAATTCCCATTCCTGTTCTGACATGTCAGTCCACAGCCTCCTCTCACACCAGGGCTGAGGAATAACATGCTGTATTTCGTCTGGGTAACGTGAGGACATGAATATCAATTTCTCCTTCCTGTAAAAACATTTTTCCCTCCCCCTCCCTCTCCCCAATCTGTCCTCATCTCTTGTTACCTGCCTATCACCTTCCCCTGGGGCCCCTCCTCCTTCCCTTTCTCCTATGGTCCACTCTCCTCTCCAGCCTTTACCTTTCGCATTCACCTGGCTTCACCGATTACCTTCTATTCTCCTTCCACTCCTCCCACCGTTTTTTTCTGGCATCTTCCCCCTTCTCTTCAAGTCCTGAAGAAGGCTCTCAGCCTGAAACGTTGGTTGTTTGTTCACTTCCACTGATGCTGCCTGACCTGCTGAATTCCTCCAGCATTTTGCATGCATTGCTTTGGATTTCCAGCACCTGCAGAATTTCTTGCATTTATCTGTCGTATACGTTGTCATAAATGCAGTATCCAGCCAGTGGCAATAGCAGTAGCTAATATTGAGAGCGCTTAATGTTGGGACTTACTCAGAGCATGTGAGGGTCATTGAAGCGTTGATAACAGCTCTTGAACAATTATAGTCCTTGCCTTCAATGTCCACAGAGGTTTTACAATCGCAGCAAGCCACAACAAAGTAGATATGAAAGCAAGGACACTTTTTATTTACACTGAGTGGCCCCTTTATTAGGTATCTGCTGTAGCTAGTAAAGTGCCGCTGAATGTATGTTGATGGTCTTCTGATGGCTGTACCCCCGTCGACTTCAGGATCATTGACAGTGACAGGCTGAACCTCCTATAGGGCAGAGTGATAGCTGCTGTTGTGACAGTACTGCAGTCTCTGGCCACCATGCAGCAGACATTTTTGAAGATGTCTTAACATGAAGAAGTCTTATGCTCCTTCTTATGTTCTACTTCCTCTTCGAGTCTTCAAAATTCAAATAGATTAGACATGCAGATATCATCTGTACCCTTCTTCTCAACATTACAATGATTACTAGCTTCCCTGTACTCGGAAAGGCAAGAACTCAAGTCTGGTTAGGCCGTCACTGCTTGTGCACTGTGCAGCAAAGAGGCAAACAGACCATCATTTGATTTGACAAGTTGCTCACTACTCAGGAGTTGGCATTCTATATACTGTCAAGGATGGTTTCGGGGCAGAATCTCTTCATAGTGAGTCATCAGACACAAATGGATAATTGGGCCATTGCCAGGTCAAGAGGTCATGTTAGCACTGTGCATCCCAATGTGGGGACCACAGACCCCTCAGTTAATGGTAGGGATCCATGGCATAAGAAGGTTGGGAACCCCTGGGGCATGCCCACACGTGAATTTTATCCTCAAGTACTCTGGAGAGGAAGCAGAAGTAGTACTATTGTCATCCAGGCACAATCCTTCCTTTTTCCTTTAGCCAATCAGCTCTGACTCCTGGAGCTCTTGGAAAGGTGCTTAATTGAAAGGGCCATTAAGGTTATCATCCTTTATTTCATTGTTTATTAGCATTGATGAAGAATTTCATTTAAGGACCACCCCGGTTTGCTTTTGAGAGGTTGGTAAGATGCTGTTATATTGGCCTGCTGTGGTGGATCAAGTGAAAGGATCCTTTAAGTGATTTCAATAGGAAGATCTAGAAGTTTGCTCCAGTGTAATATATCTCCTTCATTTGGAAGAATGTAAGCTCTACTAATATGGTAGTAAAAGTAGAAAGACAGAATTTTTCTAAAATGATGAGTGACTCATAGGTTTAAGGTGTCATGGGTGGCTACGTACACAATCATTGAATGTAATCTTGTGGGTACTGCAAGCAATTGTGAGGAATAAGCAATACATTGGCATTTATTCTGTGGATTTGAGCCCGAGAGTAAGAGATGCCTTGTTCCAATTATTTGACACCATAGTGAGAGCACATATGGGTTATTGCATACCAAAGGAATCTGACCAACCATTAAGTTAGCCCACCCACTTCCCTCTATATATCAGTACCCATCACTGCCCTGCACTGTAGATGCTTTAAACCATTTTTATAAGGCTGGTTATATTGTAAATACATGTTAGCATTGATTTATTTATGCACATTTTATTCCATATCCATCCTTTAACCTCTTTTATCAGCTTTTTACATTAAATTCTTACCTTTATAATTGTTGAATGTTGTGTTTCGTTGCATGTCATAACCTGACCAACCCACCAAAGCAAGTTGCACACCAGAGAGTCTGCAGAGAGACTTGGATAGATTGGGGGAATGGGCAAAGGAGTGGCAAATGAATTACAATGTCGGAAAGTGTACGGTCGTGCACTTTGGTAGAAGAAATAAATGGGCAGACTATTATTTAAATGGGGAGGGAATTCAAAGTTCTCAGATGCAATGGGACTTGGGAGTCCTCGTGCAGGATACCCTTAAGGTTAACCTCCAGGTTGAGTCAGTGTGAAGAAGGTGAATGCAATGTTGGCATTCATTTCTAGAGGAATAGAGTATAGGAGCAGGATGTGATGTTGAGGCTCTATAAGGCACTGGTAAGACCTCACTTGGAATACTGTGTGCAGTTTTGGGCTCCTTATTTAAGAAAGGATGTGCTGACATTGGAGAGGGTTCAAAGAAGATTCACTGGAATGATGTCGGGAATGAGAGGGTTAACATATGAGGAACGCTTGACCGCTCTTGGACTGTACTCCTTGGAGTTTAGAAGAATGAAGGGGGACCTCATAGAAACATTTTGAATGTTGAAAGGCATGGACAGAGTGGATGTGGCAAAGTTGTTTCCCATAGTGGGGGAGTCTAGTACGAGAGGACATGACTTGAGGATTGCAGGGCACCCATTCAGAACAGAGATGCAAAAAAATTTTTTGAGCCAGAGGGTGGTGAATCTATGGAATTTGTTGCCACTGGTGGCAGTGGAGGCCAAGTCATTGGGTGTACTTAAGGCAAAGATTGATAGGTATCTGAGTAGTCAGGGCATCAAAGGTTATGGTGAGAAGGTGGAAGAATGGGACTAAAGGGGAAATTGGATCAGCTCATGATGAATTGGTGGAGCAGACTCGATGGGCCGAATGGCCAACTTCTGCTCCTTTGTCTTATGGTCTTATGGTCTGGAACAGGGAGTCATAAACTCAGAATGAGAGGTTGGCCATCTGATATTAAGATGGAATGAATTGTTTTCAGCCAGACAGTAGTGAGACTTGAGAAGTCTTTACCCAAAATAATTGTGGAAGCTCAATTGCTCTGTATATTGAAGATGCTTTTATAGATTTCTAAATATTAAGGTAATCAAAGGATATTAAATTAGTTCAGGAAGATGGCGCTGAGGTAAATGCTCAGCCAGGAATTTATTAAGTGGCACAAACATTTTAATGGTTACATCTTCTTCTTAGTCTGTTGTGAATTAGGATGGTATGCAACATTTTCAGCACTGCCTATTTCTTTTTCATAATTCTATAATCTGTAGTTTTATCACAAGAACAAGAAAGTCTGCAGATGCTGAAAATCCAAAGCAACAGACACAAAATGCTGGAGAAATTCAACAGGTCAGGAAGCAACTATGGAAAAGAATAAATAGTTGATGTTTGGAGCCATAAGAGACTATGGGTTTGCAACTTTGGGATGTGTTGTCAACAAACTTACTGAATGGACTTCAATACTTTTAGTTAACAGGCTTCATCATAATGGAAATGTTGGCCCTGAAGAGGGATCTTGGCTCAACCATCAACTGTTTAGTCTCTTCCATATTTTCCATAGATGCTACCTGACAAGCTGAGTTCTTCCAGTGTCTGAAGTTTAAAGATTTTCAAGTACTGATCTTGAACTCATGTAGTTCTTATAATGAAGATTCTTTTATGGTATGGTGAGATATAGTGTTCCAGGACTTTTCCTTTCTGCACCGATGAAGGATTTAGAACATACTACCAAGTCATTATACACTGGGAGGAGCTTGCAGATGTTTTCTGCATGTGCTGCCTTTGGTTTTTATGTGTAAAATTTGTAACTTTGGGAGGTGCAGTCAACAAACTTTGTGAATAAACTTCGATAACTTTATTGGATAGCCTCCGTGGTGCACCATAACAGAAGTGTTGGTGTTGAGGAATCAACACTTACGTTAGTGGATGACATACCAATAAAGCATACTTCCCACTTTAAGATAATGTCGAGCATTTCAGCATTATTGTAGCTGTATTTATCCTGGAAGTTGAAGAGCACCCTCATCTGCTTCTACTTTTCAGGCAGCTGCTTGGGGTTAGATGAATTATTTCCATTCCAGTCTTGTTGCTTCAGAGGCGACTAATAAGGCTAGATAAGATGCTGGCTAGCAGAATCATTACCTTGAGGTTCTGACTGGTTTCACTTTTCTGGGGCTCCTTGATGCTACATTCAGCCACAAAATGAGAAACTCTGGAAGAACACAGCCAGCCAAGCAGCACCCTATAGAAAGAGAAACCTCACACCATTTCAGGTGGAAAACCCTTCATCAGAACTGGCGCTCAAGTACTGCCTTATTATCAAGGGATTTCTCTCCCCAGTTCAACATTGGAATTATATAACCATATAACAATCACAGCACGGAAACAGGCCATCTTGGCCCTCCTAGTCCGTGCCGAACCCTTAATCTCACCTAGTCCCACCTACCTTCACTCAGCCCATAACCCTCCACTGCTTTCCTGTCCATATACCTATCCAATTTTACCTTAAATGACACAACTGAACTGGCCTCTACTACTTCTACAAGAAGCTCATTCCACACAGCTATCACTCTTTGAGTAAAGAAATACCCCCTCGTGTTTCCCTTAAACTTCTGCCCCCTAACTCTCAAATCATGTCCTCTAGTTTGAATCTCCCCTACTCTCAATGGAAACAGCCTGTTCACGTCAACTCTATCTATCCCTCTCAAAATTTTAAATACCTCGATCAAATCTCCCCTCAACCTTCTACGCTCCAATGAATAGAGACCTAACTTGTTCAACCTTTCTCTGTAACTTAATTGCTGAAACCCAGGTAACATCCTAGTAAATCGTCTCTGCACTCTCTCTAATTTATTGATATCTTTCCTATAATTTGATGACCAGAACTGCACACAATATTCCAAATTTGGCCTTACCAATGCCTTGTACAACTTTAGCATTACATCCCAACTTCTGTACTCAATGCTTTGATTTATAAAGGCCAGCGTTCCAAAAGCCCTCTTCACCACCCTATCTACATGAGACTCCACTTTCAGGGAACTATGCACAGTTATTCCTAGATCTCTCTGTTCCTCTGCATTCCTCAATGCCCTACCATTTACTCTGTATGTTCTATTTGGATTATTCCTGCCAAAATGTAGAACCTCACACTTCTCAGCATTAAACTCCATCTGCCAACGTTCAGCCCATTCTTCTAACCAGCATAAATTTCCCTGCAAGCTTTGAAAATCCACCTCATTATCCACAACACCTCCTACCTTAGTATCATCGGCATACTTACTAATCCAATTTACCACCCCATCATCCAGATCATTTATGTATATTACAAACAACATTGGGCCCAAAACAGATCCCTGAGGCACCCCACTAGTCACCGGCCTCCATCCCGATAAACAATTATCCACCACTACTCTCTGGCATCTCCCATCTAGCCACTGTTGAATCCATTTTATTACTCCAGCATTAATACCTAACGACTGAACCTTCTTAACCAACCTTCCATGTGGAACTTTATCAAAGGCTTTGCTGAAGTCCATATAGACTACATCCACTGCCTTACCCTCGTCAACATTCCTCGTAACTTCTTCAAAAAATTCAATAAGGTTTGTCAAACATGACCTTCCACGCACAAATCCATGCTGGCTACTTCTAATCAGATCCCGTCTATCCAGATAATTATAAATACTATCTCTAAGAATACTTTCCATTAATTTACCCACCACTGATGTCAAACTGACAGGTCTATAATTGCTAGGCTTCCTTCTAGAACCCTTTTTAAACAATGGAACCACATGAGCAATACGCCAATCCTCCGGCACAATCCCCGTTTCTAATGACATATTAAAGATCTCCGTCAGAGCTCCTGCTATTTCTACACAAACTTCCCTCAAGGTCCTGGGGAATATCCTGTCAGGATCCGGAGATTTATCCACTTTTAAATTTCTTAAAAGCGCCATTACCTCCACCTCTTTAATTGTCATAGGTTCCATAACTTCCTTACTTGTTTCCCACACCTTAGACAATTCAATATCCTTCTCCTTAGTGAATACCAAAGAGAAGAAATCATTCAAAATCTCTCCCATCTCCTTTGGTTCCACACATAGCTGACCACTCTGATTCTCTAAGGGGCCAATTTTATCCCTCACTATCCTCTTGCTTTTAATATAACTGTAGAAACCTTTCGGATTTACTTTCACCTTATTTGCCAAACCAACCTCGTATCTTCTTTTAGCTTTTCTAATCTCTTTCTTAAGATTCCTTTTACATTCTTTATATTCCTCGAGCAATTCCTTTACTCCATGCTGCCTATATCTATTGTAGACATTCCTCTTTTTCTGAACCAAATTTCTAATATCCCTTGAAAACCATGGTGCTCTCAAACCTTTAACCTTTCCTTTCACCCTAACAGGAACATAAAGATTCTGTACCCTCTTAATTTCACCCTTAAATGACCTCCATTTCTCTATTACATCCTTCCCATAAAACAACTTGACCCAATCCACTCTCTCTAAATCCCTTCGCATCCCCTCAAAGTTAGCCTTTCTCCAATCAAAAATCTCAACTCTAGGTCCAGTCCTGTCCTTCTCCATAATTAGCTCTTCCATCCATTCTTGGACCAAGATTATAGAGAAGTCAGGAGATGAGCGTCTGCCGTGAAGGCAGACACATCTTCACTGTGATTAGAATGAAGGATGTTATCTCTTCTCATTACTATCATTAGCAAGAAGATACAGGAGCCTCAAAACAGGCACTCAACATTTTAGGAACAGCTTTTTCCCCTCTGCCATCAGTTTTCTGACCTGACAATGAATCCATTAATACCAGTATTTTTGCTTTCTTTTTGCTTATCTCTTTTATATATTATTGTTATTTATAGTATTTTGTATCATATTTATAGCATATTTTATGTATTTCACTGTACTGCTGGCTCAAAACAGCAAATTTCATGATGTATGTCAGTGTTAATAACCTGATGTTGATTCTGACTCTGACTCATCTTTCTTGAGCATGTCTTTGATGTGTTAGTGCTGCTGAACAGCCCTATTGACAACTCCCATTAGTTACTGTCTCATTGGAAATGGGTGTGGGGAAAGGGGAATAGTGACACTTACCATTTTTTATTTCCAATTGAACTCAATATTAAATTTTATCAATAAAATTTTAAATAAACATGGATAACTCTTCTTAGAACATGACGGGTATTCGTTTATCTCTTCTCCTGAAATTATTTTTCTGCAACTCTCTTTAACTCTGAATGCCTACTTCTCTGTTGGGCACCTCACACTTATTTATACAGATTGGTTGTGATTTAATGTTATCCAAGGGTCATAGATATTTAGAGCACTGATGGAAACTACTTGGATCATTGAGCAAAGTTCAACTGAAGAGGAGATATGCGGACTAATCCTGTTGGCTTTGGTTGTTATCTTACCTGCATGTCTCAGTAACCTCATGGATCTGGATTTTTGGACAAAGCTCCTCCTTTTGGTCTGTGCTACTCACACAATGTATCACGTGAGCAACATGTGCAGAAGGGTAACGACACGCAGTGACACATCTCTAACTAGAAAAGCTCCAACACCTACCTTTGCCATTCAGTGGCATTGTCATTATTGAGTTCCCACAGGAGCAAAGCCCATTGAGAACAAAGTCACATAAATAGGGTGGCTGTAAGAGCAGGTCGTATTCTGGGTGTGCTGTGACTTATCTCATGACAAATTTACATCATCTACAAGGAGGGCAATGGAATACTCTTTTTATCAGTTAAATGGTAATGTTCAGCTAAAGACTTGATAAGCTCAGTAACCATTCAGAATGAAGGAGCCTGTCTGAATGGCACTCCACTCAAAATTCTGAACCTTCATTCCCTTCACCGCCTGCGATGTTTGTCATCTGTAAAGTGCACTGTGTTACTTGCCTAGCATTTCTGAAACACACAATTGTACCACAAGGAAGAGCAAAGGCAGCACAAAGCATCACCATCCGCAGATTCCCCTCCACTACATACCAGACGCCATTGAAAATAAAGCACCCGAACTCCATTGTCAATGGGTCTAACTCCTGGAACTCCATTCCAGTGAGTCCCGTACAAAGTTCAAATTTCAAGATTCCAAGTAAATTTGCTATCAAAGTAGATATATGTTATCATATACTACCTTGAACTTCAATTGAAGAAGACAAACTGTGAAAATACAGTAAACAATCAAGCAAACAAATAAATCAATAAATAAGCGAGTCCATAGGTTGTGGGATCAGTTCAGTGCTGAGGTGAGTGAAGTTATCCATGCCAGTTCAAGAGCCTGATGGTGAAGTATAATCACTGTTCCTGAACCTGGTGGTGTGGGGCCTAAGGTTATTGTACCTTCTTCCCGATGAATTAGGGATGGGCATTAAACACAATCTTTGCTACAGACAAAAATAATGATAAATTAAGAAGCATTACCTTGGTCTTTTTGCTTTCCCTAACTGAATTACTTCAGACATCTTGGACTGGATTCCACTTGCCACCTTTCTACCTAACTGACGAGACCTTTGATACTTCAGTGCTATCTCCAATTTCCTTTCCCTTATTAGCCGCAAACTAACTTTTATTTCATCAGAAATATACTTAACCTTAATGCCAAACTTAAGTCTAATTCGGTTACATAATGTATGAAAAGAATAGGGCCAAATCCAGAGCCTGGCAGAACTATTAGTCAGTGAGGAAAGCAACCCAAACCAAAAGCGGTGTTTGAACCAGGACATTTATTGTCCGGTGAGGGTTAGGTCTGCGGCATTCAAGACCGGTGATCCAAAACTACACAGAAGTCTAGGTGCTACCTATGGAAGGCTATTTTAAGGGCAAAACGCAATTTCAGTTGAGATTAGAGATAGAATCCAACGCACATCAGCTCTGGCAGGGCCTGCACCCGTTACTTTCCACAAAGCGAAGCCTAACATCATGAATGGCTGTGATGCTTCATTCCCAGATGAGCTCAATGTATTTTATGTATGCTTTGAAAAGGAGAATAAAAGTACACCTGTGCAAATACCTGCAGCATTTGGAGACCCTATGATCTTTGTCTTGGAGGTGGACATCAGTACATCTTTCAAGAGGGTAAACCCTCACAAGGGTTTACCTGATAGGACACTGAAAATCTGTGCCAATCAACTGGCGGGAGTGTTTAAAAACACCTTCAAACTCTCACTGCTGCAGTCACCTGTTTCAAAAGGGTAACAATCATACCAGTGCCCAAGAGGAGCCCAGAGAGCTGCCTCATTGTCTATTGCCCAGTGTACTCACATCTCACAAAATGCTGCAGGAACTCAGAAGCCAGCCAGCATCTATGGAAAAGAGTAAGCAGTTGATTGTTTCAGGCCAAGACCCATCATCTGGACTCTTAAATCAGGATTTCCAGCATCTACAGAATTTCTCATGTTTGTGGGACTCACATCTACTGTGACGAAGTGCTTTGAGAGGTTAACCATGGCTAAAATCAACTCCTGCTTAAGCAAGGACCTGGATCTGCTGCAATTTGCCTATTGCTGCAATTGTTCTGCCACAGATGTAATCTCATTGGCTCTCTACGCGGCTTTGGATCACCTGGATAATAGTAGTACCCACATTAGGCTGCACTTTCTTGATTACACCTCAGCGTTCCACATACTCATGCCCTCTTTTCCAATCAACAAGCTCCAAAACCTGGGCCTCTATACTTCCCTCTGTAACTTCATCCTTGACTTCCTCATCCAGAAACCACAGTCTGTGTGGATCAGAAATAACATCTCCTCTTCATTGATAATCAACACTGGCACACTTCAAGGATGTGCTTAGCCCACTGTTCTACTCTCTTCAATTGTGTGGCTAGGCACAGATCAAACAGCATCTATAAATTTGACGAAGAATTTCAGATGTTAATGAGGAGGCGTACAGGAGTGAGATAGATCAGCTGTTGAGTAATGTCACAGCAACAATCTTGCACTCAACCAAAGAATTGATTGTGGACTTCAAGAAGGAGAAGTCAAGGGAACACATATCAGTCTTCATTGAGGGATCAGCAGTGGAAAAGGTGAGGAGTTTCAATTCCCTGGGTGTCAACATCTCTGAAGATCTACCCTGGACCCAAAATATTGATGCAATTCCAAAGAAGGCATAACAACAACTATACTTCATTAGGAACTTGAGGGGAATTGGTAAGCCACCAAAGACATTTGAAAATTTCTACTGATGTACCATGGAGAGCATTCTAACTAGTTGCATCACTGTATGGTATGGAGAGGCCACTGCACAGGATCGGAAAAAGCTGCAGAAAGTTGTAAATCTCAGCCAGCTCCATCATGGGCACTTGCCTCCACAGGTTTAAGGACACATTCAAAAGGCGATGCCTCAAATGGATGGCATTCATCATTACAGACCCTCCTCACTGAGGGCATGTCCTCTTCTCATGGCTACCATCAAGGAGATACAACAGGAGTTCCTGACCCTTTTTATGCCATAGACCAATACTCTTAAGCAAGGGGTCCATAGACCCCAGGTTGAGAACCTCTGAGGTATAGGATCCTGAAGACACACACTCAGCAATTCAGGAACAGCTTCTTCCCCTCTGCCACCATATTTCTGAATGGACAATGAACCCATGATCAATACCTCATTATTTTGTTTTCTTTTTTTCATTTTTTGTACTACTTATTTAATTTATAGTTTTTAATTTTATGTATTGCAATGTACTGCTGCCACAAAACAACAACTTTCATGTCATATGTATGCCAGTGATTTTAAACCTGATTCGGATTCTGACATTCAACCACCCATTACAAGTTGTACTTTCCTCTGGGCCAATATTGGATCGACCTTTCCAGTTTCAGTCAAATGCAGTGGCCTTTGCTTTTCTGACCAGTCCTCCAGCTGTGTATGTGTCAAAACCTTGCTAAAATCCACTTAATGACATCTAATCATCTGATCCTTCCATGTTGTGTTTGATTCATCTATGCCTTTCAAAAAGAGGATTATTACTGTCATTCAAAATTATTTCTAATAATTTGACTAACCCTGTCATTTAAGCAACTACTTGTGAAGTAAACTCAGTTTGTGCTGGACAGGTTTGAATGAGCTGTGTTCAATTGATTTATCCCTTTTTTCCTTTTGAGTAATGGTCTCTCTCCTTTAACAGTGTTTCTTTCCAGCTTTTTCTCAGCTAGGCCTACCTGGGCTTGGAGTCACACAGCCAGTCACGGGCACTATCCACATATGTACACTTGGTTAAAGTATATTTCTCAGATTTTCTTTTTGATGTAGAAAGATCTCATTCAGCCCATGTCTAAGGTAATTCTCAGAGAAAATACATCAATTATGCTTTAACATACAGCATTCTCACTCAGATTAACTCAAGAGTTTATGCAGATGTGGAAAATCCAGAGCAACACACACAAACTGCTGGAGGAACTCGGCAGTCTTGATGCAGGGTCTCGATCTAAAACATTGACTGTTTATTCCCCTCCATAGATGCTGCCTGACCTGCTGAGTTCTTCCAGCAATTTGTATGTTTGTGAAATGCACATTAGCTCCACACACATGCACATCAATTCTCCTTTCACTCATCTACACTAGCAGAAATTTACAGAGCCAATTAACCGAGCACCCAGCTTAAGTCCATGTACTCTCAACAAGAACGTACCAAGCCAACACACAAAGCACCCAAGGTTCAAACACAGTTGCTGGAACTACGAAGCAGTAGCTCTACCTTTCCTTTTTGCCTCTCTATTACTTGTCCTGCTTCAATTATATTGATCTTGTGTTTTCATGCAAATTGCCTGTGCTTTTATTCCTAGCATTGAAGTTCATCCTTTTCACAAAATTTGCCACGATCAGAATTACACTCTTTGCAACTCCCATTCTGAGAATTGGTGAGAAATTCATCGGGGGATCAACTGGAAAACCTAATGCTATTTCTTTTGCAACAATACATCGGATTGCTTTCAAAAGACTGACAAATTGTTTGAATCTATACAAAGCTAAAGAGGTTTCTGCCATAATACTATCATAATATGCAGGAAGTGTACCACAGAAAATAGCTGTTAGCTGTAACCCTTGCTGCAAGAAAAGAATCACAACCTAATATGGTGTAGCCTGTTAAAGTACTGCATAATACTCCCTGGTAGCTTGAAAAATTAACATTAAGATAGAGTGGTGTACAATAATATCAACATTTTATTTTTGTAAAGGGAAATTATTATTCCATGAAAAGAAACAACTGCATGTACAGTATATATATATATATATATATATATATAACCACGAGCGATTAATTAATAAAGACTCACCAAAATTGTAAATTGATATGCATTTGAGCTCCACAACCAAATTCTTCTTTAAATCAAAAGCATGTTAGTGCTGAAAATCTGAAACGATATGGGGATATCTGGAGACACTCAATGGAACAGGCAGCATCTATGGAAAGAGAAACAATTATCATTCCAAGCCCCTAATTCTCCATCAGAATAAACTTAGTTCAATAAAGATTATTTATGCCTCAAAATGCCTCAGGTCACCATTTACAATGCCATATATGCTATTGTAACTAAAGTGATTCAATTAATCAAGTAGCTATGCATTAACTAAACACCACCTGCAATGGGCACAGCATGACTAGTAGAAACAACATAGGAAAATATCATAAAACGTTTGTTCTGCAAGCCAAGTGTTTGATTTCTTACTTTTCCCAGTTCTGATGAAAGGTCATAGACTTAAAACAAATCTTCAAGATGCTAACTCATTTAGCAATTATCTCTAGCATTTTCCATATGCAATTGATATACAGTATATCTTGTGCAATGGCTGAAATGGATCAAAGTTTAAATTCACATATAAGCAAGCTCCAATCTCAACTGGAATATTCTAGGGAGCATAATGTTCCTACGAAGGATATCTTGATTTAAGGAACAAATAGTTTCTCCTGAAAGAATGAGGAAAATCAGAGACAAATAATCTCTGGTGAAATCCTTTCTTGTTGCTCAAAACTTTAAGAATTGAGTAACAATTATGAATGCATTATCTGCATTTTCTCTCAGATAGACAAGATGTCTTTGGCCACTTTATTTTATCAAAAGAACTATTCTAACACAGTCTGTTGTTGGAATTTAAGGCACAGAAACAACAAACAAAAGGCAGAGAAATGCATCCCATTTTCATTCCCTTGCCGTTAAAAAAATGACATTGCTAGACAATTTCTCTAAACAGATTTGTACCAAATCAGTCTCAACGTAAACTGAGTTTAAGAACAGCTGTTTAATATTACCTTTAAAAATAAACACAATCCCCATTCCCTGAATGTTGAAAAGCATGACTTTTAAACCATATATGTCATTACTATTAGGTATCCTTCTGTAAATTGAACACGAGTATCTAATGCATTTCACAAATATAATAACTTGAGAACAGTAGATAAAAAAAGTTAATCAGGCCAAGTATAATAAATGGCTGAATGGAAATAGTTAATTTGTTTGCATTGTACATTTGTTCTGCATGTGCAGATTCCTGAATGTGTTCTTAATTAATCACACTGTAAATAAATGTTAATAAATCACATTAAAAGCTTTGCTTGTGTAATCTCACACTTAATTCACAAAACAGGGAGAATGTGAATATGCAATTTTCAGTAAATATAGACCAAGGGTATTGTTTTATTTTATGAATGCAAAGACACTGTGCTAGGTAAAGGAGTAGATTGTTAATTAAAACATGAGGTAATTGTTGGTTTTAACTTACTCAATATCCTCTATCCTTCAATGATGCCTACACATTCTCACATAAGTAATTAGCAAGCACTACAATATATACTTAAATTAGCATGTATGGTATTGCTTTCTAACCTGGTATTAGCTTCTTTATGCTGTATATAAAATATGAAATTATATTGATGTAGAAATGAGTGTTTATTGGCCAATCACATTGATTGGGAAAATAACCAAATCTATTATTTGATCAAAAAAAGAGTAAAATACAGACCTTTTGTTTCAACCTGTTCTTACCTGCACTTTGATTTCATATGCATTTTAGAACTCCCAACAGCATCCAAGTTTGTACATTGGGTACCATATTTTCTGTAGGTATGGTACTACAGTTACATCTGAAAAAACACCGTTTGTCAATCTGCACGCTCGGAAATGTAGCAATGATGGTACAAAATAATAATATACTTCAAGGTAATGCATTAAACTGTTTTTTGCAACATGATATCTCTCAGCATCAAGAAAGCTATTTTAAAATTACAAATTTGGAAAATTATTTTGCTTTAAAATATTAAGTTAGCAATCATCCATATTATGGTATAATAATCTATTAATTTATGTACTTTTTAAATAAAATTGACTTACTAATCTCCTTTATTTTTCGTATGTAAATAAAACACTCTTGTTTGCCATATACATTATGGTTACCATGTGGTGATCAGTATTTCGGAGTAGAAATGTGCATTAAAAATAAAACAAAAATTGCCCATTCATCTCATTCTATAATGTTATGTAACTGAAGAATGACCATTTTTGTTTTATAATATTAATTCCGAAACAATTGAATTTCAAATTATGAGGAATGAGATGCTTTTTGTTGCATATCTTACATTTCTGAAGGAATAGGACCTGTTATGTGTTCTGTGCCCAGCTCCAAGCATTTCTTGTCAAACACTGACATTTCCATTTGCCACAGATCAAACCATCCACATGGCCAATGTGACTGAGACTGCTCAATTAGCTGCAATTGGTGCCAAATTACAGACAGTTTTGTGTAGTCAACTGAAATCCAATAAAAACTGGGATAATATAGCTCAAAGTTGTTTGAGTAGGAGAAGCAGCAAATTGTGCAGATGAATCATCCCATCTGTCTGCTTCATAATACCTCAGATTCCTGAGGTAAAAGAGTATTATTCTAATTCTTACAAAATCTTTTCTAGAGAATGAAGTTTAAATTTATCTCACATTTAAAATTCTTAAAATTATCAAATAAAGTTTAAAAAAAATTCAGCCTTAATATTAATCTTTCACTATTCAGATTAAATGCTACATTTGAAGTTCACTTATTTTGTTGTACAAGAACTGTAAGGTTCTGTTATGTTGTTCAGATTTAATTATGTTACCTTAAGACTGATGAAGGCAAGCAAGGATAAATCTTCACAATCTCAGAACACCTTCTCGGAATCCTTTATAACCAATAAAGCACTTCTTGGAATGGACTCAGGTTGTAGTGTAGGAAGTCTGGTTGCCAGTTGTACATGCTAAGCAGCAATGTGGAAGTGTCTGTATAATGTATTTTAGTGGCGTTAATTGAACAATGTGCATTGGCTAGGACATCAAGGATAATTTACTTGCTCTTCTACAATTTTTGTTTGCTACTCAATATGATCTGAAACATCTGATCTGAAACATTGCACTTCTGACAGTGCAGTATTCTTATCATCCTGCATTGAGTGTCTGCCTAGGTTTTTTTTTGTACTAAAGAGCTTAGAACAAAACAAAGAATCTTAACATTTTACAATTATATTTTAAAGATTATTCATCAAGGAAACTTTTTAAAGTATCATTATAATTTTTTTTCTCCTAAACAAATCCAACTTCTGCAGTCAATGTGCTTCAAATAATGATCATATATTTTCAGTACAAAAACAAACCTACGCGTATTCCTCTACTTGTTAGCAATGGGAAGACTTCCAACTGTAGTTAGCTATTGTTTGATCTGCTTAGCTGCGTTAACACCATGGCGGAGAAAAAACATACATAGCCCGACAGCAATTGTACCTGTTTATTCCTGGGGGTGGGGGGAGGGGGGACTTTCAATTGCAAAATACTCAGATGCAGCAAGCATTGAAACTGCGTTTGATTATATAAACTATATTCAAAAGTAAGTGTGGATACGTTGAAACATTAATAATGTTCAGATCTTGCAGCTCTTGTTCAAACACGCAAAGTCGTTTTAAAATCATTTTGTTCATTAAGGTGGAAATACAGTGTTCATAAACTCACCCAACATATATACATAAATCTATAATGGTTTTGACGTTTACGTTGGAAAAATCAGATTAAAAATATCCCTGAAAGCAATTACTGATCACGTGTGGGCAATGAAACGTCAACCAAGGTGACATATTTTATAATGTTATTAGGTGTTTTGTATGAATGCCAAACTTAACGGTAAGAATCGTGGAACGCTTCCTTCATACCAATTGGGAAGCGAGGTGAAAGACCTCTATTTTACATTCTCAGTTAATTGGGGATTATTATATGCCAGTTAATTTCAAAGCAAACGTCAAGAAACTGTTTTGATAAGTAAAATTATAAATTTGAAAGACTCTCAATGAAATGTGCTAAAATATTAGTATGCTGATGTTCTGTGAAAAAAAATTGAAGCAGTTGTGAAGATTGTGTTAACCGAGGTATGCCAAAAGCGGTAAAGACCTCAATCTAATCAACAATTACGTTAAAAAAAAGATAAGCGATGGTTATTCGAGATCATTATGTCCAACTGAAAAATCATACCGTGGAAGAGCATATTTTTTGATTCCCACCCCCACATGTTTTTTGTAGGGGAGAAATTTGCGGCTGATGCACGTCTGTTGACAGAAATTAAGCTATTGATAACGTGAAACGTACTCTAAAATATTACCATGCTGCTTATTGTAAAGAAAGTTTGAAGAAATTATTAACAATAAACGGCTGGTACATAATTTTAACTTGAACGAGAACAGCAAGTCAACGTGAACGAGTTGGGCCAATGATTTATCCCATGTTATCATCTATTCTCAGAAGATAAGCTAAATAATTTTCACTGTTACAAGTCAAAATACTTTCGATTGTAACTTCTAATACCGCAACTCAATTACAATTTATCGAATAACAAACAGGATACACGTTGCATTATCACGTTACTTTTGCGACAATTGTTTTAGTGAAGCAAGAGAAATAATCTTGAGAAATGTCTAGACAACGCAAGATTAATTTCAGCAAATTTAAATGGTGATGCAATGCATATTTTATCAAGGGATTGTTATTTTTTAAATCCTAAATAAAATGTAGTTAATGCTAAATGTGTTAATGCAACTGCTACATAAAACTGTAACTGTACCTCGAAGATTGCTAGATTACCGCAGAGTTACTAGAGAACTATTTTAGATTTTAGATGTATCATTTTTAAATGGGAAAAAAAGAATTGACAATAACTCTCACTGAAAATAAGTGAGTAAATGGACATCGATGTGTGTATAGTTGTGCATAGGTTTGATTATGTCAATTCGATAATGGAATTCAACCTTGACTTCAATCCAGGTTAAGGTTCGCTATTGTACAATGACATCAAACATATGGAAGGCACTTAAAACATCTTGTATACCGTTAAGTCTGGGGGGGGGGGGGTGAAATGGACCGAGCAGACAGCAAACCCTCAGTTTCTGCTCTTGTGAACTTTAGATAAAATGTTTCCTTTTAATACAGTAATTTTCAAAAACTATTGAACTGTTGCGAGAATGGGATACTTCAAGAAATTCAATCTCAAGAATGTCTCTAGCCTTTCTCCTTTATCTCACACAAGATTGCTTTAGCGTGTTTAACAATAGCGATTCCTACTCCGGCAGAGAACTGCTATTTACCGTCCACAAGTAACGGCGCCGAACCATGCTTTTATTGTACAAGGGAGCACTCTATGCTGTGGATGTCACATTTTTTCCGTGCACTATAACCAGCATTTTATTCATCACATTCACGCTTTCTATGGACCGCATTCCTTGTTGTCTTAAGTTCGCTTCTATGACACCATCTCGGACAATAACTTCCATATCCTTCAAGCGAAAGCATTGCACCTAAATCATCACAGCGCCAGTGTGGTCATAAGGACATATTTAATTATGTTGGCAGAGCGAAGATACCTCTGGGCAGGTGCAATGACTTTAGAAAGAATCTAGCTTCAGAGATTCGTCTGATGCCGGAGGAAGTATAAGTGAGAATTCATCCAACCCAGCAACGGAGCTCGGCTGCCGCCTCACGTCCTCTACTTGTGTGGCTGGGTAATCCCGGCGCGCCCACCCGACACCAGGAATGTTTTACTTGCAATCTCCTGCATTTTCTTGCAGCTTGACGTGGGTTTAAACATTTGTATTTGTTTTTGCTAATCCGGGTACAATATAAGAGAGCGCTAAAGTTTACGTGGATGGAGGTGTTATTTGCAAATTGCTGGAATTTGTATAATAGCTTCATTTTAAAGCAATAAAGGCGGGGGGTGGTGGAGTTGGTAACACGAGTCGCGTTTTTGTATTGCAATTCCGTTGTCTAAACATTCGACGGCTCTGATGCCGTAAACAGGCGTGAGAGTTACTTCTAAAGTTTAGACGTGAGAAACACTTTCAAATTACATAACATGTAGTCACATAGAAATCTGAGGGGAACATCTCCATTTTCCTTTTGCCTCTGAAACTCGCGGGTTGCCGTTGACGTGTTAGGAATTGTCACCGCCTGCTTCTGACGTTGTAAATGTTTTTGTTTCTGTAACCTGTTTTCACTTCAGCAAGACAAACGTTTCTTAAAGCACAGCTGTATTGTCGTAAACATATGTTAGTGCATTTTCCTTACACAGAAAACCAGAGAAAACAAACAGCCAGATTAATACGCAATATTCGGTGTGAGCTTTGTAAAAAAAAACACGACCGTGATTTCGGTCTTTTTCTGTAATGTTGGCATGTGAACTGAAATAATTCCGAAATATCAGTCCCTTGTATTTCTACCACTTTTCTCAGACCTTTGGAAAGGTCAGAACAAGCAAGTTACATAACACGTCTACACCGTGTAAATCTTCAACTTGCTGGGACTGATTTTACGATACTGTATAATTACTGCAATTCTGTTTGATCTGTTCACTTGGCAATATAATATTTGCCTTATTTTTGAATTGTGGATGTCAAAATAAATATATTTAATAACAATTAACAAAGTGTAAGTGAATATTCGAGAATGCAGATTGTTTCATAAAGAACAGTAAGTGTGAAAAAACTAACAATGACTAATATCACAGAGATCAAAAATATCCAGTGCTCTGCAAACTCTTTCTTTTCATGTTAATGTTTACGGCCGGTAATATTTCAACGTTTATTCAGACAGATTATCTAATTCTTTGCAGATACTATCACTTTACCAACATTAAGTGTTATTTTTAAATTGTTCTGAAATGACGTTCTAAAAATGCATACAATCTCACTCAAACCGCCATGCTTCTCTTCAATCTTCAGGTTTAAAGTTGGCCAATATCTCATATGGAAATTCACCAAAAAAGACACGAGCAGTTGAAGTGGATTGCTTAAAAACATCGTTTAACTTTCTGTAGGGTGCATATTCTTGTGATTAATTTAAAGTATTTATTTCGATCTTATTGTCTCGAAATGAACCAACCCCACCACGGTGAGCAAAGTCTTCCAAAGTTTCAGACTTGGATTGCATTTTGGAAGCACGTGATTATTTGTAATTTAAGCTTTTATTTGTGTGGAAATGTGTCTCAATCAGCTTCCAAGGCAAGATTTTACACACTGCAAATGTTTGAAATCTTCTCACCGTGTACTTCGCCTGGGTATAAAATATCAAATATACCTCTTGATGCTTTTCATCGGTGCCAGAAGATTTTCAATGTACCGCCCACTCAACTGCTTTGATAAAGAAAATATACTAAATATGCGCATTCTTTTGATTAATACTATATCAATTTCTTGCTGTCTATGGATAGGAACTATACTATGTGTTAATTTGGACTTTGATTAAAGACCGTAGTGCGATCACAAATCACCTTTTTGTCTGACTTGATGCTTGGCTAAACCACAGACTAACATTAAACAAGATCACATTCAAGTTAAGAAAATATTGTTATTTTACTTTAATTGGGACAATTGGACTCCCGCGTGTTGGAGCCTTGGTTTTAAGCAACGGAACGGAAAACTGGAATGACACCACTTTGCACTTTAACAATCGGATTACATCAGGGTACAAGTTGTTTGTTTAACCCGACAGCACTCTGCACCCCGTCGCATGCTTTACACACTCATTAAAACGATTATTCACGACCTGTCGAGTGTTTTCTAGTTCATTCACACGACGCCCTCAGCATTAGCTCAGGCTATTGGGCAAGTGAGTCAGCGGAAAGAAAAGATCAGTGCTTCCACCCACGCTGTCCTAGCCAGGCTCGGACTTTCCAAGTCGAAACAGCGCAGGAGAATCGTACGCGCTCATGTGCGCGCATCCACCCTGTCCAGCACATCCGATTGTGTGCAGGAATCGTAAATGGAGTGCCTTACAATGAAAGAGAACATCCCCAAATCCGCAATACTTTCAACAAGCTAACAGTCGAATATTCTCATTATAACTTCTGGTTTTGATCTCACCAGTATCAATGATAATCACAAAAAATAAGACTAGTCTGCGTTAAACGTTTTGCTTGAGTATGCTGCAGGCGGACACCAGAGATGAATAAGTCTTCCGGTGGAAAAAAAAATTATGATCACAATAGCAATTTATAAATCAATAAAATCTGGCTAGAGATTGATAACTGGCATTTAAAATAACCATCACAGTCAATTAAAATATTTAAAGTAACAAAACAAACTGAAATGGTGCTGATTTCCGATAGCTGATCAAATATCTAACACAGCACAGAAAATGACATCAACTTTACTATCAATCGGCACAATTGCAAATTTTCAAGTAGAATTACTCTTTTAATTGTTTATGGATTTAGACGTGGCGTATATTTTAAACCAGCATTTCATATTATTCAGTTATAGAAGGTTCATGTGAAATACTCTGTATTTCCCTTGTCCGCTTTAAAATCGTACATCCAGAATTAAGCGGTATTAATTCATTTGTTAAACGCAGTCATGTTTAATAGCGCTGCTACCAATATAATTAGTAGGTAAAATACTTTTATGGCATGTTCCCTCGATTATAAGAGGCTTGTTTCAAAACAATACCGTAACATGAACGCAAGCCAATGGCTATGGAATTAATTGCGTAAAATATTTCATAAATAGATAAACACACAAGTCAATACAAACCAAAACCTGTGTAATTTGTGATCAGCTCCTGATAAATGATTCATCTTGAATGTGTGGTTAACTTGTTTACCTATTGTTAGGAACAGACGTTTCATCGTACTGCGCACATAGTTTCACTAAGTCAATTTCAGAGTCGATATAGTCTAGGCAACCGGAATGAGTAATTAAGTATAAGCCTAACAGAAAATGATTATTATTCTTTTTGGCTATGGGATCACCGCTTAATGGGCATGTAATTTGCCGCGGTTTGCATTGCAGTAATAATTTTAAGTACCATGAGTTACAAATTCAAATTGTTAGCTCGCATACGGGTATTTAAATTAGGTGTCTGTTTGATATAAATGTGCTTAGAATAATTTTAATTTCAGCGATGTGCTTTAGCCAAGTATACATTTCAACTATCTGCTTGATTTGAGCAAGTGGAATATGTTTTCAGCGACGTTATTTCCAAATGTGTGCAGCAGTCCGAGGTATATGCACATTAAGTTTCCTGTCAGAATCGAACCTTCTTGCATGCTTCCGCAAATAAATCCCCACCGAGTCCCAAATGACTTATAGAATGTAATTGCATAGGAGTGTATTCTCCATTTCCTGAACATATCAACTAATCAGAGTAGTAAATTCTTATTTACGCTCTGTCAATAATGTTTAATGCCGCTATTACTCAAAACGTGGGAAGCTCTTATGAGCATTTTGGCTAACTTCGTTTTTCTTGTTTGGATCATTTCATACTTAAGTCAACCTTCAAGGCAAAAGACAAAGCTTCTTTCTCTGTTTTTGCTCCATACTACAGAACGTATTAGTGTGGAAAACATTTTGAATCTCTTTTAAAAGAAACAGGAATTGCAATGTTCATAAGAAAAATAAAACAAGACGTTACAGATCATCAGAAACTAATTTTAGTAAGAGGAGAATTGGTGGGTCATTAGAGAAGATTATTGTAGAAAATTGCATGACGCAGTAACTGTTAATGCAGAAAGACAAAATGTAGTCTAATTATTGAAGCAATTACCAGCATTTTATATTAAATATTGAAGTGTGAACTTTGCTGTGCTTCAATTGCATCCATGGCAAATATGAACGGTTTTGACATTTCAATGGGAACATTTAGGACAAGGTCTTGTACAGCAAACGTCTCATTGTTTTCTTGATGAAGCAAAAATGTTTTTTATTAGTTTTAAGACTTTCTCTCCGGCGTATTCGCGATGTAGCGCACACACTTACACTTGAGTCTACAGCGCGTGGCCTGCAAGTGTTTCGCAGATACTCATCAAAACAAAATTATAAAAAGTGAAACTGCAATTGTTTATGTCATATTATACGAGAAATCAACTTCCATTCAGTTTCCACGTAATGCCTGAAATACGAAACGTTGACATACAGTGTAAATATAGGGAGTAAGTAACAGATGCAAAATGCTGGGGGAACTCAGCAGGTCAACAAATGCAAAGTTCCACAATTTCTATCACATACAATATTCTTCCAGCATTTTGTATGTGTTATTCTGGGCTTCGAGCCTCTGCAGAACTCCTGTGTTTAGCGAGTGTTCACTCTACCGACTTTCCTGTCAAAATCGTTGTGTCTTTCGATAGAAGGTGATCTAAGTGATCTCCTCTAGTGAATATTCCGACACTGGGCGTGTGGTATCGCATCAACTTATTTCTTTTGTTTTAAAAGTCGCCTACATCTGCATTCACCCAGCAATCTTGTTTCATGTTCAGTAGAAGTGCGGATTCCTGGCCGAAATAATATTAGGCTTTGGCAAAACTGACTGATGAACGATTAATTCTTAAATAAACTTTGACAGTTAATGGAGAATTCCCACTGAATTTATTCATAAACTCCGAATTCCATTTATAAATTAGTATCTGTAATTTTCTACCTAAACTACGACGGAATTGGCAAAACCCACATTCACGCTGTTTTTGAAGAATCAGATCCATGTCATGAAGATCATTGTTTTCTAATAAATGTTCTTTAAGAAGAAAAAACACAGAACAACGATTTTTAGGAAAACTAACTTAACATTCGATAGTTAGGACGGTCGTGGTTATGAAGCACCGTTAAAGTACATATTTGCGTCACCACACAGCATTTTATCTTCAATGCTAATCTGTCTTTAAAATTTGTTAAGTGAACGTTTAAAACTCTTCATTAATAATATAAATCGGGTTTTCAGTAGAATTTTTAAATAAAAAAGAACGATGGATTGTTAAGGAATGAAGGCGTGATTATAATTTAAACGATGAAAACGCGATTGCCTGAACGACATATGATATTCCAGATGTCAAAATATTAAGTGTTAATGAAAATGCAAAAAAAGGGAAAAATAAATATAACGATATTAAGTATGTACCGACACGCATTTAAATTATAATCCAAATATATTTACACTCTAAAATGATACAGAATCTTTATTGCTATTAAATAAAAAGCTGAATATTTTTTAAAGATTAATGACTAGACACAACGCGCAGTAAATAGTTTGAACATTATTTCTATAAAGCAAAACATTTGCTAACAAAGATTTGCATGTTCGCATTCTACCAGCTGTCCAAATAACACTTATATTTTGTATATATTTAAATAGGCTTGCAGGGAACCCCGGGAACAATTTTGGTTGAAAAATTGGGCATGTGACTTCTTCTTTTGATGTAATATTGAACTGTTGTTCAAGCGGTGTAATGGTTCCTGAGTGTCGACCCGCCCTTGCCTTGTTAGAATAGCAAGATACCGTGGGATGGATTCCATTCCCATCGGCGCTAAAGTTTATCAGTTCATGTCTGAAACCCGAATCTACTAGGCAAGTTACTCCTGGCTTTGGAGTCAAATCGAACTCCTGAGTTCGAATTTATACCACAATGTTGGAGACCGTGAGAAGCGGAACGGCTTGGTGCCGATAGTGGTGTAAATGCGTAATGTTGAAAAGACAATCGAAAACATGCATTATGTTTTTGAAACACAGATACAAGCTGTGAAGGAAAGCGAGAGAAGAAAAAAAGAGATATTGAAAGAGACCTGTTGTTAGTGTCTCATTGCTTTATCAACAGCGCCCCCACGCTACCATTGACTGCGGTCATAATCTATTTTTGAAAAGGTTAGCAGTTGTCAAAGATAAAATCAAAACAGCAAAGAAGGTAAACCTACCTGTCCTCTAACGATATAATCACTATTTTTTAAAGACATTACAAATTATATTTGTGATTATTCCTGCTAAACGTGAAACATGCTGTTTGGAAGGGTTTGGATCTTGCAAACTCTCGTGTGATGCAGAAATAACACCTTTTTACTCTTTTGTGAAATTTCCTCGGATTTAAAAAATGAGAAATGCGAACATTTCCATGATGGAAGTATTATATAGCCACTGAAAATAAACTCCATATATTGAGCTAACAGCTTTAAACACCGCAAACAAATTGTCCTGTCACATTCAATAATGTTGAAGTCCTGGCACTCAAGCGAGAACCGGTCTAGGTATAATCACACAGAGTATGAAACAATTAGGAATGTTTGTATGCAAATAAATGCGTTTTCAAACACATTTCGCTTGTAAGATTATATGCAAAATACTTTAGTTTCAGTGGGCAGATATACCACTTTGTATTTCTTCATTTCGTTAAGGTCACCGCTGCTGTTTTCTATGTAGGTTAAAATGTTATTTTCAAGATGATTACTCTCTATCCATCATAATTTGCGGTTACAATAAAATACATACGACCACTTACAATTACGCAAAATATGTATGTATAAGTGATCAGAAATAAAAAAGAATGTTTATATATATTACTATATATATAAAACTATAAATATATATAGTAATTTGAAAAATAATTCCATGTTGCGGTCTGAAAACAAAACATTAAATATTACGATCAACTTATTTAAAACGTTGCGTTATTTCGGTAAATGAAATGCATCCAACATTTTATTCTTTGCCGTTAAGCAACTGTAAACATGTAATACTAAAGCGTATGGCGTACCCTAATGAAATTGCCCAAAGCAGCAAATAATTCAACTCCACGGCGAAATTGTTGAATAAATAAATATCGTACGTCTATAACATCCGCAGTCTTCAGTGAACCAAATGCTTCAATATCCGTCCCACGAGATAAAAAAAATGCAATATGCACATTTTAATTGCAACTAACGTACAGCACGTTTTATTGCACTAACATAGCGTTTGAAATTAATTCCAAGTGATAAATTTTACATTATTAATGATGCACGTTCACAGGTTTTCACTTTCCATAGCGGTGCAGTAATTTTAACATGAACAGCCACATGATTACAACGAACTTGTGAATTCTTATTTCAAATAAAATTTTAAGATCGTTTAAAATACAAAAAAATTAAAGAAAATGTAAATACAACCACGTGTTGACGTGCGGTTTGTATATGCAACCCGATGATGTATAAGATTTAGTAAATTAAAAAAAATAAACATGGTTAATAGATTTGAAGAAAATCAAGCTAATTGTGTGTGTGTGTGCTTTCTGTTAAGTAATTTTAGCAGTATGTAGGAAAAATGAAACATGTGCATGTGCCAGTTTTTGGTAATTATACGGATCCACTTAATTTGTCAACAATTTTAAATTTTCGATTGGTTTTTGTTTAATTTAACAACAATTGTTTCACCCAGAAACCTGTACGCTGAATGTTCTCTAAAATACTTGTATCTACATTTAATAATAAAATACAATTTGATGATTACCAAGACGTAAATACAAAGACAATCTTAAAACGGTATTCGACAATGTATAAGTCACACTGCATTTAACTGTATTTAGTCGCTCCTAATCTTTATATATTAATCGACAAAGTTGCGTATAAAATTGCTTTAACGATGGCCGTCGTCACAGCTAAAGTTAGTAGGAACGCGTTTGAAATACTGAACTATTTCAAAATAGTAGAAAGTATTCTGAAGCGATCGTTTAAGAGGTGTTACTGAGCAATATTTGCTTTTTAAAACTTACAATTAAGTGTCATCTTATAGCAATTGCATTCTATTTGTAAAAAGAATAATAAAACTTGCAATGCAATAATTTGCCTTCTTGATCATTGGGTGTTCCTAAGCGCGTTGCCTCTGACAGAATAAATAACAGGTTGATTCCTTTGATTAATATGTTGATTTCGGATATTGCATTGTTCTTCACTGCTTACCTATCTAGTATAGCATGAACTTCAGTTCTTAGTCTGGTTTCTATGTATTTATCATCCGTTTCGAGGCAATTGCGGTGAAGCTTGGCCAGGAAGGTTTACAGTAGACAAGAACTGCGAACCCCAGGCACCATTCACACACCCTTTAAACCTCCAGCGATCTTCACCTTCACCCCGTCTAACCCGGGAACACCAATTTTGACCTAAGCTTGTCGAACCGAAATTTCCACCCCGACTAATCGAATCAAGTTCTAACATATCCCACCAAATAAGCGGACTAACAAGCAGATATATTTTTGAGTAGACATATATATCTCTGGTTTATACGGAGAACGTTTCTGTTGATGGGAAAATGCAGCTAAAAGCAAACCAACGAAACGTACTCTATGGAAAACGGTACGCATTTAGAAAGGGAACATAAAATGGGAAAAATCTCAATTGTGCAGGTTGCATTTGAGATAATTCAGATTCAGCTTGATAGCAACAGACATGCAAAATATTACCAGTACAGTTTGAGATTTGCAAAACGACTGGAAACTGACCAAAAAGTTTAAATGAGTTATAAACTTGACTTTTTTTAAAAAAATTAAAGACTTTGTTCAAAATTTGACTGTAAAAATCACAACTTCGCTCTAGATATACTTCTAGTTATAAATACGATGTATCAATAATATAGATATTGTCCTCGTTTCTTGGAGTAGCTCAATTGTTTCGATATTTGCATTTTCAAAGTAGGGGCTCTGGAAAAGAAATGAATGCGTTGGAAGCAATGAACTATTTCAAAATTATAAAACGCATTCCGATCGATCGGGTAAGGGATGTTATTGGGAATATTTGATTCTAAAAGAACTTATAACTAAAGGCCATAGCCTCGTTTTTAAAATGGACTGTAATCTTCCAGACTTCGCTGTTGACGGACCTAAATGTTTTAGTATAAGGGTAATTGCAGATCTGGTGTCGTGTATTCATATTAGTTGTCCGCTCAATCACAGCCCAGCACTTTCGAGAACTGAAACACTCTCGCGATCCGTTCCCTCTCCCTATCCGGCGACACCCAAAGCGACCAGACAATAGATTAGTAACACAATTACGGTATCTACAGCACGAGTTACTTTTGTTTGCTTTATCGGCTTCTGTTAATGACAAACAAAAGTTATTCTATATTGCTAAAAACTGGAGAATTTCTAGTCGATTTGGAGTGATCATGGATGTACTTTAGTATTCATTCACATGATTTATATTACGCAATATAATACGGATATGATATTAAGTCATAAAATTAATCTGTTGAACGACCTTTTTTCTTCGGTCGTGGTGCTAATTATGATGTTAGAATAACGCCCATGACTAATTAAACCACATCTCCAGTAAATCATTAAAATAAAGATTGTGCAGCACAATTCACACATACAGATATCTAACATTTCAAACTAAGTTAGAAGCCCATGCCAAATTATTTCAACAAAACAATAAGATAAAGCATGCACTTACCAGATGTAATGTACTGCTTGTCAGTTCTTCGTCCTGCCTCCAAAATGCAGAATATTCCGATGTGCATTTCGTAAAACGTCAGAATTACATACTCCGAACAAAAACCTGTAAATATTTATCCAAATGCTTTCCGAAGTTACACTTGTTACGTATCTAATCGGACCATAGATCTGAAATGCACAAAGATCTTTAATCTGAGTTTTGGTAAAACAACCACCACTCGATAGAGAAGCCGTGCGTTTTCTCAAACCGGCTGTACACATCGTACAATCAACAATTAGATTAACTTTATTTACTGGTTTTGAGGAGAGAAAGAGGGATATAGTTTCTCCGACTAGTCAGAGGCAGAGATAACAGTCAACGTCACTGCGTCTTGCCACTATGTAAATGAACCTTCACGTTTCTTTAGGAGTTGGTAATGGTTCTTATTATAATAGATCCATTCCACAGTCCCTCGCAAACTATCGTTTTTCTTTTCATATAAATTTACTTGTATTTTATTCAGGAGACACACTTCCTTCTTTCATATAACCCCGTTTAACATTGGAGCGATAACATCTTGAGTAGTGATTCGTTTTCCTTCGGGCCTATTGTAAAAGGCGCTGGCCTTATTGTATTACTCGTGGGCATCTTCAATGCGGTACAAGAAGACAAATAAGGCAGACCTACAGGCAGATCGGATTTGCAGGGAATGTGTTCGCACAAGTTTTCATGCAGTGTGGTATATTCCGAGATTTCCCCTCTTTTCATTATGGTCCTTTAACTGTACTGATATTGAATAACTATATCAAGACGGAAGGTAGCAGTTCTCAATCATTACACAGATTAATTTAATCTTCGATTAAATTATAGATGTACATATTTGTGTGGTTATAAAGGGAGCGATTAAATATTGTGTGTCTGAATGTTTACGTAATATACACAGCATTCAGTAGGTTTAGCGGTCATTTGATATTTTCGGTCAATGTAGTTTTGAAAATTATTTGCCATTTTTCATTGCAATATGGTCATGGGACCAATTGGCAACAACTATGAACACGCTGTTAACTAGGGAGCATTTATTTTAATACGGTCGATTTAAAATATTTAGAATACGTGATATTTTGGCTGTTGATACATTTTTGGAAGTCAGTGGAGTGCTTAAAAGATATATAAATTCTGAAATGTTGTGAAATGACAGGCCCATGTGCTCATTGAAACCAGATTAGACGCTCAAAACAAAAATATATACCAAACAACAGTAAGATCTAAGCGCCTTCCGCGACTTTATATATAAATATAATTAATGGTCAGAGTATTTAAAGAATTATTAATTGAAATTATTTGTTTTAAAAATAACCACCTCGAACAGTTTAAAGGATATCATATGGAACTGGATGGAAATTGACTGCTGAAGATAAATATTTTCTAATGTATAAAGTATCCATTTATCAAGATATGCAATCCTTATTTTCTTCAATTACAGCAAATTTGAATGTAATGACTGAATTGGAGCCGAACTTAAATACTGTACCAACCATTCAAGCTAAACTTGAACCAGAATAAAAGCATCATTTAGGCCTAGATCAAATTGGCTCCTGTCCTCTGTCGATTTGGTAGATTCTCGTCCCTTGTAGACTGCATTCAGAAATGCATTTAAAATATTACAGTGGATAATTATTGCATTTCGTCATGAAAAAGAAAAGGACAAGATGTCAATGTTTCTGAATGTAACCTATTTTTTTTATTATTTCGGTGCCTTCTGTATAGTAAACATTTTAAGTGACAACACGGGCATATGATCACAATATCACAATCATGAAATTTAGAGACGACATTAACAATCACTCAAGGAATCATGAGGCATTTAAGCAACACAGGTTACACGTCCGCAAAATTTTATCTTTGTAGTACAATAGGTTTACACATTTCACTACATTTACATAAAGAAATGAAAAGGGACCTGTTAGTGACCACATACATCGAATTCTGCACAACACAAACTAAAGGCATTCATCAAATTTGTCCCCTTCTGATTCTCTGCAGGCAGTGTTGTAAACTGGAAATAATAATTATTTTCAAAGTACTTGTTCTTTTAAACAAGGAGTGCATTTCTAGCCCCGTCTTTGGTCTAAAAGTAAACATGAACCATTTTGTAACCAAATGGGAAAAAAATGACCGAAAGGTTAGGCATGTTTTAAGTCAGGTCATGTTTGATTAAAAAAAAACAAATCAAACTATGATTATTAATTATTTTAGTAAAAAAAGTTACCGCTAATATTGAAATCAGCAGCCAGCAACAAAGCCATGATAACTTATAATACTGCGAACATGGAATTTGTTGGAACAGTTGAAAAAGACCTGCCTAATTTAAACTTAGTTGGAATGCTGTCATTTTAAATACACATCTACATTAATTTAACTAGTGGCTTCCTATCTAAACCGCCTCAAATTGCACATTGCTGAAATTGAATAAACAAACGACCCTACGGATTTGACAAAATGCAGACAAAAATGGGGACTTGAATAAAAATACCTGGGCTTATTTTGAGAATTATTTACAACGCAAATGTGTGTAAAATGTTAACTTACAGTCTTTTCGAAGGGATTTGTTAGTGTATTAGAGGGTTTGAAGAGGGCCCCTGGTTTTGATGCGTGAAGTAATCAGAAAGTCCTCCTGAAAGTCCCGTGGAGAAACTTGGCAAAGAAGGTCTTAGAGATTCACAGGGGAGAGTTGAAGGCGCCTGTGGAGACGTCGAGGACGCTGTCCTGGCCGTCATTGAAGTGCTGCTTTGAGAAGTCATTGAAGGGTGAGGAACGTGGGGGAAAAAGTAACTTGTCTGTCCTGCCAGCAGATTCACCGAGCAGGGGTTTAACGAGTAAGTACCCGAGCACGGAACAGACAGGCCACACGGCACTGAGGCGGCCAAGGCGGCCGCGGCCGTGAGGTGGTGAGTGGCATAAGGGATTTCTCCATTCACAAGTCTATCTACACTTAACCCATTGGATGTTGGAAATGAGTGATTGTTTGCCAGAGAGTTCTGAGTTAACACCGAGCTGTAGGACATCGGGTGGCTGGGGTAAGGTGAGGTGGTTCCATTATAGCTTAACGTACTGCTGGCTCGGGGGTGGTGAAGGGACAAGAATGGAGACACAGGCCAGTATAAGGAACCTGCCCGATCCATAAATGTCAGTCCAGTCGAAGTGAGGCGCGCTCCCCGCTTGAAAGCCAACTTTGCTCTTGATGTGGTGGATCTCCTGCGAAGTTTGCCGGTGGTGCCACCTATAAAGACGTCGTCACTAGACGGATCCAGCATCCAGTAGTTTCCCTTCCCGGGATCATCGTAGTGCCGAGGAACTTTGACGAAACATTTGTTGAGGCTCAAGTTGTGCCTGATCGAGTTCTGCCAGCCTTGCTTGTTCTCCCTGTAGTAGGGGAAATTCTTCATGATGAACTCATAGATGCCATTCAGCGTCAGTCGTTTCTCCGGGCTTTGCCGGATTGCCATCATAATCAAGGCGTTATAACTGAAAGGGGGCTTCTCGTATTTGCCATTTTTCTTCTCTCCTTCCTTCGCACCGTCGCCTTCCTTGCCCTCGGCCTTCTTTTCCTCCGGCTTGTCCTTGTCTTCGGCGCAGGGCGGCTCGGCCGAGGTGCCGTCACTTTTGCTGAGCAGGTTTTCAGACTTGGACTCCACGGCTGGCAGGATGTTTTTGTCCTCGTCTTCGGGGGCAGCTCGGTGACGGGTGTCACTCTGAACCGCTTCGGGCACCAGGCTGTTTATGCTGAACGATGATTTGGGAATCATTTTCACTTCTTTCTTATCTCCCATGTCCAACATCACACACAGGTAAAATTGCAGCAGCACAGTTGGACCGCAATCGCCAGCGCTGGCAACTCATGTAGCAATAAAAAAAAGAGCCACTACTTCATGTTCTTAAAAAACACGTCGAGCGGAGCCAGCTTGCTGCAATTCATCGCGGCCCCTGGGCGCTCCGCTCCAAAGCTTCGCCGCAATCTTTTCACTCGCTGCCCAATCACAGCCCGCGCCGCGCCTGTGCGTCGGCACGGCCCGCAGCCAATCAGCGTGGCGTCCCGCGGAGGGATACGGCGAAAGGGCGGGAGAAGCGAGGAGGAAGAGGAGGGCGCCTCACCTCGCGTCTTGGCCCATGCTCTCCATCTTCACTTCCACTCCCTTCCTACAAATGCATCGCGTTCACCATGCGCCCGGATAATAGCCTTCGGTACGTCAATGTTTTATGTTTCTGCTAGAAGTTTGTTTATACTTTCAGGGAAGGGGAATTAAAATAGAGGAGGTCTTGGGAGAGGCGCGGTACTACTTTATAACTCTGAGGGCGTGATCCCAGAACCCAAAACAAAAATGCCTGAAGCTGCTCCGGGCGGATCGATGCCGCCGTCTCATTTTGTCAACATCGGTCAATATGCTTCAGTGTGTTTCAGCTCATGACGGGACGGCGATTGATGTCTTTGAGCTGCAGTTGCCCCCCCCCCCCCCCAAACCCTCGGATAGCTGTCGGCGGAGAGGCCACCCATCCCGGGTCAACGACATAGGCTCCCCCGAGACATCATTCCGGCCCAAGACCCGGCAAAGTTGGGGCAGGAAATCGAAACAGATCTCAGGCCCCAATGGATCCGAGGGTGGCGGGACGAAGGTTGGGGCAAGTCCCGGGAAGCGGTCTAGGTTTGGGGCGAGGCCGGATCTGGACCGATCCCTAAGTACCGGTCTGCAGGGGACCCAGCCCGACATGCTCCTCGTCTGCTCTGATTTTTATCCCGTGTTTCATCTTGGAGACATGGTGGCGGGTGGTGCGCCCCGACGGACTGCGCTGCTTTATCCTTATGTTAAATTCCTTCAAATTCAATAAAATGCGTCATCTGAAGTTCAACTTCTATGGCCATTACAAATAATGACCGTTTAAATGGGTTGTAAATGTTGGGTTGTAAATGAGTAGTATAGCTTTCACGAGCGTGCATTTAAAACATCCCGACCTTATATAATAATTTGTTTCATGTATTAAATATTTGTTATGATCTGTTTGGAATAGTTGCAAAAATAGCTGGTCATTGTGCAAACCTTTTAGTTTTGTTCCGGTCACAGAGTTGCAGACAAACTCACAACTTTACAAAATATTGATATTTATATTTTGTTCTGCTGGTTAAGCTGGGGTCGGGGTCTTTCCTTCGACAGGGACACGACATGAAGCGAAGTCAAGATATTGGAGGCGAACGGCTCGGAAGAAAACTGAATCGCCCGACGTTGTGTGCGCTGAACTCCTGAACTAGGCGACCGATTAGGGTCCTCGGATTTTATTTTCGCTGTAAAAGTGCGATAAATTAAAGGCAGTTGGTATTCTACCCAGTTATTTGGCAGAATTAAAACAAAAGCGCTCATTCTGTCACTGGTTTTCCACATCGAATGGTATTGCGGTTGGTATCGCTTTCCCGGAGAAAGCTGTGCATTTTATTTAAATCCCTGAACGTAATGTTAAAGATCGATTCTAAGCAATGACGAGTATAATTATTAAAATAATTGCTTTAAAACTTTTAACTGTGTGGTAAATTGTGGTATGGAAACATTTATTACATATTATTGTATTATATATATTTTAAGCCAAAACCTTTAAAGAGAGTCTGAAAGGATATCAGAAACTTTAGGCGAATTAAATATATAGAGCTTTTGTTACTGTATTATAATTCAGCTAAAGGGTTTCACAATTTGAACACACTGTGAATTTTTAACACAATCTGAGGGCAAAAGGTCACCTGTAAATCTGTGCAAGGTCGTAAATTGCTCCCTACGTTGTGCATGTGTGGGTGCGCGCACGTAAAGCAAATTGTGAACTTATTTTCGCCGTATATATTTAAAGTCTAATCTGACCCCTGCTCGTTTTCTTATTCAGTGTAGCATGAAATGATTTAGCGTAACTGGATTCCTGGGAAAAGACAGGTTACATAAACATTTACTGATGTGGGGTAACTGTAGTTCTTGTACTATGATATGCAGGAAGGAAAGTGTTGATTAACACGAAAGAAACGAGATTAGCTGATTGCATGCTCATGCACAAGTCGTCATAGAATTGTTTCGAAAAAATAGACACAGCTGTTGTTTGCATTGAACCTCTGTTGTTGCTGTGATTTGGCAGTACTTAAATCAGCGTTTCTGTGTAACAATTTTGAAGCGTTTACAAATGTGTATTCCACACTGATTTTGGAGCAATGAGGGAAGTGAGCACGTTGTGCTTGTTCCGATGTGTTAACCGTATTTCAATTTTGCTTGTTTGACATAGTTTAAGTTTCAGAAGTTTGCTCAAGTAAAAACGGGCATCATCTTTTGGGAATCCGAACTGCTCCGGTTGTTACACATTTGGAAATGGCTGTTAAGAGTTTTAATGGTTCAGAAACTTGCATCAAATAAGCCTTCCTTATTAAAAAATATGTGATAATTAGAATACTAAATAAAGCAATTCATTCAAACCCCACTGAATAGGCCAAAATAACTACTTGGTAGATACCGGGAAAAATAACGGACCTTAAAGAGGAATAGTAATAATTATTCCCAAAGGCTACCACAAGCGTTTGTAATAAAAGAAAACAAACATCAAGAGCTATATAAGCATAATTATTACAGTGAAATTCCAGCGCCTCCCCCCCACCCCCCCCCCCCCGCCACCCTTTGACATTCGAATTAGAAAGAAAGTTCAGCGCGGAATTTTTAATAAACATTGCATTTATGGAAACGTCTCTATTTTTAACCATAATTGATTGTTTCTTTTACGAAGTTCAGACGTTTCTGAAATAAAATTTACTTTAAATTAATGGTGATTTTTGTGTCTTCTGCAGAATTTTACCTTTGACCTTCAATGAAAAGAAATATTGACATGGGAGCGGACTCCAGGGTATTTCATTTCCCTGTTGTGGTGGGAACACGGCCGTTATTGGACGTTCCAGTCTCTGCATGCACTTTTTGAAGCACTGTATTACTTTTTGGATGATAATGTATTTAAAATTCTGGAGATTTGCCATTGCTAGTGTAATAAATGTTAATTTGGTTAATATGGCCAAATGCAGTTGGAAAGTCAATCCCAGTCTTTACAATCAAAATTTGTAATTATTAGGTTTACTGACCTGCCATGATCCCGAAATACAATAATTTTGTACTTTGACCAAGAGCTGACTCTCCTGGAGTAATTTCAGTCATGAATGATACACAACCCAACTGAAGTATCCCGGTAGTAGAATAGATTGTTATAAAGGCAGTAATATCAAGATACCTCTGGTTCAGAATATTTGATAACTTCGGCTTAAATGTTGTGAGGGTTGTTCATTTTACAAGGGAAAAGTACACATATTCACCACTCAAACAAAAATATATTTGGGGAATTGAGGCCCATCAACTGTTGGTTATTTTAATTGCGAGTGAGGGAAATGGACCTTTGATCGGGAGAGGTTTGAAGGAATTGGCGATTCATGTCTTATCAGAGTAACTAAACCATGCACTTAACTGACTGTAGGCGCTAATAATTAGTGATTGAAAGTTTCTGTATTTAGCGTGCTTTATGTTTCTTGGGGGTTTTGTTACAGGTTACATTATTAGGTTTGCGAGAACAGTAGTTAACTAAACTTCCCAGTTAGTGGTCTTCGCACCAGGAAAGTGCTATTTGGTACAGCAGCCATGCCTCGTCACTCATTAACTCCCTGTAGGTTGTCAGCGGCTGCTCAGCACAAAAAAACAGCACCAAGCTAAATTAAGAGCCCGATGATTAAGATGAACGTTTACCGGTGCTGTCATTTGCAGCATCTTTCCATCATAACATTGTGTCACTGGGAAATACTCTTGAAAACTACAGGGGAATACACACACACACACACACACACACACACACACACACACACACACACACACACACACACACACACACACACACACACACACACACACACACACACACACACACCAGAACCTTTGACCCCCACCCCCATCCCCTGCGCAAGCACATAGTAACTGTTAACACGATCCAATATCGCGGAACGTTTTCGAAAATAAAATTAAAATCGAGGCAACGTTTCAGCAATTTCGGTTAAACAAAGGACTCGGGATTGGTTTCAATATCAGCGAAATGCAGCAAATGTCCTAAACATTGTCTACATGGCAACATTGAGATCCATAAAATGTCAATGTTTCTTTATTTACAGGTAGTGATGTCACGTTCCGAGGTGCATAGGCCGAAATCGCACCACTACATTTAGTCGGTGACGAACGACCACTGTGAGCCACCGAATTTACTTCGTACAGAAATTGCACCTCTAAATCCCCATAAACGCGCCTCAGCAGATTGAATCATTTATTGTGGGGGTGTTGAATAACTCCTAGTCGGAGCTTTATCACGCATTTGCACTGCAGAAGGCCTTTGCACTGAAAAAAAAAAGACGAATATGTGAATGATAAAATAGAAAAACTTACTGCAATGTGCTGAATCTGGCGGAGTCAAACAAATAATATGGTTCTGACTCGGAAATAAGTAAGCTAGGTGAATAATTGACTCATTAGGAAGGTGATATTTTTTCTAAGATTACACGAAAGGATCAAATATCAAAATGATTCCATGACTTAATGCTAAAGGTTTTGAAATTTGCAGCCGGTTACCAATATATTGCAAGAATTATATTTTTAAAAATCCAATGATCAGTTAAATATTAAGCGTTTCGAATAATCTAGAGATACGGGAAAAATCTGGCAAAGAGGACGCATTTACCTTTTTTATATCGCATTTAGGAAACTCTAGGATTCCAACAATGCTGCCATAAATTATGGCAATAATATGGTGGTATTTGATCACCTGAACATACTCAACTTGATTCTGCACCCGTTTCGTAATAAGGCGAAAATTTCCAATTTTCCATTATCATATAATTTTAATATGATAAGACAATGGCTGCGAAGACAAATCAGTATTGAATTTGGTCCAAAATATAATTAATATTATTTGACTCGTGTGTTTAGGTTGGTCTCAGAGTTAAACTGATTAGCTATATTGTGTATTGTTTTTCCTAATCCAACATGAAATATAAAAGACTAATGAGATTTCTGTATTTATCTTCTAGTAGGAAGTACAAATCTATGTATAAATTGATCTATGTTACGAAATGCTCAAATAAAGTCATGTGCAAAATATTATGGTTATCTTTTGTTTTAATTTGGCCTAACGGGAACTCACTTCTAAGATAAATACAGCATTGCTATTTGCTGTTTCCTGTATGGACGATATCGTAAGCACACAGACTGATGATGAGCCAGTGATCTTAAGCAGGCGTCGTGTTAACAACATGATTTCAAATATTGACTTTCGTCGCAATTGGTGTGACGCATCGGATTTAAACGGGTAAAAAATATCTTTGACGTTTCCCAACATGATGCAATTGGCATCCACATTAGGAAAAATTCACTAAGCCATATACGACAAAATCCCGATGTCATCGTATGAAGTAGATAATTAGGTTTATTCACACATTCTCACTTTAAATAAAACATTACAACCTTTTGAGGAGTAATCTGCAAAAATCGCCTCCAACAGAACCCGCTTGCATTGAAACTATGGCCAAAAGTAAAAAGTTTAAATGAAACATTTATTACGCTGGTATAGCTTAAAACGTTTCTCATCTATATTAAATGTTACTTGCTTAACATCTTGTCTAGCACAATACTACATGTATTTTGAACGGCACTGGGACAGCACAGAGAAACTGGGTACAAAAATCAATCCCTATAAATGTAATATTAACAAACGTTCTTACTTGAAATTCTTGTGGAACTTAATTGTTCCACTGTTCGAAGTATCAGTTGCGAAAATCGATCTTTATACAAGGCGAAGGGGTATGATTTAATATTTTTGTATGGTTGTGACTTCAGTATCTTGGCCGATCAAGTGTGAAAATTAATCGTGATCACAAGCTTTCAGTTCTCGTCTCCCGCGGCTCTCTGTGTCCTATCGTAGCAGCTTTCTGTTTCTTTGCTGCTTAAGAGTACTCAATAGTATCATTCGGGAATGAGGCGCAAACCGATTGCTTGAATAACACGCTTTTCGGTGTTTAGCGTTGTAATATGAGTTGTTGTCCCCGACAATAATGCTTCAGCTAAAGAAACGAAATTCTGCAGTAATATTGCCATCGTCCCTGTTTAATATTTTATTTATATGTGACTTTGACGATGTTCACAATTGCGATTCGTTCGTATTGATGTAATTTTCACAAGACCAGTATGAATAATTATGAATACCTAAGTGAATTCTATCAGCAGTTCAACGACTGTCGGAGCGGCGGTGACAACGCTTTCCGTTGAATCTACCTATAGCAATTCTCAGCACATTTTCTAAATGAGCTGCTTGTCTCGACACGCTAAGGTTACAGTCTGTGCAGAGTACACAACATAAACAAAGCGCTGCAACTAACTACAGATTACTGCCGCTATTGCTTTTCGCCAAAGCAGTCCAGCCCACAAATGTCGCATCATTTTCAACAACTTCGTATCCTTTATTATTCCCAAGTGCCATGTAAACGTTTGTGCTCCCGTAATCTATGAATCACCCTCATCGTGCATCATCGGCGGAGTCATTTAGGATGAAAAACTAGGATTCTATGAAACATTGTGCCTGCGTGCTTACATATGATTCGATATGCTAAAAGATCAAACTTATATTTCTCCTGGAACTATTTACAGCGATTTGAAGTTTATTTATATCAATAACGAAATTTCAATATTGATCATCTATCGTGGTGCAATTAGGCAATAGTTTAACATTATAACGGCAAGCAAAACCGCGAAATTGAGGTTTAGAGTGAAGAAATTGGGCGTTATGCAGTAATAATAGCTAAACTAGCTCTTCGTGACAATATTTGGCGTTGACTGAGATTGTTGTAAGTGTTGTGTAAAATTTTAGCAAAACAGTGTTGATTTTAGCATAGCTCTCCAAGATTCCACGAAGGAAACAAAGAGTATTTAATTAGTCGCAAAGTCAGGTTCAATAGGATGCGGTACAGCTTCAAATCCAGCTCGGAAACAATACAGGTACGCCATCTAGTGGAATCCTTCACATTTATTCGCCGCAAATTGGAGTTTCCACTGGTTGGCGTTTCAACTCTAATGTATTGTATATGAGATAAACACCAAATACCGCTAATATGTAATAACATTCGCTTTGATGCTTCATAAATATTTACAGTTTGCAAAAGTAGACGGTGTATATGAAACAAAAATATTTAAACAGTCGTATTGAAATTTGTGATGAGCCAGTTCATTACTTAGCAACCACAGCATGAAAATTGTTCATTAAAGCCCACGGAAAATAAATCGTTTCCAGAATCAGCGGGAAAGCATAGAATATGCCAATACAGCTCCTTTCGCCTTCAGTAACCCAGAAAAACTCCAGCGTTGATTGGTAAATAATGGCAAATAAACATTTGTCGGAGGATTGATATTTGCTTTTATATCACCACGCATGTAAAGATGCAAAGTGTCGCACAGTTGTTTCATTTTAAATTTCTGTTTCAATAAGAAAACATACAAGACAGTTAAAATGCTGAAAGAGGAGCAGGGAAGAGTAAATAACCATGATTATCACTTTGATGCCATTAACGGCGGAGACGGCGCTGATCACTAACGAGTAAATCACTAGTGCATATTGATTGACCACGTTCTCAGACGAGCAGTTATTAAGGCTTTAAGAAAGGCGGAACAATGTTCCCCAATACTTTGCTCCCCCAGTCCTTATTCGGGATATTAGACAACGGTCGAAGTATTTGTCCTATGGAAGGGCCACGGCACAGGATCGGAAGAAGCTGCAGAAGATGTAAACTCAGTCAGCTCCACCATGGGCACTCGCCTCCCCAGCATCGAGGATACTTTCAAAAGGCAATACCTCAGAATAAAGCAGTATCCATCATTAGGGAACACCACCACCCACCCCCACCATTTCCCAGGGCATGCCCGCTTCTCATTACTACCATCGAGGAGGAGTGGGTACAGGAGCCCGAGGACACACACTCAACATTTCAGAAACAGCTTCTTCCCCTCCGCCATCAGATTTCTGTATGGACAGTAAATCCACGAACACTACCTCGCTCTTCTGCTCTCTTTATGCACCATCTATTTAATCTATATATATTTCTTTTAGTAATTGATAGTTTAAAATATCATTATGCATTGCAAAGTACTGCAGCTGCAAAACAAATTCACCACAAACGCCAATGACATTAAACCTAATTTTGATTCTGAATCTAAATGTATCTTTCTGCCTTGCGTTATATTCAATTTCGTTCTCATGCTGATATTCTTGTCCAGTTAATAGTCGGCACTGCCTTCTACATTAGGGATTTAAAACCAATCAGGTACATATAGCCAGTAAGGAGACCTGCACTGAGAATTGTGGCCCGATATATGTGGTACCTCAGATAATCTGAACAAACTGGGTAGGGCTACAATCGATATTTTATTTTAAGAAAAACGACGAGCTTCGTAAATTATTAAATTAATTGAAAATAAAGTTTTAAATATTTGGAGCCAAATTCCCGAAAGCACTGCGAAGAATGAGGCACTGCGCTGTGTAATACGTGCAACTTGTTGAGACATGGCGCTTTCATGAACAGCGCCTCGTCAATGCAAGTTCCGTACAATTTTATTTACACTTTTGTGTGGAGTAATAAGGTTGCAGGGTGTTCTTACCCTCACCCAACCATCCTGGTTCTACGTTCGTGTCTTGTGCGCCTCGGCAAAATTAGGCAGGGTTCTTCCACCTGACCTTTGGATGAGTAAACCAAGTTGGTGTGAATATTAGATTGGGAGTTGATTTGACAAGGTGGAGATCACTCCCGCGGCAGTTCACTCGCCGACGTGTTGGGTTCCTAAGGCGAATAATTATTGTTGGGTATTCGTAGTCTCTGGGTACTCTGGGACTGCAAGGCAAAGTTGATGGTGTGGGTGGCGGGTGGTGGTAGAAGAGAACAATAAAAGCCCCATTGGTAGCAAGTAGTAGTCGATTTGTTTGTTCTCTAAATACACGTATTGAGTTTAGAGTTGCAGTCTCATTTCCATTTTTTCTGCACCTTTTCCCCCTTTACACTGTTTCTTGTAGTGGGGCGGTAGATAAGATTTAGAGCTTAACTGCGCATTGCTTGAAACATGGGGTCCATTTTCTCACCTCTTTATAAACTTGGAGGTGGAGTCGGGCAATGGCGGAACACCAGTCCCGGTAAAAGGGCTGTCATCCGTCCTTATTTTCACTGCTTCATCTCACTGGATACACTTGGTGGAATTGATGTCATTGCATCACTCAAAACTTTCAACACTGGACTCTGGATTCTACCTGAACGCTTGCACCACCTATTTGCCCCCAAGATATCGACCCAAATGCGAAATGAAGCAGCCCCCTCAACCCCCACCCTCCAAACTCCACTGTATGTTCGGAAGTACTGAGAACTCGTGAGCAGGTTTAAAGTTGTAATTTCACAGTGGCCCGTGGCCGAATCTGTCAACTGTAACATGAACATCGTCGGAATGAAATTACAATCTTGGGATTTTATAAGCATTTGTTTCAGGAGAGCCAGTAGTTCGAGGCAAACAACACGCTCCCGTCAGTGTGATAACAAGATGGAGCGGTTTCCCTGGATTTTCTTTGGCTGAAAAAGAAAATGAACCAGACTCCGTTCATTTTCAGTTGGAAACCTCTCCAACTGCAATAAGTAGATTACACTATGGGGGTTGATGTGTTATTAATTTAGTTTCCACTCCCAAGGTTGATGGGAACTCAGCTCAGACTTTCTCGTTAGCGCAGTGGAAACAAATGAACACTAAGTAAGCTAGTTTCTGGATCCGACGGCTGCCAACTGTAAAATTCCTGCATCTGCTCAGAAAACTCGCAACTGACCTGAATTTCCCGTTGATGAACTAGGGCGCACCTTTAAATCAAAATACTAACACAATCTCCGATCCGTGCCGCGCATTCTTCGCACTTGCGGCTCTTTACGTGCCGAACTTCTTTTTGTTTCTGTTGGGTACTGTGTGTGAGAGAGAGAGAGAAGCGGACCGACGGAAAATGTAGCGTTCAGCTCGACTCCGAATGTAACGATTGTCGTTTGACGAACGAGTAACTCCTTTACAAGTTCATTCAACTGGGCCTTCTGAATTAGCGATGTATTTATTTAATTTGGCGCAGCGTTTTGTTTTGAACGCTCTATTGCGGATTAGGAATACTTTGGGGAAATATGGATTAAGTACTATTTGTGACCCCCTTCACTGAGGCTTTGAATCCACGCGCAGCCAGGGCCCGCGAAGCGCCATCAAACCTACTGACGACCATTTGGTTTACCAGATAAATGAGCCGTGAAAACATGCATTTTAATATCTGCAAGATCTTTCCCCTTGGTTAGATATCCAATTCAGGAATATTTCGCCCATCATTGAGTTAGACAGCAGTGGGGATGACCCTGATGCCACCCAGATGGTCTTTCAGTTTGCTAATTTCACCAGTCAGTTCGTGAACGAGCTTCTGACAAGCCCTGTTTGCAACGAGGTTGTAAATACATCAAGCCTTCCCAGTATAATAATAATAATGTTCTCGAGATACCCCCAAAATGCGTATACTTAAAAGTCTTTGCTTCGAGCAAGAGATTGTGAATGACTTCAACAGCCGAGAAGCTGCCGCAGTAACACCGTCATTACAAAACAATATTGTTGCTATATTTTGCAACAAGAGCAACAATGGACATCCGAAATATGTCAGCATGTCGTATTTTTCAAAATGCTTTTGTTTAGATACCCAGGCCTGTCTGCAGTAGTTGACAGTCAAGCAATGAACTTTATTTTCCCTTGTAATTTACAACTCCCGAAGTGCATTGCGCAAAGCATTCCAAGACTGGAAACCGCAAGAAGAATCCACATAATGCGGTGTTAAGGATAGGATAGTTTTCTGATATAATCTAAAATAAGTTATAATATTAAGTGAAATATGGAATTCAACGGTTCAAAATGTTAGATTGTAAACGCAATTGACTTGTGTTCTTGGGAAATTCGAGACTTTACCGCACGCCATTCGCTTGCGGGAAAGAACTTGCTCTCAGTTACAACCTAGAGAGGATGAGGTTTGCAGATTGTTGCTTAGGAATGTGAGGTATTTCTCACTGAGGCGTAGGACACCCACATTCATGGTGAGATTGAAACATTGTCGATCACACTTTCGAAAGACCAAGAGCAGGGGAAGTGACTTAAACTACATAGAAATATCAGATAAGTTCGTATTTTTAAACGGGATTCTTTTCGACACGCTTTGCGGCTTCTCGGTCTTACACAGAACGCTTCGATGTTGTGACGGCTGTGAACGCGGAAGCCTTTGTTCCGCGCCACTTTAGTGTCACCAAGTGGTAGATGGTAGTGTCTTTGCTCAGCTCATTGAAAGCAATGCGGCCAGTTCCACCAGAGATAAAATCGCAGACTTCAGCCGTCAAGTTTATAATGTCGACTTTAGAAAAACAGGACCGACAGCCCAACATATTGCGTGAAACCCAGCGACTAAAAATACAAGTGGCTGGTATAAAATATAATTTATTTTTTCTTAGAAAAGTTAAAAGCATCTCACTATTCTTATGTTGTTACCTCCAACCGTGTCAACGTCTCCATGCTTCACGAAGTCCACAACTGAGGAAAGTACTCTGACCGCCCATTATATGTCTAACTTACACCCAATTACTTAAAATCTTACTTTTGAAATTTCAATTGAAAATTTCTGTTCGTTTCAATTTAAATTTCACCGTTGCACCTTTACCAGAATTCTGTTTGTACAATTTTATCCTATATGTATGTTAAAAACAATCTTTGTGAAAATCTGCTTGCGTGTTGAGTCAGTCATCGAGTTCGTTTCCAGACGAGCACCTGTCAAACAAAGAAATAAAAACTCTTCAGCTTTGACTGAACCTTCGTGAACGAAAGTGTCGGCAGTCTTGACATTCTGGTCTACGACACCTCCCAGGTACGTTTCCAGTCTTCAGTTACAAATGTAATTACACCTCGCACTTCCGTGTACATCTGAGGCATTATCGAGCAGTGCGGGCCCGAAAGCTGACGCCGATGTGAGAGGCAGAACTTGTTTCGAAAGGTGGCTTTGCACCCATTGTCAAGTTTGCAATTCACTCTTTTGTCGTTATCAGGCCAGAGAAAACCAAAAACTTTACTCCCATCAAAGATGTTAAAAACAATCATTCAAATAGTAGAACAAATTATACTGTTTGGGCTAACCTCAGTATAAATTGTTCTATACAAGTTCGCACAATCCTCGTTGACAAACTGCACTCTTTTCATATAGATATATAAAAATGGATAGAATCTCCTTCCTCCTCTGCATACACACAAACACACAGACAGACCCCCCCCCCCCCCACACACACACACACAGAATAACAACATTGAAACAATCTTCCCCTAGAAAGATCTACACGTAGAAGCCGTACGGGGCAGCTCTGCCAGATTTAACAGAATCTTGTCCAATCTGGGAGCGGTTTGACATGCGCAGTGTTGCAATGGCCGTCGCCGGGTTTTACACTTCACACACGTTGTTTTTGTCCCGTTAGCTGTTTGCAGTGGCAGCCTTGTCTAAAGTTTACCCCCTCTCAGCCTAGACTGGCAGAAGAGACCAGACTCCATGCATGGCTGAAACTTGCCTGCGGATGCTCCTCTGTCATGGAGTTCCAACAATCTGCCGCCAAGTCTTACTCGTTTACCGAGGCTGAAATCTGCAGGGTGAAGACTAGAAGACAGGCTTCATTAGTTATTAGAGTTTAACCAGCAACTGTTCCCAGAAACAACATTTGCAAGTATTCCCGTGGATTGCTGTACTAACTCAACTTGTAACAGATCAATCGCGATTTCTCAATATTTATGAATTTTGATGTTGATACTGAAACCGATTGAAATATCGCCTATGCGTTAAACTTCCGAATCTAAACATTACTCAGTTCACGTTTTGTACGAATGGACCCATGAGCCTTGAACGTTATGGGACAATCAATGTTCCCGGCAGAACAAGTTATAAACACGACAAATTCAGCAAATGCTGTACATCTAGGCCGATCAATACACGCAACGTGCGAGAGGAGCTCAGCAAATCAAGGCAGCATCTTTTGAAAGGAATAGACATTTCGGGCCAAGACGCTTCCTAGGACTGGAAAGGAAGGGGGAAGTAGAATTAAAAAGTTGGCGCGGGGGTGGGAGGGGAGAAGAAGCTGGCACCTGACAGGTGAGACAAGGTGAGAGGGACGAGGGTGGGTAGGAGGCGGAATGAAGTAGGAAGCTGGGAGGGGAAAGGTGAAAAAGGTAAAGAGCAAAAAAAGAAGCTGGAGGGGACGCTGGGCCATGGAAGAAGGGGAAGGTGGAGGGGAACCAGAGGGAGGTAATGGGCAGGTGGGAAAAAGAGAATGGATGCGAGGATAATCAGAATGAGGAATGGGAAAAGAGAGGAGAGAGTGGGAAGAAATTACCGGAAGTTAGGGAAATCGATGTTCATGCCATCGGGTTGGAGGCCACTCACATGGAATATGAGGTGTTACTCATCCCACCTAAGTTTGGCCTCAAACTTAGGCCATGGGGCCATGGGGGACGTGTCAGGATGAAACGGGTAGCCACCAGGAGATCCACACCCATGAATACAACCAACCTGATGCAAGCATCATATGAAAACACACACACACACACACACACACACACACACACACACACACACACACCTACTTCTTTGATGGGTCTCACCAAAGCTCACCAATGACCATATCTAAGTTGTGGTATTGCTGATTTCAAAAACACCATGCCTCCAACATTCAGAGCATCATAATCTACCAGTCTTTTTCCCTACAATTTGCACCTCATTTCCACCACAGCTTCCATGGAAATGGAACTAACAGGAAGCTGCTCAACCTACAGTGACAATATTCTCGAAGCAAGATCACCCGAACCTCAATGGCTAAGATGAAGTATACGGGTGACATTTGCATTTGCAGGCACTTGGAGGGCGAGGTCCAAGCCATAACTGGTCTTATTCACTGAAACACTGACAAAATAAGCCCTACAAAGGTCATTTGCAAGATAAATGACACCTGCCAACTTGCACCCAGAGTACAATGCTGCCCATTTACTCTAAAGCTTCACAGTGAAATCCTGGAGAATGACTCCTTTCCTTGACAGTTCTCTGAGTAATGGCAGACATCAATGGTAAAGTTCACCACCATTTCCAAGATGGCAGTGTGGCCTTTGGTTGATTGACAGAAAGGATAAAACCTCAAAAGTTGCACAAAGTTCATGGACTACTAGACTTAAGTGATCCTGGAACTTCTAAAGGCTTCTGAGACTTAGATTACCCATCAGTGGTACCCCAGACACAGGAAGAGTACAACCAGTTCTGAAGATTCTTTGAAAGGGTAAGAGAAGCAATGTCAGTACCGTCTCCCAGGTCAACATCTCCAACCCTAATTATACTCACTTGGCTCCTTAGAGCAGGCCACGTTATTTGCATCTCCGATATCAGCTACCTAAAACCAATATCATTCCCGCACTTTAAGCTCCACTGCCCAAAATCACTGATGTAACCCTAACCTAATCACAGGAAAAGATTACAATGTCAAATTAACCTACTAACCGGACTGTAGAAGGAAACCAGAGCATCCAGAGAAAACCCACTTATTCCACGAGGAGGACGTACAAACTCCTTACAGAGGACACCAGAACTGAGAACCTTGACATCATTCACTAGAAGCACACAAAAGGCAGCAGAGTGAGGTAGCTGGATTCAATCCCAAACTCAGGTCTATCTGTGTAGTGTTTGTGCATTCTCCCTTTGACTCTGCGCGTTTTCTCCTGGTACACCCACTTCTTTCCACATCAAAAGGTTAATTGGCCTTTGTAAATTGTCTCTAATATAGATGAGCAGTAGAATCTAGGTGTAGTTGATGAGAATGCATAATTAATGCAGGATTGGCTCTCTATGATTCTATGATACACACGAAGAAAGAGTGGTCTGCCTTCCAAGCTGTCCCACTACCTACTCCATCAGACAGTTGGTTTAACTGCGAGCAAGTTTGTAGTTCTAATATTAACCTCATCAGTCACTTCAAAACTCTCAAAACATGCCATCCTCCATCCAGGAGGATTGGCTAAGAAGACCATAATTGAATAAAAGACAATTGTTATTAAGATAAACACGAAACAGCTATGATATGAAGGCCAATTTTCAATTTAGAAAAGTAGTATACCACTTAAAAATATAATTTAAGCTGTTAGCCTCGGAAAAAATATATCATCAATATACACTGAAATAAACTCAATAAAGTTAATTATTTTTTATATACTTGTACACAATTGAACTGCAATTTTTAAGGTTCATTCTACAACTTAGGGCCTCATCGTAACTCCAATTAGAACGATGATTCAAAAATTACTATATTAGAAAATGGCTGTGATGTTTCTATTTTGAAAATTCAAAATGATGTTTAAAATATTTTGGCTATAAACACTTTCAACTATTACTAAATATGCTCTGATGTATTGCCTCAGGTGCTCAATCCCTTTCATCCAGTCATTCACTTTTGCTGTTTATTTCAGGCATGATTTGGGCTTTGAAAAATTCTGTTTACCATTCAGTCTTTCAACCAAATGAAAGGACAGTTAATTATCATTGAAAATGACTAACAGATTGATGGCTCTTTCAGATGAAATTGCAGTACTTCCTTTCACGTCCCTTTCCTTCAGTCCTCTTACTCACATCCTCTATCATACTGTGCTTTTTATCTGGTACCTCATGTTATACTGGATCCCTTGATAGATGTGATGCTTCATAATTTAAGCAGCTGCTGATGTCACAAGTGGCACTTTGTGCTCTCGGAGCCTGCCTATACATTGACGCCTACCTGAGCAAACTACCCTGCATGCATTGGTATAGTACAAGTGATCAACAATGCCATTATGTTGCAGTTCTGATATCTACCAACAATTTAAGAACCAGCCTAAGGCAGGGAAATATTTTATGGCCCATCAATTTCAATCTGTCATGCTGTGGCTTCGACCTTTGCAGCAATTGTGAAACTTATTTAGTGAAGCAGAGAGAAAGAACCAAGCAAACAACACAGTATGATTCCTTGTTATAATGTCCTCCACACAATTGTCCCATTTCTGCATCTGTCACAGCACCATGAATGCTCACACTTCAGTGGGAAGACCACAAGTGAAAAGGTGCTCTCCTTTTCCTACAACACACATGATGGGAATATCATGGATTGGGCAGAATTAAGGAGCTTTTTGATGGTTCAGTGAAATTATTAATCTCAAGAAACTAATGACAACAAGTCTAGATGTAAAGGAAATTGTGAATTACATATGTCTCAAATATATGAAAAGGAAAGATTGGAGTAGTAAATATTACCATTCTCACAAATCTGGAAAGCAGTAAATAATTTTCTGTAATACATGCTTCGGCTTCAAGCTATGGATTTTTTTTGTTCTGTGCACACACTTACAAAATAATTTAAGATGTGTATTTACAAATCAATTGGTCTTAGCCACTCGCTGTCAACTTAGGATTCCATCACCTCAGTTTATAAAAGGAGGTTCAACATCCCCTCATGAACTAATGACAAGCAATGCAGCTTGTATTATGTGCACTTAAGTTTTCTCCTGTAAAATCAAAGAGAACACTGAGAATTCGAATGTGTAAGTGATTATCATTACACAAACCCATTAGGAGAAATGGTGCTTACCCCAGCTAGTATCAAATCAATTTGAATCTGGTCATTAAACCCTATTGACATGTAGGTGACGGTTAACAGGTATGTTCATTTCACTGCACCGTTGGCTGTTTGACTCCAGCCTACTCGACACTTAGATCTGCCTCTTCCTGTTGAATCTTCCCAGTCTATAACTGGTCTGCACTACCTCATGTAACTGATGATTGTGCTTAGAAGGTACATTAGAATCTTTTTCTACAACCGAGTCCAAACATACATAATGTGTATCTTTCTGTTCCACAGACAACTACAGTCCTTATCTTCATTTTTCCTTGCCCACAGAATCATCAATTGATATATACCAACACATTGAGGGGTTTTGTCTTCGCAATTAGCACCTTACATAGAGCTGTTTAATTTCATATTTATATCAAGAATATTAAATGAAATTTGTTTAGTAGGACATAAATTCATACATTTTGTAATATACATTTAGCATTCCTTTAAACTGTAAATTTATCAATGCCTTTTGAATGTTAAATCTGCATAATCAAATTGACCTCTGTGATGATTGCAACTCATATTTGCATTCAGCACTTACACTGTGAGATTCTAATGGTCTTGCTATCTATGCTAACTAAAATTCCAGCTTGAGATGCCAAAATGATTCTTTAAACATTATTTAAATTGCTGGTTTATTTCTGGGACTGTGATACATCTGACTGTTTGGACATTTTAAAAAAATTTGGCCAGCTTTTAAATTCTACCTGTGACTGGCAGAGATTAATCTGCCAATAGCAGATGGCAGGTTGTTATTTCATATCTTGCATTGCAGGATATTTTTAAACCTTTCATTGCCTTCAACAAGCAGAAATTTATCATTGCACAATGATGGTAAGTGTAGTTTTACACAAATATATGCAAGTAGCTTTGGAGAACTTCTTTAATGATTTGGATGCTGATGACAAAATGTGTGTTGAATGGCTATCTTTAAATGTCAGTGTGTCACTCTGGGAAATGCACATGTAAATAATTATAATGGAAATACATTCATATGGACAAATGTTTCTTGTTCTTCATCTTTAGAATTTGAGTGCCTGTGGCATTGATTGTGACAGTTCAAGAAAGTGGGTTTGTAGTGCAACTATAATTTTCATTTTCACTTCTCATGTGAAGAACAGATAAAGTTGACTTCTTGTCCATTTTGGAATTCAACTAATTTTCCATTTTATCAATTTAAGTGGAAACCATAACCTGGCTGCAATAGGATGATTTTTCACCCAAATTATGAAAGTGAATTAGTTTTGTTTCGTGTTAGGACTGTTAGGAGTGATCCGCATTGCTGTTGGCAGACTACCTGTTTCCCTTCCTAGACAGTTAATCATTATAATGCTTTATAATTGGTGAGGCAGGATGCTCGCAGTTGGAGTTTTGGAGTGAAGAGGAAGGGAGGGCCAGTGAGTAGGTGAAGGCATGAAATATGCAACAAGTTATCAGGTAGGTTGGAATTGTGTCGAGTTGGGATGCAATGTGATCCTGGAGTTTGTGTTGGGTAAAAAATAATAGCTGGGGAAATAGTATGCTGGACAATAACAAGCTAGAGAAAAAGCAAGGAAATTCAAAAGAAAAGAAGACAGGTATTCAAAATATATGTGAGAATATTTATTTTAAGAGAGATTATGCACCCAAAGAAATAGAGTTTCAAAAATAAATCAAGTACACTGGGATAGAACATTTTTGCACTTCTTAGGTAGTCCCTCTGCAATGATGGAGCTTGCTTACTCATCTGTTGTGGAGTTAAAGCCAGTGACATGACACCTATTGAATGAAAGGATTGAAGCCAATGAGGACTTTGCAAGAGATGGGAGAGGAGATGGCTTGCGGGGCAGGTGTTTGGGTAATTAGTTGATAAGTGGTGTGCTTCTACCACTCTTAATGTTGTGATTTGAGGTCCTCATGAACACAATGTTAAAAGTAAGGGGCAAACTAAAGTCTAATTATAGAAGTTGTTATTAAAGTACATGACTCAGTGGAGGAAACAAGAGAGCATAAAACATTAAACAAGCAAAGGTGCTGTTTGGAAACAGCCGAGGGAAGGCAAAATGAACCTCAATAGGGCACTTCAAATAGAAAACCAAATAGGACAGTAAAACAATGAACCTGGCATGAAATCTAGAAAGTAAATATTGTCCAATAGAAAACTGCTACAGATAGGGTGAAGCCAACAACTTAAAAGAAAAGAATAAAGATGTTCACAGACATTGTCAAAGATGTAAAACTAATCTGAACAGAACATTTAACAACTGACTTCAGAAAGAACCAGGAAGCCCAATCACAGCCAATCAGGAACAAGCATTATCAAACACTTTGAGCCATAATGCTATGCAGTTTATGGGGGAGGGGAAAACAGACTAGTACAATACCTAAGAACACTAAAGTGCAATAGAAATTCATGATGGAAAAACTGTGACATGAAAAATGTTTCAGGTATTGTGCATTATGCAGAGATTTTCAGTATGTTAGTAGATATCTATTGATTTTGTTAATTGTGTATCAGAAATTTAAAATAACACAAATGCTAAATAATATAACCAGGTGCACATTGACTGATAAACATTTGTCTTCTCCTGTCAACAGCAAGGAGACTCTGAGGTCTCTCCAGAAAATGGGTTGGATTTAGGAATGATCTGTATAGCTGCTGGAAAATTCCCTTTCTCCCTTCCAACTTCAAAGGTAAATTACTGGAAATAATATTTCAGCTAAGAAATGCATTTATAGATAGCATTCGATTTGGTTTGTTGAACAGGATCTCAGAGCAGACTGCAGAATCTGTAGCTCTGACTGCTTGTGACATTGGGATACTGCCTTAATGAAATGTGCATCAGTTTCACTGGAATCTAAAGCTGTCTGCCTCACCAAAATAAGTGCCTGGGAATTAAAAGTCCTCCATTCTCCACTGGGGCACCAACAACAGCTCAGTAAGAAGATAGGCAGTTCCCCATAATAAACACATTCCTCTAAATGGAGTCTTTGATTTCCTGGAGCTTTTAGAAACTAACTAATTGCAGATCTCATTAGGGTTTTCAGATCTTTATTCTCTGAATATCCAAGATGAGGTGGGGAAATGGATTGAATTTGAGGAGTGCATCATGCTTAACTGTTGTCTCCCGTTTCTCTGTCCTCTGTTCTTTCTTTCTTTACATAACATAGTAAATGCACCAGGATTTGCTATGTTGGTTGTTGTGGATGGTGGAGAGAGATCAAAATTCTCATTTCTCTCACACTTCATCAGATAATGAAAGTTAAGTTCAAGTTAATGCCCAACAAAACACTGACAGAAGGTCACTCCAAGATGCAGTAATGGCTACTTAAACACAGCCATTCTCATTTTAAATGTTCCTCAATTTGCCAATCTCATTTTGTCAGGACTACAGTGGCAAGCAGCTCCCAGTCTTCCCTCAGCAAACAAGAGTCACCTGCAACTCAGTTCCAACTCATCACCTGCAGCCTATTTAAACCCAGCTCCCATCCATAATCCTTGTACTGTCATTGAATCAGCCAGCCTCAACTAGTTGTTGCTGATTGCTAGCCTTTAATTACCTTGTTTCCTTGTCATGTTAGGTATCTGTTACTTCTTGTTTTGTGGTCCATCATGGTTGTTATTTTGCAGTTTATTATTAAAGTGTATTATTAAGTGTATCATTATTGAAGTGGTCACCACTGTCTCTACTGCCCTGCATTTGGGTCAAGCCTCCTGTACTCTTCCGGACAGGATGGGCGAACCAATGAGTGACCCATCAGAATTTGTGAGTCTAAAGGAAGTCATCTGTCAATGTGAGCACCTGATCCAGAAGCACCAGGAAACCATTGACCATCTGCTTGCCCCTCTCAACAAACTTTCCAATTCAATACGACAACCCTATGCTAGTCAACCTCCTCCCTTGGAGCCCTGGATTCTGGTGCCTGTATTCTTTAATGGCCCCCCCATCTTGATGCCACAATTTCCTGTCCCAATGCATCTTACACCTCAAGCTCCAGCCACCTCTGCATTTTACAGACCAAGCCAAGATTGCCTTCATCATCTCTCTCTTGACTGGGCGAGCGCTGACCTGGGCTGTCACTAAATGAGACAATAAATCTCATATTTTCAATAAATATGAGGAGTTCACTGGGAAATGGAAAGTAGGTAGTGCATTGGATACCTTGCCTGTGTCCAGACTCATGCTTGGTGCTGGATTACACCATGGAATTCAGGACCCCCACAGTAATGTATGGCTGGAATGCAGACATACTGATGGCCTATTAAGATCATGGCATCTCAGAGTGCTTGAAAGGCAAGCTGTCTACTTGGGAGATGCCCACTGACCTCAAGAGCCTCATCATTCTGGCTGTCTGAGTTGACAAGCATCTTATGGAACATGCTACACAGGTATGTATTCGTCTACCTCAATGACATCGTCATTTTCTCCAAGGTCCCCCAAGACCGTATCTGACATATCCATTCAGTTCTTAAGTGTCTTCTCGAAAACCAGCTCTACTGCATGTTAGAGAAATGCCAGTTCCGCTCCCCAGTCATTTCCTTCCTGGGTTACGTCCTTTCACCCAAAGGAAAACCATGGACCCACAGAATGAGTGTGCTGTCATTGAATGGCCCCAGCTGAGCTCCCTCAAACAGCCACATCACTTCTTGTGCTTCTCCAAACTTCTACTGCTATTTCATCAGGAATTACAGCCAAATCGCCTCTCCCCTTACCTTCCTCACAAAATCCCCCACCTCACGGATGGCCTGGTCTACTGCGTCAGTTCCTATTCTCCACCATCCAAACCTCCCTGGACCTTTTATGGTCAGGGTGGACACACCTGACGTGGGTGCTGTGGCTATCTTCTCCCAGTGACGATCAGATGGAAAGACAAACCCTTGTGCCCCTGCATGTGCAAATTCAATTTTACACAGCACTGTACTGGAGTAGGAGACAGGGAGCTACTCACCACTAAATAGGTCTTGGAGGAATGGAGAGATGGCTGATGGGGAACACCAAGCCTTTCCTGATCTGGACTGACCTCTAGAATCTCATATCTATTCGGCAGACCCGCCAACTCAACTCGTGTCAGGCTCACTGAGACGTTTTCGTTGAGCCATTCTGCTTCACCATCATCTGCTGACCAGGCTCCAAGAACACTAAGGTGGACACCTGTCATGATAGTTTGATCTCATCTGAAATGGAGGTCAACCTTCAGCCCATCATTTCATCCTTGCAGATCGCCTGGGCTCTTGAGAAGCAGGTTTGCCAGGCCCTGCAGCTGCAGCCAGCTCTGGCCAACTCACCCGACAACTGCATCTACATGCTGGCAGCTGTGCTCCCTGAGGCCCTCGAGTCGGCCCACTCCTCACCACCCTCCAGCCATCCAGGTGCATGGCAGACCCTGGATTTTCTGCAACACCAGTTCTGGTGGCCCACCATGATTGCAGGTGTGCGTCAATTTGTCAGTGCTTTCCCTCAATGTGCACAGTCCAATTCCTCCAACCAGCCACCCTCTAGGCTCCTAGGGCCCTTGCCAGTCCCTCGATACCCATGGTCCCACAATGCCATGGATTTCAACATGGGTTTGCCATCTTTGATAGGGCCACAGTGATCATGACAGTGGTGGACCGGTTCTCCAAGCTACCCACTTTATTGCCCTCCCCAAACTTCCATCAGCTACTGCGATGGCAGCCTGGTACGCTAATGTGTAGTTCACGTCTACAGTTTTCCTCAGGAAATTGCGTTCGACTGGGGCCTACAATTTGTCTCCCACTTCTGGTGAGCCTTCTGCTCACTCCTTCACACTCCTTCACGCCTCAGTGAGTTTGTCCCCTGGCTATCATCTACAGACAGTCAGTGAGAAACAGCCAATTAGCAAGTGGAGAAGTTTCTGTGATGCTCCACTGGATCTAACCGGACAACATGGAAGAGGTATCTGCTCTGTGCCAAACTGCCCCACAATCTACACACCTCTGCCACGGGCAGAGGTGCTTCATAGCTACGAAGCTGTATTGTTCCCTACGAAGGCAACACTGATGGAGGTTCCATTTGCCAGGGCCTAGTTCGCTGCTGCTGGAATGCTTAGAAGAGGGTACAGAGAGCTATCATAGCTGCCAAAGGTGCCTACTGGTGTCAGGGCAACTGCCAGTGGCATCCAGCCAGACTGCTCCAGCCTGGGGACCATGCCTGGCTATCCATCCAAGATCTGTGCCTGCGCACCAGCTCCTGCAAGCTCTCGCCCCAGTTCATCGGTCCCTTCAAGATCAGTCCAGTCATATACCATCTCCAGCTTCCTCCATCCCTCAGCAAGACACCTACCTTCCATGTGTCATGTCTCAAGCCTGTTGCTCGTGAAGCACTTAACCCATCGGAGCCTGCAGCTCCAGAACCAAGGATGGTGGAAGGCAGTCCAGGGCACACTGTTCACCAGTTGATGGATTCTGTCAGGCCTGCACAGGCAGACACCTCCCGGTCTCCACCCTGCTAACAGGAGTCAACTGCCACTCATTTCCAACTCATCACCTGTAGCCTGTTTAGACCCAGCTCATATCCACAGACCTTGTTCATTCATTGCACCAGCCAGCTTCAATCAGTTGTTCCTAGCATTCAGTTACCTTGTTGATTTGTCATAGTAAGTATTCATTCTCTCTTGCTTTGTGGTCCTTGTGGAATTTTTTTGCAATTTATTTTTAAAGTGATTGCTCCCTGCTAAGTTGTCTCTGCTGCTCTGGCACATTTCTTCTAGCAACAGGACATGTCATGTGATCAGCCTCAGAACATCACTGGAAATCTGGCAGAGACCCACGATATACTTTATAAAGGGTGAGCCTGAAATGTTGGGAGTTTATTCTCCTCCATGGATGCTGTCTGACCTGCTGAATTCCTGCAGCATTTTATGTCCAGCATCTGCAAAATCTCTTGCATTTGAGACAGCTGCAATTGTGGTGATGTCACAGCTGTGGAGGGGCCATGACCTCTTACATATGGACCTTTCCCTAACTTGGGCATTGGCAGAAATCCACAAGCTCAGTTTTTAAATAGCAACAGGTGCTTGTGTTGGTGTTCAAAAATCAGTGACTTTTGTCACTGATATTTGCTAAGAAATAAGCAGTAAATCAATTTAGAACTGTTTTGCTTGCTTTGGTTTCAAGCATTCAGGCTTGGAGATGCCAGAAATGGCTGTGAGTAAAAATGAAACAATTTCTCTACTTCAAGTTAGGAGGTACTAAGAATTTGAAAGTATCAGCAATCATCTTCAATGCTACAATGAAAATGAAGATTTTGAGAACGTAATCATCAATAGCTTTAGATGAAGGCAGTCCATTATCTGGAATAGGCATCTGCACTGATTTTCTTAATTACCAGTCAAAAGATCATAACATGGATGAATTCCTCCCTTGATAAGTGTTAGGAACTAATTCACTGTTTTATAGTACTACAGTAGTATTGGAAGTCTTCTAATTTGTTCTGTATTTCATTCAAATATATAATTTGTTACACTTTTTCTTCTATATGTTTCCATGAAACATCAGCAAATTGGAGCAGCCACTTAATTGTGCTAAAATGGTCAACGACAGATGCAATCTCAACGGCTCTCCACACTGCTTTAGATAACCTGGACAACGCAAACACCTACATCAGGATGCTGTTCATCAGCTAGAGCTCAGCATTTAATACCATCATTCACACAATCCTGATTGAGAAGTTGCAGAACCTGGGCCTCTGTACCTCCATCAGCAATGGAATCCTTGACTTCCTAACTGGAAGTCCACAATCTGTGTGGATTGGTGATAACATATCCTCTTTGCTGACGATCAACACTGCCGCACCTCAGGGGTGTGTGTTTAGCCCACTGCTCTACTCTCTCTATACACGTGACTATGTGGCTAGGCATAGCACAAATACCATCTATAAATTTGCTGACGATATAACCATTATTGGTCGAAACTCAGGTGGTGATGAAAGGGCATACAGGAGTGAGATATGCCAACTAGTGGAATGGTGCCGCAGCAACAACCTGGCACTCAACGTCAGTATGACGGAAGAGCTGATTGTGGACTTCAGGAAGGGTAAGATGAAGGAACACATACCAATCCTCATAGTGGGATCAGAAGTGGAGAGAGTGAGCAGCTTCAAGTTCCTGGGTGTCAAGGTTTCTGAGGACCTAACTTGGTCCCAACATATCGATGTAGTTATAAAGAAGGCAAGATAGTGGCTATACTTTATTAGGAGTTTGAAGAGATTAACATGTCAAGAAATACACTCAAAAACGTCTTTAGTTGCACCTTGGAGAGCATTCTGACAGGCTGCATCACTGTCTGGTATGGAGGGGTTACTGCACAAAACCAAAAGAAGCTGCAGTAGGTTGTAAATTTAGTTGGCTCCATCTTGGGGACTAGTCTACAAAGTACCCAGAACATCTTCAGGGATTGGTGTCTCAGAAAGGCAGTGTCCATTATTAAAGACCTTCAGCAACCAGGACATGCCCTTTTCTCACTTTTACTATCAGGTAGGAGGTACAGAAGCCTGAAGGCACACACTCAGTGATTCAGGAACAGCTTCTTCCCCTCTGCCATCCAAATCCTAAATGGACATTGAATCTTTGGACACTACCTCATTTTTTAAAATACACAGTATTTCTGTTTTTGCGCATTTAAAAGAATCTATTCAATATATCTAACCAATTTACTTGCTTAATTATTATTATTTTATTTAAAATTTTATTTATTATTATTTTTTTCTCTGCTAGATTATGTATTGCATTGAACTGCTGCTGCTAAGTTAACAAATTTCACGTCACATGCTGGTGATAATAAATCTGATTCTGATGTACTGGTTACAATGTGTCCCAATTAACCAGAATCCACCATACAAGCAATTGTACTGTTTGTCCCCTAGTGGTTGCTTTTGTATGATCTGGAAGCTTTTCTTGATGCCACACTATTTGAATAGGGGCTATTTGATTGGTAAAGTCTTATCTACAAATTTGAATAGAATTCCAGTTTATCTGGGGTATAAGAAGGGCTAAACATGCTGGCCTGTGATCTTTAGATTTTATTTCTTTCCCTTTATTCCCTGTATGCTCTTAGACTCCTGCTACTGTCTCTTCTATTAGTGCTTATTAGATTGATCTTTAAGCAACAAATTTTTTGCCTTTTACTTGACTTCGGAAAGAAAGTTGAATCAAAAACATCAGAATCCAACACCTTCTTTCAGGTGGAAACTCCTGAAATACTAGACTCCAGTTTTTTGATTAACATGGTGGAAATCCAGGATGCAAATAGCTTTTGCAGATAAAATACACTTTTACTATATGACAAAGTAACATTAATTAACTTTCCATTTTCTGGAAATATTCTAGGGACAATCTTTGATTCCAATTGCTTATGAAACCCCACTAATTTCTTTGGCTGTATAAGTGTAGGGAATATAGGAATTAAAAGATTTAATTTATGGCTCTTAATTTAACTAAAGGATTAGTAAAGAAACCAAAGAAAAAAAACAAAAGAAGGCCCATTATAATTAAACAGTTGAATGTGCACAAGTTGGAACTCAACTCTTCTCCAAATTCATATTCGCCAATCCTCAGTCAATCTTGGCACCAGGTTCCATCAAATCATGGTCCCCCACCGGGTCGAATCCTATGACTGCTTCTCTCCAGCGTCTTCTCTCATCATTTCTCGCTGAACAAAATAAAACAAGCCTGACCTTCCTAATGGATGACACACAATCCTTTCATTCCTTATCTTCAGCAGTAACCCAAACAGGCTGAAAGCAGAGTAGACTGCTCTTACAAAACTGCTAAATGTGTGCTACACTTAATTAAATAATAATATGTTGATAAGAGAAAATAACCATTTGTAAATTTATTGGTGGAGCCAAATTACGTTTTTGTGAAGCATAAGTCCAGAGGAAGTTCACAAGGATGATTCTGGGAATGAAGGGGTTAACATATGAGGAACGTTTGGCAGCTTTGGGCCTGTATTCACTGAAATTTAGAAGAATGCAGGGGAATCTCATTGAAACCTACCAAATGTTGAAAGGACTAGATAAGGTGGATGTGAAGAGGATGCTTCCTTTGGTGGAGAAATCCAGAACAAGAAGGCACAGCCTCAAAATTGAGGGGCAACCCTTTAGAACAGAGGCAATGAGGAATTGTATTAGCCAGACAGTAGTGAATCTGTGGAATGCTCTGACACAGACTGTGGTGGAGGCCAAGTCCAAGGGTACATTTAAGGTGGAAGTTGATAGTCTCCTGATCAGAGCATCAAATGGTATATTGAGAAGCAGGTGTATGGGTTGAGTGGGGTCCGGGATCAGCCATGATGGAATGGTGGAACATACTCAATGGCCTGAATGGCCTAATTCTACTCCTATGTCTTATGGTCTTATGGCTTTATGATACTTATGACTCTGGACGTAATTGTATGTCTTATGTTACCCATCCATGGGAAAGACCGGGAATAAACCCCGTGGAAGAAATCCGGAGCCAGGGTCCCTAAGGCAGTTTGATGTTGTTTACAACTTCACTCTGGCAACCTCTGTAATGACACTGATACAAAGCTGTTTTGTCACTTGTCCTTCCCTTGGACTCCTGTGGTAAACTATGTGTATACCTGTCTGGACACGCCCCTCTGCTGACTGCTCCTGTGGCTCCTCCCACAGACCCCTGTATAAAGGCGATTGGAGGCACTGCTCCTCCCTCAGTCTCCTAGATGTCGTGGTCACGTTTGCAGCTAATAAAAGCCTATTTTTATTGATGGTTATTGATGGTGCATCAACTCCATCAGTGACATGGAGGGGGGAATCCACTGCATGGGCAACAGCCGGTTCTTCAAATCTTCCCGTCCAGCCTTGCTCCCTGGGGAGGACACAGTCCACCAGAGGCACAAACCCCTAATCACCAGGGATCGATGGCTGCCTACTTCTACATGTTCAATTGACCAAAATAAATTTTTTTGTCGGTTTTGAATTTTAAGCCAAAACAAGAAACACTGCTCCAATGTGCTTTTTGTGATTCATTGGTTTACTTATGAAAACTGGAGAGTGACCAAATTATTAAAGCATTTCTGTGTGTTAGCCCAAGGTGTTACATAAACTTGTAAAGCATTGCCTCAGGCAAACATATAAAATGCTTTATGATTTCAGTTTTTATTGAGCTTAATAAATTCCAAAATCATGGAAACTCTAGCATTGTAAAGAATTCCATACCATCGCACAGCAACGTTACCAAACATAGACTGGTGTTGGGCCGTGAGGTGAAATGACCAAATCCTTGGTGAAAGTGGAAGGCTTTACGGGTGCATTAAAGGGAAAAAAAAGACATGAAGTAGCAGGGGGCTTTTGAGAGGGAACTGCTGACCCCATATCTTTGCGGATAGACTTCTGTTGTACCTGTCAGTGGTCATCATTGATCCAGAAGCCAGGATTTGAGGAGAGCAAGTATCTCAGAGATGAAGCAGCTGGAGGAGGTTGCAGTGAGGGCAAGACCACACTGAAAACAAGAGCGAAAATTTCAAAAACAGGCAATTTCTTAATGGGGAGCAAAAAAGTCACTCTTTAATCACAACTGGGCAAATAGGTGAAATTGCACATGGATAACAGCTTTAGATGACATAGAATTGGAGAGTCATAGAAAGCTTCCCCCCATATTCTCCTTATGTTTCTTTTTCTTCAGATACATAAAGTTTAAAAGAGAGGCATGAGTGGATATCTGACCACTCGAAAGCAATGCTGGAGATATAGTAATGGGGAACAATGAAATGACAGAGGTACTGAATAGTATTTTGTATCAGTCTTCACAGTGGAAGTTCCATGTGTCAAGGGCTATGGAGTGTGTGGAATTACCATGACTAGAGAGAAGGTTCTTGGGAAAATGAAAGGTCTGAAGTCACTTGGACCAGATGGAGTACACCACAGGGTTCTGAAAGAAGTGACTGAAGAGATTGTGGAGGCATTAGTAATGATCTTTCTAGAATCAGCAAATGTCACTCCACTCTTCAAGAAGGGAGAGAAGCGGAAGAAAGGAAACTATGGGCCAGTTTGTCTGACCTCAGTGGTTGGGAAGATGTTGGAGGTGATTATTAAGGATAAGGTCTCAGAAGATGCATGATAAAATAGACCATAATCAGCATGGTTTCCTCAAAGAATAATCTTACCTGACAAATCTGCAGAAATTCCTTGAAGAAATAACAGGCAGCATAGACAAAGGAGAATCAGTTAATGTTGTGTACTTGGATTTTCAGAAGTCCTTTGACAAGGTGCCACACATGAGGCTGCTTAACAAGCTACAAACCCATGGAATTATAGGAAAGATTCTAGCATGGATAAACCAGTGGCTGATAGGCAGGAAGCAAAGAGTGGGAGTGATGCACCATCAATAACTCACACTGAGACGTAAGGCGAGATATCGGCTTTTATTGACTGGAAGAAGGAACCAGGAGTGAGTGTCTATCATACAATGTCTTGGAGACTGAGGCCGAGCGTCAGGCCGCAGATCTCCTTTATACAGGGGCCTGTGGGAGGAGCCACAGGAGCAGTCAGCAGGGGCGTGTCCCGACAGGCACATAGTTCACCACAGGGAGTAATGGGAGCCTTTTCTGGCAGGCTGCCAGTGACTAGTGGTATTTCATAGGGGTCTGTGTAGGGACCAATTCTTTTTACATCATATGTATTTGCTGGAATTCAGAAGAATGAGGGGTAAACTAATTGAAACTTATCGAATGGTGCAAGGCCCTTGATCAAGTAATGTGGAGAGGATGTTCCCTATGGTGTTTCCTAAGGATACAACCTCAGAATAGAGGGCTGTTTTTCTTCGAATGGAGATGAGGAGGAATTTCTTTAGCCCGAGACAGGTGAATCTGTAGAATTCATTGTCATAGGTAACTGTGTAGCCTAAGTCTGTAAATCTGTAAGTCTGTAAGGCAAAGGCTGATAGATTCTTGATTGGTCAGGGCATGAAGGGATACGGAGAGAAGGCAGGAGATTGGGGCTGAGAGGAAAATTGGATCAGTCATAATGAAATTGTGGTGCAGCATCAATTGACCAAATAGTCTAATTCTGCTCCTATATCTTATGATCTAGCTGGTCCAGTTCCCACCGCAAGCTTTAGTAGTCTTCCACACTGTTTACTACGCTCTCAATCTCGGTGTCATCCATAAATTTGCTGATGCAGTTTACCACATTATCATCCAGATCATAGATATAAGTGATAGACAACAATGGACCCAGCTCCGATCCCTGTGGTACTCCATTTGTCACAGGCTTCTAGTTAGTGAGGCAACCATCTACTACCATACTCTGGCTTCTACCACGAAGCCAATGTCTAATTCAATTTATCATGTCACCTTGAATGCCAAACGACTGAACCTTCTTGACTAACATTCCATGCGGGACCTTGTCAAAGGCCTTGTAGATGTCAAAGTCCATGTAGATCAGCGGTCCCCAAGCACCAGGCCGCGGACCAGTATCGGGCCGCAAAGCATGTGCTACCGGGCCGCGAGGCAATGATATGATTTGGCGGTATGAAACGATATGAGTCAGCTGCACCTTTCCTCGTTCCCTGTCACGCCCACTGTTGAAACTTGAACACACTTGAGGTCATCACACACGCGTGGTCATCACACATGCGAGGTCATTACACACGTGAGGTCATTCCCCACGCGTCATCCATGTCAGCACGGGAAGAAAGTCAACTCCTCAAGCTTGCAAATGACTGTGGTCTGAAAAGTATGTTTGACATATCATCTCTGCCGGCATTCTGGATCAAAGTCAAGGCTGAATATCCTGAGATAGCCACAAGAGCACTGAAAACGTTGCTTCCATTTCCAACATCATATCTTTGCAAAGCAGACTTTTCTGCAATGAATACAACGAAAACTAAACTGCAGAATAGAAATAAGGAACACCTTTCGAGTATCGCTGTCTCCCATCACCCCTCTTGTTGCAGGGAAACAAGCCCAGGGCTCCCACTGATTCAGCGATATTGGTGTGTTGCAATGATTTTATATGTTCATACAGAGAAAATATGTGCTGTGTATTTAATATTAAATTTGTTAGATAAACCCTTTTAGGAACAAAATTGAGTGTATTAGCCAATTATAAGTGACTTAGTTGACTTATCACTTATATTCCAGTCGTGATTACCGCTACCCTCCCCCCTACCAGTCACCCAGTCTGCAAGAATACTGTGAATATTAAACTGGTCTGCAGTGCAAAAAAGTTTGGAGACCCCTGATGTATGTTATACTGCCTTGCCTTCATCAACTTTCCTGATAACTTCCTTGGAAAGCACTATAAGATATGTTAAACATGATTTACCAGATACAAAGCCATGATGAAGAGCCCTACTCAGTCTGTGCCTATCCAAATATTTATATATCTGGTCCTTAGAATACCCTCCAATAACTTTCCCACTTCAGATATCGGGCTGACTGGCCTATAATTACCTGGCTTATTCTTAGAGCCTCTCTTAAACAATGGAACAGCATTAGTTATCCTCCTGTCCTCCAGTACCACACCCATGGCTAAGGATGTTTTAAGTATCTTTGCTAGGGTCCCTGCAATTTCTGTATTAGTCTCCCACTGCATCCAAGGGATCACCTTGTCATGCTCTGGGGATTTATTCACCCTAATTTTCCTCAAGACAGGAAGTGCCCTCTTGCATTTTTTATACTTCTCAAGTACTTCATTTGTTCCTACCTGCCTATATCTCCTAGGCACCTCTTATTTTTTCTTAACCAGGGGCTCAATATCTCTCAATATCTCTTGAAGATCAAGGTTCCCTAAACCTGTTATCCTTGCCTTTTATTCTGATAAGAACTTACAAACCCTGTACTCTCAAAATTTCACTTTTGAAGGTCTTCGACTTAACCAAATACACCTTTGACAGAAACCAATCTGCCCCAATCCACACTTGCCGGATCCTTACTGATACCATCAAAGTTGGCCTTTCTCCAATTTAGAATCTCAACCCATGGACCAGACCTATACTTTTCCATAGCTACTTTGAAACTAATGGCATTATGATAATTGGATGCAGAAGTTCCCCTACATAAACTTCTGTTACCTGCCTGTCTCATTCCCTAATAGGAGATCTAGTATCACACACTCTCTAGTTGGGACTTCTACGTACTGATTAAGGAAACTTTCTTGAACACACTTGATAAACTTTTTACCATCCAGCCCTTTAACACTGTGGAAATCCTAGTCAATATGTGGAAAGTTGATATCATCTACTGTTACAACCTACACACACAAAATGTTGGTGGAACGCAGCAGGCCAGGCAGCATCTATAGGAAGAAGTACAGTCGACGTTTCAGGCCGAGACCCTTCGTCAGGACTAACTGAAAGAAAAGATAGTAAGAGATTTGGAAGTGGGAGGGGGAGGTGGAGATCTGAAATGATAGGAGAAGACAGGAGGGGAAGGGATGAAGCTAAGACCTGGAAAGTTGTTTAGCAAAAGGGATACAGAGCCCGAGAAGGGAAAGGATCATGGGACGGGAGGCCTAGGGAGAAAGAAAGGGGAAGGGGAGCACCAGAGGGAGATGGAGAGCAGGGAAGGAGTGATTGTGAGAGGGACTGAAAGAGAAAAAAGAGAGAAAAAGGGGGGGGGGGGTGTGGTAAATAAAGTCTCGCATTTACTATTACAACCTTATGTTTATTGTAACAGTCCATGATCTCTGTACAAATTTTCTCCTCTGAACCCTGTGGACTGTTGGGTGGTCTATAGTATAATCGCATTAATGAGGACATACCTTTTTTATTCCTTAGTTCTGCACATAAAGCCTGACTAGACGAGGTCTCTGGTTTGTCCTGACTAGCTACTACAATGAAATTTTCCCTGATAGTAATGCCACCTCTGCACCTTTAACCTGTCCTGCTCTATTAGATTTGAAACCCAACTGAACCGCAGAACACTAAGCTGCCACTCCTTCCCCTCCGGCAACCAAATCTCACTAATGGCTACAATCTCATACCATGCGCTAAATTCATCCCCCTTTCCTACAATACTTCTTGCATTGAAATATACACAGCTCAGAACCTTAGTCCCTCCATGCTTGATGTTTTGATTCCTGCTTTGTATTTCAGTTCAACATCTTTCTCCACAAATGCTGTGCCATCTGTTCTGGTGCTCTGTTTTATATCCCCCTGCAACTCCAGTTTAAACCACGCCATGCAACACTAGTAAATGCTCCTGCTAGGATATTTGTCCTCTTCCAATTCAGGAGCAAACTATCCCACTTGTACAGGTCCCAGCTTAACTGGAAGAAAGCCCAGTGATTCAAAAATCTGAAGCCCTCTGTCCTGCAGCACCTCTTTAGCCATGTGTTAAACCATACAATCTTCCTATTTCTGACCTCACTAGCTTGTGGCATGTGTAGTAATCTTGAGGTTACAACCCTGGAGGTCCTGCTTTTTAACTTAGCACTAACTCCCCGAACTCACTTTGCAGAACCTCGTCACTCCTCTTACCCACGTCATTGGTACCAAGAGGGACCATGGTCTCCAGCTGCTCACTCTTCTACCTCAGAATGTTGTTGTCTTGATCTGAGATGTCCTGATCTTGGCATTTGGGAGACAACAAGCCATCTGGGAGCACTCTCCTTTCTGTTCCCCTAACCAATGAATCTTCTATCACTCCAATTCGCTTCTTCTCCTCCTTCACAGAGCCAGACTCATTTCCAAAGACCTGACCACTGTGACTTTCCTCTGATAGGTCACCCCTTCCCTCCCCCACCCCCCCATGGTTTCCAAAGTGGTACACCAGTTGTTAAAGGGAAAATCAAGTTGATAAGGTGTAGGAAACTGGTCAGAATTTCTTCGGAGTAGTCTGGTGCAAAGAAAGACACAAAAAGTTGCAACAGCAACTTAGTGTAGTCGGGTAGAAATAAATATTCTCAGTTACTATTGTGGAAAATATAAGATCGTAATGGAGTAATGGAAATGAATTAGGTCACTTGGTCTTTTGATTCTGCTCTGACATTTCATTATGGCTGATCCATTTCCCTCACAGCCACAATCTCCTGCCTTCTCTCCATAACCCTTCATACCCAGACTAATCAAGAACCTATCAACCTCTTCCTTCAACATACCCACTGACCTGGCATCCAACACCACTGGTGGCAGCAAATCCCACAGATTCAATGCTCTCTGGCTAAAGAAATTTTTCTCATCTCTCTTCCTATATTCCGAAGCTGTGCCCTTTGGTTCTAGACTCCCCCACAATAGGAAACATCCCCTCAACATCCATTTGATCGAGACCTTTCAAGATTTGATAGGTTTCAATGAGATCCTCTCCTCATTCTTCTGAATTCCAGTGAGTACATGCCCAGAGCTATCAATTGCTCCTTATATGGTAAACCTTTCATTCCTAGAATCATTCTCATGAATGTCCTCTGAACCTCTTCCAATGCCAGTGGATCCTTTCTTAGATAGGGGGCTCAAAACTCCAAGTGAGGCTTCACCAAAGCCTTATAAAGGCTCACTCTACATTCTTGTTTTTATTATTTGATTTCATCTACGATTATTTGATTTAATTGAATTAATTTACATTTATTTGATTGTTTTTATATTTACCAGTGTTTTACTGTTTCAATCCTATTAAACATAAAAATGAACAAATTAATATAAAGAGTAAATTTTATTTTTAATTGCTTTAAGGAATGTTCACTTTTCAGAATCAATCAACATCAGAATCAGCTTTATTGTCACTAATATACGATGGGAAATTTGTAATTTTGTGTCAGCAGCACAATCTATAAATTACAAAAATAAATATACAGTGCAAAAAAAAGAAATAATGAGGTTGCACTCATCAGTTCATGAATCATTCAGAAATTTGCTGACATAAAGGAAGAAGTTGTTCCTGAATACTTGAGTATGGGTCTTCAAGCTCCTGTACCTCCTCCCTGATTGTGGTAATGAGAAGGCGGCGGCATATCTAGATGGTGATGGTGCCACTTCCTGAGGCACCATATCCACTGAGCCATTGATATCCATACTATTTGTCAGCTTGGGTAGTCCAATTTACAGTATTTTTTTTGGGATTTGCATCCAGAAGCCCCGCAAAGCATTTATGGGTTCCAATCGTTCAGGCAGTTTTGCTAAAGACTTCTATCAGGATTGGTGCATTGTTGACTGATGAGCAAGGATGGATTTATTTTCATATAATTGGAGACATTTCCTCATCAATTTGGTGTTATAAGTTTTTTTTTGCATTTAAATGCATGGTAGAATGGACTGTGATCAGCCACTGAGAGCTTGCATGTACAAAGATGTGGTATTTAATTGATTTGTATCTTAAAACTTGACTAAACGCCAGAATCTCTTCCCTAATCACCAGCGTATTTTATCAACTTCTAAAAATGTTAGTCAGCTTTAACTTTTAATAGATTCCAGGTCTTTGGAATGGTTTTTACAATAGTATTAAGAAGGAAACCATACAGAGAATGTAGAAGGATGAGATAAAATAAGGCTTGGGTGGAAAGAACTAATAGTTGTGTTATTCAAAAGAAGTTGACACAAATATTTGGCCCAGCATTCCAGTATCTATGGTGGATTGATAGAAATCTATAGCATCTGTTTAACAGGGCTGGGTGCCAACATGCTGGCAATTGCAATAACTAATAACTTACTCAATGTGATGCCAGCTACACAGATCCACTTTTGGGAGGTTAAGCTTCAAATATGCCTTGAACAATTGATCAAGGATGAGGGCCAGAAAAATTACCCGTTTCTCTCATGGTGATAATGCTGAAAGTGTTCTGCTGAATCTGCAGAGAAATCCTATCAGTTTTGCATGAAACCGCCAATACTCCATGCAGGATTGCCAGCAATTCTCCGATTACCACATGTGCATGCACTGTTATGGAAGTTTAGTTTTTGTTGGTAGCTGATCACTGATGGTTTCTTTTCATTGGTAAGCATGGTGTTGCAACAATACTCTGGTGCCAGCACTGGGCTGATCACAAAGTTCTTCTACATTTCTGCAGAAGAGAGTAACTGCAAGCGATTAATATATTCCACTTCTTTATTTTTTAAAATTGTTTGAATTTAAATGATTTTACATTATAGCAATTGTTCACTGTTTTTATAGTTTGATTTTAAAATAAAATTGTTTTAGAATATCTTTTCTGAGCATCAGAAATACTCATACAGTATGCCAAGAAATTCATTCCAACTGGTTGCATTGAACATACTGAAGGGATAGCAGCTTGTTGTTGTCTCCTTCCAGATTTCAGACCCGTTGTGTAAACGACAAATGTGATCATGCTTTCTGATGTGAGTGCAAATGCAGAAACCACGGTCCTGATACAGGGTTTCATCTCAGCCGTCGAGCTTTTCCTTCCTCTCACTGATGCTGCTCGACCCACAGGGTTCTTCCAGCAGATTGTGCTGCAGATATAGGCCCTTATTTTAGTTTCCATATTATCAACATATCAAAACCCTTGAATACAGTAATTATTTTATAGATTTATATACCAACTATATACAGTTAGGTATTTTAAGACACTGGTGTTCTATAAATAGAAATGATGGTCTAGTGGTGGTTGAAAGGCTCAATTCTACTTCAACTGGTGTCTAGGACCCAAATCATGGACTAAATTGTGTAGAATTCAGTCTGCTGTCTGGGATCTATGAATAGACTTACCATCCTCTCCCTCCTCCACTGACCCTATATTTTCTTCTTACTAATCTGGTACAGATGAATGATTAGAATCAATCAAATTACTCTGGGCCTCTGTATTCTGGAAAATGGCAAGGCATGGCAGGCCCTCAGAGGTGAGCAGGTTCAGGATATGTCATTGAACACCCTGATGGTTCTCGTCTACAAGCTGAAGAGGCAGAGATGGAGCTTCGTCTTGTATTGAGGCTGTCAAGGAAGTAAAATATTTTTAAAAGTCTCTGACTTTCAGTGACACTTAAAATCTATTAAAATTACTGTAGGTAATTAAAAATGAAAATCATTTATAATTTAAATGAAGTTCATTATCAATACAATTCATCTCAAAGATATAAAACTGAAATAATTTCAAAAAAATAATTAGCTTCCTTAATCCCACATATGCAGCTTGACCTGCTGAGTACCTTCAGAATTTTCTGCTATAATAACAACTGGGTTGGCTAATTAGCACTTGCTTTTGTGCAGAATATAGTGGGATTGACAGTAACTGATCAAACTGCAAGAATCTGGATCATTTTCTTTTTATTCTGGAATTGTCACTGCAGTGTTTTGACACCATCTAGAGGATGTAGTAGGCATTCATCTAAAATTGGTTAAGTATAATCCAAGATTTGAAAAACTATAATATATAACATACATTACCACTAAATATACTGAATGATGTTAATAGAAGGATGAGTGACTTGTTATGATCTTGGAACAGTTCAGATAGTCACATTCAAAACAGGAGTGGGTGTGCACTACAAGATCAGGTTGTTCAGGTTGAAATGATGGTCTATCCTAATATTACTCAGCCCTTTTCCATTTTGAGCATTGTTGGGTCCTTGGTTGTGCCGCTAGTTTATCAGTGTTTGATTTCTGAACTTTTGGATACCCAGGCCTGCTGGAGGGATCGTAGAGCAGGAACCTGCCTCCTTTTAGGACAAGAGGGTTCCTATTCTTGTCACCACCACTGGGCACTCCAGCCATGCCTTTTCAGTGACCCCTCTGTATCCAGCGCAGACAGCCACAGCTCAGGCAGGATGGTGCAATTAAGTCATGCCCAGGGTCAGAACTGCCCTCAAATGCCCTCCCTGTTGCCACTTGCTGCCTCTTCCATTAGCTCAGGTATGCTGGGGTGGAGGTGGTGGGGGGGGGGAGTGTCTAGGGCTCTTCGTAGAATAGTGAGCCTAGTAAAGACATATGCTAGACTGGGACAAATAGAAAGGACTGTATTAAATAGCTAATGATGCCATTGAGGGCTTTCTTGTGGTTAATTTGCGCTGTGTATATCTTCTTTTCAAAAGCTTCTGCTTTCAAAACTTTGGTTGCAGTAAATGTAACTGAATTAAGAAGAAGCAAATACAGGAATGGGGAATGAAGCAAACCTTTATTCTTTGGAAGTATTGTGGGGAGGTGATAATAGCCAAAACCCCATGGGCTTGCTGAGGAGTTCACTTCCCATGCTACAGGAGTGCTGGAGGAGAAGGAAATTCAACGTGAACTGCTCCAAGTCTTGGGTTAATACTTACAACATATCATCATCTAGCTCAGGCATGGGCAAACTACGGCCCGCGGGCCATATGCGGCCTGTTAAGCTTTTTAATCCAGCCTGCAGAACTTGATGAAATTATATTAATAGACCTTGTTAACGTTTTTTCCCCGCAATTCTGGCATTTTCCCAATAGATGACGCACTCTATATACATTGACCTTTGTCGAGGTGCAGCGTATTACTCCACATTTGCGCTTTACTTTGTGACCTTGTGGCGACCCATTTCCTGGCACATCCGAACCGGCTCACAATTAGCCAGCGTTCCGGCTAAGGGAGATAGCCTGCGGGGATTTGCGAGCACAGAGCTCCGCATACTGGCGCGCTCTCACTGTTCTGTCATTGTGCGGGTCGTTGTTGAGTTTTGGCATAGGGGACAATTGAATAAGAAGGAGCAGGACAAGTAGACCTGCATATCCTACCGTTTTTGAAATAAAGACAGTCAGGAGGAGAGTGATGATGATAATATCTTGAAGGATAATAGAATTTTCAGTGCTTTAAAATAATAACTGTTACTATTAAAAAAAGCTGTGTTTTATTCATTTAATTTTCAGTGTTTTAAAAGTCATTTCAATAAATAGCTAAGTACCATGGAACTTCAAAGACAGATATTTTGTTGTAATGCATTTGTTCATTTTCAATTGAAATTAAAGCAAATGTTTTCTACATATCCCATGATATTTTGTTTTCTCTTATGAGGTGTATTACCAAAACACTCCGTCCATCTGCTCCTGGTCCGCCCCCCCTGTCAAATTTTAGAACCCTTTGTGGCCCTCAAGTCAAAAAGTTTGCCCACCCCTGATCTAGCTTATCCTCCTTCCCCATCCCTCATCTTCTTATCCTGGCATCTTCCCCCTTCCTTTCCAGTCCTGATGAAGATTCCTGGCCCTAAACAGCGACTGTTTATTCATTCCTATAGATGATGCCTGACTTGCTAAGCTCCTCAGCATTTTGTGTGTATTGTGTCGTGTTAGAGATAGAGCACTCGGGAAGGTAAATGTTCTTTTCCAAGTGAGGAGCCTGTTTGATTTTACAGGTATTCAATACCCAGGTGCCTTCTGTTGTTCCTGTTCTTCCATTTTTCATGGAACAGGTAAGTAATATCCTTTTTTCTTCTGAGAAAACACGCGGAAATCTGCAGATGCTGGAAATTCAAACAACACACACAAAATGCTGGTGGAACACAGCAGGCCAGGCAGCATCTATCAGGAGAAGCACTGTTGACGTTTTGGGCCGAGACCCTTCGTCAGGACTAGATGAAAGATTAGACTAGACTAGACTAGACTAGACTAGTCCTGACCAAGGTTCTCGGCCCAAAATGTCGACAGTGCTTTTCCTTATAGATGCTGCCTGGCTTGCTGTGTTCTACCAGCATTTTGTGTGTGTCCTTTTTCCTTCTGCAAGGTCTAGTCTATAAAAGCAACACTGCATCAACGTGGTAGGAGTGTTTCTGATGGGGGTAGCACCCATGCAGGCTCGTGCCCAGCTTTTCTCAGCACCACTGAACTGATCAAGATGTCACCTACATTTGGGAAATCACCCTCAGCTCTCGTTACAACAGAAGGTGATGCCATCACCTCTACACAAACTTCTACAAGCCGCTGAAAAATGTGTCATTCAGACATTATTCATGGAGCCGGGTTTCAGATGAACCTTGTGTCTCTCCTATCTGAGGTAAACGGCCATTGGCAGATTTTGCTGCATTGCTTTTTACATTGCTTATTGGCTTTGCTTATGCTTTTATAATTTCTCCAGAACATTGAAAAGTCTGAGTAGAGTGGACATAGAAAGAATGTTTCCATGAGTTGGAGAGTCTAGGATCTGAGAGCAGCTTCAGAATAAAGTGACATTCCTCTAGAACTGGAATGAGGTGGAATATGTTCAGCAAGACAGTAGGGAATCTGTGGAGGTTGTTGCCAAAGAGGTGCTGTGGAGGCAAGTTACTGAGTGTATTTAAGGCAGAGAGTGATAACTCTTTGATTGCTAAAGGAGTTCTGGGTTACAGGGAGAAGGTGAGAGAAGAGGTTGAGGGAAAAAGACATCCATGATTGAACTGAGGAGCAGATTCAATGGACTGGATGGCCTTATTCTTCTCCTGCATCTCATAGACCTATTAAGTTCCAAAGGCAAATGGTGGCACAATCTGCTGTCACAGCAAATGGATCCAGACCCTTAAGAAAATAGAGATTCTGAGATAGATAGCCAACTTTCTCTACTCCTGTTTCTGTTACTGTGAAGTAGGTAAGAGTGGCTATCAGGATCTCTGGAAAATAATGCTGAAGAGCTAGTACCGGGGCACAAAGAAATGACAATAGATATATTGTGCTAGTCTTCACTGTGGAATACACTAGCAGGAAGCCAGAAGTTGGAGAGTGTCAGGGCAGGAGCAAGTGTAGTTGCTATTCCTATTGAGAAGGTCCTTGGGAGGCTGAGAGGTCTGAAGGTAGGTAGGTCACGTGGACCAGATGGAATATACCCCAGGGTTATGAAAGAGGTAACCAAAAAGATTGTGGAGGAATCACTAGTAATCTTTCAAGATTCAAGAGATTCTGGAATGGTTCTGGAGGACTGGAAAATTACAAATGTCACTTTAAGGTCATGTCAGGATGTACCTTATCAGCTACAACTCAACACTTAATGCCATCATCCCCTCAAAACTTATCAATACATTTCAGGACCTTGGCTTCAATACTCCCTTGTGCAATTGGATCCTGGATTTCCTCACTTGCAGACCCCAATCAGTTTGGATTGGTAAAAACATCTCTATGGTCTCTGTCAGCACAGGTGTACCACAGGGCTGTGTGCTTAGCCCCCTGCTCTATTCGTTTTATATTTATGACTGTGTGGCTAAGCACAGCTTCAATGCGATATTGAAGCTTGCTGATGATACCACTGTTGCAGGCCGATTCAAATTAGTGACAGATCAGCATATAGGAGGGAGATAGAAATTCTGGCTGAGTGGTTCCATAACAATAATCTCTTACTCAATGTTTGCAGGAATAAAGAGCTGATTATTGACTGCCGGAGAAGTAAACCAAAGATCCACAAGAGAGTCCGCATCAGAGGATCAGAGGTGGAGAGGGTCAGCAACTTTAAATTCCTTGAGGCTATTATTTTGGAGGATCTGTCCTGGGTTCAAGATGCAAGTACAAGTTTGAAGAAACCATCGCAGCGTCTCAACTTCCTGAGAAGTTTACAAAGATTCAGCGTGACATCTAAAACTTTGAGAAACTCCTGTGGTGGAGAGTATGCTGACTGGCTGTATCACAGCCTGGTATGGAAACACCAATGTCCTTGAATGGAAAATCCTACAGAAAGTAGTGAATGTGGCACAGTCCATCACAGGTAAAGCCTCTCCACCATGAAATGTTTGCAGGAAAACAGCATCCATTACCATGGCCTGCACCCCCCCCCCCTCCCAAACACCACCCAGGTCATGCTCTCTTCTCAAAACTGCCATCAGGAAGATGGTGCAGGAGCCTTAGGACTCACACCGCCAGCTTCAAGGATAGTTATTATCCCTCAACCATCAGGCTCTTGCATAAGGGGGATAACTTCACTTAACTTCATTTCATCATTGAAATGTCCCCAATGATGGACTCAGTTTCAAAGACTCTTCATCTCATGTTCCCGATACTTATTGCTCATTTATTTTTAATATTACTTCTTTGTATTTGCACACTTTGTTGTCATTTGCAAACTGTTGATTGTCCAAGTTGGTGTGATATTTCATTGATTCTATTATGGATCTATTGGGTATGCCCACAAGAAAATGAATCTCAGGGTTGTGTATGGTGACATATTTGTACTTCTACAATAAATTTAGTTTTGAACTTTAGAACCTTTTTTTTAAAAAGGGAGGGAGGCAGAAAAAAGGAAATGATAGGCCAGCTAACCTGACTTCAGTGGTTGGGAAGATGTTAGAGCCTATTTTTTATGGTTGAGGTTTTGGGATACTGGTGGTACATGGTAAAATACACCAAGATAAACATGTTTTCCTAAAGGGGAAATGCACTTTGGTAGAAGAAATAAAGCTGTAGATTATTTTGTAAATGGGGTTTATATTCAGACTCAGCGGTGCAAAGGGATATCTGTAAGGGTTAACTTGCAGGGTAAGTCAGTAGTAAGGAAAACAAGTGCAATGCTAGCATTCATAGATCATAAAAGCAAGGCTTTACAAGGCATTAGGCAGATAGCTTTTGTAGCACCTTACGTTACTAGGTTCAGATATGGCCCAAGTGCAGAGTGAGAGGCACTGAAGCAGGTCGGTAGTTCTCAAACGTTAATGCAAACAGTGTTAAAGGGAAAATAAACAATAAATGCTAGGCCAATAGGGAGAACATTTTGGAGATAGTGATCACAATTCTATCTCCTTTTCCATAGCTTTGGAGAGAGATAGGAACAGACAAGTTAGGAAAGTGTTTAATTGGAGTAAGGGGAAATGTGAGGAATTTGGAAGCATAAATTGGAAACAGATGCTCTCAGGGAAATGTAAGGAAAAAACTTGGTGAATGTTCAGGGGATATTTGTGTGGAGTTCTGCATAGGTACACTTCAATGACACAAAGAAAGGGTGGCAGGGTACAGGAACTGTGGTTTACAAAGGCTGTTGTAAATCCGGTCAAGAAGAAAAGTGCTTACAAAAAGTTCAAGAAACTAGGTAATGATAGTGATCTAGAAGATAAGGCTAGCAGGAAGTAGCTTAAGAATGAAACTAGGAGAGCCATAAGGGACCATGAGAAGGCCTTGGCGAGCAGGATTCAGGAAAACCAAAGCATTCTACAAGTATCTGATGAGCAAGTGGATAAGTCATGAGCGAATAGGACCTATCAAGTGTGACAGTGGAAGAGTGTGTATGAAACTGGAGGAGATGGCAGAGGTACTTAATGAATACTTTGCTTCAGTATTCACTACGGAAAAGGATCTTGGTGATTGTAGAGATGACTTACAGCAGACTGAAGAGCTAGAGCATGTAGATATTAAGGAAGAGGATGTACTGGAGCTTTTGGAAAGGATCAAGTTGGATAAGCCACCAAGACCAGATGAGGTGTAACCCAGGCTACTGTGGGAGGTGAGGGAGGAGATTGCTGATGACGTTTGCATCATCAATGGGAATGGAAGAGGTTCCAAAGGATTGCAGATGTTGTTCCATTATTCAGGAAAGGGAGTAGAGATAGCCCAGGAACTTATAGAACAGTGAGTCTTACTTCAGTGGCTGGTGAGTGGATGGAGAATACCCCGAAAGACAGGATTTATGGAGAGGCATATTATGATTAGGAATAGTCAGAATGGCTTTGTCAAAGGCAGGTCGTGCTTTATGAGCTTGACTGAATTTTTTGAGGATGTGACTGAACATTTTGATGAAGGAAGAGCAGTAGATGTAGTGTATATGGATTTCAGCAAGGCATTTGATAAGTGCCCCATGCATGGCTTATTGAGAAAGTAAGGAGGCATGGGATCCAAGGGAACATTGCTTTGTGGATCCAGAACTAGCTTGCCCACAGAAAGCAAAGAGTGGTTGTAGATGGGTCATATTCTGCATGGAGGTCGGTGACCAGTGGTGTACCTCAGGGATCTGTTCTGAGACCCCTTCTCTTCATGATTTTTATAAATGACCTGAGTGAGGAAGTGGAGGGATGGGTTAGTAAAGTTTCTGATGACACAAAGGTTGGGGGTGTTGTGGATAGTGTGGAGGGCTGTCAGAGGTTATTGCAGGACATTGATAGGATGCAAAACTGGGATGAAAAGATGGAGTTTAACCCAGATAAGTGTGAGATGGTTCATTTTGGTAGATCAAATGTGATGGCAGAATATAGAATACAGAATAGACTCTTGGCAGTGTGGAGGATCAGAGTGATCTTGGGGTCAGAGTTCCTAGGACACTCAAAGCTGCTGTACAGGTGACTGTGTGGTTAAGAAGGCAAATGGTGCCTTTGCCTTCAATCATGGGATTGAGTTTAAGAGCCGAGAGGTAACCTTGCAGATATATAAGGCCCTGATCAGACCCGAGGAGATTTACAAGGATGTTGCCTGGATTGAGGAGCATGACTCATGAGAATAGGTTAAGTGAACTTGGCCTTTTCTTCTTGGAGTGACAGAGGATGAGAGGTGACCTGATAGAGGTGTATAAGATGAGAGGCATTGATTGTGTGGATAGTCAGAGGCTTTTCCTCAGGGCTGAAATGGCTAGCACGAGAGGGCACAGTTTTAAAGTGCTTGGAAGGAGGTACAGAGGAGATGTCAGGGGTAAGTATTTTATGCAGAGAGTGGTGAGTGTGTGTAATGGGCTGCTAGTGACGATGGTGGAGGTCAACACAATAGGGTCTTTTAAGAGACTCCTGGACAGGAACATGGAGCTCAGAAAAATAGAGGGCTATGGGTAACCCAAGGTAATTTCTAAGGTAAGGAAATGTTCGGCACAGCTTTGTGGGCCGAAGGGTCTGTATTGTGCTGTAGGGTTTCTATGTCAAGTAAAAGTCTCAAATGGGAAATGAAGCCTACACTGCAGCCGAAAAGAAAATATAAACATTAAACTCGTCTTCAGAGTCAGTTGACTTGAAAGTCCAATTTCTCAGGGAAGGCTGAAAGCAAACTAGCAGCAAAGCGTTGCTGTGCTGTGTCCAAATCTCGACATGCACTACAACAATAAGCATGGAGTTAAATACTATCACAATTAAATAACTAGCTGACATGTGCAAATTCACAAGCACATTTGCCGTATCTACCGCGCTGCTGTGACAGGGATCCCTCTCTAGGCGCAGCCCCTGAGGCTCCACAGACCTGTATCCGCTGGAAGTCCTGGATCTGTGATTTGTCCTTCGCTGGGATCCAAATGCATTCCTCTGGCCCATCCCCTTCCCAGTCCACAAGGTACTCGACATTACCACGTACCTGGCGAGATGCCAGGAGGCGCAACAGTATGGACAAGGGAAACATCTACCAGGCAGGGAGGAGGGGGAAGCTTGAGCTGGGAAACATTGAATCATAGGTGGATCTTCAGTGATGCTAGTAGATGCAATCTATAGGACGGCCTTTTCCACTACAAACGGTCCCACGTAGTGCCAATTTCTGGTACTTGACTTTCAGGGGAAGATCCCTTGATGCCAACCAGACTGCCTCTCCTGCCTTGAATAGCCTTACCTGTCGACGGAGCTGACCAGCCTGTCAGGAATGCGTAGCATAGAAGCCCTGGCTCGTCTCCAGGTGCACTTGTAGCGCTGGATGAGCTGTTCAGCAGCAGGAACTCCTACGTCGATCTCCCAGTCAGGGGAGAGTGGGGGCTGGATTTCCTTCTGGCATTCAAAAGGGGACATACCGGATGACTGGAGGTTATTGTGGACGATCTCTGCCCAAACCAATTGGGAGCTCCAGGATGTGGGGTTGGAAGAGGCAAGACAGCACAGGGTTGTCTCCAACTCCTGGTTCACTCTCTCAGTCCGGCTATTAGACTGGGGGTGGAAGGCAGACGATAGGCTGTGGCTCCTACAAGAGAGCAGAAAGCCTTCCAAAAGCGGGAAGTGAACTGTGGTCCACGATCAGACACTATGTCTTGAGGAAAGCTATGGAGCCTGAACACACATTGAATCATGAGTGTGGCAGTCTCACGAGCCGATGGGAGCATGGGGAGGGCAATGAAGTGGGCAGCCTTGGAAAATCGATCCACGATGACCAAAATGGTGGTGTTTCCTTTGGACAGGGGCAGTCCAGTGATGAAATCTACTGAGAGGTGGGACCAGGGGCGGTAGGGCACAGACAGTGGACATAACTTACCTGCAGGATGTTGGTGTGATGTCTTGTTCCGAGCGCAGGTGGGACAGGCGGATACAAAGTCGTGGACATCCTGGGACGTAGATAGGCAACAAAATTCTTTCTTTATAAACTCCTGAGTCCATTGAATTCCCCGATATCCAGCCATACGGGATGAGTGACCCCATTCCAACTCTTTGGAATCCACTGCAGCAGGTACAAACAGCCAGTTGGGAGGTCTCCCATCCAGGCCTAGATCTGACTGTCGGGTGGCCCTCACCTCTGCCTCTATTCCCCAGATCACTGGAGCAGCGATACACAAGCGAGGAAGGATGGGCCCTGGATCAGCATTGTCCTCAGGTCTGTCAAACTGCCAGGAGAAAGCGTTGGCCTTCGTGTTCTTGTTGCCGGAGTGATAAGTGAGGACAAAATTGAACCGTGTGAAGAAGAGAGCCCACCGGGCTTGACGAGAGTTGAGTCTCTTAGCATCCTGAATATAGGAGAGGTTCCTGTGATCTGTCTAGACCAAAAATGGATGCTCTACCCCTTCCAGTCAGTGTCGCCATTCCCCCAGGGCCTCCTTGACAACTAGAAACTCCCAGTTCCCAACATCGTAATTCCTCTCGGCCGGAATCAAGCGAAGGGAAAGAAAGGCACAGGGGTGCAGCTGGCTATCCGCAGATGAGCGGTGAGAGAGGACAGCTCCAATGCTGACATCGGAAGCATCCACCTCAACAATGAACGGCTGCGATGGGTCTGGGTGTTGCAGCAGCAGGGCAGTGGTGAAACATCGCTTTAGCTCGGAAAATGCTCGGTCGGCATCGTCCGTCCAATGGAATCCTGCCGAGGTCTTCTTGGTGAATGCATTAATTGGAACCGCAATAGAGCCAAAATTCTGGATGAAATGGCGACAAATGTTTGCAAACCTCACGAAGCACCGTACTGATTTGACTGTAGACAGTTTGGGCCACTCTGCAACTGCCTGAACTTTACTTAGGCCCATTTGAATACTGGATGGGGTAAGTACATAGCCCAAAAACGACACCTGGTCTATTTACATTTTTTCAGGCTTGGCATATAACTTATTTCCAAGAAGCTGTCTGAGTACTCTTCGTAACTTCGCTGAGAACAGATTTCATTGCCTGTATCTTGTCTCCTACCTGACCAAAGAATCTCCCGGCCAAGGTCAGCTGCTCTCTCTCTCTCTCTCTCTCTCTCTCTCTCTCTCTCTCTCTCTCTCTCTCTCTCTCTCTCTCTGCTGGGTCCATCTTTGTGTGTTCAGGACTTGCTGTCACATGGTTTAGATATGGCCCAAGTGCAGAATGAGGGACATTGAAGCAGGTCGATCGTTCACAAACGTTAATGCGAACAGTGTTAAAGGGAAAATAAACAATAAACGCAAGCCAAATAGGGCTGTTAACTAGAACTCTCAAATGGGAAATGAAGCCTACACTGCGGCTGAAAAGAAAGTCTAAACATTAAATGAATATTGCTAGTCTTCAGTGTCGGTTGACTCGGAAGTCCATTTCCTGAGGGAAGGCCGAAAGCAAACCAGCAGCAAAGCGTTGCTATGCTCTGTCCAAGTCTCAACAAATGCTACAAATGACAAGTATGGAGTGAAATGCTATCACAATTAAATAATTAGCTGACACTTGCAAATTTACAAGCATAATTGCCGTATCTACTGCGCTGCTGAATCCGTGGTTGTGACACCTTATCTATGAAAGGATGTGCTAGGATTGAGAGTGTCCATAGAAGGTTCACCAGAATGATCACGAGAATGAAAGGGTTGACTTTTGAGAAGCGATTGATGGCTCTAGGTCTGTACTCATTGAAGTTTAGAAGAATGGGGAGGGGATCTTTTTGAAACCTATCGAATATTGAAAGATTTAAATGGAATGGATGTGGAAAGGATGTTTTCTGTGGTGGGGGAGTCTAGCACTGGAGGGAACAGAATCTAAGTATATCATGTAGGAACAGAAATGAGGAGAAAGGTTTTTCAGCAGAGGTCGGTGAACCTGAGAAATTCATTGCCAGGGATGGCTGTGGAGGCCACGTCATTGGGTATTTATAATACAGAGATTGATAGGTTCTTGATTAGTAAGGCTATCAAATGTTAGAGGGAGAAAGCAGGAGAATGGAGTTAAGGCAACAGGCACAGCTGATCCTATGTGTTTGGATATGGCCCGTGTGGAGAGAGAGGTACTAAAGCAGGTTGACAGTTCACAGACTTTACAGTGAGCCAGATTTTAAGGGAATAATAAACAATAGTTGACACGTGCATATTCACAAGTGCGATTTCCAAACCTGCATCGCAGCCTGCCTGCGGGGGCATGTAGATCCTGCAGCCGAGTCCGTGGTTGTGTCCCTTCCCTCAGTGCAGCTCCTGAGGCACCACAAACCTGTGCCCGCTGGAAGTCCCGGATGAGCAACTTGCTCAGGATGTCCTTTGCAGGATCCAAGAACATTCTTCAGGATCATACTGTTCCCAATCCACAAGGTACTGGACCTTACCCCGTACCCAGAGAGATGCTAGGAGGTGCTGCACAGTATTGACCAGGGAACCATCCACCAAGTGGGGAGGAGAGGGAGATGAGGTAACTGGAGCCAGGGGAGAGTTAGTCACCAGCTTAAACTGGCAAACATAGAACACTGTGTGAATCTTCATTGATGATGGCAGACACAATCTGTATGAGACCTTGTTCACAGACTGTCCCGCAGAGCCAATTTGCAGCACTTGACTTTCAGGAGAAGATCCCTCGGTGCCTCCTCTCCTGGTTTGAAAGGCCTCACCTGTTGACGGAGCCAATCAGCCTGCCAGGAGTGTCGTTTCTGGGTGGCCCATCTCCAGGAGTGCTGGATCAGCTGTTGAGCTGTTGAGTGGAACTCCTACAGCAATCTCCCAGCCAGGGAAGAGCAGTACTGGAATCCCTTCTAGCATTCAAAAGGGGTCGTGCCAGTGGAGGACAGCTGAAGATTATTGTGGGCGATCTCTGTCCAAACCAATTGGGAGCTCCAGGACGTGGGGTTGGAAGAGGCAAGACAGCACAGGGTTGTCTCTAACTCCTGGTTCACTCTTTCAGTCTGGCCATTGGATTGGGGGAGGAAACCAGACAAGAGGTTGTCTGTGGCTCCTACAAGAGAGCAGAAAGCCTTCCAAAATTGGGAAATTAACTGTGGACCACAATCAGACACTATTTCTTGAGGAAAGCCGTGGAGCCTGAAGACATATTGAACCCTGAGGATGGCAGTCTCATGAGTCAATGGGAGCTTGGAGAGGGCAATAAAGTGGGCAGCCTTGGGGAATCTATCTACAACAACCAAAACGGAGGTGTTTCCATTAGAGGAGGTTATCTACTGAGAGGTGGGTCAAGGGGTGCTGAAGCACAGGCAGCAGACATAGCTGACCTGCAGGGTCTTGTTCTGAGCGCAGGTGGAACAGGCAGATACAAAGTCATAGACATCCTGGGACATAGATGACCATGCAAATTGTCTCCTTGTAACTTCCTGGGTCTGTTGAATTCAGAGATGGTCAGCCAGACAGGAGGAGTGACCACATTACAAGACTTCAGTGTGCACCATAGCAGGGACATACACCCCGTTGGGTGGCCCCCACCTGGGACTAGGTCTTACTGTTGGGCGGCCCTCACTTCCACCCCTATTTTTCAGGTCACCAGAGCAGCAATGCATAAGCAAGGAAGAATGAGCTCCGGATCAACATTGTCCTCAGATCCATCGAACTGGTGGGACAGAGCATTGGCCTTGGCATTCTTACTGCCATGACGATAGGTGAAGATGAAATTACTGGGTGACGAAGAGAGCCCATCAGGCTTGATGAGAGTTGTGTCTCTTTGCATCCTGAAGTTAGGAAAGGTTAATATGATCTGTCTAATCCAACAATAGATGCTCTACCCCCTCCAGCCAGCATCACCATTTCTCCAGAGCCTCCTTGACAGCCAAAAGTTCCTGGTTCCAGTATCATAATTACTCTTGGCCAGAGTAAAGCAATAGGAAACAAAGGCACAAGGGTGTAGCTGGTTATCCACAGAAGAGCATTGAGAGAGGACAGCTTCAATGCCAACATTGGAAGCAACCACCTCGACTACGAATGGCCATGATGGGTCTGGGTGTTGAAGCACTGGAGCAGTGTTGAAGCATCACTTGAATTTTGACAATGCTTGGTCAGCACTGTCTGTCCGATGGAATCCTGCCGAGGTCTTCCTGGTGAGTGTATTTATGGGAGATGCAATAAAGCCTCAATTCCGGATGCAGCGGTGAAAGAAGTTCGCAAATCCCATGAAGTGCTGTGCCTGTTTGACTATAGATGGTTAGGACTACTCTGTAACTACCTGAGCTTTACTCTAGTTCACCTGAACACTGGATGGGGTAAGCACATAGCCCAAAAATGATATTTGGTCTCTATGGAACTCACATTTCTTGGGCTTGGTGTACAGTTTATTTTTGAGGAGCTGTCTAAGAACCCTTAGGAGATCCTGGATGTGTTCCTGATGAGAGTGGGAATAGATAAGGGTGTCATCTAAATGCACAAACAAACCGGTTCAACATGTCCCTGAGCACATTATTAAATAAGGCCTGGAAAAGAGCAGGCATGTTGGCCAGACCAAAGGGCATCACAAGGTACTCATGGTGGCCATTAGAGGTGTTGAGAATTGTCTTCTACTCACCCCCTTCTCTCATAAGAAGTTACATTACAAGCATTACGATGATGAATTTTGGAAAATCTGTTTGCTCTCTGGAGATATCCGAATGACGACGCCAGCAGGGGAAGAGGGTAATGATTCTTCACAGTGAGGTTGTTTAGGGGCCGATAGTCAATACAGAGATGGAGCTTGCCATCTTTCTTGCTCACAAAAAGAAACCTGCTCCTGCTGGCAAGGTTAAGGGATGGATAAATCCCAAGGCCGGTGCTCCCTTGATGTACTCTTCAATGGCCATTGTTTCAGGATGGGAAGGGGAAATGAGCTGACCCTAGGGAGGACTGTATTGCCAGGTAGGAGGTCTGTGGTGCAGTCGTACCACAGCCCTGTTTGGAGGCAGGGGAGTGGACTTTCTTTTACGGAAAACCTCAAGGAGATCCGCATATTCACCTGGAATTCCAGACAGGTCCACATCCTTAGCTGACACAAGAGAGCGTTCATGGAACAGAACTTGAGCTGGACCCAGACTAGTAGACAGGCCTGGTGGTCCCCACACTTGGAGTGCTTTAAGAGACCAATTGATCCCTAGATTATGTCAGGATAACCAGCAGAGACCATGCGCCAGTGGCAGTTCAGGAGAATCAACCAGATAGAAAGAGAGTTCTTCACTATGGTTGCTTTCGAGAGCAAGTTGGAGCCATTCGGTGGAAAAGTGGATCGAGCCTGTGCTGAGAAGTTTTCCGTTTAGGGCCTTGATGTTGATCTTAAACTGTTAATAATGTTAATCTCTGAATTCCTGAGTCAGAACTCCCCATCTTTGATCTAGAGAGATGTCCATGAGATTCCCGGCTGCACCAGAGTTGATACATACTTTAAGTTTATGGATCTGAGATCCCCGCGACAAGGGAAAGCTAGTCGTAGAGAGAAGCGACCCATCAGGAACCCTCCTTGCTGTCGGGTTTCCTCTTACACTGCACACTTTGGACATGAAGTCTGGGAGTGTCTTGGATCACCATAATAGAGGCAGGAACCTGTTCTCCTGCACCAAACCTTTCCTCCTGAGACAGGCACCTATACCCCACTTACATAGGGTCCTCTGTGGACTGGGTACTGGATGATGAGGGAAGGGGTGAGGAAAGACGGTGATCAGATAGTGTGTAGGAAACTTGAGATATTCTCCCCCTGTGCCACTCAGTTACCTGGTCATCATCTCGAAAAGCCAGGTTAATCGGATTTTCCTGCTCATCAAGGACAGCAATCTCCTTTGCGTTCAGTCCACGCTAGAAGGCAGTCTCTCGTTCATCCTGTGTGCGGAATTTGACTGCGTAAGCCCTCATCATCCTTCTGCCTTGGGACATGTTCAGGAGTCGATGGGTAGCCTCCTGACCCCGTACTGGAAGGTCAAACAACCTCCTTAACCCTGCAATGAAATGGCAGAACAACTGAGTTACGGGGTATCCTTGCTCCCGTAAGGTGTTGAACAGGCTGAGTGGAGTCCCATCCAGCAGATTGACCATGTGCGCCAGTTTTCACGTATCATCACCAAAATGATCAGGCTGGGCTTGGAATGTCAGCTCGCAATAACATTTCCACAGCCATTGGGATCCCCAGAGCATCTGCCTGCTGGTGGAAAACTCAGTTCTTGTACGGGTGTTGGAGTCTGTGGTGACCCAAATTTGGGAGTCAGTTCTGCTCTGGGTGTGGAAGTGTGAGCATTAGTGGCAGAGGTTGTCAGAGCAGCAGACAAGGAGGACCGATGAGATACTGAGAGTCCGACTGACTCGGCAAAAGGCTGCTGAATTGCTTTGCCGGGAATGCTAATGGCTGTCAGCTGATGCTGGCTGTCCACAGTGAGTTCGTGGTTGGCAGCCATGACAGCAAAAATTGCAGACAACTGACACCGATTGTCTGCGGTGAGCTGTTGAACAGTTGCTGTGAGGGATGATCCTCCAGGTAAGACTGGGCTTGTCAGCGTGGGATTATCTGCCTCATTGTTTCAGTAGCTTCACCCAGAACAGATTCCATTGCTAAAGCTTGCCCCCTACCTGACCAATGAATCTCAGGGCAAAGTCAGCTGGGTTCACTTCTGTGTGGGCGAGACTTGCTGACAGTACATTTGGATATGGCTCAAGTGGGGAGACAGACACTGAAGCAGGTCAGTTGTTCACAGACTTTAATGCAAACGGGATTTTAAGGGAAAAGAAAACAATAAACACTAGGCCATACAGGGCCATTAACTTAAACTCTCATACGGAAAACTAGATGCCGATACTGCGGCCGAAAGTAATACCTAAAAATAAAGTGAATGCTGCTAGTTTTCAGTGTCAATAGACTTAATAGTCCACTTTCTTAGGCAAGGCCAAATGCAAGCAGGTAGCATAACATTGCTGTGCTTTGCGCAAATCTCGGCAAGTGCTACAATGAAAAGAAGGGAATAGTAATTAGCTGATACATACTTATTCATGAGTGTAATTGTCGAACCTGCTGCACACATTGCCTATGGGGCGTGCATTGAGCCTGCAGCCGAGTCCGTGGCTGCGGCAGCTTGAGGATGAAAGAGTCTCATGAGCTGCCAGACTATATGGCTTTGACCATCAAGGATATCATGCACCTCAGAGGAGACGCAGCTTCAGTAAATGTTTCGGTGGATAGAACTGGGAGTGAATGCATGGAGTCCTGCAGTACTGTTAACTCCGGTGTGGGTAATGCCAACTATCTCATTTCATGAAGAAAATGAAGATCCCTAATGTTGCACTGAGTGGTAACTTTGAGTCTATAGGATAAATTAGCAGCACCGACTTAAGTGACCTCAAGTGTAAGTTCAGGATGATATTGACCTTGCATTTTGGTGGACAGTCTAGATCAGGAATGGCTGAATGAAGATTTGTAGAAGGTCACTGACCTCTGTTTTTACTGATCTGGAAAACCTGTGTCCAAATGCACTGCTCCTCAGAGAGCAGGAAAAGGTAAGTAGCTTCCAAATTCCCTTGGGGGATGGATATAATCTAAAATAAGCCTCCCTTTCCTACCTTGTTTAGGCTCTGAGAATCCTGCCTGTCTCCAGCCCATCTCCTCTTGCTCTGATGCCTGCTTTTTCCATTGTAACTGAAGACCCTATGGCAAACATGTGCCAAGGTTACAGCGCTACCTGGAGTTCATCCAGAATTCTGAAAGCACTTGTGTGTCCCTCTTTTGACTAATGGGAGGAAAGGAGCAGATGTGCACGTAACACTCTAATAAATCTACAAGTGTATGTAAAGCTAGGTGACACGGTTAAAATTACACAGTTCACTTTCAGTTTATCAGAGAAGTATACAGTATACAACCTGAAATTCTTAGTCTTCGCAGACATTCACGAAAAACAGAAGAACTCCAAAAGAATGAATGACAGAAAAACATTAGAATCCCAAAAACCCCACACACAAGCAGCAGCAAAGCATCAACCCTCCCCTACCCCTCCACCCATTTCAGCAAAAAGCATCAGCATCCACCACCCACCAAGATGTCCAAGATGTTCTTCTCCCGTGACGCCTCACCAGCGGCACCAGCCCGGAACTGTTTGTCCACAGGCCCTCCGAGGGTCCCTCCCTGGAGGTGCGTCTTTCACGTCGCACCTGGAGAATGTTGGAAAACAGCCAGTTGTTGAGCTCCAAGAATGGGAACTCATCCACTGTGAAAATTTACATTTTAAGTGACACTGCGGGTCATGAACCTTAATAGAACCCCAGTCACCTTGAAAATGGGAACAGAGACATTAAGAGAGAGGAATTTAACCTGTTTCTGCAGGTGAGCTTGAAGAGCCAGCCATTGGCACCACTTATAGTATACCTTTCTGTGGGAACACCTTATTGTTTCTTAATGAGATATACCCAATACTGTATCATTTAGACCATAAGATATAGGAGCAGAAGTAGGCCATTTGGCCCATCGAGTCTGCTCTGCCATTCAATCATGGGCTGATCCAATTCTTCCAGTCATCCCCTCTCCCCTGCCTTCACCCCATACCCTTTGATGCCCTGGCTAATCAGGAACCTATCTATCTCTGCCTTAATTACACCCAATGACCTGGCCTCCACAGTCACTCGTGGCAACAATTTCCACAGATTTACCACCCTCTGACTAAAGTAATTTCTCTGCATTTCTGTTCTAAATGGACGTCCTTCAATCCTGAAGTTGTGCCCTCTTGTACTAGAATCCCCTACCATGAGAAATAACTTTGCCATATGTAATCTGTTTAGGCTTTTTAACATTCGGAATGTCTCTATGAGATCCCCCTTCATTCTCCTGAACGCCAGGGAATAGAGCCCAAGAGCTGCCAGATGTCTCTCATACAGTAACCCTTTCATTCCTGGAATCATTCTCGTGAATCTTCTCTGAACCCTCTGCAATATCAATATATCCTTTCTAAAATAAGGAGCCCCAAACTGCACACAATACTCCAACTGTGGTCTCACGAGTGCCTTATAGAGCCTCAACATCACATTCCTGCTCTTACATTCTATAGAAATGAATGCCAACATTGCATTTGCTTTCTTCGCTACTGACTCAACCTGGAGGTTAACCTTAGGGTATCTTGCACAAGGACTCCCAAGTCCCTTTGCATCACTGCATTTTGAATTTTCTCCCTGTCAATAGAATAGTCTGCCTTTTTATTCCTTCCACCAAAATGCATGACCATGCACTTTCCAACACTGTATTTCTTTTGCAACTTTTTGCCCAGTCTCCTAAACTATCCAAGTCTCACTGCAGTCTCTCTGTTTCCTTCACACTACCCACTCCTCCACCTATCTTTGTATCATCGGCAAATTTAGCCATAAATCCATTAGTACCATAGACCAAATCATTGACTTACATCTTTAAAAGCACCGGTCCCAGTACTGACCCCTGTGGAACTCCACTGGTAACTGGCAGCCAGCCAGAATGGAATCCCCTCAATACCACTCTCTTTTTTCTGCCGACCAGCCAATGCTCCACCTATGCTAGAAACTTCACTGTAATTCCATGGGCTCTTATCTTGTTAAGCAGCCTCACATGTGGTACCTTGTCAAAGGCCTTCTGAAAATCCAAGTGCACCACTTCTACTACATCTCCTTTGCCTACCCTGCTTTTGTAATTTCCTCAGAGAATGGCAGTAGGTTTGTCGGGCAGGATTTTCCTTTCAGGAAACCATGCTGATGTCACCACGTTTAGGATATGGCCCAACTGTGGAGTGAGAGACACTGAAGCAGGTTGATAGTTCACAGACTTTAATACAAAAAAGAGAAAATAAAACAATAAACACTAAGTCAAACAGGACCATTAGCTAAAACTCTCAAAAGGGAAATGAAGCCTACTCTGCGACCAAAAAGAATCTCTAACATTAAACGAATACCACTAGAAAGACCAATGGCTCAGGGAAGGCCGAATGCAAAACAGCAGCGAAGCTTTGCTATGCTCTGTCCAAATCTCAGCAAGCACTACAATGACCAGAATGTAGTTCAACGCTATCACGATTAAATAATAATTACCTGACACATGCAAATTCACAAGCGCAATTGCCGTATCTACTGCGCTGCCGAATCCGTGGTTGTGACAGTTGGCTTTGGTCTATCTTCTCATGTGCCTCTAGGTGCTCCGTAATCTCATCCCTAACAATCGATTCCAGCAAATTCCCAGCCACTGATGTTAGGCTAACAGGATTATAGTTTCCTTTCTGCTGCCTCCCACCCATCATAAATAACAGAGTAACATTTGCAATTTTCCAGTCATCCAGTACAACGCCAGAATCTATCGATCCTTGAAAGATCACCATTAACGCCTCCGCAATCTCTCCAGCTACTTCCTTCAGAACCCGAGGGTGCATTCCATCAGGTCCAGGAGATTTATCCACTCTCAGACCATTAAGCTTCCTGAGCACCTTCCCAGTCGTAATTTTCACTGCACAAACTTCACATTCCTAACACTCTTGAACGTACACTGCGGACGTCTTCCGCTGTGAAGACTGATGCAAAACACGCATTCAGTTCCTCTGCCATCTCTGCATCTCTCATTACAATATCTCTAGCGTCATTTTGTATTGGTCCTATGTCTACCCTCGACTCTCTTTTACCCATTATGTACTTAAAAAAGCTTTTAGTATTTTCTTTGATATTAGTCACCAGCTTCCTTTCATAATTAATCTTTTCTTTCCTAATGACCTTCTTAGTTTCCTTCTGCAAGTTTTTAAAAGCTTCTTAATCTTCTGGCTTCCTTGCAAGCCCTCTCCTTTGCTTTTACTTCTGCTCTGACTTCACTTGTCAGCCACGGTAGTGTCCTTCTTCCCTTTGAAAATTTCTTCTGATTTGGAATACACCTGTCTTGAAGGCTGCAGATAAGGATTTGTTTCCAGGTTTATTTATGGTTCTCCATGGTCTTTTATACTTCATGCTTTGTGTCAGGAGAACTGTACAAAGTAGGAAATGTACTTCATTTAATGGCCTTTGGATGAGGCAAACATCTTGCCAATTACTCCAAACAAATCAGCAAAAAAAAACCATTGTGGATGAGTACTTTTTGCTGTAATTATATATTCACATGATGTTGTTATTGTTGATTAGATGACCATCGAAAATCATTCTAAATCACCTTTGAACTGAATAGTTCACTAAATCACCTCAAAGATCAATTCAGATTGTTATAGATCAGGCTTCACGTGTAGACCAAAGCAGAAGACGTTTCCTCCCCTAATAGTTATTTCTGAATTAGACAGACATTTCACAATAAGCTCGCAGCTTTGTGTCTACTGCTGTTTAAACAAGCTTTTAAATCGACATTTATTGAATTAACTGAATTTAAATTCCTCACCTGACATGGTCTAAACAGTTGTTTTAGGATTATCAGCCCAGTGACAGAACCATTATGCAGCATTCTCATAACAAAGAAATTAATTTATTTCAATGATTGACAAAATCAAATTATGCCATTGTTGAATAGGATAAGTAAATTAAGAATATCACACCGAAGTCTCTGAATAATTGTTTTGCTATTTCTATGCTTAATTTTGGTGTCTGGAATCTTTCAATAATTAGAACTCACAGTACATTTAATGTCCTTCCTTCAGCCCGAGTGATTAGCACCAGACTTCCACTCAAACATGAATGGACTAATTGACACGGCTTGTTGTTGAAATAGGATTGCAATTCTACATCTGCCCTGAGCATGAAGTGAAGTTGATGTGTGGAGCAAGAACACAGCACTGGCAAATGGCTGTGCTGGCTCCAGAAAGACCAGCTCAGAAGGCAGCTTGAAACTGCTGCACTATGGTGACCTGAGGGGCAACAGAACAAGTTGGCACAGTGTCAGTGGCAAGACACGCATTAGGAAAGCAGTTTATCTACTATCTCTTATCAGTCAGATCATTGTCCCTGACTCAGATGACTCTGAATTCTGTGCAGCACGACATTGGGGCTTTTGGGTGGTAATAACTCATCCATTGTTTGTGGTCATTTGCTGGCTTGCTTCATTACTTCTGATCATTAATTTTAACCTGTAAGCAATTATAAAACGTGTTCTTTAATGCAACCTTTTTTTTGTTTTCTAGTGTCTATATTCAATCTATGATACATGTAAGTAATTAGGATTAGAAATTCTTTGGAATGTGTTTTCACACAGGGAAAAGGACTATGTTACTCTAAGAGCCTGACATTCTACTTCACATGATGTTTGAATTAGGCTTACAAATACGATTGTAACCAGTAGCTTTCCCCCTGAGGTCTCTCTCACCATTACAAAGGCTAGAATTCCCAGAGACTGCGGGGAGCAGAGATAATGCTTGAAGGGTTAGGGGTGGAAGATTAGTGTTTTGTGGTTGGGTGTAGTGGGGCAGGCAGAAAGGTTGGGACAGTGAGTTAAAGAGCCAGTGGGAGGCTGAGGAGAGAGGTGTTTGTGTGTGCAGATGTGGTGATGACCAAGCTGCAGAGAGGGTGAGGAGCTGCTGAGTGTTAGTAGCAGTAAATGGGAGGAGAGATCTGAGAAGCTTGGGTCTTTGGTAGTGCAGAGGATCCAATGAGATTGATCTGAATTTGAATGTGGAGATTGATGACATTACAGAAGTGTTGTCAGAGTCTCTACAACAAGATAATTATAACTCAGAGTATCTGGCATTTACTTTATGATGGTGCCACTAGTCAAAATTCATCTGTAAGTCAACTGACTCGAGGGCTTTGGTCACAGTAGTGAAAGTGGAGAGATAAGCAGCTTATCTTTGAATGTGTGCTATGTATCACTGTATTGTCTCAAAGAAGAACATATAGAGATTGGATTTTGTTTAAAATTTACTTGTATAGCACATGAAGGTGTTATGCAAGGGAAAGAATTTCTGACCCTTAATGTTCCATTTCCCCATTTGTCTAATTACCCTTTCATAATGACCCTCGGGACTTTGGTTAGAATCTTGGAGACATGAATTATTTAATGTGTGGCGTGATTAGGCTGATAAACTAGTTCATGAATGGTGAAGTTACATGTGTGAAATGGGAAGTTTGTGAAGATAAATATTTCTGTTTATGCTGCATTTTCAATTTATTTAAATATTGCTACAGACATTAAACATTGAGCTTTATCAACATACAGTAGCTCTTCAGTCTTCACATTATTCACCCCTCAAACCTTGCATCCTAGCTATTTCAATGTGAGCTTGGAATTTCAGACTAGAGAGATGATGTGATTAACTGAGGCATAATCTTGCTACTATAAACTTTAAGCACTGAACATAATGGAAAAAAGAGCATGAAGGTTCAAAGTTATTAATTAACATGCAGAAATAAAATTCTACTGCCATTTCAGTTAAAGTACAGAACTTCTGCCAATAGCATTGACATATTGACAGGTAAGATCTTTTTATTTCCAAACAACTATTACCTAAATGTTAGTACTAAGTTTGTTGTGCTCCATGTCTAGGAATTCTTGCATATACTTTGTTCCAAAAGTCCAATATTGGAGCAGGTTGACCTAATTCTCCTGGGTGACAAGAAACAGAGCTGAATTTAATTGTGGAGATGCATGAAATTATTGAGCATTATTAGCAGTCTCCACAACTAGATAATTATATCTTGTACATGTGACATCTACTTTAAATGGTGTAAATAATGATCAACAGCATATATCACCTCATCTTGCTGGTCTTTACTGATGCAAATTTCTTTTTCCTTGCTTAGGAAAAGGGGAAATGCTCCTGACAGGAGTTCAAACCCATAATCTATGACTGGAATGCTTCTCCTTGCCAAACCTTCTCATGACCCTCACAACTCAACACTATTGAATTACATGGGAGAAGATTTTACTGTCCAAGCCATATAATTTAATGCTGATTAATTGATTAGACACATCTTAAAGGAATGCAATCACCAGAATCAAATAGTAATGCTTGCTTTTCAAGGAAGCATTTGTGATCTGTGAATAAAGAAATAGCAATCAGTTCATTATTTGCCCAGTTCTAAATAAATGCTTATTTATTCATGAACTGGGAATAGATTTCTATTTTCTACTTCACCAATCTGACGGAATAAGAAACTATGATAATGACACGACAGTAGAGAAATATTAATTGTTATTTTATGCTGCTGACACATGAATTGGATTTCTTTCTTATTAATGCAGTGAGAGCTGTTTCTAGTAAACTGAATGAATAAAAGACATTGCATTACTTACTTTTGACTCATGAATCTCAAACGAATACCACCATTAGTTTTGAAATAAAGATTGTATAATAATAGTAAAAGAAATTAAAATCTGATCCAAGAAAAAAACCACCATCACATCCAAAGAGCATTTAGTGTGTCAAGATGATTTGAAATAATTGAGTTAACATCACCAAGCAATCATTGTTTATTAATTGTGTGGCATAAGTACATTGCTAATTTTGTAATATTTTCAGTTCTATGATAATTCTGCTAAATTAAATCAATGCACAATTGCAGTATTTACAAAATATTGCAATAGTTATCAATAATTTATGTGGAGTCTCTAACCACATGATTTAATTTTTTTTTATTTTCCTGAAGCTCTTTATGCTTCAGTCTGTGCTCATGCTTTCCATTCAGGGCTTCCAATATCCAAATTAATTTAAACTTTTACTGATGAATGTAAAAACGTAATGGTAGCAAGGACTCTGTCAGAAGGATTACAGTCATGAGTAAAATTGGAATTACCCCTGTTTTCTCATTGCTCTCAACTATAAGCCTGAAAATTTTCTTCTTATTCTTTGTCCTGCACTGTCCCATATTCCTTCCACATCACCCACAAAACTTCCTTCTGAATGTCTTTCCATTCTTCCTGTAAACTTCTCTTTGTCTCACTCTTTCTTCCTGTTTATTTTCCTGCTTTTGTTTGCCTCATTTCTAATACACTTTGACTTAGAATAATAGCAGAAAGGCAACAGTAATTATAAGAGAAAGTATTATATCATTGATCTGACATCAGTCTTCTTTCTTTTGGTAGATGCTCCAACTATGTGTTGTTGTCAATGGGGACGTTGGGTGCCTGTTGCCTTTTGGAGCTTGCAATGTAACGTAATTTTAATACTCCAGAGTCTTTGGTGTGAAGATGGAAGGGGAGCTTTACAAACATGTTTGACTCACAAAAACCTGTAACAATCAGACTTGCAATAATTTTGTTTTGCTTTATAGCCTAGATAGATTCGATCATTGGGAAGATAGGGAAATCACAATCGAATGTTCACATTCATGCCTACATTACTGTTTAGGAATCCATAGACTTGTTACTGCATAGAAGGCGGCCAAATGAGTCCATATGCTTCACATAGTAATCACATCAGTCACACCATTTCCCCGAAGCCTTGAAAATCATTTTTGCTCACTGCTGTTTCAATAACTTCTTGATCCAATTTCATCTATTCCCACATGCAACGAGTGCCTTTTCATAACCATGTTTTCTTCATGTCTCTCACCTTAGACGTATCTTCTGTCAGTGACTTGAACCATCAGTTCCCTGTTATTTACACTTTCTTTCAAACTTCTTTGTTCCAAAGAGATAAACTCCATCTAAAGCAATGTAATATTTTAGTTGCAATCCATCAACTCCATTTGCACTTCAGTGTCTCTTCCGTACAGTCTCTAGCACCCTCACATTTCCTGAAATGTGATGCCCAGAGTTTGAAACAATAGCTTAATTATGGCCTTACATGTATGTTGAAAGGTTCAGCTTAACCTCTCTGCTTTTATACTCTGTGTCTATGAAGTTTAGGTTTATATTCAATTCATTAACAACTCTGTTAGCATGTCCTGCAATCTTTAAAAATGTATGCATATATACATTTATATATCCAGCCAACAAGAGATATTTACGGCAGAAAAATTAGGCTGAATTGCTAATTTGCAAATTCCAGAATTGGCCTGAATTCCTTCTTATTGAAGCCCAATTGTATTAAAGTTGGGAAAGTGTCTCTGATAGATGAGCAATCTGCTCCAAAAACAGTTAACCTTTATTTAGCATCTTCGATAGAAGAATGAAATATCCTTTAGGTTTTCTCAAAAATTTTATCAAACAAAACACTGACAATGAGATATTTTGGAAAACTTGGTCCAGTTATCCAAAATCTTCATCCAAGAGTTAGGATTAAGGAATATCTTAAAGGAGAAAAGTTTGTGCAAATTCTGGTGAATGGAACTTTGGAGCTGCGATCTTGGCAGCTGATGGCAAGGCTGCTCTTGGTAGTGTCATGAAAATCAGAAAAACAAGGGAACAGTACGTAGGAGTGTAGATGACTTGGAGAAGAATTAGTTTGGGGACAATTCAGGAATAGGAGGGCTGAGGTTGTGGGTGGATTCGGAAACAAGGACTGGGAAATAAGGATATGAAACAATGTTAGCTGTATACCTTTGTGCGATTGAATGATAATTAAATTTGAAATTGAACTTAAATTTTCAAACATAGCCAAGACAAAGAAAATGAGAAAGGTCCTTTTTATGACAATGCTATGTATATTTTCCATTAAGCAAATATTATTATAGATTAATTAATTAATTAGTGGTCATAATTTTAAAAATCCATCATTAAATCTCAATACATATTATGAAGAACTTTGCATAAATTCATTTAAATCGGCAATAATGTGCTGTATTTGTAAGCTCTTTCCTGTTAATCTTATGGATTGAAAATTGACATCTCTAAATTACAAATGTTGAACCCCAGTGATAACAATTTCCACTCATCTACTTTCATATAATTTAAAAGGAAATGCCCTATGCAGGAGCTCCTCCGTGATTGCTCATCAGTCCTGAAAATAATTTCTGTGGACAAGGTCTCTGCATTCAATTCTAGTCTTTTAAGAACATTAACCTATGTACTTCCCTGATAGTAACTTTAATGAGCTATGTTCATGGCCCACCGTATGGTGGTAGCATTCAATGTAGAATTACTAGGACCAGCTTCAGGATATTCTACCAGGAATAACTTACACTTTACACTGGCTCTGTTGCTTCAGTAGCAAGTCTGAAAAATCATCCTTCTTATCAACTTCGGGAATTGCAATCTTCATTGAATTTCCTTTTAAACTTATTTTGATATGACACAGCTCTTTGAATGTAACGCATTAGTGCCTAATGAAATGTCTGATGATCGCTGTTCCATCTTACATTTTTAAGAATGCTCAGCTTGTTTTTGGACTCCAGCCCAAAGAATACCATCTGTCCACAGTAATTTCAATGGGAGAAGTCCTCATCTTAAAATCAAATAATCATTGAACAATTCTGACAAAAAAATAGGCTATTTGGTCCTTATGTTCTGTTTTATTTGCAAAATGTTGCAGATAGAAACAGCAATGAAAGAGAAATTTCATCCACCTTTCTCTTCCAAACCTAGGGTATATTGTAACATTCTTGCTGTCAATAATCAATAAGTATTATTCATTCCCGTGTTCCTGTGCAAAATGTATCAACATTTTAACTTAGATATTTATGAATATATTTAACCTCTGATGAATATTTTAACCTCTGTGGCACGAGCTGAATTTTGCTTCCTGCTATGCAGATGACACAGTGGGATCTTTCACAGAGTTTTTGGTTGCAATGGATGCAGTTTGCATCTGGAAACATTTTGCTATGTGGCCTGTAGGGAACACAATGTTAAACAATAATGACACTAATTGTTAACGTCATCAATAACTGATCTACCATTTCCAGTTTCTGGAAACCATTCTCAGAAGAGCTTTAGGAACATTGTTTCTCAGTAACCTTTTTCCAAAATACCACACAATGAACAGAAGGTTCAATGCAATGTAGACCTAAAAATACTGATTATAAATGTTATTATGATAGATTAGATCTTAGCATTTAATTGACCAATATAAAACCATCAACCAAATAAAAGAATTATGTTTCTCCTGACACTAGCATTGCCCAAACATCCAAGAAGTATTATTTTTAAGCCAACGACTCTGAAATTTTCTAAAACAGGTTCAAGAAGTGATCCATTCAAATATTCGAATGCTATGTCCCCATGGAGTTATCTCTGCTCTGTACCTAAAGTTGGAGTTTCATGTGTAGTTCCAAAAGATCCATGTATTGTCCGGTAGTTCAACTGTAATTCCAGCATTTTGAAAATTGAGAGGATACCTTATTGGAACTTATGATTTCTTTTACATAGGGCTTTACAAATTGCATTCAAGGAGGGTTGTTTTCTTGGGTGAGGAGTTCGGAACAGGTGGGGTCACAGTTTTAGATGAAAGGGTAGGCTGTTTAGGATTCCTGTTAGGGAATGACACACAGCAAGTGATGCAAGTGTACGTAGGGGAACATTATGGATCATAATTCCATTAGTTTCAAGATGATGATGTAAAAGGGCAAGACTGATCCTCGGGATGAGATTCTAAACTGGGAAAAGGACAACATTGAAAGCATCAGAAAGGCTCTGGCAGGTGTAGATTGGGATAGATTGTTTACTGGCAAAGGGGTGCTTGGTAGGCAGGAGGCCTTCAGAAGTGAAATATTCAGAGTAAAGAGCTTGTATATTCCTGCTAGAATAAAAGGCAAGGCTACAAGAGAATCCTGGTTTTTGAGGGATAGTGAGGTCCCGGTTAAGAAGACGATGAAGGTGCATAGCAGGTGTAGGTAGCAAGGGACAAACAAGGTACTTGAGGAATATAAGAGCAAAAGCATAGCAATGGATCAAATTAGTCCAGTTGAAGATCAGCATGGCCATTTATTCATGGAGGCAAAAGAAGTGGGGGAGATCTTAAATGGATTTTTGGCATCTGTATTTACTTGGAAATTGGAAGCAGTCTATTGAACTGAGGCAAAACAGTAGTGAGGTCATGGGCCATATCAGGACTACAGAAGAGGAGGTGCTTGTTGTCTTGAGACAGATTAGGGTGGATATGTCATCAGGGCATGACAAGGTGCCCCAGAGACCCTATTGGAGGCTGGTCCAAAAATTGCAGTGGCTTTGGCAGAGGTATTTAAACATACTTGGCCGTGGGTGAGGTGCCAGACAGTTGGAGGAGAGCTAATGTTGCGCTACTGTTTAAAAGAAGCTCTAAGAGCAAACTGAGAAATTATCAGCTGGTGAGCCTGGCATGAGAAGTGTATAAGTTATTGGAAAGTATTCTAAAGGACCAGAGGTATGAGTATTTGGATAGACAGGGACTGATTAGGGATAGTCAACATAACTTTGTGACTGGTAGGTCATACCTAACCAAACTTATAGAGCTTTTCCAGAAAGTTACCAGAAACGTTGATGAAGACAAGGCAGCAGGTGTTGGGTACATGGACTGTAGCAAGGCTGTTGACAAAGTTCTACATGGAAGTCTGGTCCAGAGGTTCCGTGGCTTGGCATTCAGGTTTAATAGCAAATTGGATTCAACGTTGTCTTGCAGGAGAAGCCAGAGAGTGGTTGATGTAAAGCAGATGGCTGCCTCTCTGACTGGATTCCTGTGATTAGAGGTATGGTACAGGCATTGGTGCTGGGTCCATTGTTGATCGTCATCTATATGAATAATGTGGTAAACTGGTTCAACGTTCAAAGTAAAATTTATTATCAGACTACAATATACAACCCTGAGATTCTTTTTCTGCAGGCATAATTAGCAAATCTGTAGAACAGTAACTGTAAACTGTAAACATCAGGAACTGTTAACTGTAAACAAACTGTGCAAATACAGATAGAAATAAATAGCAATAAATAATGAGCATGAAATAATAATATAACAGAGTAATTAAATGAGTGTAGCTCTCCCCATTTTTTCAAGAACCTGATGATTGAGTGGTAATAACTGTGGTGCGAGGCTTGAAGCTCCTGTACCTTCTACCTGATGACAGCAATGAGAAAAGACTAGGTGGTGAGGATCTTTGATGATGGATGCTGTTTTTCTACTGCAACGTTTCATGCAGACGTGCTCAATGGTTGGGAGGGTTTTACTCATGATGTACTGGGCCGAACCCAATACCTTTTGTAGGATTTTTTGCTCCTATACCAGGCCATAATGCAGCCAGTCAGCACACTTTTCTCCACCAAAGCTTGACAGGGTTTCAAATGCCATGCCAAACCTCTGCAGACTCCTGAGGAAGTAGAAGTGTTGTCGTGCGTTCTTTGCAATTATATTTATATAATGGGTCCAGAACAGATCCTCTGAGATAATGACACACTCCACCTCCGATCTTCCCATGATCACTGGCTCATGAGCCTCTGGTTTGGCTCTCCTGTGTTATGAATGTACCACAGCTCTGAGGGGCCGAAGGGGCGGGAGCAGCCCCCTTCTTCCGGAGAATCGCAAGAGCACTATTAATTCGGGTCTCGGACCCAGGAAAATGAGAGACAATGTAACGGTTTTGGCCATTGCTCTGAGAGACACCTGTGCTGAGGGCATGACCCTGCTACGTGACAGCTACCATGGATATGGACACCCTCGGGCAACGTGGGGGTGGGGATTGCATCACCCTACTTTGATGGACATCTACAACTCTGCAAGTCAAGATAAAAGGGGACTGCAGGAGGCGGTACCCCAGCGACGCACCAGAAGGACTCGATTGCTCAACGCTCCCGTGATAGCTGGAAGCCATTCAAAAGCCACGTGTGCTCCGTAACTCCTTTGCCTGGGGAGCGGGTGTCTGATAATACCGAGAAGGACTTCGAACTAATAACAGGGAAACAACGCTCCCCTGACTCAACGGAGTTGCTTCATCAAAGACCCGGGCAAGTTTTGTCGTTTCTCCTCAATCTCTCTAAAACACGTGAAACCCAGCGATTCCCCAAAAAAGACTGAAGCCTGCAGACTTCTGAGTGACTTTTATATTTCCAACGGACAATATATTATCCCCTAGACAACAGTCGAGATTATTTGTTAATGATGATTATTGCTATACCCGCGCTTTAGATTGAGTTTTGCCGATGTATATGTTCTGAATGTTTGTATTAACCTTACTTTTGTGCCCCCCTTTATGAATAAAAACGTTCGAAAATAGTACCATCAGACTCCAACGGACCTCTCTATCTTTGCTGGTAAGTTATCCAGTTACGGGATACTTAACACTTGAAATCGACAATCAGTTCCTTGGTCTTATTGACATTGAGTGAGAGGTTGTTGTTATTACACCACTCAGCTAAATTTTCAATCTCCTTCCTGTATGCTGATTCATCACCACCTTTGATACAGACTACAACAGTGGTGTCATCAGCAAACTTTTATATGGTGTTGGAGCTGTAGTTTGCAACACAGTCACAGGGGTGAAGCGAGTAGAGCAGGGGGCTGAGCACACATCCCTGTGGTGCTCCTGTGCCGATGGGGGTTCCGGAGGAGATGCTTTTGCCAATCCAACTGACTGGGGTCTGCAAGTGAGAAAATTCAACATCCAATTGCACCAGCAGTATTCTGGCCTGGTCTTGGAGTCTACTGGTTAGTTTTGAGGGGATGATGGTATTAAATGCTGAGCTGTAATTGATTAAAAAAAAACATTCTGATGTTTGATTCTTTGCTGTCCAGATGTTCCAGGATTGTGTGGAAAGCCAAGGGGATGACATCTGCTTTAGACCTATAGTTTCGGAAGGCAAATTGAAGTGGATCCAAGTCACCATTCAGAGAGGAGCTGGTGTGCTTTAACACCAGCCTCTGAAAACACTTCATCACTGTGGATGTAAGTGCCACTGGACGATAGTCAATGAGGCAGGTTACCATGCTCTTCCTGGGCACCTGTATGATTGACGCCTGCTTGAAGCAGGTGGGTACCACACACTGCCGGAGCAGGAGTTTGAGGATACCTGTGAATACACCAGCCCCACAGATCTTCAGTACTCAGCCAGGCGCCCAGTCCGGATCAGATGCATTCCTTGGATTCGCTCTCTTGAAGGAAGACCACATGTCATCTTCAGATACTGAGATCAAAGAATCATAGGGAGATATAGGGGTGTGCAATGTCTCCTCCTTGTTCAAGTGGTCAAAGCAAGCATAGTAGGCATTGAGCTCATTTGGGAGTGTAGCTCTGCTGTCCCTTATGTTGCAAGATCTAGCTTTGTAGGAGGTTATGGCATTCAAACCCTGTCACAGCTGTTGAGCATCCCTCATTGATTCCAGTCTAGGCTGAAGTCTCCACTTTGCCCAAGAGATGGCTATCCAGAGATCATATCTGCACCCCTTGTAACATTCTTGATCTCCAGCCTCTGATCTGGCTGTCAGCAGGTTCAGGATTTCATTGTTCATCCAGGACTTCAAATTGGGAAAAACACTGAATGATTTCATGGGGATAAACTCATCCACAGCTTTTTTTTAATAAAGTCTGTTATGACCCTAGTGTAGTCATTCAGGTCTTCAGATGAGTTCTTGAATACGCCCAGTCCTCTGACTCAAAGCAATCCTGTAATCATTCCTCAGCTTCCTGTGTTTCACTTCTTGGCTGTCTTGATCTCTGGAGCCTTGACCTTTAGCCTCTGTCTGTATGCAGATAGCAGGAGTACAGCCAAACGATCCGACTTGCCAAAATGAAGTCTCGGGAAAGAACGATAGTCATTCCTTATCATAGTGTAGTGTGGTGGGACCTCTGGTACAACAGGTTAATTGCTGGTGATAATTAGATGGGGTTTTCTTCAAACAGGGCTGGTTAAAGTAGTTGACTATAATTGGAATGCGTCGGGATGGGCTGTTTCTGACTTACAGAGAGCATCAAGCAGTTTTGTGGCTGGTATGTAACTGCGGTCAGGATCATGGGATGAGAACTCTTGAGGCAAATTCAATGGTCTACATTTAATCATTAGTTGTTCTAAGTCAGTAGAGCAAGAAGTTGACATAACCCAACATCTGTGCCCCACTGAGAATTGACTAAAAAGCATACGTTGGCACTTCTTTCCTTACCAGAAGTTGTTCGAAAATCGTAAAATCTTCTGGTTGGATAGCTGCGTCCGGCGTGTTCGCTGTTAACCAAGTCTCAATGCATCAAACAACTGAGATCTGCCTCATCATCCTTTGATACAGCAGCCTTGTCCAGAGATCATCAACTTTATTTTTAATTTACTGTATATTTGCTAACAAGATGGTAGGCTGAGGAGGTCTCAACCCTTCGCGCTTCAGCCTGGTTTGAATCCTGCCTCTCCTGCTGTGTTTTCATCCTTGGCCTTGGCGTTGACACTTAACTGCTCCGCATTTAACCATCAAACATGAGATCTGAAGATCTCTGGTGTAATTTTGTGGTCCTTTGTTAAGAGGAAATTTACATGCTACAGGAATATACTTAAGAGGAAGATGTAGAAATTCCTGCAGCCGGAGAGAGTGACTGATGCTCACCAGCACCATCTTGATCATCCATTCAGCAACTTTGTGGATGCCAACAAGATTGGGAGCATAGTGGACAGCAAGCAAGGCTATCAAAGTCTGCAGGTAGATGTGGACCAGCTGGGATTTAATGTAGACAAGCGTGAAGGAGGTGTTGCACTTTGGGAGGACAAACCAGGGTAGGACTTACACAGTAAGTGGTCAGGCATGGAGGAGTGTGTTAGAACAAAGGGATCTGGGAATACAGATCCATAGTTCCTTGAAAGTGGTATCACAGGTAGATAGGAGCATAAAGACACTTCTTGGCACATTGGTTTTCATAAATCTAAGTATTGAGTATGGCAGCTGGAATGTTGTATCAAAGTTACAGTACATGAGATGTTGGTGAGGCCAAATTTGGAGTATTCTGTGCATTTCTGGTCACCTACCAACAGGAAAGATATCAAAAGGATTGAAAGAGTACTGAGAAAATTTACAAGGATAATGCAGGGATTTGAAGATCTGAGTTATAGAGAAAGGTTAAATAAGTTAGGACTTTTTCCCTGGACCATCAGGGAATGAGTGTATTTCTGATAGAGGTATACAAAATTATGAGAGGTATAGAAAGGATAAGTAGAAGCAGGCTTTTTCCATTGAGGTTTGAAGAGACTAGAACTAGAGATCAAAGTTTAAGGGTGAAAGGTGAAATGTTTAATGGGAACTTGAGGGTTAACTTCTTTATTCAGACGGTGGTGTGAATGTGGAACAGGCTGCCTTTGAATTGGTGAATGTGAGTTTGATTGCAACACTTAAGAGATGTTTAGATAAATACTATGGGAGGGCTATTGATGGCCGTAATCCAGGTGCTGGTCAATAGGACTAGGCAGAATCACAGTTCAGCTGGGACTAGATTGACCAAGGGTCTGTTTCTGTACTGCCATGATCTATGACTCTGAATGCAATGAGGAAAAATTTAAATATATTCTCTACCCAATGGATTTGAAAAACTCTTCCATTGAGTTAATTCAAAACAGAGTTTCATACAGCGGTAAAATGGGTTTGAAGTAGAAAATCAAACATGTGCTTGATGTCCAGTGAAGAAGGCTCAAAGAAAGAGGCCTCTATCTGTTCCCATTTCTTGTGTTCTTATTGTTCCTTTATGAACCAACAGCGCAGCAGGCTTCAGAGTGTCACAAACAAAATCAGCCGCAAATGAGATTTGCAGGTAAAGGAGGAGGAACCTTTAGCAGATGAAAAACTCAAGTCTGTAGTGTTGTCCTAGGACAGCTTAGCCTACTGTCAATTAAAGTATCTACTGAAATGTCACTTAGGGAATTAGAAATGAATTTCCAATCGATTCTAAATCGATTCAGTGTAGATCGCCAAAATAAAATTATATTGGTTGTAACAAAAATTGAAATTGAATACTTAGTCTAACTGATGTGTTCCAGTCATTGAATCACAAGTATGTTTATTCAGAAAATTAACATTATGAGACAATGGGACTCCACCTTTTACCTTTCCATTTAAAGTAGGATAGAATGAAAATTGCCATCACTCTCTTGTACCAAAAATTTACCAAATTTACCAGATTTACCAAAAATACTTTTTTTTAGTAATTTAGACAGATAGTACATTTCGTATTTTTTGGGTCACACGATTTATAAATGACTGTATACCATTAACAGCACCACATTATCAACTTACAAAGAGTAAGTTTGCACAAATCAAAAAACTTAGTTTTTCTGGTTTTAAGACTTTGTAAATCACCAAATGATGTCATTAAATCTTTAAGGAACAATAAAAAAAACAATTCTACTTTATTATGGATTCTGCTCTGTTTTAAATGTTTTGCTTGATGATTGATTTATTGACTCTAGATACATTGAACTGGTCAATATTCATGACATAGACAAGATAAAATCTCTACCCTAATTATCATCCATTTCTCCATGAACTTCCCTAACAATGGTTATGTACATAAAACATCCAGAGTTGGAAACATGACTTTGGTTGTAAGTGCTAAACATGAACTTCAGCAACATCTGTGAATTGAACTCTGTTTCTGGTTTTCAGACTTGTGGAAGAATAGTAATGGCTCCTACAGCACTGTCCGTTGAGCACACAAGGCAAAGGATGGATTTTTACTTGCTACTCACAGTTTTGCAAAGTTATTGAGACAGTTTTTTTTTCTTTTGCCATGGAGCAAACAATCTAATCCAGCAAAAACTCAGAGCTTGTGTACAGGCCCACATGCAGTCCAGTCAAGCTCATCTTCCAACCTCACTACTGATCTGGGTCTTACGCTGTGATTCTGAACTATAACGTGGGAGCTCTGTCTTCCATGCTACACATCCCCTGTACTTGTATGGTTCTACCACACTGTTACATGGAAAGCTGAAACACCGGCATTATGTTTGCTGTTATGTTTTGCCTTTCAGTAGAAAGATGTGAAGGGATTAGTAGTGTAAGTAATTAATTCAGGAGAAACTGTTTGTTCTGGCAGATGGACCAGTTGTCAATGGACATAGGCTGAGGACAGGAGAAGGGGGATCAGGGGTCTGACCATGAATGCTCTCCATCAAGTGGAAGTATGCATTTGCAATTTTAATAAAGGGAACTGGAAATATATTTGAAAAGACATTTTTTTCATGGATAAAGCAGAAATGGAATGGCTGGGATGGCTTTTCTCAAACGTCAGTCAGACTCGATGGCTTTATATATGAATCCATAAGGGATTAGCCATTTACTAAGTGTAATGAGTTGACTATAAAGGATTCTCGGAATGATTGCATTGCCACTGTTGAGTAGTTCTCAATGCAGACTATTTATCTGGGATTGCAACAAAACACCAAGTTCACTCATCTACAGTAATTTCAGCAACAGCCTCTGCCATTAGTACCAATGTTTGAATAACAGCAGAAAGTCCTCTCGTTTTGATTCAAGGTACATGAGATTGTAGCCTGTCAGTGGTCCAGCAACTTTTCTCTAACAGGTTAACATGATTGCAATGGTTCAGTGGAGCACAAATCTATTGTCTTATCTCAAGGTGACAGCTCTTGTTAATGCAACATGACTCCTCTGACCGTGCTCGCACTATTGCCTGTCAAACAACTATCCGAGACAGCTGCTGTTCATGCTGGGATGCTGCAGTCCCATGCCAGGCCATTGAGGCGTAGGCACAGTAGTGAAGTGATTGCTACAGAACAAATAATCTGAAGATATGTTGCAAAATCCAAGAGACTGCGTTCCAATCTCTTCATAGTTGAAAAATTGGAAGTCAATTAAATAAATTACTACGATGGCCAAGAAATTACTAGATTGATGTAAAACTATCCAGCTTACTGATGCCCTTCAGGTGAATTATCCTTGCCACTTCTAGCTTGTCTGTGACTTGACGTACACAGTAATACAGTTGGTTGCTAACTGTCCTCAGAAAGGGGTGAGCAAGCCCACCCAGATCAAAATCTATCATGGGTAACAAATGCTGACCGTGTCTGTTGTGCATGCATCTTTTGAATAAAGAAAGGTGAAAATGCATGGGAGGCAGCCATTCAGATAATGTGGAAGGGTGACTAGTCGATTCCTTTATGTAGTTTTGTAAGGTCTGAACTACAAATCTCTGGTTATCTTACATTGTTTATTTTTGTTTTGTGGCCAAGAGCAGGTAACAATGATTACTGAAGTGTATGATGCAAGGAAGAGAGATGTGCAGCTCTTGGTGAATGGGAAACTGGAGTCTGCAGTTAAAACTGTTTGGTTTTAAAAGGCAGACCTACCTTTTCTCCAACCACTCACTTTTGTGTACAGTTGTTGCAATGAACTTGACTTGAGATGGTCCTAATGATGACAAATTACCGCAGCATGCAGCAAACATTCATAAACTTTAAGACATGATGTGCTATGTGCTGGTGGGCTCTTTAGACTCTGAGATCAATGAATCATTGTTTCAGTACACAGTTGATCTGGTATCTCACTTTTATGTGAGGCACATGCTGTTCACTCAATGCACATAACCCCTTGAGTACATGGGCTGTGAACTGTAATCATTGTCAGTAAATAAAGCTTGATACCCGGAGGTACACTCATGCTTGCCTTGGTCACATAAATACACTTGCTGGCCTGGCATTGACTTACATGAAGCTCTGTGATTGGTCATATCCAAAAGCAGTACACTAAGAGGGCAGAAAACCTTTGATTTTGTTTTATCTTAGTTGGAGCAAAGGGAAATGCAGACAATCAAAAGTAGTTTGAAACATAGAGAGCACTGCAAACTAGGAAAATAAGAGCATCATTAGGCTACTTGTCCCCTCAAGCCTGCCCACTACTCAATATGTTCGTGTCTAATCTACCCCAGGCCTTATGTCCCCTGCTCATGAAGCTCAGAGACCTCGGCCTGCACCCCGACTTGTGCAGCTGGATCCTGAATTTCCTGTCGGATCGCCAGCAGGTGGTAAGGATGGGCACCCTCACCCCTACCCCTCTGACCCTCAACACAGGAGCCCTCCTGGGCTGTGTCCTGAGCCCCTTCCTCTACTCCCTATACATCCATGACTGTGTTACCACACACAGCTTCAATCTGCTGATCAAATTTGCAGATGACGCAACATAGATAGGCCTTATTTCCAACAATGATGACACAGCCTACACAGTGGTGCCAAGAAAACAATCTCTCCCTCAATGTTGAAAAACAAAGGAGTTGATCGTGGAATACAGGAGGAACAGAGACAGACTAGCTCCAAATCACAACAGTGGGACTGTAATTGAGGGGATAAGTAGTTTCAGGTTCCTCAGTATACAGATCACCAAGGATCTCACCTGGACTGTACATACCGGCTGTGTGGTAAAATAAGCACAACAGCACCTCTTTTACCTCAGACAGCTGATGAAGTTCGACACGAATACCCATATCCTCAGGACTTTCTATAGAGGCACCATTGAGAGCAAACCGACTGGCTGTGTCACTGCCTGGTACCGGAACTGTACTACCCTCAATCACTGGGCTCTACAGGGAGTGATGAGGACAGCCCAGTGCATCTGTGGCTGTGAACTTCCCTCTGTTCAGGACATTTACAGAAGCAGGTGCATAAAAAGGGCCCGGAGAATCATCGGGGTCTCCAGCCACCCCAACCACAAACTGTTCAGCTGCTACTGTCTGTCTAACAGTACTGCAGCATTAAGGCCTGGATCACCAGGCTCTGGGACAGCTTCTTTCACCAGGCCATCAGATAGATCAATACACATTCATCTGATTGCATATCTGACTGTACATACATGTATACAGAACAATTATGTATACAATCTTAGTGTTTGGACAAAATCCTCAACATTTCTCCAGTTTATTACTTGTACCTTGCAACGGAGACATTACATAAAGATTTTTATTCCCTCATGTTGTGAGATGGATGGATGAAATAAAATTCTAATTCTAATTCTAATTCTAATTCTTTGCCAGCTCTCTACAGAATTCACGTCTCCAGTCTTTCAAAAACTTACCTACAACCTGTCTACAAGGACCTGGCCTTCATTACCAAATGGGGTACAGAACTACACAGACACCACTTTCTGTAAGAATTTCCAGTGCAAACGCACATGCTTGCTCTATTTTATAGTTTCATGTTATCCGATCAATAAATTCAAACCATATTTCCCCTCACCACCAATGAGGTCAGCAAAATTCTCTTTGTGCACCCCACTTTCAGTGATTTTTGAAGTTACCTAGTACCATGCAATGTAATACTCAAACTCGGAGAGTTACAATGTCGGAATCCAGGCCAGATTATTGAATTTCATAGTGCACTGCAGTCAGTTCCAACAAAGGGCAAAATGAAAGGTGATGAATTAACCCGGTTAGGCAGTACAAATTGCAGAACAGCCCATAGCTCAGTCATCTGGAGCACCTTTAGCCTCCTCAGAGCCTGAGCACCACTCAATATGATCAGGTCTAATCTAGTCCAGGTCTCAACGACTCTTGTGCCCTCCACAGACTTCAGTTCCCCAAGCTTTAAAAGACTTACCTTCCACCTAACCACAATGGCCTGACCTCCACAAGCAACTAGCATACAGAATTACAGTGCCCAACCATCTTCTGCAAGAAGCTGGTGAGCTTCTGGGCTTCAACATGGCATCTCATCTGAGAAACAGAGAGCTCAGCACTACAGCAATCTCCCAGTATTGCAGTTCTGTGTTAGCTTCAGTCAAACCCTCAGCAGGGCTTGAAGCGTGAACGAAGCGGGACTGGTCTCGCTGATCCTGCTCACCCAGGAATTGGCAACAACTTTCCAGGACCTCACGTGCCTGGAAGACAATGCAATGTTCCCAGCAGTGACTGGGCATCTGGTGATGCAGTGAGGGGATGCTGCTCCTGACAGAGGTAGACATCTGCCAGCTGTAGAGGCCGTAATTGAATTTTAATTTGTTTTTAAATGTCTCCACCATTGAAGGACATTTAAAAACAATTAAAACTGAAGTAAATAATTAAAGGCAAATGACAAATATTAACCTGTAAAAATAAGTTTAACTAAAACACCTAAAACATCTACCAGTAATCAAAGTCATTAAAATAAAATGAAATAATGTAAAATGTAATTTACCTTCCATTAATGCTTCACCCAAGAATACCTAATGAAATCAAAAGACTTAGCAGCACAGAATCTAAGAGGCGCTATGCAAGTGCAGTTCTGAGGAATTGCAGGCAGACAGGGTCTGCCAGACTACACTTGACAGCATGTGTAGAAATCCAGGTCTCAATGCGGTTTAAATATGCTGACAGCTGCCAGCTCTGATCAGAACCATGGGCAGTAGCCAGCCAGAGCTGGCCCAGGAATGTTTGTGGTACTCTCAGGAAGCCACAGCAAGAAGGTTTCCTGATTAAATCTGCAGCTGTTTTTGTTTTCTTTTATTAATTATGCATTATTATATTTTACAGAGTGAAGCTTTGTTGGAATGAGAGAAACATTCAACTGCTTGTGCTGAGTCTATTTCAGCGTTGGACACTAGGTGGAGTTCACTGTACAATGTTTTAATTAAAGTTCTGAAGTGATCTAAATCTTGAATTTATGGACCACATCATGACTTCTGTGTCTCTTGGATTGTTCAGACACTGCAGGGCTTCTGTCTCCATAGCACTGGAGAGCTGGTAGATACAGGGACAGTGATTCAGTGAGCTTAGGGTCAGTGTGGGACATAGCGACCATAGCAGGTTTGAAAATGAGGGGTGTGAATTAAGAGTAGGCCACTCAATCTCTCAAACCAGTTTTGCCAATTAATTGAATCATGGCTGATTACTGCTTCAACTCTAACCTCACATTTAACCCTGGTAACCTTTCACTTCTTGGGTCATTAAGCATCTCTTTACCTCTGCTTCAACTGCCTTTGATGAGGAGAGCTCTGAAGAGTTTTATTTCTTGCTGAAAGAAAACAATTTCTCTGATGTCTGTTTGAAATAGGCAAGCTCTGTTTTTTTTTAAAAATTGTCTAAGTTTCTATCAGAAGAAGAAACATTCTCTCCACACATACTCTATCTTGTCAGGACACTCCAGCTCTTATATATTTCAGTTAACACCCCCTCACTCTTTTTTACTCCAACAGGTACAAGCCTAGCCTGTCAACCTTTCCTCATAAGACAACCTCATAATTACTACTATCAATGTAATAATTCTTCTCAGAGCATTAAAAAGCATTAAGAAACCTATGGTGTACACAATATTCCAGATGTGACATTAACTCTGCTCCATATAACTGAAGCATTTTTCCATTAAATTCCATTATTTTTCCATTAAATTCCCCAAGAAATAAGCAGTATAATTCTGTTAGTTTTCCTGATTACCTGCAGCGTAATTCATTGCAGACCCATGAGTTTAAAGGCAGTACAAGTGACAAGGGGTCCTGTGACTTTAGAACAGCAAGGGGGCAGATGGCCTTGTGGATTAGGGACAGTGGCAAAGTCAGAGGCCCTGTGGTTTATGACCATTGTATATGCAGAATGCATTACCAGACAACAGAGATGGTCATGCAGATGTGAAATTCTGCAGATGCTGGACATCCAAAGCAACAGACACAAAATGCCGGAGGAACTCAGCAGGTCAGGCAGCATCTACGGAAAAGAGTAAAGAGTCAACGGTTTGGGCTGAGACCCTTCTTCGGGACTCAAAAGAAGAGGGAAGACGTCAGAATAAAGAGGTGAGATGCTCCCATTGAATGGATCCTCTATTATTGAGGAAATATGCGCAAGCACCCATCAGCATCACAGAGCTCCATTATCTGCCCCCAACAGAAAGCACGGGGAGAACTACTGAAGCTTCTCCCAAGTTTTCCCATGAGTCGTTTTGGGGATCTTGGTAAGACTGCAGGTTTTGTGTGGTGCTGCTACTCTTGAGCTAGGTGGGGACATGTATGGTGCAGATGGTAGCAGTCTTTAAGAGGATAGATGCAGGAAACCAACTACATTTTAGCCTTGTTTGTCTGGTGAGGAAGGTTCTGGAATGAATTGTGAAAATGTAATAACAGAGCAGCTTGGAAAGAATAATTGCATTGAGTAAAATCAGCATGTATTTGTGAGGAGAATCATGTTTGGCTAATCTACTGGTATTCTTTGAGGATGTGACAAGAAGGGTGTATTAAGGGAAGAAGGGAGAAGCAGTGGATGTTGTATGCTTGAAAACCCGGTAAGTTTTAGGAAAGGTCTCACATAGGTAGTTGGTCAGCAAGGTTGGAGCACACTAAACTGAAGTAATTAAAAGATTACCTTTATTTGTTACATAACATTGAACTATACAGTGAAGTGTGCCATTTGAGCTGAATCACATCTGAGAGGATTATGCTGGGCAAGTGTCTCTGGTGCGAACATTGTATACTCACAACTCACTAACCCTAACTATACATCTTTTGGAATATGGGAGAAAATCCGTGCATTCTGCGGAGAAAGTCCAAACTCCTTATGAAGCGTTTGCCAGCTGCTACTATATACCGAAGCAGACAGAGAATTGGTTAGCAGTAGTAGAACAAAGTGGACAAAGAAGTACCATTTTCAGGTTTTGAGACCACAGTGAATGGGATAACATCAGGATTGGTGCGTGGGTCGCAGCTATGCATGGTCTACATCACTGACTTGGCCAAATGGAGCAATTGCCCCATTTCAAAGTTTGGTCGTGATACACAACTGAATGGGTAGGGATGAAGATTTAAAAAGGCTTCGGGGATCATAGCAGTGGATAAAAGTCAAAAAAGAGCTGTAGATAATGCACGTCTGAAATAAAAACAGATAGTTCTGGACACACTTAGCAAGTCTGTCATTTATGTGGAAAGAGATATAGGGTTAAAATCTCGGGTCAATGATCCTTCAAAAGTGGGAAAGAGAAAAAAATAAGCTTATTGTTGCAGAGAGAGCAGGAGAGGAGACTAGTTATTAGAACAAATGCAAATATATTCGGATTGTGCCTTTTTTTTCGAATTTCCTTACCTTTAATTCCATCCCCCATCCCCCCAGAACCTTATTCAAAGGGGAGAAAAGCATCCTGAGGGTATGGGTTTGCGCCTAGGTGCAATGCTGTATTGCACCAATAGGCAGCACCATTGTACTGCTACTCACTGAAGCTTCCCAGCACAGCTCAGCTTTCCAATGTCCATTGAATGCTGCGAGCTTTGTATTGACAAATTGTGTTTGCAGTAGATGTTGGCAAAGGTGACAGGTGATCTTTATGACTCTGTATTATTGTTCATAGGAGGCCAATTATAAATCACCCATAGACCTATAATTCTATGCCTGACTGCTAATTACAAGTGAACAATGACCTCACAATTTTTCATTTTGAAACTTCAGCCGTGATGTTACAGATGAGATTTTATACTTTGACAGCAATTTATTAAAGTCATACATTACAAATGTTGAGGCGACAGTGTATTTATAAAAGCTAATGTATGTCACATATAGTTCATTCAGGTGGAGCTAAGTAGGTCCAACCAACTACGAAAGATTCCAAAAACTCAATATTCATAGCTGACTCCTACATATCTGAAACTGTGCATTAGATCCTTGCAGATGATTTAAAAGGAAGTCTTCAGTATTATTTGTTAAAATTGCCGATCAAGACATTATGTTTAGGAAGCGTTCTATCAATTGATCAATCAATGATTTAATTAATTAATCTCCTGCTTTTCCAGCAGCTAGTCCACTGTTTCTCGCGTCAACCCTCTGCAGTGCAAAGCCAGTGCTTGCAGACTTACAGCTGTTCGAGGGTCTCCTCTCAGACCTCCCGCAGCCAGAGCCTCTGGAAATCGAAGCTTTCCTCCGTGCAGAATAATGGACTACACAAATACTATTTTTATAGTTTTGTAAATATGTTTCAGAATGTTGCTTTACTCAAACAGATACAATGATAATCAGCAAAGGGAAAGAGACAAATTAGAGCCATGATTCAATAAGGAATTGGAATCATTTCAACTGATGGCACAATCTGTTCGCAGTTTTATGTACTTGTGATTTTAAAGTTCAATGTAACTTTATTATCAAAGTCTATACTGTATACATCACCATATATAACCCTGAGATTCATTTTCTTGTGAGCATACTCAATAAATCCAATAACCATAATAGAATCAATGATAGACCTGCACTAAACAGGGCAAACAACCAGTGTGCAAAAGAGAATAAACTGTGCAAACACAAAAAGAAAAAAAAACTAATAAGAATAATAACCATAATAAATATAAACAATAAACACCAGAACATGAGATGAACAATCCTTGAGAGTGTGTCCATAGGTTGTGGGAAGAGTTCAGTGATGGAGCAAGTGAAGGTGAGTAAAGTTACTCCTCTGGTTCAAGAGCCTGATGGTTGAGGGATAATAACTGTTCCTGTTGCTGGAAAGATGGGTTCTGAGGCCCCATCGCTTCTTCCTGATGGCAGCAGCAGGAAGAGAGCATGACCTGGATGTTGGGGTCCCTGCTTTCCTGTGACAGTGCTCTGTGTAGATGTGCTCAATGCTGGGGAGAGCTTTACCCATGATGGACTGGAGCAAAACCACTACTTTTTGTAGGATCTTCTGTTCAAGGGCATTGGTGTTTCCATACCAGTCAATATTCTTTCCACCCCACCTCTATAAAAGTCGGTCAAAATCTTAGATGTCATGTTGAATCTTTGCAAACTTAAAATGAAATAGAGCTGCTGCCATGCTTTTTTTCATAATTATACCTGTGTGTTGGGCCCAGGACAGGTCCTTTGAAATGATAACTCTGAGGAATTTAAAGTTGCTGAACCTCTCCACCTTCAGTCCCCCAATTACTACTAACGCATGGACCTCTGGTTTCCTCCTCCTGAAATTAATAATCAACTCTTTCATCTTGCTGACATTGAGTGAGAGATTTTTGCTGTGGCATCACTCAGTCAGATTTTCAGTTCCTCTCCTATATGCTGATTTGTTGCCATCTTTGATTCACCCTACAACAGTGGTGTCATCAGCAAACTTGAATATGGCACTGAATCTCTGCTTAAGCACACAGTCATAGGTGTCAAGCAAGCCAAGCAGGGGTTTACCTGTGGTGCACCTGTGCTTATTCCTGTTGCTCTACTCACTCCATCATCAGTATTATCAAACTCAATCAGTTGAGAAAACTGCCTTCTTCAGCAGTTTATAGTGACAGTACTCCCATTCTCATGAGAGTGGGGACTTCCAAGGTTTTAGACACAGCAATGAGGAGGGATGGTGAAACATTTCCAAATCTGTGATACATAAGTAACACACACAAATTGCTGGAGGAACTCATCGTTAAGGCAGCATCTATGGAAATGAATAAACAGTCAACAGTTCGGGCCAGGACCCTTCATCAGTACTGGAATGGAAGCTGAAAGATGCCAGAATGGTGCATAAGTCAGGAAAGATCTTGTTCCTGTGTGTCCACTGTCCCTATCCTTGTTGGCTCTGTGAAAAGAATTGAAATATAACCATAGTGCCTTTGTATTTAAGTTTGCTGATGACACCAGAGATGCAGTGATGAAACAGCATGAAAGAAGGAGATGGAAAATCTGCTTGAGTGGTGCTGCAACCTCTCACTCAACATTAGCAAAGCAATAGAGCTGATTATTATCTACAGGAAGAAGAGTCTCTGCGAGCCAGTCCTCATCAGGGTATCGGAGGCAGAAATGGTCAGTAGCTTTAAATTCCTTGGTATCAACGTATCAGAGGATCTCTGCTGTTATGAGCATATAAGATCATCACAAAGAAGCACAATAGCACCTCCTCTTTCTTAGAAATTTGTGTAGATTCGGTATGTCACCAGAAACTTTGACAAACTTCTATAGATGCATAGTATTCTGGCAAGATGGTGGCAAGATGGGCTGCAGCGGCTTCTATGGGATCACCAAAAGGTGCTACCATTCTACTTAAATGTACATCTAATGATCACAATATACATTAAGAACTGCAGATCTACATCGTCAGCGAGTTGCTCACTGGCGGAGATAATGAAGGAGGTATGCAACGTGCTGCCACCTGGGTCGATGGCGGTTTACAGTCAAGCAGCAAGTGGCTGTCACAGTCGCTTTTCTTGTGATCGCAAGACCTCTTTGGACATTGTTAATCTGGTATGCAGATTAATCCAATTTGCGGATTAATTGGATGCGAGCAGGGGCGGAAGGCAGGGGAGCTTCCTGGTCTCAGCCGTAGTAAGGACTAGGCCTGGAGCCAAGGCGTCACCTGCTTGCAGCCGCCAGAGTGAGGAGACAAAGCTGTTGTGCTCACTGGGGACGGTGTGGCGTGGCGTCCAGAACCGAGTTGGAGCTGCCCTCCCAGGGTTTCGCTTGGCAGAAGACAAGCTCTGTTGTGGTTGACTGCAGATCTTTTTGGCAGCATTCAATGGACTTGTGCCTCGAGCTGCTTTTCACCCACTGGGAGAGAGGCATCTAACTCTACCAGGGGTGATACAGCGCAGTGACTGACAATTTCATTAGGATTGAGGGTTTTGGACTATATACATATATATTTGTCTGGTTATGCTTTTACTAATAATCTCTATGTGTCTCTATTTGCAAGGACTGGGCCTCTAAGCCGTGGTATCACCTAGCGGGCTTCGGATGTCATGGCCAATTGAGAGATGACCTCAGTGGGCTGGGGGGTCTGGACTATATACAATCATATCTTGCACCATTGTATTTTTGCAGGTATTCCAAACGTACTTGTATACATGAGGACTGGGCCACAAAACTGCAGTGTTGCTTGGTGAGCGTTGGAGTGGGTTGACATTCGATATTGGTGGGCTGTGCGGGGAGGGGGCTGGACTAAATATTTGCACATTCTGGGTTGTTGTACTTCACTGACATTCTATATGGGCTTGTTGACTTGTTTGTGTGTGAGACTGGGCATTAAGCCACAGCGTCATGGGGTGGGGATGAAAGGACACTTCTATTCTGTGAATGCGTTCTTGCGTGTGACTGTTGGTCATGTGTTTCAGGACCTTGATTCCATAGTAACACTGTCTCATTTGGCTATATTCATCAGTATCCTCGTATGGTTGAATGACAATTAAACTTGAATTGAACTGAATTCTGGCTGGCGGCATTGTGGTCTGGTATGGAAGCACCAAGGCCCAGGACCAGAAAGTGATGAATGTAGCCCAGTCCACTGCAAGGGAAGCCCTCCCCTCCACTGAATACATTTACATACAGCACTGCTACAAGAAACCAAAATCCATCATCAAAGACCCCCACCATCCAGTCCATGTCTTCTTCTTGCTGCTACCAAGGTTCAGAAGCCTTCAGTCCCACTAGGTTCAGGGACAGTTATTACCCCACAACCATCAGGCTTCAGAACCAGTATGGACAACTTCATCACGAGTACTCTGAAATAATTCTACAACCTGCTGGACTGACTTCCAAGGACTCCTTACAAATAACGTTTTTAGTACTTTTTTATTTGGACAGTTTGTCTTCTTTTGCATGGTGGTGTCTGCTGGACTTTGGCTGTTCATGTATCTTTTTTGTAAGTTTTACCTTATCACTTTTTTACTGTAAATACCTGCAAGAAAATTAATCTCAAGGTAGTGTGTGGTAACAGTTATGTACTTTGATAATAAATTTACTTTGGAGGAGCGGAGTGTAAAAGTTTGTGACGATTAATGGGATGTACAATCAAATGAGCTGCTTTCTCCTGGGTGGCATCAAAGTTACCTGAATGCTGCTGAAGTTGCTCATATCCAAACAAATGAAGGTAGTTTGCCACATTCCTGATTTGTAAATAGTGGGGAGATTTTTGCCGAATCAGGAGGAGAGTAATTTCCCATGGGGTTCAGCAAGTTACCTACTCTTGCAAATTTGGAATCTGTATTTCTGGTACTGTTAAGTTTCTGGTTGGTGGTAATCCTTGGGAATTTAATGTTGGGCATTCTGACAATGAAAATGTCACTGATATCCAGGAGGGAAAATGAAACCCATTGTTTCTGAAGCTGACCATTGACTGTCGAGATCATCACTTGGGAACCTATCAGCCCGTGCTCAAATGGTGTCTTGTCTCGTTGCATGACATTTTCATTATCTATGAGATATCGAAGCAGTGTAGACTTCTTTCATTAATGTTGCTCTAGTTAATACTCCAGGGATTGCTTAATTGGAACTGATCAATTTTGGTGAAAACTCAAAACAGTTGGACAACACCTCCGTCACTTTGCTGACGATTGAGAGTATATTGACAGCTGTAATTAGTGGGAATGAATTGTTCTGTTTCTTGATACATAAAGCTAAATGTTCCATTTTTTGATCCATTAAGCTGAGGGAATACAATAGAGGTAAACAGTATTATGTTATCCTAGCTGTGTTCAACTTGATACCATGGGACTTTCTGTTGACCAGAATCAATGTTGAGGTTTTCCAAGAACTCTCCCCACTGCCTTTTTGCCAATATGCCTCCAGCTCTGGCACACTAATACTGCTATGGGTGCAGGAAGCATCAGACATTGCCACAGAGAACTATGAGGCTGTGAATATGACTGTGACAGATGTCACCTGGGTAGATTCAGGTACCATTGCAACTTTATTTTGACAAGAGCAATGGAAGCTTCTGTACTTGGGTTAATGCCAGGTGCTCCACTGGGATTTATTATGTGCTTTAAAATTTAATGGCTAATCAAGCCACTATTTTGGAGTCAATCACATTGGCATGGGTTTTGAATCACAAAGCAAAATACTTTCCCTGGCTCTTTAAAAGAGCAATTGTTGCAACATGCACTGCAAATGTACATACATGCGATTATAGTAAATTTCTACCAATAGTTCAATGGGCATTACTCAGCTGAGCTTTATGGTACAGGAAAAAAGAGAACAACATTTGTTGGAAAACTGTGAATAAAGCAATGAAAGCAAATTTTTCATTTAGCTTTGTCAGTGGGTATGACTTTGTTGCATCATTGATTAAAATACAGCTTTTAGTTTGGTCCAGTTGTTAGTGCATCCTGGTTTTTCTATCATGTTTCAGATATAGACGATAACCCTTTACCTGTTTAGATATGTGGTGTATGTGTACACCAGGGTTAACTTCTGTGGTGAAGCAATACAAAAAGGCATTTCTTCATCACAGATGTCAAATTTGATGCGCACATCGACTGAGAGAATTTACAACACAGAGAAGCATTTGATGGAGGCACACATCTGTTTTCTCCTCAGGCATTCTGATACTGAATTAAAATAAATTCTCTTGGTAATAAATTCTTAATTTGTCCCATTAATGAGCTCTGAAGCTCTCACAGCTCAAAACAAAAGCAATGCATCATGGGCGTTTTCACGATGAAGGAGCTGCTATAATTTCAAATCAAATTTATAAAATAAAATCAAGTATATGGCAATACAATGTGCATAAAATAATTATTAATAAAAACTATATATATAACTCTTAAGAATATTCAATCAAACAATAATTTCCAGAATTTTCAGAATCTCGTGTGTTCAGGATTCTAAGTGAATTTAAAAATATTGCTTTTTTTATTAACATGTTTACTGCTTTAAACATTTTTGATCTGGGAGTCTAGGTAAATATTAATAAATGTGGTAATGGCTTGGATCTTTCAGAGAAATGCTGAAACTGCTGACACTTTACTCAGCTCTCCCCAGCATTGACACTACTTCAGCAGCTCCAGGCTTCATGTCTGTAAGTTTGGCAATGATTTGCCCAGCTCTATGACGAACGGCGACTGAGGCTATGGGCCTGCTCCGACTGCTCCGGGTTTCCACCCTTTGGGCTCAATTTCACTGTGAATGCTGTTCTTTGCTTTTATTGGTGCATGGTTTGTTTTTTCCTCTCTCTCCCTGTGCATTGTGTGTCAGAATTTTTTTAAAATTGGGTTCCTCCAGGTTTCTTGTTTTGTGGCTGCCTGTAAGCTGACATATCTCAAGGTTGTATAATTTATACATTGATAGTAAATGCACTTTGAGCTTTGAAATATGTTTGAGGTAGCTTGGGACTTCTGCACCTGGATGCATTTTCATGAAGTCCCAATTCCAGAGAGCTGATTTTCTGTGTTTTGTTATTGACACTATGTCATGAAGTACGATTAGAAAGCATCGTTCTCCAACTCGTGCTCAGCAGTTTCATTCATTCCCCCATCAAGCTGCAGAAAGATGAACAGCTGCAAGGGACCAAAGATGTATTAGGTATACGGTATTATTTCTGGTTTAATTCAAATTAAGATTTTTAAACATGCAATCAATGTTTATCTTTTTAAATGAACTTTTACTTGTCTTTGTTGGGAATATTCAGAAACATTCAAAATATTTGACAGCAGGCTATGGATTAGCCACCTGTCAAAATATCCAAATACTTAATTTTGTGGCCGCTTTTATTTGGGATTGAACAACTTTGGGAAGGAAGTTGCCTGTGGAAAATCAGCAAGACCATAAGACCAGAAGACATAGAGGAGAATCAGGCTTTTCTCCTTATCCACTCTGCTCTACCATTCAATCATAGCTGATTTATTTTCACTCTCAACCCCATTTTCCTGCCTTATTCCCGTAATCTTTAACACTCTTACTAATCAAGAACCTATCAAACTCACTTTAAATATACTCAATAACTTGGCCTCCACAGCCATCTGTGATGAGGAAATCCATAGATTCACCACACTCTGACCAAAGAAACCCATCCTTATCTCTGTTCTAAAGGGATGTTCTTATATTTTGAGGCTGCGCCCTCCATTCCAAGATCCTTCCACATCCTTTCTATATAGGCCCTTCAATATTTGATATGTTTCCATGAGAACCCCATCGTTCTTCTAAGATCCAGCAAGTACAGGCCCAGAGCCATCAAATCTTCTTCATACATTAACCTTTTCATTCCTGGAATCATTCTCGTAAATGTCTTCAGGACCCTCTCCAATACCAGCACATCCTTTCTTAGATGCAGGACCCAGAACTGCTCACAGTACTCCAAATTTGGTCTGACCAAAGCCTTATAAAGCCTCAGCACTACATCTTTGTTTTTATGTTGCAATCCTCTTGAAATGAATGCTAAAGATTTGTGGGTAGGTGCGGTCTTGTGGAGTCAGTTTGCTTTGGCTGGAAAAATTTGGGTAACTATATCAGTTTAATGCTGACTTATACAAGGGAATAGATTTTCAAATACGAGAATGGCATTAACCAACAGCACGTGGTAACCTTTTTTTGTGATAATGATACCAACATAATAAGTTCTGTTTGATGGTAACAAGCCTAAAACAAAATCCACGTATCCAAAGTTGTCTGTTCGGTTTATGACCTAAAGATAACTGTGCAGCCAATTTTAGGGCAACTTAAATATTTAACTACACAACATGGTGAGAGTTGCCTATGTACGATTTTTTATTTGAAGGATGCTTTCCTTCTATCACCTGCCCATCTCATAGCTTGCCTGAAGCTTGTACTAGTCGTGTGTTGCTTGTGAATGTGGTTTGTGACTGCAGCGTGTACAGTACTTTCCGTAATCAGTCCCTTCATGATGCAGAAAAGACAAGCGAGAAGCTCAACGTTGCTTTCTCCCCTGCCCGACATACATACAGCTGCATTTCAAAGACACCAAACAGGAATGGAAGAGTTTCTAAGTGTCAAAAGCTAAGTTTCCACAATTCTGCACTGCTTCAGCTTTGTTCAATTTGTCTGCTACATGAAGCTAATAATAAAACTCAGATCCTTTCAATAAAAATAAGGCTAGTATCTGCTTAACTTCCAACTTTTTTCCTGAATTGTGATCAACATCCACAAGTGAATGTTTGATGTGGAGTCTCAGGGCTTTGCTGTTACAAACATTGCTGTCAATTCCTTGGGAGAATCCTCACCAGTGCAAACTGAAATCTATTCAAGACATATCACGTGATTGAAATCGGCAGAACTTTTAAAACAGTGGTACAGAGAATTAACTACTCTGAGTTAATTGCATTTTAATGAGATAGCAAAAAAATCTTATTGAACTGCTCAAAATAGATAGCATGCACAATGTGGTATAAATAGCATCTTTGTAATTAATGTCTGTGGGAATGGCAAATAGTTAAACCCATTTGCACAATGGATGTGATTGCCCTAGGTAAGCATGGATCATTTACGTTGCAAGAATTGTTCAGCTACTGGCAGCAATCTAGTCAGTTATCAGATTTATAAAAAGACATCAGCCAAGGTTTCTAGCCCTCTAGCAGTAGATGTAACTAGTTACAAATTAATAAAAATATATTTGCATTTGACAAAATCAGGCAACATTTCTTTCGCATCACAGTTTTAGTCTCAGTTATTGAGTTTAGAATACTTGCCATGTGTAAAATCTTGGCAAATTTAGTCACATTTCTTTCACAGAACAAGGTTTCAATGCCAGCAGCTGAGTTCAAACTGCCTGTAAATTGTAATAGATTGGCAAAGGCACTTACATATCTTTCCCATCACGGTTTCCATCCAAAGCAATTTGGTTCAATACGCTTGCAAATTGTAATAACTTGCCAAAGCTAGACAGATTTATTTCGCAAACATTAAGTTTTCAATAACAGTAATAGTTCAAGCTGGATTCACAACAGTGACTTACAGAAGTCTAGAAATGTAACACATCTGAATGAGATTTCATCCAAAATGAAACATAAGTCAATAGTTGTCAGAGTTTGACTGCATCTGCGTTGCTTATAAAATCTTTTAGCACATCTTACTCTTCGTGCTCTCTGGTGTTATCTGTCGTGTCTAGAGTTTGCTGCCATAGCAGCACCTTCCACTTTGAGTGGAGCTGACGAAACCACCTTTCACACCTCACGTGAAAACGCCTGAGGACAACGTTTTCTAATCCCATGCAATGTCCATTGACAACAATCCAGTATTTGCCAACTCCCACTTCAATGTTGGTATCATTTTAGTCCTATGAACTGTACCGCCTTATATCTTACTCATTCTTGGAGCCAATAAACTAAGCAGGATTGAAATAAATGGCAGAGTTCCAGGATTTAGGAACATATCGTGGCAAATATCTACAGCATGTCAATTGCTGTTTTTCATGAAGATTCAATCTAAAATCACTAAACTATTTCTTCAATACTTTGAATGTGACAGCATTTCACAAGACTTTTATTTTGTTACTTGTTTTTCTACCAGTATAATTGTGAAAGATTGCATATGTATAAATTTGACAGTGAAAATGTGACTTGTATTGCAAATCTGGAAGTCCAATTTTTTTCCTAATTGACTTGGATGGCACAATTATAGGCAGCTCCTATGGAAAAAAGAAAACATCATGGTTTCATTGACAAATTTTACAGTTAGAGGGTTTCTCACCTTATCAGCAGAGGATGTGACAAATACAATCATTAGACATACTTGGATCACTGTCATTATGAAGGATTTCCACAGAATTAATATCCATTTAGTAGTTTGCCTAACTGCGACTAGGTTAAGCCATAATTGATGAAAACAGTTTGCTGAAACATCATAATTATGCCATTTTCCATGGGATTGGGGAGAATAGAAATAAAATGATAAAATTTGACATATATCTCCATTGTAATATTAATTTCCTTTACTTTTATGACATTAGTACATAATCGAATTAACATTGTCTGCCCATTATCAACCTAGAAATAAATATAGCAGCTCTATTTTTTCTTAGATGTATAGAGGCAAGCTTCCTTTGAATTCTTGCTATTATCTGGGTTGATCAGCGGCAAGCAATACTTATACCACTGGTTTCAAACAATAACCATCTCCAAGTGAATATATTAATTTTCTATTGACATTGAAGTCCACTTCCACCATTGACATCCACTGAGTCAATGTTGACCATATCCTTAACTGCTGTATAAATACTAGAGTAGGTCAGTGTCTGGTATTCAGAGTTATCCAAAAAGTGTTCCCACCATCTACAAAGCACAGTCAGGAGTGTGAGAACATATACTCCATTTAACATGGATAAGTTCAGCTCAAACAATAATACACAGGAAGGTAATAATTTTTGGTAATTATAATTTTTAGCATAATGAATGTTGCTCTGACAAACAGCCAATTTAAGGCAGATGTCAGTGCCAAGGACCTGGCAGCTATTTGTATGGCTGGGTGCAAATGGTTAGATATAACTGGCAATGCAGAACAATGAGTAATTAGAAATCAGCTATCACACTGTTAGAAAATGTAACTAGTTAGAAATGGGCCTAAGAAAGAATATCCTCCTTTAAAACATAAGAAAGGGGGACTTTATTAGGAATAGATAATTAAAATTCACAAACTGATGATAATCTCGAGGAAAAGTACTCAGAAGTACTGAGACTACATTGCTACTTTGCTGACAACATGAGTACTTTTGGCAGAATTTCAGATGGTGACGAGAGGGTGTACAGGAACGAGATATATTAGCTGGTGGAGTGGTGTCGCAGCAACGACCTTGCACTCAATGTCAGTAAGAGCAAAGATCTGATTGTGGGCTCCATAAAGGGTGAGACAAGGGATAACACACCAGTCCTCATAGAGGGATCAGATATGGAAAGAGTGAGTAGTTTCAAGTTCCTGGGTTTCAATATCTCTGAGGATCTAACCTGGGTCCAACATAATGACTCAGCCACAAAGAAGACATGACGGTCATTATATTTTGTTCGGAGTTTGATGAGATTTGGTATGTCACCAAAAACACTCAAATTTCTACAGATGTACCATGGAAAGCATTCCAACTGGCTGCATCACCATCTCGTATTGGTGGGGGGGTGGAGCTACTGCTCAGTATCAAAATAAGCTGCAGAGACTTGTCTTTTCCAGTTTCTTCACAAACTTGCCTTTACCTGAGACTTACTATTATTACCAGTATGGGGAAGAAATTTACTATCCTAGTAGATTTCTTCCCCATCTACTCCAAAATGTTGACAGCCTTCCAGAAACGTGATGACCAGAATTCATTACAATGTAACATTAAATCTTTCCTACTGCCTTCTGTATCTCTAATTGGACTCTAAACCTAGATGCATTGAGCATATCAGTCTCTTCTTTCTTTCTTGCTGTAAAAATTCAAGTCACCTTGAGCTCAGAAATCAGTTTGGCAGTTTTAAAATGAGTTAGCAGATGGTACATTATTTCTATCTGTACTTTGATGTCAAGCTCTTTATTTCCAGTCCAATATTTTTGCAAAGAAATACTACATTTACGATTTGCACAAGACCTCAGGTTTGTACGTACATGTATTCATTCCGTATTGTCTTAAAGCCATGTCTAATCCATCTCCATAATAGTTCAGCAAACTGGTAATGGTATTAATGTACTGTAATAAAACTTTTGTAAACCATTCCTATACTAGATAGTCAACAGCAGTATGTACAGCAACATTTTTTTCCAGCTGATGTTTTCCACCAACTTGCTTCTCTCTTCTTCTCTCAAGGGTATTGGCTCCTCATTGGGAGAAAATTTCATGACCACGAATTTGGACATAAATCATATCTTGTTTTTATGCCATTATATTCCAATGTCTTCCAGATAACATTTAAAAATATATATATATATTGCCACAACTCTCTTCTGGTTTTATAGGTAATCTTTAAACATGTATTCCCTCTTGCTAGCAAGGTTAACTGGGGTTTCATTGATCTGGAAAATGTTTAATCCCTCACCCATCCCATTTATACCACAATTAGAATTGAGAATAGGCTGTGTATCAATGGGAGGAGAAATCACAGAAACTAGGCTTTGGGTTTCAATGAAATGCATACTGGTTGAAATGTTTGCCATTATTTACCAACTGGTAAAAATAATTTAATCTCCTGATCTAGCTTATGCATGCAACTCTCACATTTGCAAAAGAAGCTTTATTCCTATTAATTAGCTTCTTGACCAGTACAGATTTGTGGTCCCCATATAGTTTTAGGGCAAGACCCTTTGATTTCAGTTGTATGATTAATTGTGTTTGATTTTTTAATACATTAATATGCACTTCATACAGATTTTTATTGACATTGCTTACTATTGCAATTGGACTCTGTCTATCCTGTCTTTTCTTAATTAGGTCTTTATGCTATGGAGATGACTTTTTCCTTTAAATTGATGACTATTCGCACATTTTGAGCCAGCTCCTGTCTTTATTGATACTTGGCAGATGTCATTCAATGTGAATAAATGTGAAGTTATCCACTTTGGAAGCTGGAACAAGAGGGCAGAGTATTGTCTGAACGGTGTCGAGTTAGGTAAGGGAGAAATGCAAAGAGACCTAGGAGTCCTAGTTCACCAGTCAATGAAGGTGAATGAGCAAGTGCAACAGGCAGTGAAGAGGGCAAATGGAATGTTGGCCTTTGTTACAAGGGGAATTGAATACAAGAGCAAGGATGTTCTTTTGCATTTGTACAGGGCCCTGGTGAGACCACACCTGGAATATTGTGTACAGTGTTGGTCTCCAGGTTTAAGGAAGGACATTCTGGCAATTGAGGAAGTGCAGCGTAGATTCACTAGGTTGATTCCTGGGATGGCAGGGCTGTCTTACGCAGAGAGATTGGAGAGATTGGGCTTGTACACGCTGGAATTGAGGAGATTGAGAGGGGATCTGATTGAAACGTTTAAGATAATTAAAGGATTTGATAGGATTGAGGCAGGAAATATGTTCCAGATGTTGGGAGAGTCCAGTACCAGAGGGCATGGATTGAGAATAAGAGGTCAGTTATCTAAAACAGAGTTGAGGAAGAGCTTCTTCTCCCAGAGAGTTGTGGAGGTGTGGAATGCACTGCCTCGGAAGACGGTGGAGGCCAATTCTCTGGATGTTTTCAAGAAGGAGCTGGTTAGATATCTGATGGATAGGGGAATCAAGGGATATGGGGACAAGGCAGGGACTGGGTATTGATAGTGAATGATCAGCCATGATCTCAGAATGGCGGTGCAGACTCGAGGGGCTGAATGGTCTACTTCTGCACCTATTGTCTATTGTTTTAAAGGTGACAACAATCCCAGTTCTCTTATTTGACAGGATGCTGCTCTGGTTTGGGTAAGTGGAGCCCATCTCAGTTCAGCCTTTCACTGTTGTTGCTGACAACATGGTGTGAATTGAAACCAATTTTCCCTGCACTATTTTTTGAGTCATGCATTTAGCGCTCTCATCAATGTAAGTGTGGCTCAGCTAAAACAAAAGCAGAGGTTATTACCTTTCAAGTTCCAAGTTTTAATTTGGTCTCTGGCTATTGAAAGTGTCACAGCAAAGCTCATTTCTAATTTGACTTGCGTGGCTGGTTACTAGGTGCACCGTAAAACCATCTGTCTTCCAGTATCTTGCATTGACCCTGGAGTTATGCAGATACTCAGCACCGATATCTGCTCACTCTAGCAGCAAAGATCAATATCCATCACCTATTTACTCTGTCTCCTTCCATCTCTTGACTGGAATGGTCTCCGAACCATGATACCACCCTTATTACATCACTATTTGCACCTGTTGCCTTTGTTATCCAAAAGTTCTTTAGAATGAGGCATAAAATTTATTGCTTATCACTGTTTTATTAAGGGTTACAAAAGCAAAGGAGAACAAGTAGACGAGAAGTCAAAAGAACAAAGAAAAGGCTAGACTAACAAGTAGTTGTGGTTGTCTCATACTTAAACGATAAATAACAGAAAATTTTAGTGATAACAATTAGCCTATAAAATAGCCAAATTCAAGTCATGTGACACCTGTTATTGAAAACTAAGAAGTTTCCAGAAAAATATAAAGGTAGCTTACTAGAATTACTGGAAAATTCACTAAACAATTACAGGTATATAGTTGATTCTATAAAAGTTATATAAAGCAAGCAGAGAAAAGTTAAACTGTAAGAAAAATAACACATCCAGTCAGACCAAAGGTGGCTTGTATCTTTTGAGAAAGGTCCAAGTTTAAGGTTCTGTTCCCGACTGCCTTGCAGACACATTATAGAAGCGTGCAGCAGGTGGCGTTGTTGCTTCACAGCTCCAACAAAATAGTTTGACGCTCATCTCCCCTGCTGGCTGCATTGAGTTTGTAAATTCTCCTTTTGACTACTTGGGCTTCCCTCCAGTGTTCTGGTTTCCTCCTACCTGCCGATGATGTGCTAATAGGTTAATGGTTAATGAAAAACAATTGGTCCTATTGTATGTCAGTGGTGAGGGCTTCAGGGGAAACTCATCGGCATGTCAGAGAGTCAAAGAGCATGGAACCAGGCCCTTCGGCCCATCTCATTCATGTTGACTGCGTTTCCCAGTGAGTTACTCTCGCGTGTGTGTTTGGCTCATAGTTCTTTAATCCTCACCTCTCCAAGACTGAGATGGCTTTTAAATGTCACTAGCATGCCAGCCTCAACCATTATTTCTGACAGCTCAATCCAAACATGCAGGGCCCTTTGCTCCACTCACATCCCTTTTAAATCTCTTGCCTCTGACCTTCAACCTATTGCCATCTTGCTGTCCCTTTCTAGCTAGGAAAAAGTTTGTGTTTTCACCCTGTCTCTGTCCCATGTGGTTTTACATACCTCACCTCCCAATCTCCTATGTTCCAGGGAATAAAGTCTTAGTCTATGCAACCTCTCCTTGTAATTCAGGCCCCCAAAGTCCAGGAAACATCCCTTTGAACCTTTTCTGCACTCTTTCTAGTTTAATAGTCATAGAAAAGTACAGCACAGAAACATGCTCTAGGGCCCATTTAGATCATGCTGAAACATTTAAGCTGCCTACTCCCATTGTCCTGCAGTGGGACCATAGCCCTCCATACCCCTACCAAGCATATACCTATCCAAACGTCTCTTAAACGTTGAAATCAGGCTCACATGCTCCACGTGCTGGCAGCTAGTTCCACACTCACATGAGCCTCTGAATGAAGAAGTTTCCCCTCATGTTCCCCTTAAATTTCTCATCTTTCACTGTTAACCATGAGCTTTAGTTGTAGTCTCTCCCAACTTTGGTGGAAAGAGCCTGCTTGCATTTACCCTATCTATACCCCTCATAATTTTGTATACCTCTATCAAATCTCCTCTTAACCTTTTACGTTCCAAGGAATAAAGGCCGAATCTATTTAATCTTTCTTTATAACTCAGGTCCTCTGGACCCAGCAACATCCTTGTAAATTTTCTCTGTACTTTTGCAAACTTCTTTACATCTTTCCTGTAGTCAGGTGACCAGAACTGCAGACGATACTCCAAATTAGGCCTCACCAATGTCTTAGACAACTTTAACATATCTTCCCATCTCCTGAATTCAATACTTTGATTTATGAAGGCCAATGTGCCAAAAGCTTTCTTTACGATCCTATCTACCTGTGACCCCACTTTCAATTAATTAAGGACCTGTATTCCCAGATCCCTTTGTTCTACAGTACTGCTCAGAGCCTTAGCGTTCACTGTGTAATTCCTACCCTGGTTGGTCCTACCGAAGTGGACCACCTCGTACTTATCTGCATTAAATTCAGTCTGCCATTCTTCAGCCCAGTTTTCCAGCTGGTCCAGATCCCTCTGCAAGCCATGATAACCTTCCTCGCTGTCCAGCACACCCCCAATCTTGGTGTCATTCGCAAATTTGCTGATCATCATCCAGATTGTTGATATAGATGACAAACGTCAACGGACCCAACATGGATCCCTGCTGCTCTCCAGTAGCCACAAGTTTCAAGTCAAAAAGGCTAATTTCTCCTGTCACTGTCTAGTTTCTCCCACAGTGCCAACATTTACTGCCTTGCCTTCATCCACTTCGTTGGAAAGCACTATAAAATTGGTTAGACATCACTTACTGTACAAAGCCATGCTGACTATCCTTAATCACTCCATGTCTATCCAGATACTCATTAGCCAGTCCCTTAGAATACCTTCCAATGCTGTCCCACTATTGACATCAGGCTTAGTTGCCTAGAATTCCCTGGTTTGTTTTTAGAGCCTTTCTTAAACTGTGAAACAACATCCAGTCCTCCGGTACCTCTCCTGTCACTAAGGATGACTTAAATATCTCTGCTGGGACTCTGGCAATTTCTGCAGTTGTCTCCTGCAGGGACCAAGGGATCATCTTGTCAGGCCCTGGGAATTTATCCACCCTAATTCGTATCAAGCACCTCCTCCTCATAATATGTATAGATTCCGTGAAGTTGATGCCACTTTGCCTTAATTCTATAGATGCTGTGTCCATCTCCTTAGTAAATACAGATGCAAAAAAATCCATTTAAGATCTCCCTCATCTCTTTTAGCTCCACACATGGGTTACCTCTCTAATCTTCCAGAGGACTGATTTTATCCTTTAAAACCTTTAGCTCTTAACATATCTATAGAATCCCTTCAGATTCTCTTTCGCCTTGCTTGCTAGGGCAACTTCATACCTTCTTACAATAAGATTTTTCCAATAACAGAGTGACCAAAACTGCACACAATGCTTCAAGAGTTGTGTAGCCAGCAGCTTATGTAAGTGAAGCATAACTTTACAACTCTTCTACTCAGTACCCTGACTGATGAAGTCACCATGCTAAATGCCTTCTTCATTAAGTGCAGGCAAATTACTGACAGAATGGAATGCTCCGTGAGATAGCACCAAGAGAGTGGGTTGAATGGCCTTTTGTGTTATAAAAGAATGTGAAAGATCTAAAATCCTTTTTGTTCATCTACACTGTTCAAATCCAGTCTAACCTAAGGGGCGCAATTATCTCCCAGATCAAAGAGCTCAGACAACTCCTTCATCTTCCTTGTTCAAAAGCAGATGAGTGGCAACGACATGTTGAATTATTTCTCACTTTAGTACAGCATAGCCAACATAGATGTGTTTGAAAACCTGCTATTTGATGAAATAACATAGAAGTTTAAAGAAATTAATGGAGATGTATATATAAATAGATTGTCCCCAAAACAGACCTACAAGAAAATTGCCTGTTATTTTCTATTATGACAGCAGGATAGCTATGCTTTATCTGCTCAGCATCTTGTCATTCATGTCCTGCCAGTGTTGCCCATGCAGTTTACATCTGTTGGAGGTCCCACTTTGTTGTTGGTTAACACTATTCTGCACCTGTTAAAAACAGCACTTATCATATAACAGCAGTTTGTTCTATCTTGGGAGTATTCAAAAAATGGGAGAGAGTGGACTCTAGTTGCTGTACTGGAGATCTTTGGGTTGGACTCAGATGTGCTATTTGTACACGGTTCTTCAGGGACTTCACTATCTTGTAAGCAGTATTATGGTAGCCTCAGGTATGAGGAGAGACAAGAGATGAGGAGATAGAATCGATTTCCTATGGGTTAGTATCTAGATGTCATTGATTTAAAATATTTGCTAAAACAACTAGATGCAAAATAGGAAATTTCTTTGCAGAAGGAACTGTTAAAATGTGGATTGCAGAATTTGAAAGTGTGTTAGAACGAAATTCTCTCGGCACTATCTGAAGGGAATTGAATATACTGTATTCTTAAAGGAAAGTTATTTGCAGTTACCCAGAAAATAGTCTTCATACCTTAGCCACCATAATACTGTCCCCCAAGATAGCCTGCTCTCTTAATTGCAAATAACAGGTGGAAACTTTCTTGAAGGCCTGTTTTGTATCATACAGCTGACTCAGATAATAAATTGAATGGCACCTTTTTGAAATAATATTCAATGACTCATTTCAATAGATCACAGGTAGCTGATACATATCCTACTCCCTGACTATTATATGTTGTTCAGTAAATCAACAGCTGTGCCTTGTGAATTTTGTGTTTACTCTAATAATAAAACTCCTGAATAGTACTTGAAACATTTTATTTTCCAGTAAAAGTTTCAAGAAAAAGAACAATATCAACAATCATCAAATGGATTGCTATTATCTTAGTTTGAGAAAAACGACATCAGAACTAAAGATGGCAAAATCAGTTTTGCATAGAGCTGGATGCAGTTTAGATTGGCAATTGAGATATCACATTGAACATTTTCCCATGCCAACAGATGATGACACCCACAAAATTAGTTGTTGATGGTTCTGGTTGCCAGTAATGCGACCCCTGCAGACATCAAAAATTCTGCTAATTCCTGCAAACAGTGAACCACAGGACAAACACTTGGGAAGACAGAGAGTGTGTGTGCTCTCAGCTTGACTTGAGAATGATATCTTATGGAATAATGCCAAATAATATCAGTTGAAATTCTGAAGAGAGTAATGTTCTTTCATAGTCCCTCTCTAATTGTTTCTGCTTTTCTGAATGTTAATACAGGATTTAATTCATTTCATGAATCTCAGTTGCTCTGTTTTTATTGTTGAGAGGAGCTTCTGTGGTGAAAATTTCTCCATGGGTTTTAGGCATCCCTTCCCCCATCAAATATAGTACTGAAAGGCAGAAGTTGAGAACATTGCACATGCTCTTATAACCTCACAAAGGTCTTATGAATGGCGAACAGTTTACTTAGATTGGAAAATTCTGCATGGCACTCCTTTTCTGAAGAATCCTGAGAGAGAACTGCAAGAAATAAGGAACAATTGTTATTAGAAGTTACTCTATTAGAGTTAAGGGTACGCTTTTTAAGGGTGCTTTTTAACTATATGGAGAAGGGCTTGAGGAGCAAGTATCAGGTACACCTGTACACCAGCTCATTATTGCAAATATCTAAACAGCCACTCCTGGTCAAGCAGCTTAGCTCAAACATCAGAATGGGGAAGAAAGTTGACTTTGACCATAGAATGATTGTTGGTGCCAGATGGGGTGGTTTGACTGTATCAAAAATTGCTGATCTCCTGAGATTTTCACTCACAACAGAGTTTACAAAGAATGGTGTGAAAATTACAAAAAGCAGCCAGTGTGCAACTGTGGGTGAATATGGCTTGTTAATGAGAGAGGTCGGAGGAGAAGGGTCAGACTGATTCAAGTTGACAGGAAGGCAACAGTAATTCAAATAACAATATTTGAATGCAGAAGAGCCTGTCTGAATGCACAGCACCTTGAACCTTGGGTTACAGCAGCAGAAGACCCATGAAAAAACATTCAGTGGCCACTGAATGTATGTAATGAAGACCATAAGACATGGGAGCAGAATTAGGCCATTCAGACCATCAAGTCTGCTCTGCCATTCCATCAAGGCTGATCCTGGATCCCACCTAGCTCTGACTCCTGCCTTCTTTCCATATCCTTTGACGCCTTGACCAATCAGAAAATGACCAACTTCTGCCTTAAATATACCCATGGACTTGGCCTCCACTGCAGTCTTTGGCAGAGCATTCCACAGATTCACCATTCCCTAGCTAACCTCTATTCTAAACTGTCACCCCTCAATTTAGAGGCTGTGCCCTCCAGTTCTGGATACCCCCACCGTAGGTAACATCCTATCCATATCCACAAATAAATGTTATTGAATGCCATGAGTGTTGATCAAGAAAGCATTTGATAAAGCTGTTGTTTAGAAAGGGTTAGTTAAAGTTGAAGCTACTGGAATCAATGAAGGAGGATAATTGATCTGATTAGAAATTTGACTAGTATTCAGAGACAGGGAACAAGGATGAAACGAATGAAAAAGTTATAGGAGGCCTACAGCTACAGGCAGCAGTTTAGAAAGGAATTCAATGCAAATTTCCCAGTAATATACTTTAAAGGTTAAAGTTCAGCCTTTGAAATATGAAGATCAATTACAAAAACGAGTTATATTCTCTGGAATTTGAAAGAAAAAGAGTAACCTGGTTGAAAGTTCTAAGATGTTAATGGAAGCTAACATTAGATTAAACAATTCTGCTGGCTGGACAGCCTGAGCATTGTGGGGTATAGGCTACAAGTTAGAACTAGGCTTTCAGCAGTGATGTTAAGAAATAATTCTGCAAAGCAGAATATGGTTGTGGCTTGTAATACTCACATGTAAACAGCATTTGATACAAGCTCAGATGCTAATTTCAAATCCGAGATCGATGGATTTATGTTGACAAATTATGGCCCAAACCATGCCTACAGAATTAGTGACAATCAGCCAATACCTCATTGCAAAAGCTTGTGTTAAATGACCTAGTCCTGTCTTTATGTTCTTCCTTAGATCAGATTGGAATGAATTGACATTATAGCAACTCCTGTAGGGAATCTGCATGGCTGACAGATCGTGGCATCATTCAGCGTGTAAGACTAATCTGATTCCAGTACTGCCATTTTGGAATAATGTTCCCTCTAATTTGTACTGGACAGTGTGTGAAAAAGCTTGCGCTGTGCAATTTTTTACCCAGTGACAATAATGTACGTGCACTGAATTTTAAACGGAAGTAAACCTGAAGCTATTCTAAGGATTATAAACTACCAAGTCTAGTTTGTTGTTCATTGTTTAAAAGAAATAAAATAACAGTCAATACGAACTTTGATCTCCTCTGGGCTTGATTGCTTTTGCTCTTGTACACATACACACTCGTATGCACCCCCACAAACATACATAGCAGGCCTGTAGAGGGTAATGAAGGATTTTCTAGCCAGAGCAAATGTGATTTGTTTGTTAAATGATGCTTTAAAAAGTCAAGTTTCCAATATCACTTCACTTCTTCCCACTTGCCAATTCTCCAGCAGCTTCTGCATTGCAACAATGCACACAAGTAACACCAGTTTCTGTATTGTACCATGAATATTTCCCATAACTGCGTGTTTCTGACCTCGTGAGATTTCCGTGTAGCTGTTTCTACTTTTTTGTTAAGCCATTCTGCTTTAAATGAATGAGAAGTTAAACATAGAACATAGAACAATACCGCTCAATACAGGCCCTTCGGCCCACAATGTTGTGCCAACCCTTAAACCCTGCCTCCCATATAACCCTCCACCTTAAATTCCTCCATATACCTGTCTAGTAATCTCTTAAATTTCACTAGTGTATCTGCCTCCACCACTGACTCAGGCAGTGCATTCCACTCACCAACCACTCTCTGAGTGAAAAACCTTCCTCTAATATCCCCCTTGAACTTTCCTCCCCTTACCTTAAAGCCATGTCCTCTTGTATTGAGCAGTGGTGCCCTGGGAAAGAGGCGCTGGCTGTCCATTCTATCTATTCCTCTTAGTATCTTGTACACCTCTATCATGTCTCCACTCATCCTCCTTCTCTCCAAAGAGTAAAGCCCTAGCCCCCTTAATCTCTGATCATAATGCATACTCTCTAAACCAGGCAGCATCCTGGCAAATCTCCTCTGCACTCTCTCCAATGCTTCCACATCCTTCCTATACTGAGGCAACCAGAACTGGACACAGTACTCCAAGTGTGGCCTAACCAGAGTTTTATAGAGCTGCATCATTACCCCACGACTCTTAAACTCTATCCCTCAACTTATGAAAGCTAACACTCCATAAGCTTTCTTAACTACTCTATCTACCTATGAGGCAACTTTCAGGGATCTGTGGACATGTACCCCCAGATCCTTCTGCTCCTCCACACTCCCAAGTATCCTGCCATTTATTTTGTACTCTGCCTTGGAGTTTGTCCTTCCAAAGTGTACCACCTCACACTTCTCCAGATTGAACTCCATCTGCCACTTCTCAGCCCACTTCTGCATCCTATCAATGTCTCTCTGCAATCTTTGACAATCCTCAACACTATCCACAACACCTCCAACCTTTGTGTCATCTGCAAACTTGTCAACCCACCCTTCTACCCCCACATCCAGGTCATTAATAAAAATCACAAAAAGTAGAGGTCCCAGATCCGATCTTTGTGGGATACCACTAGTCAAAACCCTCCAATCCGAATGTACTCCCTCCACCATGACCCTCTGTTTTCTGCTGGCAAGCCAATTCTGAATCCACCTGCCCAAACTTCCCTGGATCCCATGCCTTCTGACTTTCTGAATAAGCCTACCATGTGGTACCTTGTCAAATGCCTTACTAAAATCTATGTAGATCACATCCACTGCACTACCCTCATCTATATGCCTGGTCACCTCCTCAAAGAACTCTATCAGGCTTGTTAGGCATGATCTGCCCTTCACAAAGCCATGCTGACTGTTCCTGATCAGACCATGATTCTCTAAATGCCCATAGATTCTATCTCTAGGAATCTTTTCCACCAGTTTTCCCACCACAGACATAAGGCTCACTGGTCTATAATTACCCGGACTATTTCTACTACCTTTTTTGAACAACGGGACAGCATTCGCCTCCCTCCAATCCTCCGGTACCATTCTCATGGACAACGAGGACATAAAGATCCTAGCCAGAGGCTCAGCAATCTCTTCTCTTGCCTCATGGAGTAGCCTGAGGAATATTCCGTCAGGCCCCGGGGACTTATCTGTCCTAATGTATTTTAACAACTCCAACACTTCTTCTGCCTTAATATCAACATGCTCCAGAACATCAACCTCACTCATATTGTCCTCACTGTCATCAAGTTCTCTCTCAGTGGTGAATATCGAAGAGAAGTATTCATTGAGGACCTTGCTCACTTCCACAGCCTCCAGGCAATTCTTCCCACCTTTATCTCCAAGTTCTTTTGTGCCTGATGCCCTTCTTTGGAATTTGACATAGTGAATAAATAATTTCTTCAATAAGAGAAGTATAAATAAGACAGTTCTATAATCTAAAGACAAAGCATTGCAAATTCCACATTGTCAATACTGTCCATATCAGAAACTGGAAAATGAAATATGATTGTGTACAATGGCAAAATATACTTAACATGCCAACGAGGTAGAGGGGGACAACCATTAGTGTGCCATTTAAATTCCTTTGTAGCAAAAGATGTGTGCATGCACACCTTAGACAGACTCTGCGGTCCAGCCAATGCATTCCCTTTTATAAAACATGAATAAACACATTCAGCAAAGGAATTGATTCCGTGCTTTTTTTTAGCTGATAATGAATATTGCAAGTTATTTGTGGTTAATTTCATCTTGTTATTGGCATAATCACACAAAGGATTGATTTATTCTTTTTGTTCAAGAAAATTCATGTGGCGATGAGGTTGCCAAAGTAAGTAGTCTTCACTGTGGAAGATGCCAGATTTTGAAGACATCACGGGGCAGAAGTGAGTGTAGTTATTATTACTAAGGAGAAGGTGCTTGGGAAATTGAAGGTCTGAAGGTAGTTAAGTTACCTGCACCTCAATAGTTGCCATCCCATCAAATACACCTGGGCATAACTTCTCCCTCAAATGTCTCCAAGCTAATCAACACATGCAAAATGCATGAGGAACACAGCAGGCCTGGCAGCATCTCTGGAAAAGAGGAAACTGTCAATGTTTTGAGCTGAAACCCTTCATCAGGACCTGGCATGAATAAGTCCTGGGCCCTTTCAGTGGCTAGGCCAGCGATCAAAATGACAGACTAACTGGGGTGAGGTCCTTAGAGCATTCAAATAGAGACTACCCCATACCTCCTGCAGGTTAATCAATAGGACTGAGATGCCATTGTCAGATCATTCTGACAATCAGCCGTCATGGTATTGTTATGGTGAACTGTTACCTGTGAACCTGAAATGAAGTTAACTTGATGGTGACCCTGCACACAGAGTGACTACTGACGGCCACTACTGATAGTTATAGTTATCAGATATTGAAGGGATGAAGAGGATGTAATCAAATTTCTGGAACATTTTATTGCCATCTCTGCTCTGTCTTGTAGATAGCCAGTTAGGGATGTTAGATAGTGTAGATGTACATAGGTATATGTTGGGATATGGTAGGCTAGTCATTGGGGAAGGGATCTAAAGTGAAGGGCATCTGCCTTGCACTGCTTAATCTGACCTTCTTAAATTTTGCCTTGCTGGGAGATATTTCTGTCCAGAGGTATATTCCAGAGTCTTTTAGAGTTATGTGGATATAGCAGATATTAATTCAAGCTAAAACCACTCTTGTACAATACTATCCCAAATATTCCTTAAGCACTTCACTTTTACCAGCACATCTAGTTGGGTGCATCTAGTAAATTTCAATCATTTCTTTCAGCTTATGCTAGAACTCTAAATTCCCACAAACACTCAGTTCTCGTACATAAATTCAGGAAGCTTACAATTAGCCTTCAGTGTTTTTGTAGATTGCAAGCAGTAAGTTGGAGTTACAAACCCAGGCTGCTCCACAGACCAAGAAGCTGCATATGTACCAGCCAGATGTTAAAACAATGGGGTTGTATAATTGCCCTGCATCAACTATGGGTTTAAGGAATTTGTACCATTGTGTTAGTTCAGGGAAGAGTCCTTGTCAAGGCACTTAAACATTCAGGGGTGTCTCCCACTGTAGGTATGCAAATCCAGGGAGGCATTGCCAACCCAAAGTGTTGAAGTAATGATAATGTCATTATAACTATTGAAACTTCATTGGATCACTTACTGTTATCTTTGATCGTAAGGATATAAAAATGTAATGTACCTTTGAATTTTTGAGCCTCTACTGAAGGTGTCTCCAAAATGATGCCTACTTGTTGTGCTCAATAAAGACTTCTATATCACCAGCTTCAGTGACTTTAGCGATTTTATTCACAATCACAACATCTGGGGGCTGATCCGGGATTCGTTCATGGTCCACTGAGTGGCTAGTGATTTAGCAGTCTAAGGGAGTGAGTATTTTCAAAAGCAGCACCCACGTTATGATCTGTTCAGATCAATGACTACAGGATCACAAAGTATCAACGAACATGGTGGAGATCTGCATTGGTAGGTATAAAATACAGTTCATGTGTGTATTCGTGTTTGTGTAAGAGACCAGCTATCAGGCAGTCTTCGGTGCCTTGCTGAAACAGGGCCAGCAGTTGTGAAAGGTGGCTACTGACTGTTTGGAATGCCAGAAGGGTATGCATACATTAATTTGGGGGCATAATATAGTGCCATACCTGTTTGTGAGCTGGTGTATTTTAGAATAAGTTTGAAACCTTGATAACAAGGGTTTTAAATATAAGGGAATACAACAGGCATTTTGAGTTCATAAGTGGTAGATTGCAGGGTACCTACTCTGTAGTTTTACAAAGACATTGTTCACATCAATACTTTGGGTTGCCAATGCTTCCTTTGAATTATAGGTCTTCAGTGGGAGACACCTCTGATTGTTCAAATACCTTGGCTGGAACACTTATTCATTGGTGCAAATTCCTTAAACCTTTAGTTGATGCAGGGCAATTAATACAACCCCATTGTCTTAAGATCTGGCCAATATAAATGCAATCTCTTGGTCTGTGGAGCAGCCTGGGTTGGTAACTTCAACTTGCTGCTTGCAATTTACAGAACACTGAAGGCTAATTGCAAGCTGCCTGAATGTATTTACGTTTACAATAACAACATAATTTTAGAATAAACATAACTTTAGAAGACTCCCTTACCAGCATAATTCAGTATGTTCTAAAATTGCTTGGAATAAGGATAAGTCTGGTCCTTAGGTGAAATGCTAAAATTAGGGGAAGCTCATTAGAATGTCAATAGGCAGGAATTGGGAGAATATACTGGGACTGTCCTGTTTGGGAATAAGTGTACTGTGCATCTGATATAAGAGCGTTTTTTAAAAGGTAAATTGATTCAGAACTGGCATGTTCTTGTGAGGTTGCTAATGTTCTTAGATAACAAAATATAGTGTATTTAATATAATTTAATGAGAATAGAGGAAGTACTTATAAAGACAAGGACCTCAAGGAGTATAAAGAAAGCAGGAAAGAACATAAAAAATTATGAGCTCTAAAAGAAAGAATGGAATATACTTGGCTAAAAAGATTAAGGATAAGCCCAAGGCATTTCATATGTAAAGGGTAGGTCCAGTCAGGTATAAAGAAGAGGATTTATATGTGAAGAGGAAGCTGATGAGTCCTTAATAATTACTTAGTTTCAATCTTCTCCAGTGGATGATGGTGAGGTTAAGGGAGTTGATATTGATATTTTAGGGCATATCAATACCAAGGATGAGTAGGTGCAGAATATCTCAAGACATTAACCTGGATGAGTCCCAGGAGCCTGAAGATATCTCAAGTAGAATACTGAGGAATGCAAGGAAGGAGATTGTTGGGGCCTTACCAAAGATCTTTGTTTCCTCTTTAGCCACAGGTGAAGTACCAGAACACTAGAGAATAGCCAATATGGTTCCTTTGTTTAAGAAAGGGAATGGAACAAACCAGGAAATTATAGGCTTCTGAGCTCCATGTCAGTGGTATTATTGGGAAGCTATTGAGTAAAATTGTAAGGAAAGAATTTACTTGCATTTAGAAAATTATGAACTTACTAGGGATCATCAACCTGCCTTAGTGAGTCCTGTCTCAGTAAGTTGATTGAACTTTATGAGGAAGTGGGGAAGATAACTAACGATGCAATGGGTGTTCTCCACACAGATATTAATAAAGCACCTAACAACATCTCCCATGGTTTACGGGCGCAGAACTTTAATTCACATGGGTTCTGTGGTATTACATGTGCGCAGAGCAAGAACTACAACAGACTCGTTTGAGTAAACATTTTTACTAAGTCATGTTAGTAATGGCACATGCTGTGCAATTTACAGTGTGGGAGTTACACAACGGGCCCACTGAGACAAAGCACATGCGCACTCATGGGCCTGCACCCAAAGGAGAGTGTCTGCTGCACACAGGAGGCCCAATCGATTGGCTGCATGTGCACTTGGCACATTCTCACTACCGATCTGCTACTGTACACATGGGCATTGGTAAACTGGAAACAGAATGGACTTGGTCATAGAGGTGGAAGGGTGACATTCTGATTGGAGGTCTGTGACCAGTGATATACTGCAAGGATCAGTGCAGGGACTTCTGTTGTTTGATGTGGATAAAACTGTAGATGGTCTGATTGGTAAGTACGCAGATGCCATGGAAATTAGTGCAGTTGTGGGTAGAGAGGAAGTCTGCCAATCGATTCCACAGGATATAGATCAGTTGGAAATTTTGGCAGAGAAGTTGCTGATGGCGTTTAATCAGAACAAGTGTGAGGCATTTTGGGAGGGTGAATGCAAGAAGAAAGATATAGTAAATTACAGGACCATTAGGAGCATTGATACACAGAGGGATCTTGAGGTAAGAGACTGTAGCTCAAGAAAAATGGCAAAAAATAAAGTGGCCACTTTATTAGGTACAGGAGAGAAACCTGGTGTAGTTTTCTGCTGCTGTAGCCCATCCACTTCAAGGTTCGACATGCTGTGTGTTCACAAATGCTCTTCTGCAGACCACTGTTGTAATGCGAGGTTATTTGAGTAACTGTCACCTTCCTGTCAGCTTGAACCAGTCTGGCCGTTCTCCTCTGACCGCTCTCATTAACAAGGTGTTTTCACCCACAGAACTGTTGCTCACTGGATGTGTTTTTTTTTGTTTATCACACTATTCTCTGTAAACTCTTGAGACTGTTGTGTGTGAAAATCCCAGGAAACTGCAGTTTTTGAGATTTCACACCACCTCGTCTGGCACCAGCAATCATTCCATGGTCAATGTAACTTAGGTCACTTTTCTTCCCCATTCTGATGTTTAGTCCGAGCAACAACTGAGCCTTGTGACCATGTCTGCATGCTTTTATTCATGGAGTTGCTGCCACATGATTGGCTGGTTAGGTATTTGTACAGGTATACCTAATAAGGTAGCCACTGAGTGTAAGTGGATAGGATGATAAAAGATGATAAATTGAATTGAATTGAATTGAATGATCTTTACTGTCATTATACATAGGTACAATGAAACTCTGTTTGGCTTCCTCTTAGGCAATCAAACAAAGCGGTAGATAAAAACAAAACAGTAATAGAAAAACAGTATTAAATAGATAAGTAGCAGAAAATAAGTTGAGGCAGCACCAAAATATCACAGTAATGCACAAAGTGCCATTAGTGCAAGTAAATGGCCGACTAGCTTTCATCGGTTGGGGCATTGACAATAAAAGGTGACGATTCATGCTGCAGTTGTATAAAACTTTGGTTTGGCCTCATTTGGAGTATTGTGGACAGGTCTGCTTACCACATTACAGAAAGGACATGGAAGTTTTGGAGAGGGTACAATAGAGGTTCACCAGGATGTTACCTGGATTGGAGTGTACATGGAATAAGGAAAGGTTAGACAACCTGATAGACACATATAAAAATATGAGAGGAGTAGATGGAATAGCCAGTCTTTATCCCCAGGGTAGAAATGACAAATACACAGGCAATGGCAAAAGCACTTACAATTTTTAAAAGATATTTGGACAGACTTGTGAACTGCCAGGGTAAGTAGGGACAGGGTACATGTGCATATGGATGGGATTAATTTAGATTGGCACCATGGTCAGCAGAGTCATGATGGGCAGAAAGGCCTGTTCCTGTGCTGTTCTAGACAAGGGTACACTGGTAGGCATTTTTCTTACAGGATATTGTGATTGGGAGATTAAACAGGCTCGCTGCTGGGAGAAGAAAGAGGAGGAGGTACGAAGTGCAAAGTAAATTTATGATCTCAGTACATATACACCACCACATACAACCATGTGATTCATCTTCTTGTGGCTGTACTTAATAAATCGCAAATAGAATAATAACCATAATAGAATCAATGATAGACTGCATCAAGGTGTTCTTATCACAGCATACATCTGTTACTGTACAACAGCAATTAGTTCTTATTCACTAGGTACATTGGTGAGTGGAGCCAGAGCTGCACAAAACATCTGATAAATTGTCATTCGAGTTTTTTTTGCACGTGGAAGCCACTAAAAAGAACCAAATTTTACTCCCTTTTATCTAAAGGTTAGTGTACTGAGGGAAGATGCTGCTGAGGCAAAGTGGCACTGACTGAAGCCACGTTGAACTTTAGGCACCATTGATCACACTTGTCTCTGTTAGAAATAAAAAAAAGGCTTTAGATGCTCAATGTCTGACAGCTATTGATGTAGCAAACTGTGAACTCTGAACGGATTCCACAATATTTTGCTTTCAAGGACTCTTCAACCCATGGTCTCAGTATTTTATATAAATATACATATAAATAATATAGGTATCATATATAAATTACTATTTATCTTCTTTCACATATGGGTTGTTTGTCAGTCAAATCAAATCAAGTTTAATTGTCATTCAAACCATACATGGATACAGCTGAATGAGGCAGCATTCCTCTTGGGCCAAGATGCAAAAACATACATGCTCATTCAGAATAACAATAAAGGAAAAAAAGATCATAGTCACTTAAGAAAATAAAATTTTTGACCAAGTTCTAAGCGACATCCCGGTGTCCAGCCTGTAATTCCACTGATCCACCACTGGAGGACAGCACCGAGGGGAGCAGACACCAAGCTACAACGCAAGCCCATAAACTGAGGCCTAGTCCAGCTACAACCAAGGCAACACTGTTGCCTCGCCACCTGTCTACCACCAAACAAGGGAAGCAGGTCTGCAGCAATCAGTGTTCAACAGGGTCTTGCGATGCGAATGAAACCTCCAAGACAGTCACTCATGGTTAAGGACACCAACTCCGATGTCTCCAAGTAGCAAGCAGCAGCACGGTTTCCACCCAGGTTAGCTCCTCTGAACCCAACCTGGCTTCTCCTGTGGCCCGATGTCCCAATTCGACATCCACTGCCTGATGGGCTGACTTACCTTCTCTGAACCGCTAGCCAGCTACTCTGAACAAAGAGCAGCTCACTGAAGTGATGGAACTACTGGACAGGTAGTTATTGGAGTAAAGAATAGTCTTAATATGTATAAAAACACATGTATAATTTTTCAAAAATTCTATCATATTTCATTATTTTCCTGTAAATGCTTGCAAGATAATGAATCTCAGGATATTATATGGTGACATATATTGCAGGTACTTTGGTAATAAATTTACTTAGATTTTGTCTTTGACAACAGTGCCTTGAATCCTGGCAGCAGTCATGTGGCAGTCTACTCCACAGAACAAAGGGAGCCACCGAAGTGACAGTGATACCCTTTGAAAATCTGGCTGATAGCTTTGAAGAAGAACATTAAGAAGAACACCTGGGCCTGCATATATATGCCCTGTGACTGGAAATGAGACAGAGCAGTCCTTTGGGTCATTTGAAACCATGTCTCTACTGCTTGAGTTGCTCAAGCGGAACTTGGCTGAGTAGTTGTTGTGCTGGTTTGCCGACTCAAGTGCATCAGGGCCCAGAGCCCATGTCGACAGCTACCTGGCAAGCAGCTGAGGAAAAGGAAACGGAAAGGTAGATACATCCAAGCTGTCCAGACTGTGTGAATAAAATCAGTTTAAATTGCTGCCACAAAGAAGAAATATAATTCCTCCACATCAATAATTGACTTCCACCTATTTCTTAATGCTGCATTGTCCAGCTGACCACAATGTGATAATAAAATATCAATGCAAGTAAGTATTTATTGAAAGATTAAAACAGTTGCACTTACTCTCAGGGTTTAGTACCCATTTTCCATGTGCCATTTCCTTACCTGACGTGTCTGTAGCATGGACTTTCAGTGGAAGAGTCTGCTAGTAGCTTTGAGAGACAAACTTTGAAGTCTCTTCTCTATTGCTCTCATGCTATTCCTTAAACTTTGCACACTGTTTGCTATGAAACCAAGACGGTGTAGTTGCACCATTACTGATTTCCTGGAGATGAAATACAAGCTGATGTTAGAGGTCGGCAGATCAGGCAGCATTCATGCAGGTTGCATTTGTCCAAAACATCCATCTGCTCCATAGATGCTGCTTGACCAGCTGTTTATTGTTTTGCTCTAGATATATTGCACTTTCAGTCTCTTGTCTTTTCAGTCTACTGACTTCCCTGCACTGCCCGACCAGGTTGAAATTTTTGGGTATTTAAAATGAAAAAGTTTCAAGGATAAGGTTGTGGCATAGGTTGGGGAAAATAAGAGAGGCAGGCTTACATCAACTTCGGTCTGAAAATACAAAGACTATGAGGTGAGGTAGTGGAATTGAATAAGGATTGGGCTGTGAATACTGTCACTGATGACAGTTTCAGGTGACACATCTGAATTTGGCCTCTTCCATGAGGAGATAGGAGATGATGGCTTGCCTGAAATCTCTGGTTACTTACTGCCTGGCTGGATTGACCCGTTCTTTGTTCCAGATGAAATCAGATTACCTGTCCACATGTAATGCACTTAAGTGATGTGACTTAGCTCCCAGTACTGGCAGTGTGAAAAATCTGGGTCCGAGGCTTGAAGTGTATGAGAGTGGTTTGGTGCATTTGGGTGTTGAATGTGCATTCTGGGGGATAGAGTCTGTTGACAGGCAACCGGTGGTGAGTGGTGAAAAAGGGTAATGCATGTTTGTGGTATGCTTGGTGGGAGTTGATACATTCAGTCGTCTTGACCACGTACAAGGTGACTGAGTTTCTGTCAGCATGCAGGTTACTAAACTCTGGCTGCTAGAAATAACTTCTAGGACTGCTTGCTCTTTTAAAAAAAATCTTCCCCATTCAGGCCCTGAGAACGGCGATGGAAAATTGGAATCCTCACTCTCTTATCCATCACTCCTCTTATTTTGCAAGGCCCATTTCAGTTGCAGCACCAGCTCCCAGAACAATACTCTACCTTTTCAAAAAATGAAGTAGCACGCACAAAACACTGGAGGAACTCAGCAGGTCAGATAGCAAATCTGGAGGGAAATAAGTAGTGAAAAATGTGCACAGAGACCTTCATCTGGGCTGGAAAGAAAGGGGATAGAAGCCAGAATAAAGAGATGTGCGGAGGGGAAGCTGGAAGGTGATGTGAAAAACGTGAGGGAGAAGGTGGGTGAGTGGTAAAGGGGGATGAAAAAGAATGATGTACGAAGCAGGAAGGGGACAGGTGGAAGAGGGATAGGGCTAAAGAAGAAGAGGGAATCTGATAGTACAGGACAGTGGAGCATGGAATAAGGAGAAAGAGGCAGGGAACCAAATGGAGGTGATGAGCAGGTCATGAAGGTGGGGGGAAGAGGAAGAGAAGTTGTGAGAGGGTAACCAGAATTCTGCTACCTTCCTTTCCAGACCTAATGAAGGGTCTCGACCCAAAACATGAACTGTTTATTCATTTCTGTAGATGTTGCTCGACCTGCTGAGTTCCTCCATCGTTTTGTATGTGTTGCATCAATTAAACCCAGCCTTCTTCATTTAAGTGGGTAGAATATGGTTCTTGCATCTGGAGAATCTCATGTCTCAGCATTATGTGAAGGTTTGCCTTAACTGATCCAGCAACTCATGACACCCCCCCCCCACCCCCGTTGCAGTGCTGAGACAGTGAACTCTGTGGTTGGCCCTGGCTGGTTGCTACAGTCTTTGTAGGAAGCAGGAAGGAAGAAATTGCTAGACTGCCCGCATTCCCATGAGAATGTATGGGTTAGCAGAGCACCACCACTTTCATGCAGAGATTTTGAGTCTAAACCACTTATAAAACTGATAGGTGAAAGGGAATCAGGACATTACTATCATTGAAGGGAAATGTTGTGAAGCACTAATATTTTGTATTCAGCTTTTACTTTGTTTTGTTCCTCCAGTACCTCCTCAGAAATACTTAAGCAGATGATCATGCTTATCAATTGAATGACTGAGACACAAGAGGCCATCAAGGGATGAAGAGATACTTGTAACTATTAATCCTCCATCATGTCTGATGCTTTAATTGCAGGCACTGGGCTAGATGCTGTTCTAAAAACTTTGCAGAATTTCTTATATTCCATATTGGGTGTACCAGAATCAGATTAAATATCACCAGCCTACGTTGTGGTTTATTAACTTTATGGCAGCAGTACAGTGAAATACATGATAAATAAATATAGAGAAAAAAGAACTGAGTTGCATTAAGTATGTATATGTCTATAGTTAAGTTAAAATAAAGAAATAAAAAAGTAGAGAGGTAGTGTTCATGGATTCATTGTGTATTTAGACATTGGATGGCAAATGGGAAGAAGCTGCCTCTGAATCCTGAGTGTGTGCCTTCAGGCTTCTGTACCTCCTTCCCAACAGTAATAGCATGAAGAGGGCATGTCCTGGGTGATGGGAATCCTTAAATATGGACACCTCCTTTCTAAGGCACCGGTCCTTGAAGATATCTTGGACACTATGGATATAACATGCATAATTTCAGAAATATATTGTTTATGTGTAATTTAAAGGTTGAAGTAAATTATTTCAAGTCTGTCAGATGTATTGATGGGAAAACTCTTTGATTCTGTTCTGTATCAACCTTAAACACATTCAAGCTTCTTGTTGTCACAAAATAAGGGAGGACCAGCAAATGCAATTCTCAGGCTACAGCACAGAATGAACATCAACTGAGATCTTCAGCAGCACTTGGAAGAAAGTCACTTAAAAAAGGATTATGCTACACCAGTTGTGGGATGAATTTGCACATCGAGAACCTCAATAGCACAAGGAAAAATACTTTACTACAATTATATTGAACAGGGTACATAAATCAAAAAGATTAACTACTGTGACCTCAGACAAGAGCAGCTGCAGTGAAAGATTCTCCACAATCCCACAGGCAACATTATGATGACCGTCATTAAAAAGTGAGGAAAGGGAGAGCGTGAAGCGCAGTGCAAATGGTATAAAATCTTCCCTCAGTCAGTATCTCCCACATGTATAAATCAGGCAATCCTATAGAAATTCTTTAACTAAAATATCAATGCACTGATCCTCCGGAATGTTTTACTGCCTCTGTCAGGAGGGGTGTCATTTTCCAAGGTTGGGTAAGAGACCGGGACCTACCACCATTAGCATGACTTAAAGAAATATTATAAGCCTGCTGTCAGTGGTCTTCTGACCTCTGAAATCATTGCTGCCAGTTTTTTTTTTAACTAGGAAACTCTCTCTTTCTTATATTCTTTTGAGAGCTTTGCCTGCAGCCTTACTGACTCTTTATGAATATGCTGGTAAATGGCATTCATTTTATTCATAGTGCCCGTAAGAAGGAATAAAATAATTATATTTTTAAGATGGGATGGATTTTGATTTGTAGTCTTTATGTTTTAAAACTTTTTTCATACCTACACCACAGAGATTTTTTTTCCTATCAACAACTGAGAGGGGAGATAAAAGAACCTATCTGATTTTCACTACTCATGTCAGGAAATCTCAGTTAAAATGAATTAGAGGGTGACAAATCAAGCTGATTACAATGTAATGGGATGAGATCCATTTTTGTCAGAAAGCAGACATTAATGTTATGGCAGATGTAGATGTTGGCTGAATCAGCAACGTTATTAAAGGCATGACATACTCAAGTACTACAGAAAGAACTTCTTATTTATCTAGCTGTGTGGTTTTATAGTGGATCGATTCAATAAAGTGGCAGTTTGTTCTTATAACTAATTAGTCAATGAAACTATTGTTCCTTGGAGAAGATATCAAGTAGCTGTAACCACTGGGCCTGAAACATTTGGTGCGACATTTCCTTAGTGCAGCCTCTCCATGGGGGAATCACCAAGAAGGTTTGCAGTCTCCTACAAACATCCAAGAAACACATTTGTATATACTGTAAGCTGCAATTCTTTGGAATTAAATAAGACAGGGCTGCTATGAACAAGCAGAGATTATTTTGTTCAGAGTTCAAATAGTACTTATATCTTGCTTGTATCAATGCTGCACAGAACAACTAATTGTAGTTATTGTTTTGCAGATGTATACTGTATGAGGTATTATGGACTTGCATGTGAAAAAGGAGAATGATGTCTAAGAAAGATATTTGGAATTCAAAAAGGCATTTGATGTCTTATAAGAGATTATACCAGAAGAGAAATTATTGAGAGTAATGTTTTGACATGCACTGAGAAGGTGATGCTGAAAAAAAAAACATTGAGTAAGGATAATTGGGTCTTCTTCAAGTTGCAGACTGTAACTAGGTGGGTGCTTCAGGGATCTGAGCTGGATCTTTGACTATTTACAATTTATTTTAATGATTAGATTAAGGGGGTAATGATCTTAATTTTTGTTTGCTTAAAATAATAGGATTCGTGTAAAAGTAGGTCATGAGGAGGCATGAAAACTGAAAAGAGAATGTGGGCAAGTTGTGATTGACTGAAATCATGGAATATATTGTGAGAAATGTGCAGTTGTCTACTTTGACGGGAAAGATGGAAATGCAGACTAAGCTTTAATGAAGCGAGACAAATGCAGGCCAGTCTTCATAGAAATCGGGCTGTCATCTTAAATGAAACACCAGAAGTTAATATGCATGCACTGCAAGTAAATAGCAGGACAAAGTGAATAATAGCTCTAATTGCAGAAGGATGGAATACAACAGTGGTGAAGTCCTGCTGCATTTGGAGCACTGCATAGCAGTTGGTTTCCTTGTTTAAGGACATCACCCTTACTAAAGGCAGAGCAGTGAAGATTCTGTGGGTAAATTCCTTGTTTGAGATAGTTGTCTGATGCTGATGGTTGAACAGATTGGACCTGATTGTTAAGATGCTGCCTGGTAACTGGTGACTCTTTACATGCAGCTCTGATGAGATAATTAGATATTCCCATTTAGGACCAATATCCTGGTAGTGAGGTTTGCAAAGGCTATGGGGGAGTGCTTAAACTGGAATTGCTGGGAGGTGGGAACTGAACTGAAGTGACAGAAGAGGGGAGGTTGGCTCACAATAGAGAAAGCTTGGAGACTGTGCGAGTGGGAGGATATGCAGGTGATAGAGAAGGGATGCGCTCAGACCGATGGTTGGAGGTGTGTCTATTTTAATGCAAGGAGTATTATGAACAAAACGAATGAGCTTAGAGCGTGGATCAGCACTTGGAGCTATGATGTTGTGGCCATTACCAAGACTTGGATGGTGTAGAGGCAGGGATGGCCACTAAAGAATGGCAGTGCCAGGCTTTAGATGTTTCAGAAAGGAGAGGGAGCGAGGCAAAAGAGGTGGGGGCATGAAACGGTTGATCATAGATAGTGGCACGGCTGCAGAAAAAGAGGAAGTCATGGAGGGGTTGTCTACGGAATCTCTGTGGGTGGAAGTTAGGAACAGGAAGGGGTCAATAACTCTACTGGGTGTTTTTTTGTAGACCACCCAATAGTAACAGGGACATTGAGGAGCAGATAGGGAGACAGATTCTGGAAAGAAGTAATATTAACAGGGTTGTTGTGTTGAGAAATCTTAAATTTCCAAATATTGATTGGCATCTCCCTAGAGTAAGGGATTTAGATGGGGTGGAGTTTGTTAAGTGTGTTCAGGAAGGTTTTCTGACACAATATGTAGATAAGCCTACAAGAGGAGAAGCTGTACTCGATCTGGTATTGGGAAATGAACCTGTTCAGGTGTCAGGTCTCTCAGTAGGAGAGCATTTTGGAGATAGTGAAAATAATTCTATCTCCTTTACCATAGCATTGGAGAGCGATAGGAACAGACAAGTTAGGGAAATTTTTAATTGGAGTAAAGGGAAATATGAGGCTATCAGGCAGGAACTTGGAAGCATAAATTGGAAACAGATGTTCTCAGGGAAACGTACAGAAGAAATGTGGCAAATGTTCAGGGGATATTTGCATGGGGTTCTGCAAAGGTACGTTCCAGTGAGACAGGGGAAGAATGGTAGGTACAGGAACTGTGGTGTACAAAGGCTGTAGTAAATCTAGTCAAGAATAAAAGAAGAGCTTACAAAAGGATCAAAAAAACTAGGTAATGATAGAGATCTAGAAGATTATAAGGCCAGCAGGAAGGAGCTTAAGAAAGAAATTAGGAGAATCAGAAGGGACCATGCGAAGGCCTTGGCAGACAGAATTAAGGAAAACCCCAAAACGCATTCTGCAAGTACGTGAAGAGCAAGAGGATAAGACATGAGAGAATAGGACCACTCAAGCGTTACAGTGGAAAAGTGTGTATGGAACCGGAGGAGATAACAAAGGTACATAATAAATACTTTGCTTCAGTATTCACTTTGGAAAAGGACCTTGGTGATTGCAGGAATTACTTACAGCAGACAGAAAAACTTGAGCATGTAGATATTAAGAAAGAGGATGTGCTGGAACTTTTGGAAAGCATCAACTTGGATAAGTCACCGGGACTAGACGAGATGTACCCCAGGCTACTGTGGGAGGCAAGGGAGGAGATTGCTGAGCCTCTGGCGATGATCTTTGCATCATCAATGGGGACGGGAGAGGTTCCAAAGGATTGGAGGGTTGCAGATGTTGTTCCCTTATTCAAGAAAGGGAGTAGAGATAGCCCAGGAAATTATAGACCAGTGAGTCTTACTTCAGTGGTTGGTAAGTTGATGGAGAAGATTCTGAGAGGCAGGATTTATGAACATTTGGAGAGGCATAATATGATTAGGAATAGTCAGCATGGCTTTGTCAAAGGCAGGTAATGCCTTACAAGCCTGATTGAATTTTTTGAGGATGTGACTAAACACATTGATGAAGGTAGGGCTGTAGATGTAGAGTATATGGATTTTAGCAAGACAGTTAATAAGTTACCCCATGCAAGGCTTATTGAACAAGTAAAGAGGCATAGTATCCAAGGGGACATTGCTTTGTGGATCGAGAACTGGCTTGCCCACTGAAGGCAGAGAGTGGTTGTAGACGGGTTGTATTCTTCATGGATGTTGGTCACCAGTGGTGTTCCTCAGGAATCTGTTCTGCAACCCCTCCTCTTCATGATTTTTATAAATGACATGGATGGGGAAGTGGAGGGATGGATTAGTAAATTTGCTGATGTCACAAAAGTTGGAGGTGTTGTGGATAGTGTAGAGGGATGTCAAAGGATACAATGGAACATTGAAAGGATGCAAAACTGGGTTGAAAAGTAGCAGATGGAGTTTAACCCAGATAAGTGTGTGGTGGTTCATTTTGGTAGGTCAAGTATAATGGCAGAATATAGTCTTAATGGCAAGACTCTTGGCAGTGTGGAGGATCAGAGGGATCTTGGGGTCCGGGTCCATAGGACACTCAAACCTGCTGCGCAGGTTGATTCTGTTGTTAAGAAAGCATACAGTGCATTGGTCTTCATCAGCTGTGGGATTAAGTTTAAGAGCTGAAAGGTATTGTTACAGCTATACAGGACCCTGGTCAAACCCCACTTGGAGTACTGTGCTCAGTTCTGGTCACCTCACTACAGAAAGAATGTGGAAGCCATAGAAAGGGTGCAGAGGAGATTTACAAGGATGTTGCCTGGATTGGGGAGCATGCCTTATGGGAATAAGTTGAGTGAACTCGGCCTTTTCTCCTTGGAGTGGAGGATGAGAGGTGACCTGACAGAGATGTACAAGATAATGAGAGGCATTGATTGTGTGGATAGTCAGAGGCTTTTTCCCAGGGCTGAAATGGCTAGCATGAGAGGGTACAGTGTTAAGGTGCATGGAAGTAGATACAGAGGAGATGTCAGGGGTAAGCTTTTTTACACAGAGAGTGGTGAGTGCGTGGAATGGGCTGCCGGCGACGGTGGTGGAGGTGGATACGATAGGGTCTTTTAAGAGACTCCTGGATAGGTACATGGAGCTTTGAAAACTAGTGGGCTATGGGTAAGCCTAGGTAGCTCTAAGGTAAGGACATGTTCGGCACAGCTTTGCGGGTCAAAGGGTCTGAATTGTGCTGTAGGTTTTCTATGTTTCTGCTACTACAACTGAAATCCACAGTCACAGACATGGGTACTTCAGTGAGCAACATTGTTTTATGGCATTTTAAAAATCTATTGATACTCAAATTGGCAGACCCTGGACTGCAGACACAGGTCATATGTGCATTACTCTTTTAAGAAAATATAAGCATAGAAACTGATCCAGCCTGCAGGTACAATACAAACGTAAGGACTTTAGAACCCCTCTCCCAACTATTCAGCTGGCGAATATTCAGTCTCTGGAAAATACAACTGGAGATCTCAGAGCAAGATTGCAGCACCAGGGAAAGATCAGAGACTGCTGTGACCTTGCTTCATGAAACATAGCTCATGGGTGCCATTTTGGATGCTGCAGTTGTAGCTCAATGGCCTCACCATTCTCTGCAAAGACAGAACAGTTCAGTCCTTTAAAGGTAGAGGAGGTGGAGTATGCTTTATGATTAACTCATCGAGATGCACAGACGTGGTGATTCTGTCTCAGTCCTGCTCACCTGAGCTGGAACATATTGCAATCAAATGTTGTTCATTTTATCTGCTGAGGGAGTTCTCTGTCATCATCCTGGTAGCTGTGTACATTCCACCACAGGCCAACATCAGGTAGGCACTGGAGGAGCTGAGTACAGTAATCAGCAGTCCCGAAACGGTGCACCCCAATACCTTCTTCTCATTGCTGGGGATTTCAACAAGGCCAGCTTAAAGAAGTCTCCAAACAACATACCACCAACATATCACCTAAGGAAAACACAACGTACACTGCAGATGCTGTGGTCAAATCAAGACGTACAAAAATGCTGGATGAACTCAGCAGGTGGGGCAGCATCTGTTGAAAGAAGCAGTCAACGTGTCGGGTCGAGACCCTTAGTCAGGACTAAAGAAAGAGGGGGCAGGGGCCCTATAAAGAAGGTGGGGGGAGGGTGGAAAACCAATCAGAGGAAAGATCAAAGGGTGGGGGAGCGGATAGGCAGGAGAGGTGAAGGAGGAATCTAAGGGGAAAGCACTATGGGTAGTAGAAGGAGGCAGAGTCATGAGAGGTCCCACACTTCAGCCCTCACCCCATCCTCCCGTCACCACGACAGGGACTGTGTCCCCCTTGTCCTCACCTATCACCCCACCAGCCTCCGGATCCACCATATTATCCTCTGCAACTTCTGCCACCTTCAATAGGACCCCACCACTAAGGACAACTTTCCCTCTCTACCCCTCTCTGCTTTTCACGGGGATCATTCCCTCTGCGACTTCCTGGTCCACACGCCCCTCCCCACAGATCTCCAATCTTGCACTTATCCCTGCAAGCGTAAGTGCTACACCTGACCCTACACCTCCTCACTTACCATCATTCAGGGCCCCAAACAGTCCTTCCAGGTGAGGCAACACTTCATTTTTGAGTCTGTTGGGGTCATCTATTGCATCCGGTGCTCCCGGTGCGGCCTCCTGTACATCGGCAAGACCGGACGCAGATTGGGGGACCACTTCGTCGAGCACCTCCGCTCTGTCCGACACAACATCTCCCGGTTGCCACTCATTTCAACTCTCCTTCACATTCCCATTCAGATATGTCCATACATGGCCTCCTCTACTGCCATGATGAGGCCAAACTTCGGTTGGGGGAACAACATCTCATATACCGTCTGGGTAGTCTCCAGCCCCTTGGTATGAACATTGAATCCTCTAACTTCCAGTAATTCCCTCCCTCTCCCTTCCCCCATCCCAACTTCACTCTGTCTCCTCTTCTAGCTGCCAATCACCTCTCATGACTCGCCTTCTTCTACTACCCATAATGCTTTCCCCTTAGATTCCTTCTTCACCTCTCCTGCCTATCCCCTCCCTGCTTCCCCTCCCTCACCCCTTGATCTTTCCTCTGATTGGTTTTCCACCCTCCCCCCACCTTTTTTATAGGGCCCCTGCTCCCTCTTTCTTTAGTCCTGACGAAGGGTCTCGACCCGAAACATTGACTGCTTCTTTCAACGGATGCTGCCCGACCTGCTGAGTTCATCCAGTTTGTTTGTACATCTTGATATCATCTATGGAACCAGAGAAGCCAATATACCATGATTGCTGTTATCAAGATGCTTATCATGCCATCCCACGGCCACACTTTAGACAGTCCCATCACCTGGTTGTTCTTCTATTCCTGACATATCAGCAAAGACTGAAGACTGCAGCAGCAGTGGTGGGAACAAAGAAAATATTTTCAATGGAGGCTGAGGGGCATTTGTAGGACTGCTTTGGACAATACTTAGGGATTCATCTTTGAATCTGAATGAATATGCCACAGTTGACATCGACTTCATGAAGACCTGTGTGGATGAGTGTGTGCCTTTGAGAACACACTGGACTTACTCAAGCCAGAAATCATGGATAATCCGAGAGAATCATAGTCTATTGAGGGCTAAATCTGCGGCATTCAAGACCAGTGGTCCAGAACTATACACGGAGTCCAGCTAAGACCTTTAAAAGGCAACGTTAAGAGTGAAAAAACAATTCTGATTGAAGTCAGAGACAGAATTAGATGAAAACCAGCTCTGGCAGGATTTGTAGGACAATACTTCCTGCAAAGCAAAACTTAATATCATGAATGGCTGTGATGCTTCACTCCTAATTGAGCTAAACACCTGTTTTTTGTTTATTTATTAATTAATTTTTTTTAGAAAATTACAAAGAATAAATGTAATGGGAAAAAAAGAAAAATAATATTGATCCTCTCCCCTCCCCTTAACCCCCCCCCCCACTTACCCTTATCTAAAGAAAGAAAAAAAAGAAAGAAAGAAAGAAGAAAAAAAGATTGCCTGGATATCGGAGGATCCCCACATGCTCCATGGAGTTCAAAATAATTTTAATATTTATTTTTACTTTCCCCAATTACTTTATAATTTTATCTTCAAAGGACCTATATATTTAATCCCATCTTTTGTATGTATGGGAGCCAAATTTTCAAATACATATCATATTCATTTCTTAGATTATATGTAATTTTTTCAAGTGGAATACAACTATATATTTCATTATTCCAACGATCCATAGTTAAATATAAATCAGATTTCCAAGTAACTGCGATAACTTTTTTAGCTACTGCCAATGCAATTTTTATAATTTTTTCCTGATACTTATTCAACTTAAGTTTCAGTATTGTCCCTTCAATATCTCCTAATAAAAATAACATTGGACTATGTGGGAGTTGTACTCCAGTAATTTGTTCCAATAAAAGTCTTAAATGTATCCAAAATGGTTGAATTTTAAAACAAGACCAAGTAGAATGTAAAAAAGTACCAATTTCTTGGTTACATCGAAAACATTGGTCAGACATATTTGAATTTAATCTATTTATTTTCTGTGGTGTTATATATAATTGATGTAAAAATTATATTATATTAATCTAAGTTGAACATTTATTGTATTTATCATACTATCAGAACATAATCTTGACCAACTTTTTCCATCAATTTTAACATTCAAATCAGATTTCCATTTTTGTCTTGATGTATGAATTCCAGATTCAATTGTCTGTTTTTGAATCGAATTGTACATACAAGATGTAAATTTTTTAATTTTTCCTTTTTGAATTAGTATTTCTATTTCACTAGGTTTTGGCATCAACATTGACCTAGCTTTTCTCGTAAATAAGCCTTTAATTGAAAATAACAGAAAAGAGTGTTGTTTGATATTTTATATTTATTTTTTAATTGATCAATTGACATCAATATACCTCCTTCAAAACAATCACCTATATATTTAATCCCCTTTTGGAACCAATTATGTAAAAGTTTATTATCCATTGTTAAAGGAATGAGCCTATTTTGAATTAAAGTTCTTTTTGCTAATAAAGATTTCTTTATCTCACCATCCATATTTACCTTATTCTATAAATCAATCAAATGTCTTAATATAGGAGATTCTTTTTATCCCCTTATCCATTTGGATTCCCATTTATATATATAATCTTCTGGTATGTTTTCTCCTATCTTATTTAATTCTATTCTAATCCATGCCGGTTTTTTTTAATCAAAAAAAGACGCAATAAATCTAAGTTGATTTGCTTTATAATAATTCTTAAAATTTGGAAGTTGTAACCCTCCTAAATCAAATTTACACATCAATTTTCCAATGATATTCTTGACATCTTTCCTTTCCAAAGAAATTTCCTTACATATTTATTCAGTTCTTGAAAAAACTTCTGAGGTAATTGTATTGGTAAAGTTTGAAATAGATATTGCAATTTAGGAAATATATTCATTTTTACAGCATTAACTCTACCTATTAATGTTATTGGTAACATTATCCATTTATCAAGATCCTCTTTTATTTTTTTTAATAATGGCAAATAATTTTGTTTATATAAATTTTTTACATCATCATCAACTTTAATACCTATATATTTTATCCCATTCATTTCCCATTGAAATTGAGTTACTAATCGACATTGATTATAATTTCCTTTGGTAAGGGGTAAAATTTCACTTTTATCCCAGTTTACTTTTGTACTCTGATATTTTCCCATATTCTTCCAATCTAAAAGATAATCTTTGCAAAGATAGCAATAGGTTTGTTAAATAAATCAAAACATCATCAGCAAATAAATTAATCCTATATTCTTCTTGATTAACTCTAAAGCCCCCAATGTCTGAATCTGTTCTAATTGATTCAGCTAATGGTTCTATTGCCAATACAAATAAAGCAGGTGATAATTGGCAGCCTTGTCTTGTTGACCTCGTTAAGCAAAATGGTGTTGAAATCTGACCATTTGTAACTACTTTAGCTTGAGGATTAGTATTTAAAGTTTTAATCCATTGTATAAAAGATTTTCCTACCTCATATTTTTCCAATACCTTAAATAAAAAATCCCATTCCAATCTATCAAATGCTTTTTCTGCATCCAAAGCAACTGCCACACTCATTTCCTCTCTTTTTTGTGCCAAATGAATTATACTAAGTAACCGGGTTATATTATCCATTGATTGTCTGTTTTTAATAAAACCTGTTTGATCCATATGTATTAATTTTGGTAAATATTTAGATATTCTATTAGATAAAATTTTTGCTATTATTTTATAATCTGTATTCAACAAAGAAATAGGTCTATATGATATTGGTTTTAAAGGATCTCTATCTTTTTTTGGCAATACAGTTATGAACGTTGTTAAAAAAGATTGTGGGAGTTTATGCATTCTTTCTACTTGATATATTAATTCCATAAAAGGAGGAATTAATAAATCTTTAAATTTTTTATAAAATTCAGGAGGAAAACCATCTTCTCCTGTGGATTTATTACTCTGAAGTGATCCTAAAGCTTCTTCAACCTCTTTTAACATAAAGGGCATATCTAATCCTTTCTGTTCTTCCAAATTTAATTTTGTAAGGGTTATTTGTGATAAAAATTTATCTATCTCAGTAATCTTATTTTGTGATTCTGATTGATATAGTTCAGTATAAAACTTTTTTAAAGTTTCATTAATTTCTAAAGGTTTATAAGTAACCTTATTTATACTTGTTCTAATTGCATTTATTGTTTTAGAAGCCTGTTTTGTTTTCAACTGCCAAGGAAGAATCTTATGTGATCATTCACCTAATTCATAATATTTCTGTTTAGTTCTCATAATTACTTTTTCTGTATGATATGTCTGGAGTGTATTATATTGTAATTTTTTATTAACAAGTTGTCTTCATTTTTCTTCTGTCATATATCTTTGAGATTCTTTTTCTAACTTTATGATATCTTTTTCCAATTGATCTATTTCTGCCATGTATTCCTTCTTAATTTTAGATGTATAACTTATAATCTGATCCCTTAAATATGTTTTCATTGCTTCCCATAATACAATTTTATCTTCAACTGAATGTAAATTTGTATTAAAAAAATTGAATCTATTTTTTCATAAAATCACAAAAATCTTGACGTTTTAATAAAATTGAATTAAATCTCCATCTATAGATCGATTCCTCCTTATCCATCATTATCAAGGGGAAATGATCTCACAGTATTCTTGCTTTATATTCCACACTTTTCACTCTATCCTGAATATTTTTTGATAATGAAAAAAAAATCAATTCTTGAGTAAGTTTGATGTCTATTTGAATAAAATGAATAATCTCTTTCTCTTGGATTAATTTTTCTCCATGTATCAATCAGGTTTAAATCTTTCATTAATGATAAAGTTAGTTTTATTACTTTTGATTTTGTAGCAACTTTAGTTGACCTATCCAAAACTGGATCTAAACAAAAATTAAAATCTCCACCTATCAATATTTTATCATGTGCATCAGCCAAATTCAAAAAAAAACTTCTTGTATGAATTTTGCATCATTTTCATTTGGTGCATAAATGTTCATAAAAGTCCATAATTCTGAAAAAAAATTGACAATGTATAATCACATATCTCCCCACAGAATCAACTACTACATTTTGTATTTTAATTGGTAAAGTTTTATTAACCAAAATTGCAACTCCTCTCAATTTTGAATTAAATGAAGCTGCAATGACATTTCCAACCCAATCTCTCTTTAATTTCTTATGTTCTGTTTCTGTTACATGTGTTTCTAGTAAAAAAGCTATATCTCCTTTCATTTTCTTAATATATGTTAAAACTCTTCTTCTTTTCACAGGTCCATTAACATTAAAACTTAAAAAATTAAGTAAATTAATCATTCATAATACCTTGGGAACTCTTTGAAATTCTCCATGTTGCTATGAGTCTCTCCCGAACCATCCAGGCAAAAAAGAAGAAAAATAGAAAAAAGGTAACTAATATATAAGAAAAAAAAACAAAATACCCCCCCACTAATGTTGCGAATAAAAAGAACACTACATTACCCTCCCCCATTTTACGGGTCACGGCAATTGCCATGATTGTACACGTGAAACTCACAGCCATCGATCAGGAGCGCCTCCAGCTACCCCGCAAAAAAAAGAAAGAAAATATATTAGTGAAGAAAAAAAAGAAAATAATTAATGTCTCTACTCCCAATTAATACTCCTCAACTATTTTTGTTTTCCTTATAAATGTCCATCAAGTCCAATCTTATTTCAGTCTTCATCATTAGTCCACTTCATTTCTATAATTCTTTAGTCCTCTTTGTGGACATCAAATAATTCTTGTACAAATTTCTCCGCTTTCCGGTAATCAATGAAATATCTTCTTTCTTTGTTATCCAGGAAAATTATCAGTTTTGCTGGGTAGCTCAATAAAAATTTAAAGCCCTTTTCCCATAAAAATTTTTTTCACTGGATTAAATTCCTTCTGCCTCTTCAGAAGATCGTAACTTATGTCTGGATAAAAAAAAACTCTTTTCCCTTCTATTGTCAATGGCCCATTCCTCTTTTTAGCACCTTGAGTAGCTGCCTTCAAGATCATTTCTTTATCTTGTTACCTTAAGCATTTTATCAAAATTGATCTTGGATTTTGATCTTGTTGAGGTCTTGGTCTTAAAGCTCTGTGTGCTCTTTCAATTTCAATTACTTGGCTTCCTTCTTTCATTTCCAAAATTTTCGGAATCCATTCTTGAAAGAATTTTATTGGATTTTCTCCCTCTGTATCTCCCATAAGACCAACAATTTTAATATTATTTCGTCTACTAGAGTTTTCAAGCGCATCTATTTTTTCCAACATTCGTTTTCTTTCTATTGTCCAGGCAAGATTATTGTCTTCTATCTTATCTATTCTTTCAGTATTTTCTTCCACTTTTACTGCCATCTCTTTAACTTTATTATCCCTCTTCTTTTGTTTTTACACCACATTATTGAGTGTATTCTGCATCCTTCTTATATCTGTTCTTATAGCTTTTAATTCATTCATCATATATATCAAGATATCTCTTACGTCTCCTTTAATCTCTCTCTTCTTTTCCTCTTCTTCATCTTCTGTATTTCCCAAAGAGTCTGATTCCACTTCCGATTCACTTCCAGCCGTAGTTGGGATTTGTAGTTTTGTTAATATCTGTTCATGCATACTTGTTTCTTCGCGCATGCGTTGTTCTTGCTGTTTATTTTTAGAGACCGCCGACATTGTTGCAACTTCCTGTCCCGCATCATCAGAAGTGCCATGCACTTCGCCGGGAGGAGATCCAACTTGAGTCCAAGGCTTCGCTGATATGGTTAGGCCTTCTTCCCAGCCGATTTGCACAGTCTTCAAAGTAGTAGCTTTCTTCTGTTTCAGTTTAGGAGCTATATCCAAAAATAATCCTGAGTTACTTATAAATAGTTTCTAGTAGGTATTTATTAATTCTTCTTCATTTAAACCCTATTTCATTACTTTTTACGAGGGAGCTGGATTTCCAAAGTCTCGACCCTACGTCATCATGTGACTTCCCCCCCTCAGCTAAAGACCTGTTATGCACATTTTGAAAAGGAGAATAAACCTACACCTGTGCAAATCCCTACAGCATCTGGTGCCACTGTGATCTCTGTCTCAGAGGCCAACATCAGAACACCTTTCAAGCCTGTGATCCTTCTGATTCTGACCTGTACCTTCCGGATTTTAGAATGAGAGGTGTCCAGTGGGGATGACTAGGGATATTTTTGAATGGGAAAGCATAGTGTCTGCATAAAGGACTGTGGAAGACAGTCCTCTAAGGATTGTGAATCTTTGGAATTCTTATCTAGGGAACTGTGGTTGATGAGTTATTAAGTATATTAAAGATTGAGATAGATTTTTGGACTACATGAAACAGAAATCTGGCAAGGAAATGTGACAGCACAGAACACATATCCACAATCTAACTGAATGGTACAGCTAGGTTGAGGGACATTGCATCCTATTCCAGCCCCTGCTTCTGTGTGCTTTATAGAGGTCATGGACACAACAGCAGGTTTTGTGAATCATACATTGTAAGACCATAAGACATAGGAGCAGAATTAGGCCATTTGGCCCATCAGGGGTGCTTGTCATTCAATCATGTCTGATCCTTTTTTCCCCTCCTCAACCCCATTCTTTGGCCTTCTCTTCATAACTATGTCCAATCAAGAACCTATCAATCTCTGCCTTAAATACACCCAATGATCTGACCTCTACAGCTCTCTGTGGTAACAAATTCCACAAGTTCATCATCCTCTGGCTAAAGAAATTTCTATGTATCTCTGCTTTAAATGGACACTATTGTGAGGCTGTGCCTGCTTGTCCTAGATACCACCACCATGGGAAACATCCTATCCACATCTACTCTGTCTAAGCCTTTCAGAATTAGAAAGATTTCAATGAGATACCCCCTCATCCTTCTAAATTCCAGCCAGTACAGACCCAAATTCATCAAACGTTCCTTGCATGATAACCCTTACATTCCCAGAATCATCCTCGTGAACTTTCTCTGAACGGTCTCCAATGCCAGCACATCCTTTCTTAGATAAACTGCCCAAAACTGTTCATAATACTCAAGGTGAGGCCTCACCAGTGCCTTATATAGCCTCATCCCTGCTCTTCTATTCTAGACCTCTTGAAATGAATGCAAACATTACATTTACCTTCCTCGCGACTGACTCAACCTGCAAGTTAACCTTTAGGGTCTTCTGCACAAAGACTCCCAAGTGCCTCCAGTGCCTAGCTGTAATAGATATTTCCGATAAAGGTCACATTGTATTCATCTGTCAAAGCATTCATGGTTTACATAGCTATCCTACAGATATACCAAACTAATGCTCTTCAGCACTTCAGTTCAAGAATTAGACACAGACGTTCCCTGTATTATAGATTTCAAAATCAAATTAAAATCATGTATGCACGTATAATTGAAAACTTGTTTTCAGCAGCATTGCAGGCAGATAGCATCAGAAAAGGAGCTTCCACAAGAAAAAAACATGAATGTAACATCAATAATTCAGGAATATTTTAACAAAAAAGAACACAGGTAGAACAAAAAAGGACAAGTCCATTTTACAGCAACATTGTCAAAGTGGTCATAGTGTTGCTAAGTTGTAGTAATTAATATTTTGCTGGCTGGTTCAAGTACTGAATATCTGTAGCAGTGTATTCGTTCTTTCTTTTAATTAAAGCATATTCCTTTATCTATGCCTGTTGATCCACCTGCAGCTTTGGAATCACAAAAGTAACGGAGTCTAACACAGCACAGGCAACACAATCACATGAATCGCATGAAAATGAATTGTTTCCTTATTTTATTCTGTACAGTTGTCTGAACAGATTCTTCACTCTAAATGTTGGTGAAGGACCATGAGGGCTACATATCAGAGGGCAGTCAGGAAAATACTGTCAAACATCTGTCAATAAATTCAGGTCTTCTATAGCCATACAAATACACTTGAAAATGTAGAATTTGGTGATACATATTGTGGAAATGGCAGCAGTTCATTATGAAAATCATAGCATTTTCCTGAAAAAATTCAGTCAAATTTTCGAAAGAGAGCTAACAAGGCATAACAATGAGCTTGTAATTTTAAACCACTTTGAATTTTAAAACCAGAGATGGATGATTGGGCATTCATTAGTAATGCCTATATTGGGGATATACCCATTTTCAATTGTTTTAATAAAACTGCAACCAATTATATTTCTAGAACACATTAAAAGTAATTCTTTACAGAATAAAATAAGGAAACAATTCATTTTCATGCGATTCATGTGATTGTGTTGCCTGTGCTGTGTTAGACTCCGTTACTTTTGTGATTCCAAAGCTGCAGGTGGATCAACAGGCATAGATAAAGGAATATGCTTTAATTAAAAGAAAGAACGAATACACTGCTACAGATATTCTGAGTGAAAATTAATGGTTGAGGTATTTTACACACAACTGCATAATTCAAATGCAGCTAAAAAAATCCATCTGTACTCCAGAAAAAAAACTTAGATCCATTTTCCCTCCCATGCACAGATTCTTACCTCCTTTTATAATTCCAAACATATTAATATTCCAATGCATTTAGTCTGATAGATACTTTTAAGAAACAGAACAATAATTCTCTCAGGGTTTCTACCAATTTTGATGCTGGTTCCTGGATTTAGTTAAATCAATTCTGATTAAAATTCTGTGCAGGTTCAATATTCCACTGAGACTGGAGATGAATGGCAGGCAGTGGTTGAGTAGAACAGCATGCTAACAAATGAGATCCTAGTGCTCCACAGAGGATGGAATAAATTACTTCACCAATAGAAGTTATATCTCGATGACGGTAAATTAAATCTGCTAACTTAATAACTTAGCTTGTTATAATAAGTTGCTCAGCCTGAGCTATAGCAGCACACCAAACTACATGAGTTTTAATGTTGAATGGTGAACAAATGCATCAGCCTCACTCCAGACATAGCTTTGAACTAATTTATATGTCTGTATTGAGCTTCAGATCCAATGGTACCTTTTACATTACATTGATTTTGCAAGTTAATAATTGCACAGCTGTGTCACTTATTGGAGCTGTTTGGTTATAAAACCAAATAAACAAACTATTTCAAAAACAAAAGGTCATTAAAGAAGAATGTTATGGCTGAAGGCTGGCTTAAATCGTTTTGCTTTCAGCGAAAGATATAGCCCACCCATAGCAAGATAAATTTTAACAAATAACAAAAATATATACTCAATGGCCACTTTATTAGGTACTCCAGTACACTTGCTCGTTAATGCATAAACACATGTAGACATGGACAAGAGATTCAGATGTTGTTTAGACCATCATAATGGGGAAGAAATGTGATCTAAGTGACTGGGATTGTAGAATGATTGTTGGTGCCAGACAGGGTGGTTTGAGTATCACAGAAAATTGCAGATCTCTTGGGATTTTCATGCACAACACTTTGGAGTTTGCAGAGAATGGAGTAGAAAACAAAAACCATCCAGAGAGCAGCAGTTCCATGGACAAAATTGTCTTGTTAATGAGCAAGCTCAGAGAAGAATGGCCAGACTGGTCCAAGCTGAGAGCATGGTGACAGTAACCCCACGTTACAACACTGGTGGGCAGAAGAACACCTCTGAACGCACAACACATTGAACTTTGAAGCAGCAGAAGACCATGAGCATTCTCTCAGTGGCTACTATTAGGTTCAAGAAGTAGTTAATAAAATGACCATTGAGTGAGAACCCTTGTGAATTAGATACAAGTTTATTGTCACTGACATTTGATGTTTTGTGACATCAGTACATTGCAAGTATAATTAATTACAATCCCAATGAATTATATTACAATTATTACTACAGTATATTACTAAGTTACAATAAAAATAAAATACACAAATAGTGCAAAAAGAAATAGTGAGATTGTGTTCATGGGTTCAGAAATCTGAGAGCGTAGGGAAGAAACTGTTGAGTGTGTGTCCTCAGGCACCTGTCCCTCCTCTCAATGGTAGTAATGAGAAGAGGGTATGTCAGGAATTGTGAGTTTTCTTCACGATAGATGCCACTTTCCTGAGGCACCACCATTTGAAGATACCCTTGATGCAATTTGCCTATTGCTTCAACATGTCTACATGGCCTTGGATCAGCTGGGCAATAGCATTACCTACATCATACTGCTGTTTATTGATTATGGCTCATCTTTCAACACAATCAACTTCTCAGTTCTAAACAACAATCTCCAAATCCTGGACCTCTGTACCTCCCTTGATCCTACTGGATCCCTGACTTCCTCATTGGAAGACCACAATCTGTGCAGATCAGAAATAACACCTCCCCATCACTGACCATCAACATTGGTGCACCTCAAGAATGTGTGCTTAGCCTATGGAAGTACTCACTTTTCATCCTACAACTGTGTGGCTAGGCACAGCTCAAACACCATCTATAAATTAGCTGATGATACAACTATTGTAGGCAGAATTTCAGATGGTGACAAGGAGGCGCACAGGAGTGAGATAGATCAGCTGGTTGAGTGATGTTGCAAAAGACTTGTACTCAACATCTGTAAGACCAAGGAATTGACTGTGGAGTTCAGGAACAGGAAGTTGAGGGAACACACACCTGTCCTCATCGAAGAATCAGTGGTGGGAAGTGTGAGCAGTTTCAAGCTTCTGGGTGTTATCATCTCTGAAGATCTATCCTGCACCCAACTTATTGCACAATTATAAAGAATGCACAAGAGTGGATATATTTCAGCAGAAGTTTGAGGAGACTTTGTATGCCACCAAACACTTCCGCAAATTTCTAAAAATGTGCTGTGGAGAGGATTCCAACTGGTTGCATCACCATCTGGTATGGAGGGGTCACTGCACTGGATTAGAAAAGCTGCAGAGGGTTGCAAACTCAGCCAGCTCCATCATGGGCTCTAGACCTTCCAGCATCCAAAAGGCAGTATTGATCATTAATGACTGCCTTCACGCAGGACGTGCCCTCTTCTCATTGCTGCCATCAAGAGGAGGTACAGGAGCCTGAAGACACACACTCAATGTTTCAGGAACAGCTTCTTCCCCACTGCCATCAGATAGTAAAATGGTCAATAAACGAACTTGTAACATGTGGACTTATTTCCTTTAGAGCAATGAGCCCCACCTCTTAGTATTACATATTGGTCTATTATCTGCGCATGTGCATTTTACTCTCTCTCTCTCTCTTGCTGCAATGTGAATGCACCGGTTAAAGCCATCTCCTGCTTGCATGCTTTTATTTAATCGATATGTAGTTGTGCGCAGACACAACAAATTGGCGACGAGAACAAACCTGAATGTCAGAAAATATCATGAACAGCACCAACAGTTACAGAAGGATTATGGGACAAAACAAGGGGGGTGGGGTTAAATAGCATGAGAAAGCCGTCATGGACACTAACGAAGGAACGCGTGAGCACAGTGAAAGTCTCATTGAATTTAAAGTGAAAATAATGTGGTGATGGCTTCATTTAGGAAAGTTGACAAATTTGATAGCACTAAAGAAAGCTGCAAACAACATGAAGGAGCTAAAGAAAGCCCCTACACTTAGCTTAGTGGGTGCAAGAACATAAGTTACTTATGCAACCAGTAACCCCTGAAAAGCCAGCAAGCAAGTCGTTCAACAAAATTGTTACAATTATACAAAATCATTTGAACCCTAAACTGATGGTAATAGTTGAAAGATTTTACTAAAGTAACCAGTCAAAAGATGAAAGCATTTCTGAATATATTGCAGAAATGCACAAACTTTGCCAGTATTGTGACTTTAGAGATGGACTTTCTGATGCATTAAGGGACAAGCTTGTATGTGGCATGCATAGTCAAGGTATTCAAAAAAAGGCTATTATCTGAAAGAAACCTAACCTTAGAATGAGCATTGACCATTGCAATATCGTTAGAGACTGCAGCAAAGGATGCAGCAGAACTACAGAAAAGGAGCTTAGAATGTCATATGCACAAAATGTCCCTGAACAGTGCAACAAGCCAACGATGTCATTGATGTTGCAAATCCTCCCAAGATGCAAATAACTGTTGGTTCAAAGAAAAAGTCCGCAAAAAGAGCCACAGACAAGGTCACATAGAGAGATTGTGCAAGACAGACAAAAAGCACAATCTAGTGAAAAGTTTCAAAACACAAAACTAAGCAAGTGCATAAAGTTACGGAATGCAAAACAGAATCAGACAACAAGGAGTCTGACAAAGGTGAACTGTTATGCCAAGAACTGCAAAAGATAACTAAAATAGATCACAAAATCATTTGGATCATAATAGATGTGTCTGGTGTAAAACTGAAATTGGAGCAGGATCCAGGGTCAGCCTTTTCCATAATTCCAGAGGCTGACTAAATAATACTGTTTTCTAAGATACCTTTAGAGAAGAACTCGATGATGCTGAAGACATACGCAGGTGACAAAGTGTTTCCCAAAGGCAAACTGAAAGTAAATGGTATGCATGAAGGCCAAGCACAACACTTAATTCTTTATGTATTGAAAAGTGAAGGGCCAACACTTTTCAGACATGAATGATTGAGAAAAACCCAACAAGAGTGGCACTCAATCAAAGCTCTCAGAGTGATATCAACCGGCAATGGCAGCCCAAATATTAGCTCTAATCAGAGACTGCACAGCTGCTTAATGTTTATGGGAAGGTATTTGAGAAGGTTATTGGTAAACTCAAAAGTATGAAGACCAGAATTGAACTGGATGAATCAGCAACACCAAGATTCCATAAAGCATATCTAGTGCCTTATGCATTATGTACTAAAGTGGATGCTGAACTGCAGAGCTTAGAGGTATCTTTAATTCTCTCCAAGGTTGAGTGGAGGGATTGGGCCGTGCCCATTGTCCCAGTGATCAAGAAAGGGAAGACTGGAGCCATTTGCATATGTGGGGATTTCAAGGTGAGCATCAACCCAGTGCCGCGTACTGTGTGGTACCCCTGCCACGAATAGAAGATTGTTTTGTATCTTTGGCAGGCAGGGAAAGGTTTTCAAAGATTGACTTGTCACCAGCCTATCAGCAAATGGAGATTGTAGAGTCAAGCAGGAAGCTCATAACAATCAACATTCACAAGGGGCTGTTCCAGTATAATCATCTCATCTTTGGCCTTATATCAGCTCCAGCAATCTGGCAAAGAACAACGGGCCAAGTGCTCCAAGATATCCAGCAGCACAATGTTACCTTGATGGCATCATTGTGACTGGCAAAAAAGATGAAGAGAACCTCCAGAACCTTGGTAAAGTGCATACCAGTCTGAGTGAGTATGGTCTGTGCACAAAGAGAGAGAAATGTGAGTTTTGACATAGAAACATAGAAAACCTACAGCACAATACAGGCCCTTTGGCCCACAAAGTTGTGCTGAACATGTCCTTACCTTAGAAATTACTAGGCTTACCTATAGCCCACTATTTTTCTAAGTCCATGTACCTATCCAAAAGTCTCTTAAAAGACCCTATCGTATTTGCCTACACCACCGTTGCCCACTCCACGCACTCATCACTCTCTGCATAAAAAAACTTACCCCTGACATCTCCTCTGTACCTACTCGCAAGCACCTTAAACCTGAATCCTCTTGTGTCAGCCATTTTAGCCCTGGGAAAAAGCCTCTGACTATCCACATGATCAATGCTTCTCATCATCTTATACACCTCTATCAGGTCACCTCTCATCCTCCGTCGCTCCAAGGAGAAAAGGCCGAGTTCACTCAACCTATTCTCATAAGGCATGCTCCCCAATCCAGGCAACATCCTTATAAATCTCCTCTGCACCTTTTCTATTGTTTCCACATCCTTCCTGCTGTGAGGCGGCCAGAACTGAGCACAGTACTCCAAGTGGGGTCTGACCAGGGTCCTATATAGCTGCAACATTACCTCTTGGCTCCTAAATTCAATTCCACAATTGATGAAGGTCAATGCACCATATGCCTTCTTAACCACAGAGTCAACCTGCGCAGCTGCTTTGTGTGTCTTATGGACTCAGACACCAAGATCCCTCTGATCCTCCACACTGCTAAGAGTAGTATCATTAATACTAAATTCTGCCATCATATTTGAGTTTTTCAAGAATGAAATCTTGTATTGTGGACATGTCATTGACAAGCATGGCTTATGTAAGTCACAAGGGAAGATTGAAGCAGTGCATCAGGCACCCAAACTGGAGAATGCGTCACAACTCGGGTCATACTTGGGCCTTGTAAACTACTACCACTGGATTCTCCCAAACATTGCTACAGTGCTGAACCCATTGAACTCACTGTTGTAGACAGGAGCAAAGTGGGAATGGTCAGAAAGATGTGAAAGAGCATTCAAGGAAATAAAGAGACAAATAACATCCGATGAACTGCTCACCCATAATGACCCATCCCTGCCCACCAGACTGGCGTGCAATGCATCTGCTAATGGCATTGGAGCCGTTTTGTCACATATTATGGAAGATGGATCTGAATGACCAATTGTGTTTGCTTCAAGATCGCTGATGAGTGCAGAACGCAACTATGCACAGATCAGCTGAGAGGCCCTTAATCTAATATGGGGAATAAAGAAGCTCCACCACTACCTCTGCAAACAAAAGTTTACAGTAGTGACAGATCACCAACACTTTGTGTCCATTTTCAATCCCAGGAAGAGAATTCCAGTGGTGATTGCTACCTGGTTACAATGTTAGGCACTATTCATAGGAGCCCAACTCTGATGACATAGAGTTCAATGGTACCAAGCAAAATAGCAACGCTGATGGCTTGTCACATCTTCCACTCCTGGCAACTGAAGAAGTCACTCAGCAGAAGTGTCCTACACCACATTGGTGGACTAGTTGCCTGCAACAAATTCTGAAAGACAAAGGAAAACAAGGAATAATGATACATTGACTAAAGTCTATGAAATCCCATGTAAGGATGGCCAGTTCAATGTAACACCATGTTTCCAGAATTCTCTGTGAGACGAGACCAACAGATGGTTTGTCAAAGAATGCTAATGTGGAGATCTCATGTTGTGGTTCCTTCTAAACTGTGCACCAAATTGTTAGGAAATTTGCATGAAGGGCACCTGGATACAGTCAAGATGAAGAGTCTTGCCCGGAGCTAAGTATGGTGGCTGGGAGTAGATAAACAGAATGAAGACTTGTCCAAAAGTTGTTCAGGATGCCAAAAAGTTCAAAATGTGTTCCCACAGGCACCATTATACCCACGGGAGAGTCTGTCTTCACCATGGCAAAGAGTACATATTGACCTTGCTGGGCCATTCATGAACTCCACGTTTCGGATTGCTGTGGATGCTCATTTGAAGTGGCCGGAGGTTATACCGATAAAGTCAACCACCTCACCACCCAGCAATGAATAGGTTAGCTGAAAGGTTCATCTAAACCTTCAAGAAGTCAATTAAAACGATGGACAAGAAGGACATTCCTCTACAGCACAAGGTAGACAACTTCCTTATAGTGTTTCACAACTCTGACGATGTGACATTGAATCAAACACCTGCAATGCTGTTCATGAGCAGGATTCTGAGATCTTGCGTAGAATTCCTGAATCCATACCTGTGGAAGGAAGTGCAGAATAAACGGTTCAGCCAGTTGCCGAGTGAAGCAGCAAGGAGCTTTGAGATTGGACAGGAAGTCCTAGTGTGCAATTACAGAGAAGACAAGCTGACATCCAGTAGGATAGCTACAAGAACTGGACCACTGATGTACACAGTGGTTATTGGAGATCAGATATGGAGACGTCATGTGGACCAGAGACGGGATGCTCAACTGAAAAACACACCTGAGTCAACTGTCTCCAACAAGATGAACACATTACTGTCACTTGATTTACCTCTCAGTGATGATCATGTCACTGAACATTGTCTGGGCCAAGATGCCTAACAAATGTTGTCTTAGTCAGGATGTCTAACAAACCTAATGACTCTCCACAGGTCCAGAGGCACCACCCAGAAGACTGAATCTTTAGAACTGTGAAGTTATTTATGGACTGTTATTTTGAAAGCATGTTTATATGCAATATGGGTTTATGAAAGGGAAATTGAATGTTTTGTACATAGACAGTTTTATGTTGCATTAGTCTGAAGGGAAAGAAAATGAAATGTATGGATCTATTTCTTTTAGAGCAAAGACCCCCTTCCCTTAGCACTACGTAATGATCTGTTGTATATGCATGCAGGTTGTTCTCTCTCTCACTGCAATGTGAACACAACAGTTAAAGCCATCTCCTGCACATGTGCTTTTATTGAATCAATATGTAGTTGTGCACAGACCCAACATAACCCATGTACTATTTTCTCTCTCATTTTTGCTCTCTTTTTGCACTATTTATTTAATTTTTTATATTAATTTCTGTAAATTGCAGTAAGCGCTTTATTATTATGCATTGCAATGTACTGTTGCCGCAAAACAACAAATTTCATGACATATGCCAGTGATGTTAAATCTGATTCTGATTCGGATTCCGATGGCGAGGCTAGTATCCATGATGGAATTAGCCAAGGGTACAACGCTTTGCAGCGTCTTTCAATCCTGTGCATTGGAGGTTTCAGACCAGTAACTGTCAGAATACTCTTCACTGTACATCTATGGAAATTTACTGACATCTTCAGTGACATACCAAATTTCTTCAAACTCCTAATGAAGTACAGCTGCTGGTGTGCCTTCTTCATGATTGCATCAATGTGATGGGCCCACAGTAGATCTGTTGAGGTATTGTTGCACAAGAACTTGAAGCTGCTCACCCTTTCCACTGCTGACTCTCAATGACTGGAGTCTGTTCTTCCAGCTGAGAATATCTGTTCATTGTGAATAGAGCGATCTGCTAAAATGAATTATGATTAAGTTTTTACCATGTAGATTTATAAAGTCCTTAAGCTTAGATATGAATAGGAGTCCAGAAATTGATGATTGAAAGCTAACGCAGGATATTCTCCTGTTTGGAGTTAGAAATACTAAACATTGAGATTTTTCAATATGTTTCAAGTTAACAGATTATCAAAGCATAAGAATGGAGGAAGGGCTGTGTGATTAGTGATGAATTGCTTCAAGATCTGGCCTCTTGCCAGTGCTCTCATACGATTGCTATTGCCAAACAGTGTTGGCTTACAAATAATAAAAAAACTGAGAAACAATGTTGACTTTGTACAAAAACATAATTAGATAATGACAGATAATGAAGTTTAGCAATGACCGATCTGTTAGGGAAGGAAAGGAAAAGCATTAGAAATAGTGCACTTTATTCATTTGAAGAGACTGAAGATGAGGCATTTATTTCAGGTTTTCACTTCATTAGATCTGAAGAGATCACCTGTCAGATGTCTTGACAAAGGGCTTCTAGATTATGAAGCTTTGTTAGTGAACAGTATTGGATCAATTGCGAGAATGTGGCAGCTGCTCATGTGGCTGATTGATCGCGTGTGAATCAATTAGGCCTCCTACTCGCAGAAGGCTTTCTCTTTTGGAGTATGCTTTTGCTTTGATGGGCCCGGTTCTTCTCTCCCACACTGTATGTCACCCACAGCATACCGTTACTAGCATGACTCAGTAAAAATGCTTAATCCTACTACTCTGTTGTCACTTTTGCTCCACTCACACGGAACAGTTAGAAGTAAAAATGTTTGACTCAGGAGGATAGAATGATATTAGTATAAATTAACACAAAGGATGTGACATAAAACATTATTGAAACAAAGACCAAGGATTATTTTGAAAGAGAATTAGTTGGCTGATTCTGTAAGAATATCGTTGGTCCAGAATTCCAAATGGAAAACTTTATCTCCCTATTCAGTTGGAATGTAGCCAGACAGGTGGAATTGCTTGTTGATCCCAGACAATCAATGTTGAGTATTAGAGTTGGAACATAATGGTGAGGTTGTATAAGACATTGGTGAGACCGATTTTGGAGTATCGTGTGCAGTTTTGGTCACCTAATTACAGGAAAGATATTAATAAGGTTGAAAGAGTGCAGGGAAGGTTTACAAGGATGTTGCCGAGACTTGAGAAACTGAGTTACAGAGAATGGTTGAATAGGTTAGGACTTTATTCCCTGGAGTGTAGGAGAATGAGGGGTGATTTGATAGAGGTATATAAAATTATGATGGGTGTAGATAGAGTGAAATGCAAGCAGGCTTCTTCCACTGAGGCCAGGGAAGAAAAAAACTAGAGGTCATGGGTTAAGGGTGAAGGGGGAAAAGTTTAAAGTGAACATTGGAGGGGGGCTTCTTCACGCTGAGAGTGGTGGGAGTGTGGAATGAGCTGCCAGATGAAGTAGTGAATGTGGGCTCACTTTTGACATTTAAGTAAAACATGGACAGATATGGATGAGAGGGGTTTGGAGGGATATGGCCCAGGTGCAGGTCAGTGGGATCAGGCAGAAAAATGGTTCAGCACAGCTAAGAGGCCTGTTTCTGTGCTGTAAGGTTCTATGGTTCTATTATGACCATGAGCTTGTTGATTGAGATAGGTTGTTAGGAATGAGGACTCTCCTGATTGGCCAATGTATCAAGTTGCCTCAAATTATCATGATTGTGGCCATAATGAGATATTTTGCCACACTTGATTCTATTATTGTGTGTGGGGGGGGGGGGTGAGAGGGGGTGTGGGAGGTGTGCAGAGAGGGAAGACTCTGGCTGAATGAAACCATGGGAAGAAGTAGGATCTTGGGTTCAGTCTGGTTATGTGGCAGAGGATTAATGTTAACATTTGACTTGGTGATGGTATCACCAGAATATCATAGACGAACCAAAACATCATCAGCGATCATCCCGAGCAACAAAAACTGCCTAAGAAAACATTTTCTGCCAAGATACTATATACATTATAATGTTTAAATCAGCTCTGAATATCAACTAATTTCATATTTTTATGGGTCATTCCAAATAAATTGCCTTTTTTATTAGAAGGATAATGTAAACTATTTCAAAGCTCGATCTTCTAAATGGCTGTCCAGTTAGTTTAGTAAAATTATGCAGGATCAGATGGAAAGAATAACAGAAACGAAGCAAAATTATTATTCAATTTGATGGCTTTTCCTTTGTCTGTTCAGAGGCTGGTATCCATCTTCATTTAGTATTTCCACAACATCTCACCAATTCACCACATATCATGGGCATTAACATTTGAGAAATATAACTATAAACATGAGTAAAATTCAAAGCTTTTAGACTATGTTGAACAAATGGTAGATGTTTAATGTTTTGAACTTTGCCCAGTTAGTAGCAAAGTGTGATTTCCAGGAGGACATTTTGAACTCTATCTTTATACTGGATTTCCGTTCTGCAGCAACTCATAGTTGTGCAAGAATCCATCAAAATCTGTCAGTATATATCACAATAATTAGATACATCTGATGACTATAAACAAAAGAAACAGATAAAATCATGATTAAAGGCTTGTTCAATTTAAAAACATAAACAGTATAGATTTCCTTTTCATTACTAAATTTCCTTCTTTATCATTAACGTTGAATGAGTGTGTTTTTCATCATTAACTGAATTTATATGCTTTAATCTGCCAGCTGATTTGCCTTCTTTCATTAGTCAAAGTTTCAAAGATCCTAATGATTAGAATCTAATCAATTAAAGTAGACACTTGGTGGAATACCTTTGAAATCATATTTCTAGTAATAAACTGAATTCGGGTATCAGGTCTTGTTCATGAGGTTGAAGAAACAAATTTTGGATCTGTACCTTCTTTGAATAGGGTGATGTTATAACACAATCTGTTTGGACACGTATGAGAGTAAGCAGAATATAATGATTTGACTATATGGTCCTTGATTAAAAAGCAATACCTGCTTGATGTGCCAGATATGTGTTATAACATTTTATAATTGCAATTTACCTCAAGAATCGATTTTCGGCAAGATGGGCTTTGTAATAACTGGACTGTGAGGATGGCGCCTGGCCAAGATTGCATATGCACAGCTCCAGATTGAGCCAGTATTTGGAGACACCAGCATATAAAGATTGCTGTTCCCAACATCTTCCATCAAATTGTGCATCCTTGAATTGTCAAATATTGGAAGTGAGTTCAGGGCCTGTAGAACTTTGTCAGTGGGCATTAGGGGCAAGGTAATAGTCAGGTGAGGAGAAGAGAAGAGGTAAGGGGGATTCAGATTGGGGAATTGAAGAACAGAGAAGGGGCAGGGGGAAAAGATACCAGAAGTGGGAGGGATTGATGTTCACGTGATCGTATTGGAAGCTACCCGGACAGAATGCGAGGTGTTGCTCGTCCACCCTGAGAGTGGCCTCGTCATGGCTGTAAAGGAGACCATGGACCAACATGCTGGAACGGGTATGTGGATTGGAATTGAAAAGGTTGGCCACCAGGAAACCCTGCTAAAAAGCAGGATTTGGAGGTGCTCAACAAAGCGGTCCTCCAATCTACGTTGGGTCTAACCAGTGTAAGGGAGGTCACATCAGGAACACCAGATAGAGTAGATGGCCTCAACAGATTCACAGGTAAACTGTTGCCTCAGCAGTAAAGACTGTTAGGGGACCTGAATGTGGGTAATGGAGGAGGTGAATGGCAGGTGTAGCACTTCTTCCACTTGCAGGTAAAAATACCAGGAGGGACATAAGTGTGGAGGGATGAATGGACAATGGAATCACTGAGGGAGAGAGCCCCGTGGAAAGTGGATAGTGAGGGGAAGGTAAAGATATAATTGATGGTAGGGTCCCTTTGAAGGTGGTGGATATTGCGGAAAATGATGTGCTGGACGCAGAAGATCATGGGGTGGTAAGTAAGGACAAGAGGAACTCTATGCTGTTAAGGCAGCAAGAGGATAAGTGTGGGCAGATGTCCAGGAAATGGAGGAGTTATGGATGAGAGAAGCATCAATGATGGAGGAAGAGAACCCCCATTCTTTAAGAAGGAGGACATCTCTAATATCCTGGAAAGGAAAGCCTTACATAGAAACATATAAACATAGAAAATAGGTGCAGGAGTAGGCCATTCGGCCCTTCAAGCCTGCACCACCATTCAGTATGATCATGGATGATCATCTAACTCAGAACCCTGTACCTGCTTTCTCTCCATACCCCCTGATCCCTTTAGCCACAAGGGCCATATCTAACTTCCTCTTAAATATAGCCAATGAACCGGCCTCAACTGTTTCCTGTGGCAGAGAATTCCACAGATTCACCACTCTCTGTGTGAAGAAGTTTTTCCTCATCTCGGTCCTAAAAGGCTTCCCCTTTATCCTTAAACTGTGACCCCTCGTTCTGGACTTCCCCAACATTGGAAACAATCTTCCTGCATCTAGCCTGTCCAATCCCTTTAGAATTTTATACGTTTCAATAAGATCCCCTCTCAATCTTCTAAATTCCAGTGAGTATAAGCCTAGTCGATCCAGTCTTCCTTCATATGAAAGTCCTGCCATCCCAGGAATCAATCTGGTGAATCTTCTCTGTACTCCCTCTATGGCAAGAATGTCTTTCCTCAGATTAGGGGACCAAAACTGCACACAATATTCTATGTGTGGTTTCACCAAGGCCTTGTACAACTGCAGTAGAACCTCCCTGTTCCTGTACTCAAATCCTTTTGCTATGAATGCCAACATACCATTTGCCTTTTTCACCGCCTGCTGTACCTGCATGCCCACCTTCAATGACTGGTGTACAATGACACCCAGGTCTTGTTGCATCTCCCCTTTTCCTAATCGGCCAATATCTCACCCTGGGAACAGATGAGGTGGAGACAAAGGAACTGAGAAAAGGGAGTAGTATTATTACAGGAGACAGGATGGGAAGCAGTGTAGTCAAAATAGCTAAGCGCGGCAGTGGGTTTGTTAAAAATATCAATGAACAGTTGTCTTCAGAGATGGAAATAGAGAGATTGAGAAAGGGGATTTATGGGCAGGGTGGAGGCTAGAGGCAAAGTTCATGAAGTTGACGAGGAGAGGCATGAAGCAGCACCAATCCAGTTGTCAATGTAGTGCAGAAAGTGTTTGCCCCCAATGCCCATTCCTTCCCTTTCTCCCATGATCCATTCTCCTCTCCAGTCAGATTTCTTCTTCTCCAGCCCTTTAACTTCTCAACTATCACCTCCCAGCTTCTTACTTCTTACTGCTCCCTCACCCACCTGTCTTCACCTATCACCTTCTAGCTTGTAATCCTTCCCCTCCCCTCATCTCCTTATTCTGCTTCTTCCCCCTTCTTTCCAATCCTGTTGAAAGGTTTCGGCCTTAAATGTTGACTGTTTATTCATTTCTGTAGTCGCTGCCTGACTTGCTGAGTTTCATCAGTACTTTGTATGTGTTGCTATGGATTTCGATAGCATCTGCAGAATCTCTTGTGTTTATGCTCTCTACTTGCCTGAACAAGCACAGCTGCAACATCAGTCTAGAAACTCAAGTTATCCAAAAAAATCAGGCATTTGGTTGGCTACTCCATCCTATATCCTAAGTATTCAGTACTTCCTCTACCAATATACTGTGTCTAAAGAATATACTATGGCAAAACTTACTGACGAAGGGTCTTGCCCTGAAGTGTTGACTGTTTTGTTTCCATGGATGCTCCCTGACCTGCTGAGATCCTCCAACATTTTGTATACGTTGCTTTGGATTTCTAGCATTTGCAAAATTTCTTATGTTTAAAACATATTATTGTTAGTTGGTTAGGCTACTCTGACAGAGCCTCTATAACTCATGACCCACGACCTTCATCTCCATGAAGTGTAAGAGAGAAGGTCCATGGGAACACTGCCATTTTGCATGCACTTCTCTAACCTTCTCATTTTCCTCATTTGGAAGTACACTCAGTGGCCCCTTTTTTAGGTACATCTGTACACTGGCTTGATAATACAAATATCTAATCAGCCAATCATGTGGCAGCATCTCAATACATGCAGATATGGGAAAGAGGTTCAGTTGTTGTTCAGACCAAATATCAGAATGGGAAGAAATGTGATCTGAGTGACTTGGCCTGTGGAATGATTGTTGGTGCCAGATAGAGTGCTTTGAGTATCTCAGAAACCGCTGATCTCCTGGGATTTTCACACACAGCAGACTCTAGGGTTTACAGAGAACTGTGCAAAAATTAAAACCAAAAGAGAAACAGCAGTTCTTTGGGTGAACGCGCCTTGTTGATGAGAGAAGTCAGCGGAGGATGACCAAATTGGTTTAAGCTGACAGGAAGGCAACAGGTAGCTCAACTAATAACAGTGGTGTGCAAAAGAGTGTCTCTGAATTCCTAACACATTGACCTTTGAAGTGGCTGGGCTACAGCAGCAGAAGATCACAAACATACACTCAGTGACCACTTCACTGGGTAAAGAGATACCTAATAACATGGCCAATGAGTGTATATCATCAGTAATACATCACCAGTGCACCAGTACCCTGGAGCTCCCTATCCAACATAACTATGCTTCTACCAGTGGACCGCTGTGTTTCAAGAAGGTGACTCATCGTGTCTGAAGGACAAAATGGAATGGGCAATGAATGCTATCCTTATGAGCAATACCCACATTGCAAACACTTGGTAAAACAAAACTCTACCATTCTTCTTGTTGCTGCTAATTTTCTGTTCAAATCAATGGGCCTGCTGGAATTGTTCCAGGTTAACCTGGCACAGGCTCTGTTTACAGGCTTCTGTCTTGTTTTCTGAAACAGTGCAGGGAAATCTGAGGAAGTCTCTGCTCCCCTGTTGAACTCCATCAGGACTTACAAGCTTCAATACAATTTGTGTAAAAATCAACAGATGTGGATAGATCTGCCAGTTTTTAAGTGGACCCTTCTCCTATGAATTTGCAGATCTCAGTAGCCAAAAGTGGCCTACTGCACAAATGTTGATAATTGGATGGTACTAACAAGACTGCAGAACAGCTTTCTTATTTGTCTTGAGTCGAATGAAATCTGGGAAAATTAAAGCAGCTGTTAATTTAAAGCATATCCACACAATATATACAACAGAATTGGGCTCCGTTATTGATGATCTAGTGGATTTAGTAACACTGTCATGTGCATTTTTCTTCAGCAGTATGATATTTCCAAATGGTTCCCAATAGAATAAGCAACCAGTGTACGTTGTCTGAGTGCCAGCCTATGGAATTCAGCCAGCAGTATCTGATTGGACTGCTGAGTGGGAAAAAAATTCCATTTTGATTGCTAGTTCTGAACAAGCACGAGAGTATAAGGCAATGATTTCACACTTCCTTCACTTACAGTCCATTTGAAGGTAGGAAAGGTGCAAATATTAGAATTTGAAATATATATATATATGTCTGTGTGTGTATATATATATATATATATATATATATATATACACACACACACAAGGTGAGTTACTGCAGCATCACCTTGTGAGAATGCACTGCATGCTGCTGTTTGTTGACAGCTTCAGTGGACTGTATGTTTGACAGTGCCAGTAAATGCTTCATAGATCATGGACAAATGTACCATAATGGGAAATAAAATAGAGTACCTGAATAAGACATTCATGCACCTGTACCTATGCAAAGTTACAGTCAGAGCACTGAATATTGCTTTGGATGGTTTTTATTGAGTGTAAAATTGGGGAAATGTAAACCAATTTCTTTGTTGAACCCAGCTGGCAGGTTATGTTAAAGCTCAAAGGGCAGGTTAGTGACATGAATGGTGTAGGACATGTTTGCTATTTGATTATCATTGCTATAAATGATTTATGAGTAGTAGACTGTGCAGCATGTAGGCAATATTAGATGGTGAAAACAATCGTTGATGACATGTTCTTTGATCTCTTTGGACATGGGGGTGGTCTTTTTGCAATAACCTTTCCATGCACCACTGTTGGCTAAAGCAATTCCTCATTGTTTCCCACAACTACACAGATCACTGTTTTCTGAATTGCAAGTTTTGGGTCTATTTATTGAACTCATGCTTTGATCCACAGTTCTCCTTAAGTACCTATACCATATACAACCACATCAGTCACCAGGTCTCAAAGATAAAAATGCGAATGTTTGCCTGGCAACTGAGCGAGTTGAAATATTGACAAAACCTTTCAATCCATCAAGGTTCTGCAGATGTTATTTCAGAGAAAGGATGAAAACAGACATGGAGAAGACACTGTAATTCTTGACACCCTTGCTGGGCAGGAGACCTTTCATTTTGTTGAGACACTTAAAGTGAGAGGCCAGAATCATGCAATCAGCTTTGAGTGTTTCTTTTTGCTCTATTCTGTTGCTGAGCTTGAGGGAAGTTGCTAGCTTGAGTTATGATGGTTTCTAAGCAACCAATGAAAGAACATTGCTCTGGCTGTGTAGTGCCACATTGTAGGTTTACGCAAAATCATCAGGGCTGCCTCTCTGATAGCAAGGTATCAGAGCATTCAGAAATATGTTTTAAAACTCCTTTTGCCTCAGAATTTAGTGGGTTTTTTGATATTGATACCTTGTGCTTCAAAATCCTCTGATTTACTGTACATTTCATTATCATTCTCCTTATACCAGAGGAGCAGCTGAAATCAAGGATTGAGTGACTGTGTTAGCACTCAGAATAAGCACAGCAAGCAAATTTTAGGGATAATGCCCTTTTGTATTTGAGGATAAACCAACACTACAGTTCAGGGAAGCAATTATATGCTTTCAATAGATTGACAGGATTCCATTATAGATGTAACCATTTTTTTCCTCTTGATTTTCCAAGGTTAAAAACAAATAGGTTGAGTAATGGCAAGCAATACACTTTGGTTGATGAACTGAGAATCGGATAGCTATTTGTAAAAGTTTGGTTTTAGGCCACCATTTTGAAGTTACTTGCTTGTTATCATGTACTAAAATGCTTGAAGATGAAAAAAGTGGAATTTTGCTTGTTTTTCACACTGGAGTGCTGAGTAGTGGCAATTTTTCTTTGTATCAGTGATGCACCATCAATAACTCTCGGAGACAGGAGGTGAACAATAGGCTTTTATTAGCAGCAAAAGGAACCATGACATCTTGGAGACTGAGGGAGGAGCAGTGCCTCCAATCACCTTTATACAGGGGTCTGTGGGAGGAGCCACAGGAGCAGTCAGCAGAGGGGCGTGTCCAGACAGGTATACATAGTTTACCACAATCAGATCAAGCCTTCCTGGATGTATGTTCACAGAAGATGTTTGCAGGAAAAGATGGATGTGATTCAGTATGATTCAAGGGGCTTTAGTGAAAGGTTGAATACGTTAGGACTTTATTCCCTGGTGTGAAAGAGAATGAGGGGAGATTTGATAGAGGTATATAAAGCTATGATAGGTATAGATAATGTAAATGCAAAGAGGCTTTTTCAACCGAAGTTGGGTGAGACTAGAACTAGAGGTCATAGGTTATTGGTGAAAGGTGAAATATTTAAGGAGATCTTGAGAGGGAACCTCTTCACTCAGATGGTGGTGAGAGTGTGGAATGATCTGCCAGTGGAAGTGATGGATACGGGTTTGATTGCAACATTTAAGAGAAGTTTGGTTGAGTACATGGGTGGAAGGGGTATGGAGGGCTATGGTCCAGATGCAGGCCTATGGGATCAGGCTGAATAATAGTTTGGTACAGACTAGGTGGGCAAAGAGGCCTGTTTCGATCTATGATTCTACGACTGGGGGAGATGATGAGGTAGGGCTGTGCCTTTCTAGCCAAGGAGGTAGAATGGAGAAAGGTGATACCTCACCAGCAATATTCAGGGATGGAGGAAAGGGGCGTTAAGGGAACGGGTACAGGAGGTTGCTCAAAAGGAAGGAGGGCATGGAGACAGTTAATGTGGCAGATATGGAAGTAGATTAATAAGGAAGGAAATCAATGCCAAGAGCCCTGCTTGCTGGATATGACTTCAGTCTGATTGATTCAGCAGTTCAGCCTGTGATCAAGGTAAGCTTGCACCTCGTCAGATGGTAATAGCGTCTCTCCCATCAAGAATTGTACAGAATGTTTCCACTATTTAATTGTGCTCTGTTGTTCTCACTTCTAATACTATTCCACTTTCAGAGGATCTAGTTCCACTTCAGGCATATCTCACTGCCCTTGTGACAAATGTGTGCAAGTGGGACCATCTGAAATGGAAATCTTCGTCGGCATGAACCAGCTGAGTCAAAGGTCCTGTTTCTGTGAGACATTGCACACGCAGTCTGAGTCTCAAGCCTCCGTCAGTCAGAGTTGAACACAGAGTTTGTGTCCTAGCTGTCTATGTATGCAAGCCTTGGTAATATGATATTGAGAGCAAACCGTAGCAGCTGATGTACCCAAAGGAACGGCATAGACCGATACAGTTTGGTACCAGAAGCATCGCAGGAGTTGCCAATCAGCATTGAACTCAATGTAGGACTTTCTTAGGGACTCCAGCTCCAAATTTCCCTTTGGGGTTTACTCCCAAAGCCTTCTCCATGAGTGGGTATAACTACAAGGCAGCGGAGCTTTGAGATCAGAGTTTCCTTTCTCTTCAATGAGCTGCCAACCATGGCCGATGAGCCTCATCTACTCAAAGCAACTGGCTTTAAGGCACCAGTAACCCACCTTTGCCCTGTCCCCTGTCAGTTGGAATGGTTCTGCCGGGCTTAGTAGCTAAGCCACATGTGAAGGCCAGGAGCTGGACTTGGTTGCCAGAGGTTATTAGAGTACATGCCATTCAGAGCAGTTAACTCGCAGTAGAAGTTGTCCCCATTACCACCCCCAGCTATAACAAGCTTAAAGAACCATACATGTCAAAAGCATAAAAGCAGAACTATGGGAAATGGGTTCAACTTGCTGTAGAGGAAGATCTCATTTCCTGAAGAAGGATGGCAGTTCAGATGTCCTGAAGCAGAAAGCCTCAATTTTACAACATGTGGTAGAGGCGGAGAAATTGGATTCCTTTCAAGTGACTGGCTAGGAAGAGGTGCTGTTAAAGTTATTGTGAATGTCAGTGGATTTATCATAAATGTCAGTAGATTGTTTGTTGAAAATGACCTAAGACAATCCAAGGGTGAGGTGGAACCATACTGCGAAGGTGAGAAGATTGTTGAGTTCTGCACAGATGCAGGATGCAGCACCAAAATATTCATGATGTACAGTGATAGAGACATAGAGCACCACAGCACAAAACAGGCCCACTTAGTCTGTGTTGATCCATTAACCTGCCTCGTCACATCAACCTACACCTGGAACATAGCCCTCCATAACCCACCCATCCATGTACCTATCCAAGTTTCTCTTAAATGTCGAAATCAACCATGCAACCACCTTTTCCCTTGGCAGCTCAATCCACATTTTCACCACCCTCTGACCGAAGAAGTTCTTCCTCATGTTTCTCTTAAACATTTCACCTTTCACCTTTAACCTATGACCTCTAGTTCTCATCTCACCCGAACCTCTGTGGAAAAATCCTACTTGCATTAACCCTTTCGATATCTCTCATAATTTTGTTATTATACCTCTATCAAATCTCCCCTCATTCTTTTATGCTCCAGGGAATAAAGTTCTACCTATTCAACCTTTTCCTGTAACTCTGGTCCTCAAGTCCCAGCAACATCCTTGTAAATTTTCTCGCACTCTTTTAATCTTACTGATATCTTTTCTGTAGGTAGGCTACCAGGACTGTCCACAATACTCCAAATTAGGCCTCACCAACATCTTACACTACTTCAACATAACATCCCAACTCCTGTACTCAGTATTTTGGTTCATGAAGACCAATGTGCCAGAAGTTCTCTTTATAACCCTAACTACCTGTGACACTATTTCCAAGGCATTTGCATTTCCAAATCCATCTAATGTCCAGTGAATATAGAACATAGAACACTGCAGCCTAGTAGAGGACATTTAGCTGATGATCTTTTGCCACCATTTTAACCTACTGTAAGATCAATCCAACACGTCCCTCCTGTATAGGCCTCTATTTTCTATCATCTATGTGCCTACCTAAGAGTTTCTTAAAAGTCTAATGTAGCCATCATTGTCTGTAATGTATCCATAATGTAGTTGAGAAATCTGCAACCTTTATCTTGCAATCAGAACTGGCTTTCTTTCCATTCCTTCTCCAGATAAAGGAGGAACCTGAGAGGGATCCACCCGGCTCAACACTCTCTCTCTCCTCCAATCCAATAGCAGAGCAGACTTGATGGGCTGAATGGTCTTCTTCTGCTCCTATATCTTATGTTCTTATGGCCTAATCCCCTATAGCACATCATGCACTCTTTCCTCTGAGACATTAATGTTGATGGAGCACTGAAGTTGTTAACAAACTGTTTCATCTTTCACTTTGCCAAGATGGTGTCCTGTGCTGTTGACTAATTTAGCTATCTGGCTCCCAGTTTAGCCATTGTGGAGACATTTCAGGAATTTAGGGGATCTTGCCACTTTTTTATGTTAAGGAAATTGCACCAACTTGCTATATTATAATGCCCCTATTGGGTCAGATGCCAGCAGCCCACCTGACTGCTCATGAGATGATAAGAAAATCCAAATGGAAGTCTTCTATCTAGGCTTTGGGCAATACATTTTCCAGCCCCATTTCTGTAGCTTGTTGTTGTACTTCTATGTGATGTCAGATGGTCACACTAAAGAAAATCTATGATCATCTCTCCACAGGCTATTCATTCTCTCTCACTCAGATTTTTTAGATTTTATTCAAAAGACATTGAAGTTTTCTTACCTCCGAGTCAAAATTACGGACCTGTTCGCTGTACTGGCAAAACATAACAAGTCCAGTTTTGGCTGCATAGATCAGAGCACAGGACGCCAATGAAATGTAGCTCATTAACCTCACGTAGTTACTCAAGCAGTCAATGGATGCAGAAAATAAATAAAACCCCCTTAGAGACATTAGTTCTTAATAGGAAATATTGTATACGTGTTTTATCATGGCCAGAAGCAATGCTTAACCGTGGCTCATAACCATATGAAACTCTGCAGAAGCTGAAAATCTTGAGCAACTCTCACAAAATGCTGGAAGAACTCAGCAATACAGGCCTCATCTACAGAGGGAGATAAACAAGCGACATTTTGGGTGGAGGCCCTTCATCAGGACTGGAAAGGAGGGGGGCAGAGCTAGAATAAGAAGGTTGGGGAGGGAGGGTGAAGGAATACAAGTTGGCAAGTGGTAGGTAAGACCAAATGAGGGAAAAAGTGAGTGTGTAGGGGAGGGGGGGAATAAAGAAAACATCTGAGATAGTTGATAGGGGAAGAGATAAAGGGATAACCCAATGGCATGAATATTGATTTTTCAATCTACTGGTAATTACTCGCCTCCTCCCTCTCCCTTTTCTGTCTTTTTTTATTCCTCATCATGGTTACCTTTTCACCCCTTTTTTTTACCTGTCCATCATCCTCTTCTCATTCCACTCCTCCTTCCATTTCTTCCATTGTCCGCTGTCCTCTACTATTAGATTCTTTCTTCTTTAGCCCTTTACCTCTTCCACCTATCATGTCCCAGTATTTTACTTTGTCCCCCCACCCCACTCACCCACCTTCCCCTACACCCGGTTTCACTTGTCACCTATCAGCTTCTATTCCCCACCTTCATATTCTGCACCCTTTCTTTCCAGTCCTGAGTAATTACCGGTAGTTTGAAAAATCAACATTCATGCTATCGGGTTTGAATTCTTCTTCTGCCCTTTATCTCTTCAACCTACCAACCATTTCAGATTTTTACTTCATTCTCCCTCCCTCACCTACCATTTGCCAATTTGTACTTCTTCACCTCCCAACCTTCTTATTCTAGCCCTGCCCCACTCCTGATAAAGGGCCTCCACCCAAAATGTCACCTATTTATTTCCCCCGTAGATCAGGCCTGTATTGCTGAGCTCTTCCAGCATTTTGTGAGTGTTGCTCAAGATTTTCAGCTTCTGCAAAATTTCAAGTGGTTATGAGCCATTGCTTCTGGCCATGATAAAAGATGGATACAATATTTCTTATTAAGAACTAATGTCCCTAAGGGGATTTATTTATTTTCTCAGCCCAACATACTGACTGTTTACTCCCTCCCATAGATGCTGCCTGAATTGGTGTGTCCCTCCGGCATTTTGTGCAGTTTATTATTTGGGCAAGCTGGACACTGAATTGCATTTTGTGACATGCAATACGTGTTAAGGAATACTCATAAACTATAATATTTATCATAATGTTATTAATATTGTGCTGGATCTTTGTTAATATGGAGCACGTAGTCAAGTCCCGCTCCTGAACATGAGACTATATTCTTTCCTAAGTAACTTCATATAATGCTATATGGTAACAGTGACGTCAATCACATGTTGGATGTCCGTCGGCAACATTGCTACATGCATTTCCATTTCTACGCATAAACATGTAAATCTAAAGGTCAAACAATAACTTACTCAAGCGCAGCACCGATGAAGAAAACTGCCACTCATAGTTAATAATTGTATCGAATGGTACATAATGATATTGCACAACATGACATTTTTTTTTTACCTATCAGCTTCATGTTGGTTTTTGGTGGAAACCAGTGATGGATAACATCTTACAATTTGAGGAGGATGCCTAGCAGCAGAATACAGCGGATGTTAGTGAATGTCCATTTTATCATTAGTTATCAAATGTTGGGGATGTTCATGTAGTGTGCATGTCGGAGAAACGACGGCATGTTCATGTTGCTCTTAACTACTATGTGCATCTATGCTGATTTTAGTTCATACAAACTTGTCTGGTCTTGATAAAATGTAATTCATTGTGAACTCTTTGGATAGAGTTAAAGAGCAATGTTAGATATGATTGTTGAGGGAAGATGGTTCACAATCTTTCTTCCCTGACGTAAAGATTATTTGACCAACAGTTTACTGATTTCAATTTTGTAGATGGGGCCACAGTTTCAGAATGCTTATAATAGTCAACTAGCAGTGGTAATAATTTGTACCACTGGAAATATTTTGAATCATAATCTAATTCTTACACAGAACTCAAGAATTAATATCATAAAATTATAAAGCTTAGACAAACGTTCCTTCCTGGCTGAACTGGATATTTTAAAGAAGCATAGGAACAGTTTTGCTCTCTGTCCATTCCATCATTACCCCGCAATTTCTTTCTTCAGGCGTACATATTCATTTCTGTTCTGCAAATCTGCTTCCACATCTGTACTGGCAATGCATTTCAAATCAATCTTGGTCTCTCCATATGCCTCTGATTAGTTAATTAACTCTATAGAAATAAAGGGGATTCTTCCATTATTGATAACATTTAAGATTATCTGGTGCCAAGAGCAGGCCTGAAAGGAAAATCTGTAGGAACGAAAAAGTGCTATGAAAGAGCGGCTGAAAAATGTAGTTGAAAGGTTTCACAGTGGAGAGGATGAAATTTGTGATATTGATGTGAGCAGACAGAGATATGATCTTTCTAATTAATTTACATCAGTTAATTGTGTTTTCAGACACATTAATTATTTAATTTGATTCCAACTCATTTAAAATGTATTTTTCAGAAATACTTGGAAAAGTTTGAGAGTAAGTCTTTGCTCTACATCAACAGGATAATTTGGAGCTGGGCTTCATGGGATAATTGCCCACAGACCATGTCTCTCCATGAGGCTGCAGAATGTTACTGGATCTGTGGGGATCAGCCCAGGTGCTGGCTGAGCCAAGCACAATGTGACCTAATGTTGCAGACTGTCAGAAGCGTGAGTAAGAAGAACATGAGAAGTCCCTGAAATCTGGTCTAATTAGGAACTGCTATTCATCAATGTGCTGGCATGTAACCACAGTAACCATCATGTTCTAAGTTCCTGAAAAATACAGAACTTGTTAGGAAGATAAAGAAGCTCCTTTCCTACTAAATTAATGCAGTTCAACAGCAAGCTCCACGTCACCTACAGTGCTGGTAAACTTGAGATACCTGCAGCATGCTTAATTAAAGCAGACCAGAACATTAAAAAATAATTGGCCAGAGAAATATTTGTTGCATTATATGCATTGTAGAAATAAATGAGAGTCAAAATGCAAATCTGCTGTTCTGTTTGAGCTGGATTAACATTCACTTATCACTGAGAAAGTGCTCTTTGACCTGATGTAAATCTTTCCTGGGAGATGGAGCCCCCTAGCAAGGATTGAGGATAATTAAACAACTCCTGGAAAATAATAGCAGAATGATGTAGGAGAGTTGAGCAGATTTGCAAAATTAATTTAAATCATGGTCACATCAAGAAAAATATTATGCATGTATGGGATAAAGATTATGTAGAAAGATTAATTCTTGTTTAGTTTAATTAAAAGTTAATTATTGGCTGACTCACTTTTGCTTTTATATATCATCCCTAATAATTGTGAAAATAATAGATGTCTGGTTCTACGTAAATGCAGTGATGCTCTTTTATTCAAATCTGTTCTTCTCAATAGTTTATTGCCAGTCTGAGCTCAAAAGCAAATGCCCTCTATTGTAGGCGTGGGATCACAGGATTCTTGATTCTGGAGGGGAACAGTGATTAGGGTGTGTGGTAAACCTACTCCTTTACCTCCAGCTGCTTACATTCCAGTAGGTGGGGCTGTTGGCAAATATATAATCCCATTCCCCAAAACCCCTTCCTCTTCCCTACCACTAAAGGAGCAAGTCTGGGAAGTATGTGGGCTTAAAAGAAGGTTTTTGCCCTATATCCTATTAAAAATAAATCTGAGATGATTGGCCAAAGACATTCAAATATTTAAATATGCAAAAGCTGAACTTCAAGGGCTAAGCTTTCCCTTAGTGTGTGTTTGAGGCCCTGCTTCAGGTTAGGGCATTGTTGCTAGGCACCATGTTGCTCTGGGTCAACAAGGTAGGCCCTGCTGTGTACAGATTAGCTAAGTACAACCGGGGTGACTGCAGCCCAACATCATAGGCTTGCTCAGCCACTGCAGTTACTTCCACACTGTAACTCTTTGTTGAATCCTCGTCAGCAGATGTACACTATACTCAGAGGCTATATCCTTGTTTTGGAGGCTAGATTTGTCAAACATTCCCACACCTCATACCCCATTTTCACAAAGGATACCAGTGCTTTAAGTAAGACTAAAACACCTTTCACTGCCCTGTCCTGTCCGGCATTACTGGAAGTTCAAGAAATCGAAGTTTATGCCATCAGGTTGGAGGGTACCCTATAAGGTGTTGCTCCCCCAACCTGAGAGTGGCCTCCTCGCGACCCCTCCTCCCTCCCAGTTTCACTTATCACCTTGTGTTTCCTCCCCCCATCCCCCACTTTCTTACTCTGACTTCTCATCTTTTTTTCCAGTCCTGATGTAGGGTCTTGGCCCAAAATGTCAACTATGCTCTTTTCCATAGATGCTGCCCGACCTGCTGAGTTCCTCCAGCATTTTGTGTGTGTTGCTTGGATTTCCAGCATCTGCAGATTTTCTCAAGTTCTTTCTGTCCTTTGCCATCTGCCCTTCCCCCTCTCACCCATCCATGCTGGTCCGAACGTCTTGCTGTCTCTACTTCCTTGCCATATAATCTTCTGCTGTGTTCTGCTTTAGGCGCTCTGGTTCTACCTTCGTGCTCTTCGCTTGTCACACTGCAGGTATACAATAAATTCAGACAGCTGGCAAAATGGCTGTCGTGCATCGACACAGAAATGTGTGGAGCCTCTGTGAATTAAGGGATGCACCATCTCTTGCAGATCCCATTAAAATTTCCCTTATAAAGAGCAATTTGTTCCCCTAATACAACAAAACAAATTGATCATTCCAGAATTTTAGTCTCCACCTTGGAGTCCATTCCATGTGTTCATTTGTTTTTGTGAAGAAAGCATCACTTTCATTTTGAAACCTGGCTTCTAGAAATTTGATTTGATCTTCTTTTGTCCTTCTCAGATTTAAGTTGAAGTCAATTTCTGTGTTTCTCTGATCTAAATTATAAACCTCAGAATGAAACAAAAGTGATAACCCTAACAAAAGTACAAATTCAATCAAGGAGTTGGCAAATGTTGACATGTACAAATGATCCTTTTTCCCAAAATGTGTCTGCATAGCATATCACTTTCCTTTAACCCAGGCAACGTGTTCATATTCTAACCCTTCACAGTATGGTCCGGGTCAATTTTGACCTGGCCCAAGAATCCCCTCATAACAAGCGTCTATATCAAATTTTGAACCACAGTTCTATTTAGAATGTATAAATAGCCTATTTGACATTAATAAATGGGTGATTAATTCTTAATTAATGTTACAGAGATCTAAAATCCATTTCAATAGATACGGGTCAAATTTGACCCGGAACAGCCTCAATGTACAAAAATCTGTAGCACCAGCTCAAAAATATAAAATTCTCAAATATTTTCATTCTCGCTCATTTTGGGTCACTTTAGGAAAAATCATCAAATTTCAGCTAAAAAAATGACATTTAAGGTGTTTTTACTGCTGTCAAGTGTCAAAACAGGTCAAATTTAACCCGAACAGAATGTAGGGGTTAAACATCACGTTCTGCTATCTAGAACTCATTGCTAAGTTATCCGAGAATAAGATTCTCTATCATCTTCTGAGTACATATTTCAATGTTGTTTTGGATGTCTTGCTCTTTATAAGGGAAATTTTAATGGGGCTTGCAAAAGTCAGAGCATCCCTTAATTCACAAAGGCTCCACACATTTCTGTGTTGATGCATCACAGCCATTTTGCTGTGTGGCTTTCCAAATCCATCCCATTCTCCAGTCAGGATACCCTTCTGTCCAGAGCACTCAAAATGTCTCTCACTGAATCCATTAATCGCAGCCAACTGGAAGACAACACGTGTAAGCTGTTAATCCTTATCTTGACCTGACTGCAGCCTTTGGAAGGGTTTACTGCACCATTTCTTCCAAAGCTACTTGTCGTAATGCATCTCAGGGTTCTGCATTTATCCTGTGCTTTTTAACAAACATCCTATTATGGCTTCTCCTCTCACCATTACCTCTGTTGTTCTCCCATGGATTCCTCCATAGTCCCACCCTCCTATTTCATCAGCACTAACCAAAGGCACCATGATGGGTTCCTCATCTATCTTCTATCTCAGCCACCACTGAAGCCTCAATAGCTTTGACATTTACTGGTTGCATGTCCCACAATGCACAGTCAGAGCATTCATACCCACAGACCACTATGGAGATCAAGTCACTGAGTATATTTAAAGCGGTGTTTGATATGTTCTTCATTAGTAAGGGGGTCAACAGTTATGAAGGAAGGCAGGTAAGTGGGGTTGAGGGGGATAATAAATTGGCCATAATCGAACAACGGAGCAGACTTGATGGGCCAAAATAGCCCGATTCTGCTCCAATGTTATATTAAATGTCCAGGCAGGCTGTGAGAGCATGTTCTTGGGAGATAGGTTTGTCTCTGTCTACTTCCATATTAAATCCCAGCTTGTCAAAAGGAAACAGACCAGGCCACAGAAATGGATCCAGTCAGGGAATGTGGCCTATGGATGCCACTGGGGCACTCGTAGATGCTGGGTTAACAATTTGAAACATTTCTGAAGACAACTAATCATCTCTCCCGATGTCCCTGGCATGTGCTTTTAAATAGTGAAAAGAACAATAAAGCTCCTACTTATGCTAAGACTACTGCACAAAGGTCAGAGGTTGTAGCTTTTTGTTGCAATTTATGCCATCAAAGGGTAGTAATGCACATTACCAAAACAGAAAATTCAATGGTGAGCGCCTATGCCTGAGAAAACATCAGATGTGCTAAGGTAAACAACATATGATGTTTGATCCAATACTTTATCCTTTACAGTATAATTTGTAAAAGATCTCCAGTGCAATCTTTGACAGGTGAAAATTAAAGTGCACAACATAGCATAATAGAGGCACAACACGATCTAATCAATATCGAAGATTTAGTTGTTATCATGCACAAGATCTGTAACCAGGGCTTAAAATACCTGCTTTGCATTTTATGATTATCAGTATACATATTCTGGTAAATCAAAATAAATACTGTATATCACATAAAACAGATCTGCTGACAGTGACAGTTTTGTCGCATTCACTACTTTTCCTTCTCAATCTCACTAAGAAATGTGCCAACTCATTCTCCGTAAAATTAGTTGCCACAATTTTCAAGCACTAACTCCTGGAGTGTGACAGTGAGAAAGAAATGATCAGGCATTTTATCACCTAAATCCTTCAGAATTACACTCCCTCACGTTTCTGTTTCATCCATCACCTTTCAATGCAGCATTTTCCTGCACGTATCATTTCAAGAGACAGATTATAGTAGATGGAAAAGGAGTGTTGGATAAGCGGCCTGGTGCTTCAGCAGGAAAGACGACTTCAGAAATTCTGAATGTGTTTCCCTTTTCTCACTCGTATTCACCAGCTCAGAAAGATGGAGTCCGAATAAAAGAGGGCAGGTGAAATGTCATCAGGAGAAGAGATACAAAGCATAGAGATGAAAGTGAGTATCAGAGTCAAAGAGCACCCTTGTAAAACGATGGATTTCATTTTTTCAACTTGCCCCAGATGTTGCTGCTGTAATTGCACTTGTTTTAATTGCCTGCTTGTATTTCTGTTTGTGGGGACTTGTTCCATGCAGACTGACTGCTGAGAGTTTCCTGTGTCACAGCAGTTACCTGATGGTATGCTAAGGGATTTGGTATGCACCAAATGAGGGACTGTACAAAAGCAAATCTTTTCATCCTTTTTTTTCCCTGTGGAGACCAAGGAACAATCTGAAACATATAGCCAATAAGGGTTGGGCACTATTAATGAAGAGTAAAATGATTTGAGAGCATCACACAATTGTGCCGGCATTCTTCTCCATCTGCCAGAATGGCTGGCACACGGCTGAGGTTGCAGCTGAGGGCAGCACCAACATCTGTGCGATGATCACAGTGTTGTGTTCAGACTAGGCTTGAGCAGCAGAGCTTTGGTAGCGGAACTGCATCTCTTAGACCCACACTTCTAAACCCAAGGAAGACACAGACAGCAGGTGTTTGAAAACACTACTCTGCACAGATTTCCCTTCAAACTGTACACCTTCCTCAGTCTCTTTTCTTTTATTATCACTTGGCCTAATTCAAAATTCAAAGCAAATTTATCATCAAAGTGCATTTATGTCACCATATACAACTCTGAGATTCATTTTCTTGTGGGCATACTCAATAAATCTAATAACCATGATAGAATCAATGAAAGACTGCACCAACAGGGTGGACAAGCAGTATGCAAAAAACAACAAACTGTGCACATACACAAAGAAGGAAAATAAACAGATAGATAGATAGATAAGTAAAATATCAAGAACATGAGATGAAGAGTCCTTGAAGGTGAGTCCGAAGATTATGCGAATAGTTCAGAGTTGGAGCAACTGAAGTTCAGTGAAGTTATCCCCTTTGGTTCTAGAGGCTGACACTATAGCAAGGCGATGAAGTACCAACCTACTATTCTTTCTTTGCATGAAGGCATTTGTGCTGCCACTGCTGTTGCCCAGCCCAGGGAGCAATTGTGCTTTCTGATGACAGGCCTACTTGATCCAGATGTGCTTCAGCTCCTGCTCCTCTCCAGTGATGCAGATAGCCGATTTGTTGCTTGAAGATCCAGATAGTTTGCTTCATAATCATCATTGTGGAAACAAAGCTTTCACTGTAAACAAGTGTGTTGACTCCCACGTCACTCTCATGGCATGTCGTTAACACTGCCACCCAACAGCTTCCCTTTGACTTTGAAGTGAAAATGTAGGAAGTTGCTCCAGCATAGCAAAATCTCAACATCCATGATACTAGGCAATTGTCGGCTTGATGCATTCTTGACCTCACAAATTGGGAGTGGCTATGCAAAACACTCATCAAATTTGGCCGTTCACTGAAATTGCCTTCACAGGGTGACTGGAAAGCTACCATACTAACCAATGATTATACAGCAGAGGGTGGTGACTGGTGTCAATAGAGTCATATCATTTGTCTCAATATTCCTTGATGCAAAGTATATCCCACTGGATAGAGGTATACAAAATTAAGAAGGATATAGATGGGGTAAATGCAATCAGTCTATTTTTCCACCGAGTTTGAGTGGGACTAGAATTAGAGGTCATGGTTTAAGAGCAAAAGGGGAAAAGTTTAAGAGGAACATGACAGGAAACTTGGTCACTAAGAGGGTTGTGAAAGTGTGGGTCAAGCTGCCAGCGCAAATGGTGCATGCAAACTCGATTTGAATGTTTAAGAGAAGTTTGGATATAGGGAGGGATGATTGGCATATGGAGGACTATAGTCTTAGTGCAGGTTGATGGGAGAAGGCAGCTTAAATATTTCAGCATGAACTGTATGGGTTGAAGGACTAGTTTCTGTACTTCTCTATGTCCTGTAGGAATGGAGCTCACCTTCATAACTAATGGGGAGCTATTCAATGTATAGCAACTACACTCTAGAATCCAAGTCTATAGAAAGTAGACAACACTTGCAATTATGTGCATTCAGAGTGTGAGTTTTAAGACATTAATTCCCTGAAACTCTAGAGAATATAGACCTTACACTCAACAGCTGTAAGACAAGAAGTTTCTACTAACCTATCCCCGCTGCAGCACATGTTCCATGGGAGTGGTTTAAACTGATGCGGCAGGGGAATGGGAAATAGTATGACAGAGTGGAGGACATGCCAGCAGGCTTGCAAGTAGATAATGGATGTAATATGAGCATAAGGAAGGGCAAGCCAATGATTGGGAACAAAGACTGACTGAGCAAAGAGTTAAATTGTACCACAGAGGCAAAGTTCAAAAGGACAAAGAATGCAGGACTGAAGGTGCTGTATTTAAATGCGCGCAGTATTCAGAATAAGGTGGACAAACTCATGGCGCAATTAGAGCTTGGATGGTATGTTGATGTGAGCATCACTGAGTTGTGGCTGAAAGAAGGTCATAGTTGAGAGCTTGGTTTCTGCATGGTTTCTGTAAAGGGAAATCTTGCCTGACAAATCTGATAGAGTTCTTCAAGGAAGTAACAAGTAGGGTGGACAAAGAAGAGGCAGTGGATGTAATTTATTGGATTTTCATCAGGCATTTGATAAGGTGCCACACGCTTATCAAGATAAAATCCTGTGGCGTTACAGGAAAGATACTGGCATGGATAGAGGAATGGCTGACAAGCAGGTGGTAGCAAGTGGGGGCCTTTTCTGGTTGGCTGCCTGTGAGTAGTGGAGTTCCTCAGGGGTCAGTATTGGGTCACTACTTTTCATATTGTTTGATAATAAATGATGGCTTTGTGGCAAAGTTTGCAGATGATACAAAGTTAGGTGGTAGGATAGGTGGTGCTGAGAAAGCAATGCAATTGCAGCAGGTTTTAGAGAAATTGGAAGAATGGGCAAAAACCTGGCAAATGGAATACACTGTTGTGAAATGTATGATAATGCATTTTGGTAAAAGAAACAATAGTGTGGACATTTATCTAAATGGGGAGGAGGTTCAAACATCAGAAGTGCAGAGGGACTTAGGAGTCCTTGTGCAAGACTCCCAGAGGTTAATTTGCAGGATGAGTCTGTGGTAAAGAAGGCCAATGGAATGTTGGCATTTATTTCAAGGGGAATAGATTATAACAGCAAGGAGATAATGCTGAGCCTTTATAAGACACTATTCAGGCCGCACTTGGAGTTTTGTCAACAGTTTTGGGCCCCATATCTCAGTAAGGATATGTTGGCATTGGAGAGAATCCAGAGGAGGACCATAAGGATGATTCTGGGAATGATGGGTTAACATGTGAGGAGCGTGTGGCAGCTTTGGGCCTGTACTCACTGGAATTTAGAAGAATGCAGGTGGATCTCATCAAAATGTACTGAATGTGGAAAGGCCTAGATAAAGTGGATGTGGAGAGGATGTTTCCTATGGTGGGGGTGTCCAGATATAGAGGGCACAGCCTCACAATTGAGGGATGATCCTTTAGTACAGACATAAGGAGGAACTTTTTTAGCCATAGAGTAGTGAATCTGTGTAATGCTCTGCCATAGACAGCTGTGGAGACCAAGACCATGGATATGTTTAAAGCAAAAATTGATAGTTTCCTGACTGGCCAGGGCATCAAAGGTTATAGTGAAAAGTCACATGTATGGGGTTGAGTGGGATCCGGGAACAGCCATGATGGAATGGCAGAGCAGATTCGATGGGCTGAACAGCCTCATTCTAATCCTATGTCTTATGGTCTTATAACAAAAAAGGTTTACATCATGATTTTGGCAAACATGGGCGACGTCTTACTGTACATCCTGGAAGCCACTTTTGGCAAAAGCAGACATTGATAACAACGTTCATCATTGTCTTCAATGTTCCAGTTCAGCACTCACTCATTGAAGAACTGGGTATTTGATGATCATATCCTGAAACTGGTAACTAAATCTAGCAGTGATTTCTATCCTCCTATGTGCTACTGGACTACTTACATGTCAGGAGCACTGGAATGCTATCACCAACACTGTCTCCATAAATATCCTCCAAATTCACTTGAAAAACAAATAAATAAAGGTGGGTACTCTCTCCCTGAGTGAAAGAATTGCACTGAAATAAAATCTTCCTTCATTTAGACAGACTGCCCAAGCAGATGCAGCCCCATCTATGACTAAATAGAGATAGTCCAGGGAATTATAGATCAGTGAGTCTTACCTCAGTGGTTGGTAAGTTGATGGAGAGACCCTGAGCTGCAGGATTTATGAAAATTTGGAGCGGTATGATTAGGAATAGTCAGCGTGGGTTTCTCAAGGGCAGGTTGTGCCTTACGAGCCTGATAAGGCATTTGATAAGTTACCCCATGCAAGGCTTATTGAGAAAGTAAGGAGGCATGGGATCCAACGGGACATTGCTTTGAGGATCCAGAACTGGCTTGCCCACAGACGGCAAAGAGTGGTTGTAGATGGGTCATATTCTGCATGGAGGTCGGTCACCAGTGAGGTGCCTCAGGGATCTGTTCTGAGACCCTTACTCTTCATGATTTTTATAAATGACCTGGATGAGGAAGCAGAGGGATGGGTTAGTAAGTTTGCTGATGACACAAAGGTTGGAGGTATTGTGGATAGTCTGGAGGCTGTCAGAGGTTACAGCGGGACATTGATAGGTATCAAAACTGGGCTGAGAAGTGGCAGATGGAGTTCAACCCAGATAAGTGTGAGGTGGTTCATTTTGGTAGGTCAAATGTGATGGCAGAATATAGTATTAATGATAAGACAGGGTGGAGGATCTTGGGGTCCGAGTCCGTAGCATGCTCAAAGCAGTTGCACAGATGATTCTGTGATTAAGAAGGCATATGGTGCCTTGGCCTTCATCAATCATGAAATTGAATTTAGGAGCTGAGAGGTAATGTTACAGCTATTTAGTCCCTGGTCAGACCCCACTTGGAGTACTGTGCTCAGTTCTGCTCACCTCACTACAGAGAGGATGTGGAAGCCATAGAAAGGGTGCAGAGGAGATTTACAAGGATGTTGCCTGGATTGGGGAGCATGCCTTATGAGAGTAGGTTGAGTGAACTTGGCCTTTTCTCCTTGGAGCAAAGGAGGATGAGAGGTGACCTGATAGAGGTGTATAAGATAATGAGAGGCATTAATCATGTGGATAGTCAGAGGCTTTTTCCCAGGGCTGAAATGATTGCCACAAGAGGACACAGGTTTAAGGTGCAAACACGAGGAAATCTGCAGATGCTGGAAATTCGCCTGGCCTGCTGTGTTCCACCACCATTTTGTGTGTGTTGTTGACAGGTTTAAAGTGCTGGGGAGTAGGTACAGGCGATGTCAGGGGTAAGTTTTTTACTCAGTGAGTGGTGAGTGCGTGGAATGGGCTCCCGGCAACGGTGGTAGGGGCAGATATGATAGGGTCTTTTAAAAGTCTTTTGGATAGGTAGACGGAGCTTAGAAAAATAGAGGGCTATAGGTAAGCCTAGAAATTTCTAAGGTAAGGACATATTCGGCACAACTTTGTGTGTCGAAGTGCCTGTATTGTGCTGTAGGTTTTCTATGTTCTGAATTCTGGCTGTGCCTAATGGAATGGGGTGAATAGAATTCTTTCTGCTTGTGTAAAATGGTCGAGTGGTCAGGCATAAATCGTGGGCAAAGTGAATGCAATTGATGATACCCTCACTTAGGGAAATGGTATACTGGAGCCCATACACTGTATGCTAAAGGTAAGGTAAAGTCGACTGTTTGGATATTGAGGACTATTCATACTATGAGTCCCATGCAAATCATGTGCATGGGACTTCCATCATTAGTCAATGCATTCCTGGGGAACTTTAGTTTGAAATCATTCTGCGTTCATTTGATCCACTTTTAATTTGTTTTCCTTTCACATGTTTTCTGTTAAAAATTCTTACATTAGATTGTTATCATCTTTCAAGCAGTGTTTTCCCTTTGCTTTCTAATTTTAATGGCTTTGTACATTTTTTGTGTGTGTTTGCATCATTTCCTCTGTTTCTGCTGTTGCAAATATTTTTGATTCAGCTTCTGTATATTTAACTCTCAAAATGTTTCACCATTCAGTTTCCAGCAGTATTTTTCTTACTTTACTGGAGTTTGATTCTGTAAACTTTTACACATACTATAAACACTAATTTTCTGAGTACATCCTGACAAGGTGAGTGCTCATTCAACAGAAGAGATTTGGTGCCGTTGGAACTGGTTCATTGCTTACATCTGTTCAACTCTCCCTCGATGAAACAATATTTTGAATTCTAGAAGTTTAAGAAGAAGCACACCTTCTTTCAGTCCAAATTTCCTAAATGCATATATCTCAAATTGCTCATCTGTTCTTAATACATAGAAGGAGGCCATTCAGTCCATCGAATCTGTGCCAACTCTCAGTGTAATCCCATCCGTTATGTTCCTTTAATCAGTTGCAATTATGTACTAAAGAAAAGTTGATTTGCACATTTGGAATGAAATAATACTGATATTTTTATTGATTACAAAAGTATGATTTAATTGAGGATTTTGATTGGAACCATGGTGGAGGGGTCTAGAATCAGGAGACAATATTAGAATCAGATATCCTGTGGAGAAGTTAGTAATCACCTCTGCTTACAAAAGGTGGAAAACTTTCTCAGAAAATGCTTGTTCTGTTAACCTTTACATCTAGGGTCAATAAGCATATAAAAAGATCTGGATATTAAAAAGGCAGAGTTAACAGAACAGGTCAGCCAGTAAAACAAGATCAAGACACAGTACTGCTTGTACCTGTTTCCAAATCATTTGTTCCAATGTTGATGGCAGCATCCTGATTGCCAACTTGGAAACAGAATTCCTCACTGATGGAAACCTGAGACACAAAAGATTTAGCAAATACTGGAATTTTTCAACAACACAAAGTCCTGGTGAAGGTTCTCGACTAAAAAATCCCTTACTGTTTATTTCCATCCATAGATGCTGCCTGATCTGCTAAGTTTCTCCAGCATTTGACATCTGTTATTGATTGAAATGTCATTATTCTTACTAGCCACATTTGGAAGCTTTAGGTTAGGCCACTAGATGGTGGTGTTTGTAATCAAACATCTCAAATCTACTTTGAACCTTCTTCAATAAGTAGAGTTCTCAAGCTCATTCTGTGAATGGGCTAGGCAGGAATATAAACACATTATACTCCATAGAAATACACAAATCCAACAAAGGTTTCACTAATATTGTGGAATAAAGCATTCTAGCTATTTCTTCACTTACTGGTCTGTGTTACCCTGTGCTTTATTCTACACAGTCAACAGCAAGGAACTTGTAAGGTTATATCATGTTAGCGTGGTTATTCTGTATATCTGCTGGTCAGAATCAGAATCAGAATCAGCTTTATTATCACCGGCATGTGACGTGAAATTTGTTAACAGCAGCAGCAGCATTTCAATGCAATACATAATAGAGAAGAAGATACTAGATAAGCTAAAGGGCCAATATCTGTTTTGTAGTACTCTATGATCCTAGGTGCTTCCAGCCCTAGAATTATGAACAAGTGTCATCACTGTTTTGTTTGTAAGCCAATGAACATGAGGAAAATATGCCAGTGTGTTCTGATAGTAACAGAAAAAGTTGCATGCTGGCTAGGGTTCTTCTTTGAGTCATGCCAAGAGATCATTTATGCTACACTGAATAGACCATCACTTTATCATAACACGTGTTTCACCTCATTGCAACCTAAATTCAGAGCAAAAGGAGAAAGAAATTCACATGGTGGACTAATTCACTTGTTCTGATCACAAGAAATGAGGCATTCATACTGTACACGTGTCCAAATGTGGTTCTGATTCCGAATGCTGATATTTTGTTTCTAACCACTGGCATTTTTCTCAGATCAGTCACAAAAGATTGGGCTACACTTGGGAGAGGAATTCTCAGGTATTCTCAATTTCAAAGCCAGAGAAGTATGGAATACTTTTTGCTTCTATTTATTTCTGGTTTTTTTTAAATGCCTGGGAAGAGTTTTGTGATATTGGAAGATTTTTAACAATCACTATAACAGATCCCACTGTGGAGAAGAATCATGATCACAGGAATGAGCAGAACTTCAGGAAGAACAAATGGAGAAGGCTATATGATAAGAATCTGTATTTTTCATTCTGAAACATGCAGGGTGTTGTACTGGTTGGTCTGAAAAGAGCAGAGTATAAAGATGATGTGTTTCTCTAAGGAAGCTATAACTGACTATTTTATGTCCTGTGAGCAAGCTGCCACAGCCAGCACACAATTGTTGCCAAGGTCACTGCAGGCCTCCATCTATTTACCTGGAATGATCGCCTGAGGAAATACTGCAACTCCTGTCTCATTCTATATTTGCATAAAGCAGAAGTAATGCCTATATGCTTAGCAAATGCTACTGTAAATTTTCATGTGGATATCTGGAAATAAGGACTATGGCTCTGAGATCTGGTTGCCTTCCACACTCTCAAATAAACCACACTGACTTCATGAATTACAGGGATGCCTACTCCATTAAAGCATAACTGGTAGATGATGGCTGACAGTGTATCACGTAGGACTCTGCCTTGCTATATAAGCAGTGCCACACGACTTATAAATTGCTCTTCCTGTTCCAGCTCTTATTTGTAAATGAGAAGCTGATTGCTTATGTACTAAGGTCATCGCTGCAGAACTGGTCCTGAACTCCTCCCATGTTTTGGACATTCGGACTAACTGTGTGAAGGGATTAAACAGACAGTAAAATATCCTGAGCAACACATACAGAATGCTGGAGGAACTCAGCAGGTCAGGCAGCCCTGACATCCAAGATGTACCCAAATTGGAAAAAAAAACTAGGAGTCTACAGTATCTCTGCCTTAACTGTGAACACAGCAGCCTGGATGAAGGCCACTCCTCACCTGGGGCATGGAAATTGCTTTTTTATTCATACGTCAGGCAGGGATGAAACATATGCTCTTTCCCTCCCCATAGCTTGCACTTCCCAGAAAATTATCATTTATTAATTTTCATTTTTCCCCACATGGCAAATACAGATTAAAATGCATTTCTGATTATCAGCAAAAATATTCAAATTGTGCTTTATAGCTAATTGGAAAGTTTCCCTCTGCTGGATTCCAACAGATTGTACCTGGGTCTTACAGAGAAGACCCTTACAAAGGTTAATGACTCCGTACAAAAATCACTGTTATGCTTCTGTAAAGAGATTGCATTTTCACTCAACGTTAGGCCAATAAATTGATGCTTGTGGCAGAACAGGTGAAACTGGTGGAATAGAACAGTTTTATAAATTCACATGATTAAGAACCTGATGAGGGGTGGCCAGATTAAGGGTAGAAACCGGTTTGACAGAAACTGATTTCTTATTAAACAGAAGTTTATTTAGCTAGCAAAAACAGATCAAGCATTTTGTTATCAGCTTTAATCATGAAACATTGATATAACAAAAAATTACAATCTATCGCTTGGGTTGTTTACATGCCTTTCTGTTTTGCTCTGTGTTGCAGCTGGCACAAGTGCATATTACAGATATCTTTACACGTCGCTTTTACAGCCAGCTCGAAGCAACCTGAAGCAAATGTACATTATTTTTTAATAAGCCAGCATGCTGTGGTTGGACTTTTGCACTCTTTATGGTTAATGAACGATTAAAATATTACATGGTTTACTAAAATAAAATGTATAATCTTGTTGAGAACTCCATATAGGCCTTGGAAAACAAACGGACCATCTTTTACGATTTGTCATGAAAATATTTATGATTCCAGTTGCTATTGCCCTGAGATATTGTTATCATTGAAAATACAAACCATCTGTTTTTCTTTCATTTAAATATGCCTTCAAGTTGACAAACAAAGTTTGAGGCTTTAGCTTCTTGGTCTGACAGACAAGATTTGAAAATCTGCTTTGCACAGCACTGTGGTTTCAAATTGGGAGCGTGATAGATTTATAATTAATCCCTCCAACTCAAAACTAAACCAAACATTAAATATTTTATGTATATTCTTGAGGGAGAGTGAAACATGTTAGCCTTTGATTGGCTTGTGAATTATCAGTGCCTTTTGAGCAGATCCAAATGATGTAGCTTCATTAAAAAAAAGAAAAAGTTAATAAAATTATCATATCAAACTTTTTCAACAAGGTTTGAAATGAATAACTAAAGGAAGGCTAGGCTTGTTCCTTCAAGTTCATGATTTTTGATGTACTTGTATAAGTAGGATTTGGGAAATGTTCCTGACAACAATTGACAGAGGAATGAATGGAAGGCAATATTGTGCTGGGATTAAATTTATCATCTTTTATCACATTTTTCACATTGATGTGCAATACACTTCTACAGCAGCTTTGGAGTTTGCATTGTCACTGTGTTCTTAATACAGAACTTGACTGAATGGTTTGAATGTTTCTTAATACGAGATTGAAAGAACGATGAAGCTTTTAGTAAGAACGGTGTCCATTTTCAGGGCAGGGGGCTAATCTGACCACCAAAATTGCTGACAGATTAATTTACTATCCACACCATGCTTCTTTGTCAACTGCTGCATCCTCTGCTTTTGCTATGTCGTACTCTTCTGAGGAGGATCTCTGCTGCTTTTGTTCCTCTTCTCTGAAGGATCCTCTGACAGCTTACACTGCACACCATGCAGTACTCTACTGTAATGAGGAAAATTTCTGAGTGGAATATATTTCAGAGAGAAGAGCACAATATAGACACCTCAGAGCTGAAGAAATATCTAGCTTTTACTTCAACAATACATTGGTGCAAATGAAGATCATCATGGCAGATTGATGCCCTTGATTTTGCCAATGCATCGTGGGTTGCAAATTAAAATTCATATAAGTTTATTGTCATGTACTTGAGGATGAAATGAAATTCTTTGTTTGTATGAAGCTTGCAGAGTAAATAATGTACTTGGTAATTATAAATTAACAATTACATTGAGTATAAAACAATGGAATGCCTCATCGTAGCGCAAAAATGCTAAATTGATAATGAAGGAAAAGGTAGAATTAATGTTCTGAGAACAAGGAAGCACTATTGGCAAGGGGATGCGAAAGAGATAACTGATTCAGAAGTCTGACAGCAGAGGGCAGGACATTGGTCTAGAGCAGGGGTCAGCAACCTTTACCACTGAAAGAGCCACTTGGACCTGTTTCCCACAGAAAAGAAAACACTGGGAGCCGCAAAACCCGTTTGACATTTAAAATGAAATAACACTGCATACAACGTTTTTTTTGCCTTTATGCTATGTATAAACAAACTATAATGTGTTGCATTTATGAAATTGATGAACTCCTGCAGAGAAAACGAAATTACATTTCTGCATGCAACAAAAACATTTTGAACTCCGAAAAAAAGACGTTGGGTTGAAAGTTACTTTTAAGTAAAATACTCAATGTCTATTTGAGTCCTTCTTGTATTTATGAAAAACGCCGAACTTAAATTTTCCGCCAGCAGCAAACCAAAAATATCGTCAGCCAGCTGTCAGCCTGAAAAATAAAAGGACTATTTCACTGAACAATGAAAAAATATGAATATACATAAAATAATAGGCAATTAAAATATTTATCATACTTGGTTAATGGGATTTCTGCTCCTGGACCTCAGCGCACAGCGTCTGCACATCAGGGCTGTATGACGTCACCTTCATCTTTACACAGGATCGCAAGCTGTCATCTGTGAAGCATGCGCGATGTTTGTTTTTAATAAAGTTCATGTTGGAGAACACCTGCTCACATACATATGTGGATCCAAAGATCGACAGGACTCCAAGCGCATACTTTTTCATGTTTACATAAATGTCGGGCACAGCATTCCATGTTTCAAACACAAGTTGGTCCGGATTTGGAAGGTTTTCAATATCACTCCATTTGTGATTCTGAGCAAGAACGGCCTTCTGACGGGCAACATCTTCAAGGTCTGCTGTCAAGCGTCTAAACTTGGACACCCATATGTCTTTGTCTGCTATGTCGGCCAGTTCCATCTCAAGATCAGGTTGACTCACACCTGCCAATGCAGTCGTATTCAGTAGGGAAGGATCGATGCTTAAGGGAGTGACCGGGAAGGATAATGTGTTTTTTTCCTCTCTGAACTCACAGAAGCGTTTCCCAAACGATGTTTGCATTGCGATGATTGCAGAATGTAAATACTCCGAAATTATCATGTCGTGACCTTGTTTGAACTCTCTCAAATTGGGGAAGTGAGACAAAGTGCCTTTCTGTAAATCTCTGGCAAGCACTGTCAACTTGCGCTCGAATGCCAAGACATCCTCCAACATGTGCAGGGCTGTGCGTCCTTTCCCCTGAAGAGCTGTGTTCAGCGTGTTCAGGTGCGCTGTCATGTCTACCATGAAGTGTAGCTTTTCCAGCCACTCTGGCTGTTCCAGCTCAGGAAAGTTGAGCCCTTTGCTGCCCAGGAAAGTTTTCACTTCTTCCAGACACGCGACAAAGCGTTTCAGCACCTCCCCTTTGGACAGCCACCGGACTTTGTTGTGCAGCAGGAGATCAGAATATGCGCTTTCCATCTCGTCCAGTAACAAACGGAATTGACGGTGATTTAAACTTTTTGCCATTATTTTATTGACAATCTGAATGACAACATCCATTACTTCTGTGCATTCCGGAGGAAATGTTTGAGCGCACAGTGCCTCTTGGTGCAAGATGCAGTGAAAAGTCAGCAGCTTTCTGTCCAGCGACTTCTGCAGTAAAGCCACAAATCCCTTGTGCGTTCCCGTCATATTCGGAGCCCCATCAGTAGCTACTGACACCAAATGGGTGGTCTTTATTCCTTTGGCTCTTAAACAATTCAAGACAGCCTCACAGATGTCCTCCCCCCGTGTTTGGTCTTTTAGAGGTATCAACTCAATCAGTTCTTCCTGTGGCCCGGCAGAGTTTACATACCGGCAGAACAACGCTATTTGTTCAATATCGCCTTTGTCTTTAGACTCGTCACAGGCAATCGAGTAGGCCACAGCTGAATTGATGTCTTTAATTTGCTGTCTTGTGATGTCTTCTGCCATTTTTATGGTTCTGTCTTTGACAGTCTTTGCAGAGAGGGGCATATCCCTGATTTTCTGCACAATTTCACTCTTGTTTTTAAAGTCCGTGAATAGATGTTCTGAAATCTTAATGAAAGATTCTTTTATATATTCACCATCTGTAAACTGCTTCCCGTGCCTGACTATTTCCTGAGCGGCAATATAACTGGCGTATGTCGTTGATTTTCCTGACTTCATCCATTTCTGGAAATGATTTTTGCTCAGATCAACCTTCCGCATCAGTTCCGAAACGGCTTTTTTTCTCTCATCTCCATCCGGATATTTTTGAGCAAAGGCTGCGTGTTTACTCTGGAAATGCCTTGCGACATTTGACTTTTTGTTGTTTGCTAGTTTCTCATTGCATATTAAGCATACCGGTAAACCAGTCTCGTCAACAGTGAAAGCAAATGAATCTGTCCACGTATCATTAAACGTTCTGTTTTCTTCAGTCACTTTTCTTTTTTTAGAATTCTCCATAGTTGGCTTACCTTGGATCGAAAAATTAAAGAAATCGCGCACTGGCGGGTGTCAGGTATTGGCAGTGGTGACGTATATTAATAGCGATAAAAACACGTTGCAGCGGTGTGTTCAGGCAGTCAGTAAACTGCAGTCGAATAACTTTATTCGAACTAAACAGCCTTGCTTCTAAGCCTCCCTCAACCCAGCCCCCATGGACGCAGATGCTGCAAAAGACACGTACTCACAAACCCCCGTAGGCAATCTCCCTTAGCCGGAATGCTGGCTAATTGAGAGCCGTTTCGGATGTGTCAGAAAATGTGTCGCCACACTTACATTGTACAAGATCACCATAATCTTCAAATTTAGAATTACATTTCAAAAGCTAACAAACTAACATAAAATACATTTTAATTAAATACTGACCAATTATTTCCCAAAGCCACAGGGAGCCGCAGCACAGAGGTGAAAGAGCCACAAATGGCTCGGGAGCCGCAGGTTGCCGACCCCCGGTCTAGAGTCTGGCTTCCAGGCTTTCAAACTCCTGTATCTTCACCAAGAAGTTGGAAGAGGGAAAAGAGAATGACCAGATAGGCATACTTGGCAACACTATTAGCCTTCCTGAAGGAGCATAGGGATGCGGTGCACAGTCCTGGGGTGGAGGGTGTGGGTATCTTGTTTAAAATATCAGTGTTTTGCAGGATTAAGATGCAGTTAACTGCCCTGTAATGGGGTGTAAGGATCTTACACCTTACAGAAAGAAATTTGCTGGGCCCTGCACACCACCTCTTTGCACTTGTCCCTCCACTACTGATATAATACACATCCAGTAGGCTGCAAGAGCCAGTTGAGTAGGAGATCCTACTGATAGATTGGATCTCTGAAAAAGAAACTACAACCACACACATAAGATACTGGAAGGGTCTTGGCCCAAAACGTTGACTGTTTATTCGTCTTCACCAATATTGCCGAACCTGCTGAGTTCCTCCAACATTCTCTGTGCTTTGCTCTAGATATCCAGCATCTGCAGAATCTCTTGTGTTCAGCATCTACAGCCTGTGTGATTGGAAAGGGTCTCCCAAAAGCAGGTCTACACATATTGTTTCTAACAACATTTACTTTGAACTGTGAGCAGGTTTCACTGTTGCCTGATTCATCACATGATATACAATATCACTGTATGAGATTGCCTTCCATACATTCCTCTGTCAATTATGTTCAGGGCATCTATTTCCTGTTTACTTTCCTAAATTATATCACAGTGCCTCTCTCTGCCATCCTCCTATCTAATGCAGTGTCTGGAAAATCAAACTGAGGATCTCAGAGCGATATTGCAGTCCCAGGAGGACATCGGGGAATGCTGTGTACTTTGCTTCACAGAAACATGGCTGACCCCCCCCCCCCCCCCCCCGCCCCCCAAAGCTTCAGCCTGAGGGCTTCACCTTCCATTGCATGGTCTGAACAGGCAGAGGTGGCACTGTTTCCTTCATGATCTGTTCATCACGCTGCACAGACATGGCAATTCTGTTCCAGTCTTGTTTCCTCAGCCGGGAACATCTGGCAATCAGGTGTTGTCCATTCTATCTGTAGAGTGGCTTTTCTGCCTTCATCCTGGTTGCCATTTATATTCCACCCCCGGCTAATGTCAGGCCGGCACTGTGAGACAATACATCCTGATCCTTTCCCGATCATTCCAAGCCAGCTTGAAGAAGGCTCTGAACAAATACTACTAATATATCACATTCGGAACTAGAGAAGCCAACACACTTGACCACTGTTACTCCACCATCAAGAACACTTACCATGCCATCCCATGCTTGCACTTTGGCAAGTCAGATCACCTGGCATACAGGACCCGTGGTGAAAACCACAATGGCATGGACAAGGAAGATCTAGGAGCACATCAGGACTGCTTTGAATTGATGGACTGGACCATTCTCAGGGATTCATCTCCAGCCCTGAATGAGTATACCACAGTTGTCACCAATTTCATCAATAGCTGTGTGGATGAGTGTGTGCCTTTGAGAACTCACTGGATATACCCAAACCAGAAGCGGCGGATGAACCAGGAAATTTGCAATCAGTTGAAGGGTGGATCTGCGATGTTCAAAAACTTTAAAAGAAGTCCAGGTATGTCCATCTTAAGAGCAAAAAAGCAATTCCAGGTGAAGTTAGAGACAGAACTCGGTGCATGTCAGTTCTGACAGGGTTTGCAGGCCAGTACTTTCTAGAAGGTGAAACCTAACATCATAAGTAGCTATGACACTGCACTCCCAGATGAACTCAAAACCTTTTATGAATGCTTTGTAAGGGAGAATAAAATCATACTTGTGTGAATCTCTGCAGCACTGACCCTGCTGTGATGTTGCCTCAGAGGCTGAGGTCAGATCTTCTTTCAGAGAAGTGAACACTCACAGGGTGTTAGGCCCTGATGGTGTGCTTGGAAGGCCACTGGAATCCTGTGGCAACCAGCTGGCTGGAATATTCAAGGAATATCTCACTGCTGTAGTCAAAGGTTCCTACCGGCTTCAAAAGAGCATCAGTCACACTGGTACCCAAAAAGAAAAGGGTGTGTTGCCTCAATGACTGTCACCCAACAGTGCTCACATCTACTAGTCAAATGAATGGAGGAAGTGTACAGTTAATTGTAGATCATGTAATAGCACTGAATAAAAGAGGGATCTTGGTATTGAAGTCCATAGTTCACTGAAAGTGACTATGGAAGTGGATAAGGTGATTATGAAAGCATATGTCATGCATGCCTTAGTTGGTAGGGCTGTTGAGAACAAGGGTAAGGAAGTCACACTGCAGCTATATAAAACTTTGGTCAGACTGCATTTGAAGTCTCATTTGCAATCCTGGTCACCCCATTATAGGAAGGATGTGGAGACAATGGAGAAGGTGCAGAGGATGTTTACCAAGATACTTCCTGGATTGGAGAGAATAAGCTATAAGGTAGCATAGCGATTAGCTTGATGTTATTACAGTTTGTGGTGTCAGGGTTCGGTGTTCAATCCTGGTGTCCTCTGTTATGAGTGTCTGTACCTCCTTGTTGAATGGTGGGTTTTCTCCAAGATAATTTATATGCATTGTTGAAGCTCATATCTGCTGCAAGCAAGCAACCATGTAACCCAAGCAAGTTCCCAGCGACCAAAGCATAAGCTGAGTAAAGAACCCTTTTGTATAAATTTTGACAACACAAGCTTGAGAAGGAGGAATTAGTGACTCATTTCAAACTGCCCCATCAGCAAGAAATCCCAGATCTATGAGTAATGCAATGCAAGTTTTTTTTTAGAATTAATATAAAATCTGTCATGGTGATGAATGGAAACTGTATTCACCCTGAAATTTGATCTCTATGAACTTTCTGAATGAAATAAAGAGCTGGCAGAAAGAGAGCCATGTCATATATGAATTTGGTGCTGAGCTGGATGTGGTAATGTGGTGCCAATTTAACGGTAGAAATGCAAGCTGAATTCTATCCAGTACCTATCATCTCATGGCCCTTTTGCTTCTTTCATTCTCTGTCTATGCATTAGTTCTCTCCTTTATCCCACATCCCAGAACTGATTGGCTACTTGTTATAATCTATAACTTTAATTACAAAGTCATTCTGAAAATATATATGTATACTTACATATTAATCAATGGAAGTATGGCTGCAAAGCTCATAGGTTGCTTTGATGATTTGGCTGAATTAATTTCATTGCTGTACTGTGAATAGAGAACTGAATTTCAACATAATGCAACAGCTACAGGATTTATCCTGCAGTCAAAGCAGAAGCAATGCAAGCTGTGTCGAATCTTGTCCCTTAATCATCTTTCCTCCATTGAAATATTGGACATATTTTATTTTAAAAATAGAAGCACTGGTCTGTACGGAATTGCTGATAAACCACCTTGTATTATTTACATTTATTTCAGCCCTAAGACTTCTGAGATTTTTTTACTTAAGAATTTTAATCTTCCTTTTGTAATATTATGAAGCAATTGAGAGAATCAGCCAATCCAGACTCCAAGCTGCATTAGGTGGATTGAGAAAATGACTTCTTATCTTCCCCGCTAGAAGGCTTTACTTATTTACCAATTCCTGCACCATGTGGGATCCTTGAAGGAGATGCTGCTCTTCTCCCAAAGTGGATGATGAATCACTGCTGTCATTCGCATTCCTATATAAACAGTCTGTTACAGCCACGGGAGTTCTGCACAGAAGCAGATATACACCAGAGCAATGTCCCTGGTGCTGCAGACATTGCTGTCTAAACAAAGCGATTGGTAACAAGTTAAGTTCAATGTAATTATTCCGATTTATTATCACTATTAATGTTTGCTAGAGAATCTGTTCTTCATCAGCAACAAGCATGGTTTCTAATTCTATGCTGGATCAGTGACTTCATCCAGTGAATCGTAGAGCCAGAGGCCGACATGTTATGCTCATCAAGTTAGATGACCTCAGCTGAAGAAGTGTTAACACCCCTGTTGTTCACCACTGGACTAAAGAAACGGCAAGTGGCTAAGATTCCCTCTCCAGATAGTTTGACGAAATTCCTTTAGGAGGTGAATTGCCGTGATGGGGAATTGTCCTTTGAGAGACTAAACAGAGGAGCTTAGAAGAATGAGTTTTATTTAATCTAGCATAAAATATTGTAATGAGATTTGACATTATAGATGGAGGGGGGAGGTTCCCTCTGGCTAGATGTCTAAAGCTAGGGGTTACAGACTTAGAACGAGGTTTGTCAGTATAACAAGAAATTTCTCATTTGAAGGATACTGAATTGTGGGAAATCTATGTCCAACAGGGTTTGGAGGTTCAGTTGTGCATATTCCAAAAAAGATCATCAAAATATCTTTAAATATTAAGGAAATCAAAGAACACATGGTTAGCTTGAGAAAGTGATGGTCAAGTCAAATTTCAATCACAATCTCATTGATTGACAGGACAGGTGCAAGATATTGAATGAGTGATTCCTGCTTCTGCTTCTTACACTCTTCTCCTGGGAAGTTAACTAATGGCAAAGTCAGAAGTAAATGCAAAGATCCCATGAGCATGTGTACACCCTGCTGAGGGCATAAAGCCACACTCTTGATATGTCTGCAAAAATTAGCCATGATTTATAAACATTTATTCTTAATTTTCAGGTTTACCAGCTCATCAAGACATAGCAACACGAGTAATCCATCCTTTAATTTTCTAACACCATTCCACTATATCATGGATGATCTGCACTGTGAGACTACTTGATTTTTTTGTGCCTTAATTCAAATGATTTATTGAAAGGGTATTAACTTCAGTGCCTCTTGTGGGGGAAGAAATTTGAAATTTCTGTTAGTGTGTACCCTTGAGTAGCTGAGTGTGAATAAGTGCACCCAGCATCATTCTTGAATAGGATAGCTTAATTGTAAGTTCATTAACTGTTGTTCTGGATTCCTCACCAGAGGAATTTCACCTTATTAAACACTAGAATTAGATAAACCCTTAACTTTTATAGAATAGTAGAGAAGTTTGGGCAGAAAATAAAATTGGTGAATATCATTTTGCTGAAATAATTTAGAAACTGCCTGTAGGACAATAATTTAGAAAGCATCTACAGTGGTGCAGCTCATAAGGCTGCAGCTGCACATGACCTCAGGTCTGTTTGTGTGGCCTTTGCAGACTCACCTTGTGACTTGATGTGCTTCCTCTGGATGCACTTGCATTCCTCCCGCATTCCTAGGATGTGCTGTTTGGTAAAATAAATGGATACAGGTGAGTAGTAGAGCCTGGGGTGTAGTTGTTGAGAATATGAGAAGAATAAAAATAAAATCAGAATATGTAGATAGGTGGTGGATGACCTGCAGGTATTTGGTGCATTGAGGACCCTGTTTCTCTGCTGGAGGTCTCAAGGCTCTGACAGTCCTGTAAATCATTTTAACAAGTTGTTTTTGAATGGAAGTTATATTAATCTTGGCTGATGGTAAACTAATTTCACAAATGGTGAAAGCTCACTGATGGCAGTTGTTCAAATTTATTCTTTGAAAAGCACTGCTAATTGACTCAGGAGTAGAAACACAACGATTCACGGGAGGCTGCTGCAAGCCAAGGTTATGGATTTCCCCAGGAGCTCCACAAGCAATCAGCCAGAATAGAAGTATAAGAGGCTGCTGCATACTTAGCATAGTAAGAGTAAATTGTACACTATGTTCCAACCATAATCATGATAACGGAGCTCTGGGATGTGTGCTGGGATGTCCACTATTTATTTTGTAGTCTTCAGCATCTTGAATGCTCAAGTTAGAAAATCACAGGCCAATTACACGGTGCTGACAGTATTGCACAGAACAGTAGTGCTGCAATGGATAAACCACAATCACGAATCTCTAAATATTTCAAAATTTCATATTCTGTCTCTGTAGGGAAAGCTCCGGCCTTTGGATTTTCAACCAGAATTGCAAAGAGTAAAAATACTGCTCACTACAACCAGACAAGATCATGGCAGATGAGACTTATCTGTTGAATCAGGGTCTCAAATTTGCTTACTTTCTTTTTTTGCCTTCATAAGATTGACATAGAGGGTAGTTATACGTTACAATGGAATGTACTGCCTAGTTAGAATGTTGATGGCAGGGTTTGGGCAGTAGGAAGTGGGGTTGAATTTTATCTCATTGATGATGAACATTGTCTAGTTTTTTCATAAAGTCTATTGTATTTCTTTATTTTCCTGTAAATGCTTGCAAGAAAATACATCTTGAGGTAGCATATGGTGACATACATGTATTTTGACAATATGTTTACTTTGGCTTTGATTTGGAGTTTGAACTGCAATCAGTGGATAGGAGAGTGAGAAGAAGGTGTGGCTTCACACAGATCCATGATTAAAGGTTAACAAAGACGTGCATCACAGCAGTTTTCAGAGGTCGAACTGTGGCCAAACAGTCAATGGAATTCATTAGCAAAGGTGACTAAAAATAAGACAGGGACAAGCGAGGCAGCCATTGTGGAGCGTCCATTGCGTGTGTGTTAGACTGGGAAGGTTTTTTGCTTTGGCTCATTGAGCTTAGCTGAGATCAGGCTCGGGAGAAGTAAGTATCAGATAAGTTTCTCCTTCTTTATTCTTCATTCTCAACTACTAGGCACAGTTACTGCAGAAAGAATGACTCCAGAGGCAATACTTTGTTCTTTGTATAAGATGTGGGAATTCTGGGAGAGCTACAGACTCCCAGATAACCACACCTGCACCATGTGCACTGAGCTGCAGCTCCTCTGAGAACATGATAAGGAACTGAAGCTGCAATTTGATGATTAGCTCATAAGGGAGACTGAGAAAATGATAGACAGGAGTTACAGGGATGAATTCACCCTTAGGTTGCAAGAGGAAGATAACTGAGGGACTCTTAGGAGAAGGAAGGGAAATGGTAGGCAGTAGTCTACCCCTGTAGCTGTTTCCCTGAATGATAAGTATACCTTTTTGGATACTGTTAAGGGGATGACCTTTTGGCCAGAGCTGCAGTGACTGGCACTAAGTCAGGCTCAGTTTTAAAAATGGTGAGAAATTTCAAAAATCTGAGCTGCAAAGGGACTTGGGAGTCCTCGTGCAGGATTCTCTAAAAGTTAATTTACAAGCTGAGTCAATGGTGAGGAAGGCAAATGCAATATTAGCATTTATTTTGAAAGGGCTAGGATATAAAAGCAAGGATGTAATGTGGAGTTCTTATAAGGCACTGGTAAGGCTTCACTTGGAGTATTGTGATCAGTTTTTGGCTCCTTATCTAATAGAGGATGTGCTGACATTGGAGAGAGTTTCACGAGAATGATTCCAGGAATGAAAGGGTTGCCCTGTGAGGACCGACCGATGTCTCTGGGCTTGTACTCCCTGGAATTCAGAAGAATGAAGGGGGATGTTAGTGAAACCTATCAGATGTTGAAAAGCCTCAACAGAGTGGACGTGGAGAGGATGCTTCCTATGATGGGGAGTCTAGGTGCAGAGGGCAATAGAGGGACAACCATTTAGAACGGAGATGAGGATGAATTTCTATATCCGGAGAGTGGTGGCTGTGGAGGCCAGGTCATTTGTTATTTTTAACGGAAAGGTTGATAGATTCTTGATTACTCAGGGCATGAAGAGATACGGGGAGAAGGCAGGAGATTGGGGCTGAGAGGGGAATGGATTAGCCATGATGAAATGGCAGAGGAGACTTGATGGGCCAAATGGCCTAATTCTGCTCTTACATCTTATGGTCATATAGACTTTGTCCTTGTCTTGGGAAAATATTAACTATCATTTAATAGCCTGCTATTGAATGTTGTCTACATATTGATGCATAATGGCTTGGATTTTTTTCTGAGGGTTAGTTATTAATCTCAGCCATTTCCTTATTAAAGGACAATTCTACAAGTTTTCCCTACAAACATGTTCTGATGAGTTCTCCTCCTGTACTCCAACTGCTGACAAGCGATGTCCGGCACAATAGTCTGAATGTGAAAGATCAAAGGGTAACTATTGAGAGAGATATAATTCTGTGATGGGGTGCAGGGCATCCATAACTGGTCCAGACAACATTTATTAAATACAACCCTTCATCTTTCTAGGGTTGTAGATGACTTGCTTCCTCCAGTTCAATAGGTTCTAACATGCTGATAAGACGAATGTGAATACACAGACATTGCCACAGACAGGATGCTAAGGCCTTGATGGGGTGTGTAACTGGGAAGTTTGGGAGGTAGTATATTTCTTTGACTTTTACTCTGAGCTTTTGTATGGTGGAACTAGACCCAATCTTCTCAATGCCGCTGGGAATGATCTGTGGAATTCAAGACCAGTGATCCAGAATTCTACAGGCATAACCTATAGAAGGCCATCATGAAAACGGAGAATATAATTATTTATGAAGTTAGATACACAATTGGATAGAGTCACAGATAGTGGAGCACAGAAATGGGCCTTTTGGGCCATCTAGACCATGCTAAACCATTTAAACTGCCTACCTGAATCGTCCTGCATCGGGAACATAGCCCTGCATACCCCTACCATCCATGTACATATCCAAACATCCCTTAAACATTGCAATTGAGCTCATATGCACTACTTGCCCACTGCTGTACTCATTCTACACTCATGACTGTCTGGTAGGTACAGCTTAAATGTCTTCTATAAATGTGCTGATAACACAAATGCTGTTGGCAGAATCTCAGATGTTACAGGAGTGAGATAAAATGGTTGGCTGAGTGTGGCATCACAGCAACAAACTTTCACTTAATGTCATGAAAACCAAGAAATTCTTGGTCACTTGATCACTGGGAGAGCACACACCAGTTCTCATTGGATTGAGGGATCATTGATGGAAATAGTGGGCCGCTTCAGGCTCCTGGGCAACAACATCTCAATGGATTTATCTTAGGGCCAACACACTGATGAAATGATGAAGAAGGTATACCAGCTATTATCTTTGTTAGGAGTTTGAAGAGATTTAATATATCAGCAAACACTTCCAAATTTCTACAGACTTATGGTGGAGACCATTTTGACTGGCTGCATCACAGCCTGGTGTGGTGGATCTAATGTGCAGGTTGTAGACTTAGACAGATTCAACACAGGCACAACCCTCCCCCACACTGAAACATATTCAAGAGGCAGATGAGTTCAGAGTGTGGATCAGTACTTGGAGCTGTGATGTTCTGGCCATTACAGAGACTTGGGTGACTCAGGGGCAGGAATGGTTACTTAGAGTGCCAGGCTTTAGATATTTCAGAAAGGACAGGGAGGGAGGCAAAAGAGGTGGGGGCATTGCACTGCTGACCAGAGATAGTGTCACAGCTACAGAAAAGGAGGAAGTCATGGAGGGATTGTCTACTGAGTCTCTGCGGGTGGAAGTTAGAAACAGGAAGGGGTCAATAACTTCACTGGGTGTTTTTTATAGACCACCCAATAGTAACAGGAACATTGAGGAGCAGATAGGGAGACAGATTCTAGAAAGTTGTAATAATAACAGGGTTGGCATGATGGGAGATTTTAATTCCCCCAATATTGATTGGCATCTCCCTAGAGCAGGGGGTTTAGATGGGGTAGAGTTTGTTAGGTGTGTTCAGGAAGATTTTCTGACACAATATGTAGATAAGCCTACAAGAGGAGAGGCTGTACTTTATCTGGTATTGGGAAATGAACCTGGTCAGGTGTCAGATATCTCAGTGGGATAGCATTTTCGAGATAGTGATTACAGTTCCATCTGCTTTACTATAGCATTGGAGAGGGATAGGAGCAGACAAGTGAGGAATATGCTTATTTAGAGTAAGGGGAAATATGAAGCTAACAGGCAGAAACTTGAAAGCATAAATTGAGAGCAGATGTTCTCAGAGAAATGGGGTAAATGTTCAGGGGATATTTGCTTGGGGTTCTGCATAGGTAAATTCCAATGAGACAGGGGAAGGATGGTAGGGGACAGGAATCATGGTGTACAAAGGCTGTAGAAAATCTAGTCAAGAAAAGAAAAGCTTACAAAAGGTTCAAAAATCTAGATAATGATAGAGATGTAGAAAATTATAAAGCTAGCAGGAAGGATCTTAAGAATGAAATTAGAAGAGCAAGAAGGGGCCATGAGAAGGCCTTGGAAAACAAGATTAAGGAAAACCCCAAGGCATTCTACAAGTACGTGAAGACCAAGAGGATAAGACATGAGAGAACAGGACCAATCAAGTGTGACCGTGGATAAGTGTGTATTGAACTGGAGGAGATAGCGGAGGTACATAATGAATACTTTGCTTCAGTATTCACTATGGAAAAGAACCTTGGTGATGTAGAGATGATTTACAGTGGACTGAAAAGCTTGAGCATATAAACATTAAGAAAGAGAATGTCCTGGAGCTTTTGGAAAGAATCAAGTTGGATTAATCACCGGGACTGGACTAAATATATCCCAGGCTACTGTGCGAGGTGAGGGAGGAGATTGCTGTACCGCTGTCATTCATCTTTGCATCAAAGGAGGATTGGAGGGTTGCAGATGTCGTTCCCTGATTCAAGAAAGGGAATAGAGATAGCCCAGGAAATTATAGACCAGTGAGTCTTACTTCAGTGGTTGGTATGCTGATGGAGAAGATCCTGAGAGGCAGGATTTATGAACACTTGGAGAGGCATAATATGATTAGGAATAGTCAACATGGCCTTGTCAAAGGCAGGTCGTGCCTTACAAGTCTGATTGAATTTTTTTGAGGATGTGACTAAACCCATTGATGAAGGTAGATCGGTAGGTGTAGTGTATATGAATTTCAGCTCGGCATTTGATAAGGTACCCCATGCAAGGTTTATTGAGAAAGCAAGGAGGCATGGGATCCAGGGGGGCATCGCTTTGTGGATCCAGAAATGGCTTGCCCACAGAAGGCAAAGAGTAGTTGTAAATAGATCATATTCTGTATGGAGGTCGGTGACCAGTGGTGTGCCTCAGGAATCTGTACTGGGACCCCTACTCCTTGTAATTTTTATAAGTGACCTGAATGAGGAAGTGGAAGGATGGGTTAGTAAATTTGCTGATGATACAAAGGTTGGGTGTGGTGTGGATAGTGTGGAGGGTTGTTAGAAGTTACAGCGGAACATTGATAGGAATCAGTACTGGGCTGAGAAGTGGCAGGTGGAGTTCAATCCAGATAAATGTGAGGTAGTTCATTTTGGTAGGTCAAATATGATGACAGAATACAGTATTAGTGGTAAGACTCTTGGCAGTGTGAAGGATCAGAAGGATCTTGGGGTTGAGTCCCTAGGACACTCAAAGCTTCTGTGCAGGTTGACTGTGTGGTTAAGGAGGCACGCAGTTATTGGCCTTCATCAACCATGAGTTTGAGTTCAAGAGCAAGAGGTAATGTTACGGCTATATCGGACCCTGGTCAGACGCCACTTGGAGTACTGTGCTCGGTTCTGGTCGCCTCACTGCAGGAAGTATGTGGACACTATAGAAAGAGTGCAGAGGAGATTTACAAGGATGTTGCATGGACTGGGGAGCCTTCCTTATGAGAATAGGTTGAGTAAACTTGGCCTTTTCTCCTTGGAGTGACGGATGATGAGAGGTGACCTGATAGAGGTGTATAAAATGATGAGAGGCATTGATCATGTGGATAGACAGAGACATTTTTTCAGGGCTGAAAATGCCAACAAACACGAGAGGGCACAGGTTTAAGGAGCTTGGAAGCAGGTACAGAGGAGATGTCAGGGGTAAGTTTTTTTACACAGAGAGAGGTGAGTGTGTGGAATGGGATGCCAGCTACAGTGGTGGAGGCGGATACAATAGGGTCTTTTAAGAGACTCGTGGATAGGTACATGGAGCTTAGAAGAACAGAGGGCTATGGGTAACCTAGGTAATTTCTAAAGTAAGTGCATGTTTGGCACAGCATTGTGGGTGAAGGGCCTGTATTGTGCTGTAGGTTTTCTATGTTTCTATGTTTCTAGACTGTGCCTCAGGAAGGCAGCATCCATCATTAAGGAGCCTCACTGTCTCGGACTTACCCTCTTTAACATTGCTAAGCAGGAGATTACAGGAGCCTGAACACCAACATTCAACATTGGTCTCCATCAGATATCTGAGTGGTCCATTAGACCATTAACACTACCTCATTTGCACTAGTTATTTTTTAATTTATAGTATTTTTATGTCTCGTACTGTACCACTGCTACAGAACAATAAATTCCATTTCATATGAGAAAGCAATAATAAACCTGATTCCGACAGTCTACATCGTATATCCAGGGTGGGACTATCGAATACCACAGGGCAAACTTTAAGTAGGGAGAGTGGCAGGAACTCATGGTAGAAGCAGATGTGATAATGATGTTGAAGATGCATTTAGATAGAAGCATGAAAAAGTAGGGAATAGAGTGATTCAGGGAATATAGGGATACAGACCACATGCAGGCAGATGGGATTAATTTAGATTAGGATCATGCTATACAGTTCTGTGTCAACTTCCTTTGAGGGCTGCAGCAACACCAATGCTTTTCTGATCTCTGCAGAACCAAAGACTATGTATAATGCAATATCTTACCCTGGAACATGGTTATTTATTTATTTGAGAAGTTTATATGGAGACAATCTAGGAATGTGCTCTCCTGCAAGTGTATAGATTATAATGATTTTACTACAACAAAATGCATTTATGTCATCCCTTCAACAAAGTGAAATATACCTGATACTTGGCAGAACTGTAACCATTGACAACAGGGCAAACAAAGAGATTTTCAGATCAGTTCATCCTCCAAAAAACAAAAATCATTGGCTCTGTGACTTGGTTTTGAAGGATGTGATTTGTTTTAATGTTGAAATACAACATTGCCTCCAAAATAACATCAGATATGTTTGCATACGTCTGTATGGAAACATATGAGAGAGTATGGTCGTTCCAGAGGCCACATTGCTAAATTATGCAGAGTACGCTACAGGTGCTATGAATAATTCTGGAGCTCCAAGTTCCAGTTAACAGTAATGCCTAACCTTGTCTTGCAGAACACCAGCAGGAAGTAATAATCATTATTGGGAGGGATGAAATCATCAGCTATTTATGGGTCATTTGCTTCTCCTGATTGCCTCTGCAATCCTGCAGATATTTAATTCACCGTATGAATCCTTAAAGTTGGTAGAATTTGCAGAGTCGTATAGCAAGTGCTGATCGAGTTTGTCCTGAATTCAAGTAATAGACAAGTCATACAAAACGCTGGTGGAACGCAGCAGGCCAGGCAGCATCTATAGGAAGAAGCACTACCGATGTTTTGGGCCGTGACCCTTCGTCACGACTAACTGAAAGAAAAGATAGTAAGAGATTTGAAAGTGGGGGGGGGGTGGGAGGGGGAAATGTGAAATGGTAGGAGAAGACCGGAAGGGGTGAGGTGAAGCTAAGAGCTGGAAAGGTGATTGGCAAAAGGGATACAGAGCTGGAGAAGGGAAAGGATCATGGGACGGGAGGCCTAGGGAGAAAGAAAGGGGGAGGGGAGCAGCAGAGGGAGATGGAGAACAGGCAAAGAGTGATGGGCAGAGTGAGAGAAAAAAGGGGGGGAATAAATAAATCAGGGATGGGGTAAGAAGGGGAGGAGGGGCATTAACGGAAGTTAGAGAAGTCAATGTTCATGCCATCAGGTTGGAGGCTACCCAAACGGAATATCAGGTGTTGTTCCTCCAACCTGAGTGTGGCTTCATCTTGACAGTAGAGGAGGTCATGGATAGACATATCAGAATTGGAATGGGACGTGGAATTAAAATGTGTGGCCACTGGGAGATCCTGCTTTCTCTGGCGGACAGAGCGTAAGTGTTCAGCGCAGTGGTCTCCCAGTCTGCATCGGGTCTCACCAATATATAAAAGGCCACACCGGGAGCACCAGACAATACCGCAGTATTGGTGAGTACTGTGTCTGGTGCTCCCGGTGTGGCCTTTTCCACGTCCCATTCCCATTCTGATACGTCTATCCATGGCCTCCTCTACAGTCAAGATGAAGCCACACTCAGGTTGGAGGTACAACACCTTATATTCCGTCTGGGTAGCCTCCAACCTGATGGCATGAACATTGATTTCTCTAACTTCCGTTAATGCCCCTCCTCCCCTTCTTACCCCATCCCTGATTTATTTATTTCCCCCCCCTTTTTTTCTCTCACTTTGCCCATCACTCTTTGCCTGTTCTCCATCTCCCTCTGGTGTTCCCCTCCCCCCTTCTTTCTCCCTATGCCTCCTGTTCCATGATCCTTTCCCTTCTCCAGCTCTGTATCCCTTTCACCAATCACCTTTCCAGCTCTTAGCTTCACCTCACCCCCTCCTGTCTTCTCCTATCATTTCATATTTCCCCTTCCCCCTCCTACTTTCAAAAATCTTACTATTTTTTCTTTCAGTTAGTCCTGACGAAGGGTCTCGGCCCGAAACGTCGACAGTGCTTCTTCCTATAGATGCTGCCTGGCCTGCTGCATTCCATTAGCATTTTGTGTGTGTTGTTTGGATTTCCAGCATCTGCAGATTTCCTCACGTTTGCGCTTTTAAATAGACAGGTCAACTGTTCCCAAGGGGTTAATTATTAGACATTTTCTTTGAAATACAAAGGAAAAACTGAAAATACTTAGCATGTTGGTGTCAGGAGTTGCTGTTTAGTTCTGCACTAATTTGTGCTTTACATTGGTTGGCTAGCTGAGTCTTGGTGAATCGTGTTTTTTGTTTTTGAATTAAGAGTTTCTTTATAAGTATTGCAGTTTTCTTTTATTAACCATCTTATTCTTCTTTATGGGCAATTTCGGTGTGATGACTCACTTCCTCCGTAGGTTCCTGCGTGGATTGCAGAGATTCTACGACAGATAGACACATAATGCTTGCTGGAGTAGGTGGGCAGGTTGCATTGGGCATTATTGTTTGCAGATGGTTTCTGTGTGCTCCTTTCCAGATATTCAGGGCCCTTCAATCTCTCCTGGATGGTTGAAAGCCAAGGTGAGTTGTACATTTCCTTGCTCCTCTATGTATTAATTAAGCATTAGTTGCTCAGCCGTCAATCAAGGTCAATAGCTCAGGAATTCCCTCCACGAGTCTCCAGCCATTTTGGCTCCTTCAAGACATCCTTTACAATCAACATATTTTGGTAATCGACACTATCAGCTCACTACATGGTTCAATGTCAAGATTTTTTATTAGGTGGAGAAAATGATACAATAAAATGAAATAAGACAACAATTTTATTGTGTTCCCAATTGAGTCTTACTTACAATTGTTTTGAATTTCAAACTACACCAACAGCAAAAAATATCAGCTAACTCTATAGATGATTTATTTGGAATAACTAATTCAAGTTTTAAATAAAAAAGCTCTTTAACAGTTGTCTGCATTCTGTTCTGGCTTGTTTTCATCATGTTGCTGAGAGGGAGTGAATTTTGGAGATTTTTTTTGCTTCTGTTTCCAATCACATTAGAATGTCTGAAAATGATAAACTGTCAAGAATCAATTAGATTTTCCTTTTTATATTCTTGGTACATTAAGCGTGGTTATGCTTGTATTACTCAGTTAGTAAATGGGTAATTCTTCAGATAGTTCAATAGCAATTAAGAAGGGGCACAGCACTTTCTGAAAAGAAAACCAAATCTAGAAATACTAGAAACACTTAGCAGGTCAGGCAACATCTGTGGAGAAAGAAACAGTTAACATATTAGGTAAATATCCTTTTATTAGAACTTGAATAAGTTAGAGGTAAAAGGTTGCTGTTAGATGCAAAGGAAGAGGATGAAGAGCTGACAACTAAAGGGAAGATTCATGTTAGCTTGATTCTTAAAAGCTACAGTCAATGGATTGGAAAATACAAATCAGATAAGTTATAAGCCTATTAACTCTTGATGAAATGGAAATTAATATACCAAATTAGATGAGGAAATATATAATGAAACTATTTTTGACAGAACCAAAATATTAAGTTAGAATCAATAGGAATATGACCATGTTCATACCTTCTTACAATATCCTGATTATCCTAAAGAGTCAATCACCCTTATTCTCATTGCTCTAGGACATTGGGCCTATCTGACTCCATTTTGCCTGTGAGTAAAACAAAACAGTTTGCTTTTGCTTCAATTACTAATTGAAGGTTAGATTGTATTTAAGGTAATTCATTGTAGGTAGAACCACCATACAAAGATTAACCCAGTTCAATTAATTCAGTTCACTCCTTTGGCTGCCTGGGAGTGGTTGAAAGTGGTAACAAAACACCTTGATTTGCTCAGTTATGTGTATGATAGGAAGTCATTTTCAACTGTAGCGGAAAACAATCCAAAACAAGAAACTGTGCACAACTGCATCAGGAATATCCGAGAGTCTGCAATTTTCAATGGACACCCAAAAGCTGTAGCTTACTGCCAATGTTAAATATTTACGAAAACATAATGCAGATAAAATTATGTAAGAAAGAATAGATTGTGATTTTAATTGTTTTCCTTCAAAAAAGGTCATTAGAAAATTAAAGATGGTATCTATGAGTCATATTTCATCCTTTGTAAATATTCCTTTAATTTCTGAAACCTTAAGTGGGAACAGATATTATGATATTTGCAGATGATGGAAAAGAGAATCTAATAGAAGCCAGAGAATCATAAATAATAGAATCCTTCTTCTCTGAATGAAGCTCTTTGACCCCCTCATGCCCGCACTTACTCTTTGGTAGTACTATACAATTAATCCAAACGTTTCAGCCTTCCCCAGAGCTCCGTAAATCTTTTTTCCACCGGGAATTGTCCATTGGTTGATAATCTTAGCTGAAATAATTAATAAAACACTTGTTCTGTTCATTAGCACATTGATTCACTTGTGTTTATATTTTAAGCTTTTGGGTATAGCAATAGGCCACTCCGCTCATTGATCCCATCCATATTTTAAAATTGATCATTCTTGATCTGTATCAGAACTCCATCCACCCGTCTTAGTTCCATATTCATTAATATCCTTGCTAAACAAGTGTGAAAGAAGTTCTTTTGAAAGCCATTGGGAGTTAGGATTACCCATTAAAATATGTGAGATTTTTTTAAATCTAAAAGAATGTTATTCTTGTCTACATAATAAAATGTATTTTGTCTCTTTGAATATTAATTGAATACTTGGCAAAAAAGACTTCAGATTGTATAATGTGTCAAGAAAAACTCTTCGTTTTCACCAAATGCACAAAGACTGCAGCACTCATTCAGAATATAGCAAATCTCATGAGGAAAGAAAGGGAATTAATGAAGGCTGGAGAAATGCTGGTACTTGAAAGCTGAAAGGTAAATTAAGCAAAATTGAAAAGCAGTAGCACAGAGCCTGGTAAATTAGACTAATTTCAGTCTTGTTAATGATCAATTTATGTGGATCTGTCTGCTTTTGTGCTATAGACAGCTTGTCCTTTCAGTAAAAAAATAGATCTGAAAGGTATATCCCCTGTATATTTTTATATAGGTTCCCTTGTCTTGTTTTACATTGGTGTCTCAACTCTTGAATTACAGCTGGTAATGGTTCTGATCACTTTAAAATTGTAGATGTGGTTAGTGTTTTCAGGTTAATAGATTGTGTTTAGGTATCCTTCACTTGGTTCAGAAGCAGTGTCACTTTAAGGTTTACTTATTGATCTAAAGTCAGCATATCAGTTTGCGACTGAAATAATAGAATGTCCAGATACTGAGATTTTGGAATGGATTGAGAAGTCAGTTAGTTATATACTCAAAACAAAAGTGTTCCTGTGACTCTACTCATGATTATTTTTAAACAGGCATCAAAACAATGTATATCCAGGTTATATATCAGGCAGCAACTGAACACCCAATTAAAAACACTATATATTATGTACTTGCAAACAAAAACCTCATCAACATGGCATTCGCAGCCCTTCAGGCACAATAATGAAAAACTTTTATCTCCAGAGATCTCACAACATCCACATAATTGGAATAGCTTACATTATCTTCGGTTTGTTTCTGAGAAAAAGTTTATAAATGCACTGAGTATACGATGAACTCTGGCTAGTCCTGATCATTTTCCCTGCTAAATGTCTGGGTAAGGTAACAGGCCTGCAGTAAAAGAACATCTTCCATACAATGATTTTTGTATGTTTGCTTTCAGCAGTCAGATCACCCTGGATAGTTTACAGGAGTGTTATGATACAATATTTGACACTGAGGTGCCTAACAGGATAAAATGGCAGAATACCCAAGCCTTGTTTAAGTGGATGGGGTTCATCTTAGTGGAGGTAGAGATGTGTAGAGGTTGGTAAAGTCCTAAAATTGTAGGAGTGAAACAGCAAAATTCATGACAGGAAATGGTGGAGTGATTAAATGAGGGAATGCTGGGGGGGGGGCGGGATTGCATTTAATATTAGATTACAGTAGACATAGTCATATAGCAACAATAAGATGAATTTTGAAAGAAACAGATCATTATAAATTAGGCTAGATCATAAATGGATTAAATGGATATTTGTATTGTAGACAAAAAAATAAAGTTAGTGAGAGATGCATGGAAACTAATAGCGTGATGAAAAGGAGAATTACTCATATCATTAAGAACACAGCCAAGTAAAATATGGAGCTGGCCCTTTGGCCCTGAGAATCTGGGATCCCATTCTATTACTTCAATCTCAGTTTCATGCACTCAGCACCCATAGAACCTTGAACAGTAAAGCACACAAGCAGGCCCTTTGGCCCACGATGTTAAACTAAATAAATTGGTAATCATAGGCCCAATTAAACTAATCCCTTTTGCCTGCACAATGTCTATATTCTACACATTAAAGTACCTATCTAAGAGCCTCTTGAACGTCTCTACCATATATATCCATCCACTGCTACTCTTGACAGAATATTTTTGATCATCACAGCTTCCTGTGTTTAATAAAAAGTCTTGCCCAGCGCATCATTGGACTTACTTCCCTCAACTTAAAATCATGTTGTCTGGTATTAAACATTTTAACCCTGTGCAAAAGATACCAGCTGCCTTCTCTATCTACGCCTCTCATAATTTTACAGATCTCAGGCTCTGCCGCTCCAGAGAGAGAGGAAATGTTTGTTCATTTCTCCACATAACACATGCGTTCTAATCCAGGAAGTATCCTGGTAGCCTCTTCTGGACCCTCTCCACATCCCCAAATCCATTCCCGTAATGGGGCAACCAGAATTGAAATCAATATTTCATATGCTTTATAAAGCAGCAACATTCTGTATCTTCCTAATTCTTGAACTCATTTCCTTGAAAAATAAAGACAAGCATACCACCCTAGCAACCTGAGTAGCCTTTTTCAGGAACAATGGACTTGGACCCAAAGATTGCTCTGCTCATCAAAATTGTTAAGCGTCCTGTTATTAACAGTGTATTGTCCCTTTACACTGATTGCCCAATCTGTAACACTTCACATTTGGCCGGGTTAAACTCCATCTGTTATTTGTCAGTCCAGAGCCACAGCTTCTTTTATATACTGCTGTGCCAGTTTTCTAATTACCCACAACACCACCAATCTTTGTGTCACCTGCAAACCTATAACCCATCCATCTATGTTTTCATCCAGGTCAGTTATATGTATATCATAATAGCAAAGGTTCCAGTACAGATCCCTGCAGAGCACCAGTAATTACAGACTTCCAGCCAAAATAAGCCCCATCAGCCACTGTCCTCAATGGGCAAGTCAATTTTGAATCTAAATGGCCAATTCACTGTGAATCTCTTGCATCTTAACCTCTTGATGAGCCACCCCATGGTGGACCTTGTCAAAGAAACACCTTACTAAAATCTATGTTGATGACATCCACAGCTTTACCTTCTTCAGTCAGCTTCTCAAAAATCTGACTCAAGTTAGTAAGACACAACCTGCCCTGTAGAAAGTAACGCTGACTGTCCCTAATTAGACCATGGTTTTTCAAATGTTTATAATTCTATCCAAACCTAATAGTATATTTCCATGTAAACACCCTCCCATGTCTGTCCAAGGCTTTCAATATTTCCCCTCTGTGGCAATTGACACCCGTGTGCTGATCCACAGTGCATTTCAGGTGGTTATGAACAGTGCAGAGGTTGATCCTTTCCTTCGACCCTCCCCAGCAGATGCAGCCCTGCCCAACACTCATGGGAGGATTGTGAACATACTCTCAATGGGCAATGTTCCATGGCCTAGGAGTATGCCATGTCTCCAGTGAGATGGGATACAAGTGAGTCCTGGTGTTTCTTTGGCAAGGAAATCTCAGTCAGTCACTGTGTATGTTTAAATCAGCTTTAGAAAAGTCCACAAACCAGAAGAGGTAGTGGGGGACAGGGATATTACTGAGTATCATCCAGGGTTCACTAAAAGGAGCAGGGTTATGAACATCTTCCTGATAAAGGGTCTCATCCAGAAGTTGACGTGTTACTCTGGATTTCCAACATCTGCAGAATCTTTTGTATTTAGTATGTCACTACGCAATCTCCCATATTCCAGTGAATGAAGACCAGGCTACACAACCCCTCCTTGTAACTCAGGCACTCAAGTCCAGGCAAAATCCTTGTGAATATTTTCCACACTCTTCCTGGTTTGGTAACATCTTTCTACAGCAGGATGAACGGAGCTGTGCACATATTATCCCAAGCTTCATCACCATCTTATAGCACCACAGCATAACTTGGCACATCCCATAGTCAATGCCCTGAATGATTAGGGCCAGCATAATATGCAGTTACATGAACAGGTAAACCATCTGACAAACCAAATGTATTGTATTTGAAGAAATGTCCATTCTTGCAAAGAAAATTAGGAAATCTTTTCACACTACATGGAGACTCATTGGAAGTCAGTCTATTATCTAATATTTTTTTTAATTTTTAGAGCTCTGTAGAGGCTGTAGCTGTGTTTCCCCACCAGAGTTCAGAGCTGAATGAGCTATAATTATTAATCTGAACATGCATCTGATGCTGCTTATGCATTCAGGATCATTTAAGTTACCCAGCTGGTTTTCATTGTACTCAGTTGGCTTTGTATAAGTATACCTTCTCAGGAAGATTTTCTCTGTCAGTCTGTCCAATTTCCTCACACAAAAATGCTGTAGGTATTCAAGTCTTCACTTTTCACATTAACGGACTGATGGCTGAGTGACTGATGGCCTGTTGTGTCCATGACACCATAAGATATCTGAGCTAGTACTCACTGGAATTCAGAAGAATGGAGGTGGTGGGGTGGGGGGGGGGGGTGGCTTCATTGAAACCTTTCATATGTTGAAAGGCCTCAATAGAGTGTATGTGAAGAGGATGTTTCCTGTGGCGACGGAGTCTTAGACCAGAAGTTACAGCCTCAGGACAGAAGGACATCCATTTAGAACGAAGATGAAGAGTGGCGAATTTAAATAATTCATTGCCACAGGCAGCTGTGGAGTCAAGTCTTCATGTATATTTAAAGCAGCGGTTGATAGATTCTTAATTAGTCAGGGCATGACAGGATATGGGGGCGGGGGGAAGGAAGGAGATTGGGGCTGAGAGGGAAAATGGATCAGCCATGAGGAAATGGTGGAGCAGGCATGATGGGCCAATTGGCCCAATTCTGGACTTATGGTCTTAAGAACTCTCTCCAGAAATTTCTTTGCTCCTGAATCTGCCTGCATATCTACACCTTAACGTCCCAGTGGCCATTAGGGGATCTGTACTGTAATCCCATCAGAGTGATTGAATCTTTCTTGTTTTGAGTTCTACCCAATAGACTCATTGGATGAGCCCTCTATTATGTCCCCAGCTGTGATACAGTGTCTAATTATTAGCACAACTCTATTCTAAAACATCAAAATTCTGGAACATAAGCAAACAATCAAAATTCAAAGTAAATTTATTATCAAAGTACACACTTACAACTCTGAGATTCGTTTTCTTGTGGGCATACTCATTAAATCCAAGGGACATAATAGAAGCAATGAAAGACTGCTCCCAACAGGACGGACAAACAACCAACATGCAAAAGTCAACAAACTGTGCAAATACAAAAGAAAAATATAATGATAAATAAATAAACACTAAGTACTGAGAACATGAGACGAAGAGTCCTTGAAAATGTGTCCATAGATTGTGAGAATAGTTCAGTGATGTGGCAAGTAAAGTTGAGTGAGGTTATCTTGTTTCAAGAGCCTGATGGTTGAGGGGTAATAATCGTTCCTGAACTTGGTGGTGTGGATCATATGGCCCCTGTACCTTCTTCCTAATGGCAGCAGGAAGAAGAGAGCATGGCCTGGGTGTTGGGACTCTTTGATGATGGATGCTACTTTCCTGCAAATAGCACTCCATATAGAAATGCTTAATGGTGGGGAGAACTCTATCCATAATGGACTGGGTCATATCCAGTACTTTTTGTAGGATTTTCCATTCAACCACTACTTTTTGTTTCTCTTGCCATTTCTTTAGCACTTGTTTTTACAATGTCGAGTTGCTAGCATCACAGGGTGCAGAGAGGAACAACTATTTTTTGTAGAATGTTCTGTTCCCACTGTCACTGTCTTATCGCTCTCTCAATCAAGTCTCTGTTATGCCAACACCATCATAGTTCCACGTACTAATCCATGCTTTAAAGTCATCACCCTTACCCATAATACTCCTAGCATTAAAATACACAAACTTCAAACCATCCATCCTATTGTGTCTATTATCTTGATCCTCCCTGTTCTTAATGGTCATGACATTCTTCCTCTCATTCCTCCCACTTTCTGATCTGGTGCTCTGGATCCCATCCCCCTGCCAGACTGGTTTAAACCCTCCTGAGTAGCATCAGTGAGCCTCCCAGCCAGGATATTAGCTCCCTTCCTGTTAAAGAGTACCCCGTCTTCCCCAGAAGACGTTCCAATTATACAAGAACCTGAAGCCCTGCCACTCTGCATCAGTTCCTCAGCCACACATTTATCTAATCTATCTCTGCCTTGATTAGCATGTGACACTGGGAATAATCCAGCGATTAGTACCTTTTCAGCCTCTTTCCTAACTCCCTACAAAGGACTCATTTCCCTTTCTACCCCTGTCATTAGTGCCAATTTGAAACATGACCATTGTCTGCAGAGAATGTTCTGCAGCTTCTCTGAGACATCCTTGATTCTGACACCTGGGAAGCAAAACACCATCCTGGCATGTCCCCACATCATCTGATTCCCTTGATATCCAGTAGTGTGTCTTGAACGAATTCTAAAGCTATCTTGGCAATGAATTCCGAAGAACTACTACCCTCTTCTCAACTCAGTTGCGAATGGCTGCCCTCTATTTCTGAGACGGTGACCCCCAGTTTTAGGCATTGAACTTAGTTAAATTACATGTATCCTGTCAAGCCATGCAAGAGTGAATAACAACAAAACGCTTTCATGTTTCCTATCTCTACAGAGTATAAAATACTGTTTACTCAATCTGAATGTTAACATGTCCAGCAAACATTTCTAGAAATCTTTAAAAAAGCAAAGGAATAGTAAATGTGAGCAAATCAAGGGTGGATTTACACACATCTGGAGTGGATAATAAGGAAATGGCAGGGCCACAAATAAAAGCTTATTTTTGTTGTAATTCATAGTTCAGAGCTGGGACAAAAGGTCAAAAGAAAAAGAAAATTAAAATGTCAGTAACTTATTAAAGTTAATATAAGGAAATACTCTACCCTGGACTGAGGTCCAGGATATATTGAAGGATAGATTAAAGATAAAAAGAAAACTGCAGATGCTGGAAATTTAAACCAAAAAGGGGAGAAGTAAACAAGTTGAGCTAATTTTGAGATGGATACCCGACTTTAGCCTCTCCTGTTTCTCTCCACCCTACCCATTCCACGAACACCCCAGGAATTCTCTCACTAAGTAACACACACAAATTACTGGAGGAACTTAGCAGGTCAGGCACCATCTATGGAGAGGAATAAACCATTTATGTTTCAGGCTAAGACCCTTCAGCAGGACGTTTATCATTAGATCTGATGAAGGGTATTGACCTGAAACGTCAATTTTGAATGTGTTACTGTGGATTTCCAACATCTGCACGATCTCTTATGTTTATGATAACCTCACTAAATTCTTTTCCCCTCTCTGAAGCTCTTTCAGACCCTTCTTAACCTCAGCTCTTTGGCTGAGTTTTTTAGTCATTTTAGCTGATCCAATCTGATGCCTTCTTTGCTGTGGTTATAGTTTAAATTTTCCTTGTAAGGTGTTTTGACAATGTTCATACTGCTTTATGAGGTAATGCTGGTGAGGGGAAATAATTATTGAATGGACAGAAAAGAAGACAACCCATCTGTCTCACAGCTGCTATAACTCAGATATATGGCTTTGGCATAGTTCCATGGTATCAGGCTTGCCAGGTGCACATAACTTCATCATCGGCAATTGCTGGGACAAGCCTTCCATTTGTGTTAACAACAGGACCTGATTTTTATCATGCTGTTGCACATAATTGACAATTTTACATAATGTTGGATTCCTTCCAGGATTGCTGCACCACAGGACAGACACATATATTCGGCAAAGCCATGGCAAGAATTCATGGCAGACTGATCACGGACCCCTGCAACTTGGATCTGTGTACAAAAGCAGTTGTTTGTTTAAAGTGAAGTCCTGTCAGGAGCTATTATTCAGCTGTGAGGCATGCCTTGGTGATTTAACGTCTTACCCAAAGGTTCACACAGACAGGCAGAGGGCTCTCTGCTACGTGCTGCTTGCCTCACACAACCTGTGATTTTTTTTGCCATGTGATCTATATGTTCCCCACTCTGTACCAAAATGAAGTAGCCATTAGTAGGAAATAGGTAGCATGATATTAGTCTTAAGTACCCAGACAAACACAGTGGATCAAGCAGTATCTACAGAGGGAAATTAACAGTTGACGTCTTGGGCCGAGACCCTTCATCAACACTTCATCATGAGTCCTGATGGATTGAATCTTTGAGTGTAGCATCTCGGGGGAAGTTCTTGAAAATGTGAGAAGAATAAAATATGCTTGGGTTGTGTTACTGTTAAAATGGATGTTTGTTGTCAGTGTGGACTCGATGGGCTGAAAGGTTAGTTTCCATCGTGCATCTTGCTATAACTCCGATTTTCTAATTTGCTTTCCATCTAAACTGCATGACATAATTGTAGTTCTGTAGTAACACTCATTCAGCAAAAAGCTTGGGTTTAATTATATAGCAGATTTCCCTTCAATATGAGTGTGCTTTTTAGGTGCAGAAACTATTTAAGGAAGGTAGACTTATGTTACGCTTCTTTAAGTATTTCCATAATTACTTGGCTCTGTGCCATGGTAGCAATTTCACATATTTCTGATACCACTGGTGCTGTCACAATGTGGGCCTAATTACTGATTTGAATCTAATTACTCAATTAGAAATTTTTGTGTAATTTCTGGATCTTGAGATTAGAATATTCGCTGCAGCAGGGTTTCTAGTTTACAAACAGAGTGTTAATGTTTCTCCTCCCACGAATATAAAACATTCTGAAAGCTGCATTTATCAAAGATGAAATTTTTAATCAATGTGCTTGGTCTGTTGTGTGTTGATAGAAATTTACTGCATGCCTGAGAGAAATGGAGGCTGGCAAATATGATCCAGCAAGCGATCAACAGGGAATCTCCATTGCAACCTGGTCATTCTAATACATCATTAAAAGCAAACATTTAAGTAGCTTAAATGTGGAACATAACAGATGAAGTAGAAATTGAAGGCACTGAAATAAAAAGCGAACAGTATAAACTAAAATCAGCCACTTGGAAAATGCAAAGGCATGCATGTAAGGTAATTGTCAGAAGGATTAGCAGACAATATTCACCTGAAGTGTGGTGGAATTTGGAGCTCACTTCCTGAAAGAGGGCAGAGGTAAAAACCCTCAATTAATTGAAAATGTACTCAACTGAGTAATTAAAGTGCCATAGCTTATGGATCACTACCAGAGCTACAAACTAAGAGCTGAATGCTGAAAGGCTTGTGTTGCATCTTGCCTGGAAATGGGGACGTGTCATTGTGTTTTTTGTTATAGTGGAAAACCAAAAGATCCAGTTTTTTTTAATGTCAGATTGTGAAGAAGTGATTTAACCTAAATTAATTATTCAAAAACCATCATAGAAAACAATACATCGAAGCCCCCCTCACAGGGATTGTATGGAAGTTTGGCTTGTTGCTGGCCCTGCTAACAGCCATGGATTCAGCAGTGAAAAGGTTACCTTTCATAAACATGTAGCCATCAAGGGTCGGTATGATTTGAGGTTCAACCAAACAGGAACATCATGATGTTCCGACTAAAGGAACCTAGTTGAACAAGTGCTATGTAAATAGTGCCCATACATAATTGTTAGTTGGCAAGAAACTACAGATTGTACACTGCATAAAGTTATAAAGAAACCATATTTCCAACTTTCAGCTTTATCAAACAATTTGTAGGAAAAAGAAAATGGGGAAAAAAATAAAAGGGCCCATTACAGTTACCCAGTCCAAATATGCAGATAAAGTTGTAGCTCATCTTGAAGTTGTGCTTTTTATTCACATGCTGGACTCAGAGTCTGCGATAAAGCACACAGCACATGCTGAACGTTGCTTGAAATCCATCTTGAACAAACGAGCGCTCTCTCTGGAGTACAGTATTGGCCCTTCCTCCTTGGATCTATTCATCTGCACAAACCACATTGTGCAGTGGGGATGCTCCTTCCCACGGCATCCTCAGCCATCTTCCCACCTATTCTCTCTGCAGCTCCTGCCAAAAAGGATATGAACCCCAACAGTGTCCATCACAAATCTTTCTCCACCCAGCTCTCTGAATTCCACCATTCGGACTGGCTGACTCAGCATTCCTGAATTAAGCCCCTTATCTTTAACCAAAAACCCAAACATGCTATCAGCAAAGCACACTGCTTCTATAGAAAGCTACTAAATGAAATACACCATAGCACTATCAGGAAAAATATTAATTACACAAAATAAAATTTTGAATATCAGTCAATTTCCAAATAAAAAATCTGCCATGATAATGTAACCAAACATTTTCTAGATTTACAACAATTGGGTGTAAAGAAGGCTCTTCTTCATTTGGAATTTGAGGAGATGTGGTACATCACTGACGACTCTTGAAAATTCATACAGATGCACACGTTCCGACTGGTGCACAACCAACTATAGAGGCTTCAATACACAGGATTGAAAGGGGGTGCAACAAGTTGTAAGCTCAATGAGCTTCAGCAAGGGTATTACCCTGCCCACCACTGAGGACATCCATCATGAAGGACCCTCACCGTCCCAGACATGTCCTCTTCAACTACTGCACAGAGTCTGGCCATCTTCAGAAGCTTTCTGATGACTCTGCCATAGTTGGATGCATCAGCAAGGGAGCTGAGGCTGAGTACAGGGCTACGGTGGGAAACTTTGTCACATGGTGTGAGCAGAATTATCTGCAGCTTAATGTGAAAAAGACTAAGGAGCTGGTGGTGGACCTGAGGAGGGCTAAGGCACCGGCGACCCCTGTTTCCATCCAAGGGGTCAGTGTGGACATGGTGGAGGATTACAAATACCTGGGGATGCGAATTGACAATAAACTGGACTGGTCAAAGAACACTGAGGCTGTCTACAAGAAGCGTCAGAGCCGTCTCTACTTCCTGAGGAGACTGAGGTCCTTTAACATCTGCTGAATAATGCTGAGGATGTTCTACGAGTCTGTGGTGGCCAGTGCTATCATGTTTGCTGTTGTGTGCTGGGGCAGCCGGCTGAGGGTAGCAGACACCAACAGAATCAACAAACTCATTCGTAAAGCCAGTGATGTTGTGGGGGTGGAACTGGACTCTCTGACGGTGGTGTCTGAAAAGGGGATGTTGTCCAAGTTGCATGCCATTTTGGACAATGGCTCCCATCCACTCCATAATATATTGGTTAGGCACAGGAGTACATTCAGCCAGAGACTCATTCCACCGAGATGTAACACTGAGAGTCATGGGAAGTCATTCCTGCCTGTGGCCATCAAACTTTACAACTCCTCCCTCGGAGTGTCAGACACCCTGAGCCAATAGACTGGTCCTGGACTTATTTCCACTTGGAATAATTTACTTATCATTATTTAATTATTTATGGGTTTATATTGCTATATTTCTACACTATTCTTGGTTGGTGCGAATGTAACCCAATTTCCCTCGGGATCAATAAAGTATGTCTGTCTGTCTGTCTGTTCTCATGTCTTCTATCAGGGACTCACACTCACTGCGTCAGGAATGGCTTATCCCTGCAGCCATTAGATTTCTAAATTGTTCATGAACCCATGAATTCTGCATTATTTATTTATATTTGTAATATATAGTAATTTTTATGTCTTGCAATGTTCTGCAGCTGTAAAACATCAATGTTCACAATAATAAAGCTGATTCTGACTATTCCTGCTGCTGAATGCTTTAAGCTGATTTTTTGATTTTTATTATTCATTTTTATGTTTCACTGTCATTGTGCTGATCACATTCCTAGTATAACTCACTTAAAACTCCTCCTATAGTATCAAAAAATGAATTGAAGTATGATTCTGTAACATTCTACAGCAAAACAAAGCCAACTTTATTCTGTATGTATTCAGTCCTGCTGAGAAGGATCAAGTTATCATTTGGTTTCATGTGAAAAGTTCTACCAAGTTCTCAGAGGAAAAAGTTGTTCCTAAGTTGACATTCTTGTTGAGGTGAAGTGTGGGAAGTAAGAAACTTCACAACAATGTGTTTCTTATTTTATGGTTAGTTTAATTTTTGGTGGTTTACCAGCCAATTTGAAAAGCAAATTATAGACCATAAGACCATGAGAGGTAGGAGCAGAGTTAGGCCGCTCAGCCCAATGAGCCCACTCAGCCATTCCATCATGGCTGATATATTATTCCTCTTAACTCCGTTCTACTGCTTTCTCCCCATAACCTTTGATGCCCTGATTAATCAAAAACCTATTAATCTCCACTTTAAGTATACCTAATGACTTGGTCTCCACTGTCCACTGTGGCAATGAATTCCAAAGATTCACTACCCTCTAGCTAAAGAAGTACGTCTTCACCTCTGTTTCAAATGGATGTTCTTCTATTCTGAGGCTGTGCCCTCTGGTCCTACACTTCCCCACTCTAGGAAATATCCTCTCCACATCCACTCAACGTAGGCCTTTCAATATTTAATAGGTCTCAATAAAATCTCCCCCCTTTCTTCTAAACTCTATTGAGTACAGGCCCAAAGGAATCAAATGCTCCCCATACATTAACCCTTTCACTCCCAGAATAATTCTCATGAACCTTCTCTACAATGCTAGGATTTCCTTTCTTAGAGGAGGGCACAAAACTGTTCACCATACTGTAAGTACAGTCTAACCAATGTCAGTCTAACCAAGTCTCAGTGTTACATTCTTGCTTTTATATTCTAGTCCTTTCAAAATCAATGCTAACATTGCATTTTCCTTCCTTACTACCAATTCAATCTGCAAGTTAACCTTAAGGGAATCCTGCACGAGGATTCTAAGGCCCCTTTCCACTTCTGGTTTCTGAATTTTCTCCCCATTTAGAAAACAATCTATGCCTTTATTCCTTCTACTAATGTACATGACCATACACTTCCCCACATTATATTACATCTGTCACTTATTTGCCCACTCTCCCAATCTAAGCCCTTCTGCAGACTGTTTGCTTCCCTATTTGCCCCTCCACCTATTATTGTCCTCAAATTTGGCCACAAAAGTCATCCAAATCATAGATATACAATGTAAAAAGAAATGGCCCCAATGCCAACCCTGATAGATAGGGGTTTAATTTCAATATTTCAATATTTCAATAGTTACGTGGATGGGAGAGGTATGGAGAGCAATGGTCTAGATGCAGATCAATGGGACTAGACAGATTAATAGTTTGGCACAAACCAGAATAGCCAAAGGGTCTGTTTCTGTGGGGTAATGTTCTATGACTCTAAGACTCTAAGTTAAAACAGCAACCTCCTCATCTAAGCAGATTGGAAAGGAGTTGTTATAAAATGATTTTAGAGATGAAACTATTCCTCCAGAACTTAAATTCATGATGTCAAACTCAACTGTTGGTGAGAATCACAAAAAGAACAAAGATGGTGAAGAGAATTATTTTTATGTAAAAGTGATCTAAAATAATTAAGGGATAAAATGTAATGCAATATGTATTTCAACATTATTGGCTAGCCAGGTGAATAGGTATGTCTTTTTCTATGTGGTACCAATAAAAGTACATATTTATGTTTATTTGTGTTCTGTATATTGATACATCAGTTGGAAACTTTTTTTCCCCAAAGGGTATAAGTAAACCATATTTCTGCACCATTGGCTACAATCACATTTGTTCTATGATAAGAATTACTATGAAAAATACATTCCAAAATGAGAATTTGAAAGGGTTTTGGTTAAATTGTTGGCATCACTGAAATTTGAAGTATTTGAGAAGTACATGCCAGATACAAAGTTTAACGGTTACAGTCTTTCCAGTTGTCACAGGACACAGAGTACACGCTCCCTGTGATTCTCACTGAATAGTTTACTGTATGATTGCCGTTAATAAATAAAATGAAATAAATGCTTATAATTTTTCATGACTGTTAAACTATGGACTTGTGATTACCAAAGGGGTCTAGGGCTCAGTGGTAATTACAATGAATTTTAATACCTCGAAGTTCCAGCAGATATTTGCATCATTGCTTTTAAAATTGCCTGCACGTTTCTCTATTGACTAAGGTTATTGAAGAAATATTCATTTCAGAGAAACCTACAACATAATAAACAGAATGTTTTCTGTTTTAAGTGCAAACCAATTTATAAAACAAATTGCTTTTAATGGCTGTTAGTGATTTTCGTTCTCTGACATGCTATGTGCTGAGATAAGCTCTATGTGTTATTTGCTGCTATAAATTCCTAAAAGGGAAATGCATTCTAACAGGAGTGGGTGCTGATAGTTGTGAGGAAGTGAAGAAATTCTTGGAAAGAAGAGGCTCCAGGAGCTTTGCTCAGTTCCTCACATCCCCATTGCACACCTCCCAACATTCTTTTCCAATTACAGCTTAGTTACCTTCTTGCATGTTCTTCTCACCCTCACAGTTCTTCTCGAAGTCTGTGCCAGCTGCCTGCAATTCAACCCAGAAACGAAACATATAAAACAAAAATGCTGTCCATTATTCCTAAAAGTAAAACTGGAGCAGGTACATCTGCATTTCTGATTCAGATTCACTTAGCACATGTAAGTCAAAATATACAGTGGAATGCAGCACTTTCGTTAACAACCAACACACTAGAGGACTTCGGGTCTTCACCTTCTCCAGTGGACTCACCGAAATTCACAGATTCAGGGGTTCAGTGATAGGCCCTTGACTTCTGAACTGCTGAACGACCTTCAGGCTTTGATCTGGACTTCCAATCAACCTTTGGGCTTTGATTTTCAGTATTGACCCAGTTACTTGCAGATGATGATGGACCCTCATGGAAGAGATGGTGCTGCTCATTTTTGGAAGTACCATAGTTAAGTAAAGAAACTGAAAGCCAAATCCTGGTATCCTAAGAACAAATGTCCCTCCCTCCCTTTGCAAATGTTTAAAATTCTCCCACTACCTTCAGTCAAAGACCATCAACACAAAACACATTGCCATGATTGGCATTCTCCTTTACAAATGTCTGGAAACTCAGGAAATCCCTCAAGTTAGGTGCAAGTAAGAAGTCCTAAATTCCTCATGGCTGATTCCCAACAATATCAGATTCTGTTTCAACATTCGGATCTGAATGGATTCCACTGCTGGAGATCCAAACTTCTTTGTTTCACAGCAGCTATGCTGGTAAATTTACCTATTGAATCTGTATCAGGTCAAATCAGTGACTTCACACATTTCACTGGAGAGGAATGGCATAAGACAGAGGGAAGGATCAGTTTAAGGTCATTTACAAATTTTTGGCCCAGTTGGGCTCACTTTAAAAAATTGTTTTAAGTCATTTCTTGTTGCTTAAGATGTTTTCCTTCTATTGTTTAAAATATTAAAAAACAAAAAAAAAATACTCTGTTTGATCCACAGTGACATCGGAATGTGTGGGCAATCAAGATGTTTCAAAGCCTTGAAGGCTGGTTTAGTCTGCTAGTACACTTCAGCAGAAGTCAAAGCCTTTTTGTCAATGGAGATTCTTCAAACCTTTCCTGGTTCAGGTCTCGTCAACCAGGTCAAGTGCTGCTTCAGGATCAGTGTCAGAGTTAGGTTCATAATTCTGATTTATGTGTTGTAAAAACTGTTGTTTTACAGCAGCAGTACAGTGCACAGACATAAAAAAATACTATAAATTACAAAATAAACAAATTGTGCAAAAAGAATGAGTGAGTTTGTTGCAGCACCACTCAACCAGCTGATACACTTCACTTCTGTATGCCTGCTTGTTGTTATTGAGATGCTGCCAACTACAGTGGTGTAATCTGCAAACTAGTAGATGCCAATTGTTCTGGGCTTTGTACACAGTCATAGAGAGAGTAAAGCAGTGGGTTATGCACACATCCTTGAGATGTGCCTGTGTTGATTGTCAGTGCATGAAAGAGGTTATTACCAATCAACACTGACTATGGTTTCCGGATAAGGAAGTAGAGCATCCAGTTGCAGAGAGAGTTCAGAGGTCCAGGGTTTGAAGCTTATTTGGTTGCTATGAAGGGGTTTTGACATGAAATATTAACTCTGTTTCCCTTTCCTCATATGTTGCCTGATCTTCTGCGTGTACCTTGCATTTTCTATATTTATTTAAGGAAGACTGTTGTGGATCCTCACAAGGAAATTACAGTACAACTGATGGGTAGGAGAGTACTGAACAAGATTGACTGGCTCCTCCCTCGGAATTTCAAACTTGTTTTTGAACCTACAAGTGTTCAAAGTTAATTTATTATCGAAGTATGAAACCCTGAGATTCATTTTCTTGTAGGTATTCACGGGAACAAAGAAATAGAATAAATGAAAAACTATTTACAAAAACTGACAATTACTGTGCACACACAAAAATGTAAATACAAATAAATAAACAAACAGACAAACAAACAAATGAATAGTACTGAAAACATGAGTTGTAGAATTCTTGGAAGTGATTTCATAGGTTGTTAAATCATTTTGGTGGTTATCTGTGCTGATTCAGCAGCCTGATGGTTGAAGGGTAACAACTATTTCTGAACCTGGTGGTATGCAATCTCAGGCTCCTGTACCTCCTTCCCAATGGCAGCAGTGAGAAAAAGAGCCTGGGTGGTTTAGAGATTGTTGATTATTTCTGATTTTTCTTGTCTTGATTTCAAATTTTCAGCACCAGTTAAAAGGGGCCATTTTGGGGCTGCTGTTTTTGGATAAACAAAAGTACTTGGATCTGGTGACAGTACCACAAAGAGAGGAATTTAGTGAAGTCTCTGTGAAAATGGTTCCTTATTTCTTTAAAAGAAATTCTTTTGAAGCAAATACTTACTTTACATTTTGTGAGTATAATGAAAGAATACGTAGGAAAGCTTGAAATGTGTACTGTGGTGGAATCTGTTTGACATTACATTTCAGCTGGATGTTAGTGAGATGCATTTGTATTGGATTACGTATCACAGGTCACAGAAGAAGTTTTTTCCTAATAAAATTTTAATTCCCCTAATACAAATAAACAAATTTCCACATGTGTTTTTATTCATGACGCACAGTTTGTGTTTTACTAATCCTATGTCTTTTGGAAAAGACTTTTATTGCGGGTGTCTGCCAAAATTATGGTTATGCTGTGTGTGCAGCTTTCTATACTGTGCTTGGAAGAAATTGTTAAAATAGATAAATAGTTACAAATAGTTAATCCCCCCATATTACGTTGTAGCATTATATGTTTGATATTCTATGTTCATATCATAATATTCTGGGATCAATCAACTGTGGTTTGATTACACTGTGCTTTTTTTGAAGGTACAGGAACAAGCACTGTTGATTCCAAAAATAAATCTCTTTCTCCATAGTTCTGTAGAATGTCTCTGCAGTAAGTATATATTCAACATCCCGTTCAGAATTTACTTTTGAATCTGTTTCCTTCATCGCTTCAGGCTCTCAGTTCTGGATCCTTCAGATTCTGTAGCCTGAATCTGTCTCTTCCTGTCACCAGTGAAAACAGACTTCCCCGCATAATTTTAAACATCTACATTAAATCTCTCCTTGACCTTAAGCAAAGTACTGCAGAAGCTGAAAATGTGAAAATGAAAGAGAAAACACTGTAAGTCTTTTGCTTATCTGTGGAGTAACTGTACACTTAGAGAGAGAAAATCAAGCTAATGTTTACATTTGTCTGTGTGATAGAGAACAATGCAGATGTAAAACTGGCAAAAATTCATATTTCTTATCAAAGTATCATTCTTGACTTCACTTTCCTTAATACTTCGAATTTTGATCTAAAGGATGGAGCCCAGAATTGTTTTCCCAATGGCTGATGAAAGTCTCCTCACTTTTGCACTGTCATATGAATTTTCCTATACACAGGCAGGAATGGAGCACGAAGGAAGCAAGGTGCAAGGTTAAAAATGAAACATTTAAATCTGGATCCTGACTTGCACCTTTAAGGAATCTTGTCCCATGTAGCGATATCTTAGAGACACAAGAGACAGTGAGACAAGAGACTGCTGGAATCTAGAGCAAATAAAAACGTAAGCAGTTAGAGGAAATCAGTGGGTTGAGTATCGTTTTCAATCCCTTTGCCTCCATGCATGCTGCTTGGCCCACTGAGTTTCTCCAGCAGTTTGTTTCATGCTGGTGAAATTTATGGTTATGCAACAATTGTGTAAGCAACTAGCATTTCTTGGGCAAAGGGTTTGTTAAGGTGTTCATTGGCCACACTACAAGCTTTTATGTAATTCAGAAATAAACTAATTATGTGTGTGCTGTCTTTACGACAGTTATTTAGTTTATAATATTTTCACCTAGTAATTCATTCGATAGTATTTTCTAGTTAGAATTAGAAGTGTTTAAAGTATATTCATTGCATGTAAAATATATCGGCATGCGATGACATCACATCCGGTTTCGCCGCGTCTTGTGGGAAAGTACCGGTTTGAAATTAGCGCGAGGGTGGGGTCTCACCACGAGGCACACCTGAGCAGAAGTTGTTTTGCAGGCATGAGAAATCACAGTGAGAGCAACGCTGTAAGTTAATAGATAATCGATATATTGAACTAAGATGTTAATGCCGATCCTGTTAGAAGTAACGACGGTCCATAATGTTTATGCTTTCGTTAGTTAAAGAGTTGCGGATAGTTTGCATGGAAGTGTATTTAAAGTAGTCAATGGAGCAGGTAAACTCTCCCTGTATACTCTCCTTAGTGTAATGTAGTTATAGTCACCTTTGCAAGTATTTACACTTGAAATGTGATATTAAGGAAGGAACAAATACTGTATCAATCTTGTATTGTTTTATCAACAGTTTTCACCATATGTTAATGTGAAGAGTGAACAGTAAATGGTTAATCTTACTGCGATCTGGTTCTTATTGACTGTGGTTTATCTCGACGTTTAATTCGGCGTTTCGTTACACGCGAAGGAGAACGTTACAATGTGATTTGTGAAGAATTCACCGAATGTGACAAGGGACGTATTCAAAGAACAGCTATGAGTGGGGAATTATGTAACATGGTGTCTCAAATGAGGCTGAATATTTATACTGACTTTACTTGTGGTTTTGTTTGTAAAACTGAATTGCTCTCAAGAAATGCCACGAGAATTGTATTAGGAGATAGGTAGGCAATAGGGCTTTAAAGAGACAGATTATAGGATCATCTGTTGGTACTGTGTATGTTGATAACAGATAAAAGTAGCCCTTTGAGATAGCACACACTGGATGCATGGGTGGTGTGAGTGGAAACCACAGACTTTGATTTTACCATTGGGCCGTACACTATCGACCCACAAGTTGGAACATGGACCAGATAAATCCACTTCAGTAGCTGGGCTTAGAGGTAAGCAATTAAGCAAATAAGCAAAAACAATAGGAGAAGGCTTTTTCTCTCTTGGTCAGATTTTCTAATGGCTAGTAAGGAGCAGGAATGAAAAATGAAGATGTTATTGTACTCAGTATGTCACTAAGATCGAGAACTTCAGTCAACAATCAGGACTCCCATTGAGGCACTGGATGAGGTGCTCAAAGCATTTCAACTTTCTTGCAGTCTTCATGCAACAAAGTGATTGACAGATCCAAGTACGTCAGGAGATGTCCAGTGAACAGGGAGAAATTCAACACATATTTAATTGAACCAAAGTTACTGGCTGCAAATTGTGACTCTGCAAATCAAAGGGATTCATTGCTCTGTGAAGAGATTAAATAGAAACTTTGAAATGCAAGAGTGAGTGAGTATCTACTGATTTAGACCAGGAAAATGTGTGTTAATGTCGTGCTGATGGGTCAGAACACAAACATGAGAAAATCTACAGATGCCAGAAATCAAAGCAAAATGCACAAAATGCTGGACGAGCTCAGCAGGCAGGGCAGCGTCTATGGAAAAGAGTAAACTGTCGAAGTTTCAGGCTGAGACCCTTCATCGGGGTCTTTGTGGCAAAGATAGATGGAGGGGTAGAAAGTACTGAGGAAACAAAGCGATTTCAGCAGGACTTGGTCAAATTGGAAGAAAGGGCAAAAAAGTGGCAGATGGAATTCAGTGTTGGGAAATATATGATAATGCACTTTGGTAAAAGGAACAATAGTACAGACTATTATCTAAATATGGAGTAGGTTCAGTCATCAGAGGTGCAGAGGGATTCAGGAGTCGTGCAAGACCCCCAGAAGGTTAACTTGCAGGTTGAGTCTGTGGTAAAGGGGGCAATGCAATGTTGGCAATTAATTTAAGAGAAATAGAATATAAAAGCAAGGAGATAATGCTGAGCCATTATCAGACAATAGTCTTACCACACGTAGAGTATTGTCAACAGTTTTTGGCCCCGTATCTCAGAAAGGATGTGTTTTCATTGAAAAGAGTCCAGAGGAGGTTCAACAGGTTGATTCTGGGAATGAAAGGGTTAACATATGAGGAGCATTTTGGCTTTGGGCCTGAACTCCCTGGAATCTAGAAGAATGTGGGCTGATTTCATTGAAACATACCAAATTTTGAAAGGACTAGATAGGGTGGATGTGAAGAGGATGCTTCCTATGATGGGGCACCAGAACTAGAGGGCATGGCCTCAAAACAGGGAGAGGGCCATCTTTTAGAACAGAGGCAAGGAGGAATATTTTCAGTCAGAAATTAGTAAATCTGTGGGATGCTCTGTCACAGACTACAGTGGAGGTCAATTCCATGTGTATATTTAAGGTGGAAGTTGATTGTTTCCTGATTGGTCAGGGCATCAAAGGAGATTTGAGAAGGGAGGTGTATGGGGTTTAGTGGGATCCAGGATCAGCCATGATGGGATGGTGGAGCAGACTTGATGGGCTGAATGGTCTAATTCTGCTCCTATGTCTATGGTCTTAAGATCTTATCAGGGTGGGTCCTGATGAAGGGTCTCAGCCCAAAACGTTGACTGTTTATTCTTTTCCATAGATGTTGCTGGGCCTGTTGAATTCTTCCAGCATCTTGTGTGCTTACTGGGTCAGATAGCGGACAACAGAATTTTTTTCTAAGGCAATCAAACATATCCAGCAAAGAAAAGAATCATGGAAGTATTGTGGGAAATGACATGAACAGCAGAACGAGTCATGCCCAGCTAGTGAGAATAAATGTCACAAATGCAAACAGATATGCAGAGGTAAGAAATCTAGCAGCAAGCGGAGGAGTATGAGAAACAGGTCAAGGTCAGTTCACAATATCACATGATGATCAGAGTGCCAGTGAAATCTCTAAGGGAGTGTAAAACATCATGGCACTGAACCCAGGCAGGGGGAGAGGGAACAAGAGAGAGTAGAGGGGATCGAACACAGAAGACATGGAAAAACATAGTCCCAAGTAGTGTATGCTAAAACATGTAACTCACTCCTAAGAAATTTCTTAAGAAGTTTCCAGAGGTAAATAAAAAGTACTAAAAATGTACAATGCTACATTGGAGGCACAGTGGTATAGGGAGCAGAGTTGCTGCCTCACAGAGCAGAGACCTGGATTCAATACTGACCTTGCATGGAGACAGTTTTGGCATCATCCAGTAGCTTTCTTAATTTGCTTTCAGTTGACTATTTTGCATCAGTCTTTGCTGTAGAAGACACTAGTGTTGGGGGCAGAAGTGAGTGCAGTTACTATAACTGGGTGCTTGAGGACTAAAAGATTTGAAGGTAGATAAATCACCTGATCCAGATGGACTACTCCTCAAGGTTCTGTAAGAGGTATCTGAAGAGTTTGTGGAGGCATTAGTAATGATCTTTCAAGAATCACTAGGTTCTGGCAGGGTTCTGGAGGACAGAAAAATTGCAAATATTACTCCACTCTTCAAGAAAGGAGGGAGGCAGAAGAAAGGAAAGTATAAACCAAATAGCCTGACCTCAACGATTGGGAAGATGTTGGAGCCAATTGTGAAGGATGAGCTTTCAGGGTACTTGGAGGTACATGACGAAACAGGCCAAAATCAGCATGGTTTCCTTAAGGGGAAATCTTGTCTAACAAATCTGTTGGAATTCTTTGAGGAAATAACAAGCAGGATAGACAAATTTTACTTTAAATGACAATACCGAACCTGCCTCCACCACTTCTACTGGAAGCTTGTTCCACACAGCTACCACTCTCTGAGTAAAGAAATTCCCCCTCATGTTACCCTTAAACTTTTGCCCCCTAACTCTCAACTCATGCCCTCTTGTTTGAATCTCCCCTACTCTCAATGAAAAAAGTCTATCCATGTCAACTCGATCTATCCCCCTCATTATTTTAAATACCTCTATCAAGTCCCCCCTCAACCTTCTACACTCCAAAGAATAAAGACCTAACTTGTTCAATATTTCCCTGTAGCTTAGGTGCTGAAACCCAGGTAACATTCTAGTAAATCTTCTCTGCACTCTCTCTATTTTGTTCAAATTTTCCTATAATTCAGAGACCAGAACTGTACACAATACTCCAAATTCGGCCTTACCAATGCCTTGTGCAATTTTAACATTATATCCCAACTCCTATACTACAAACATTTGCTATCTCCTTGCAAATCTGATCCTCCAATTCTCGCTCCCCTTTAGGTGGCCTATAATATACCCCCTATAAGTGTTACTACACCTTTCCCATTCCTCAATTCATTGAAACATAGAACATAGGTGCAAGAGTAGGCCATTCGGCCCTTCAAGCCTGCACTGCCATTCAGTATGACCATGGCTGATCATCCAACTCAGAACCCTGTACCTGCTTTCTCTCCATACCCCTTGATCCCTTTAGCCACAAGGGCCATATCTAACATCTAAATTCCACCCATACAAACCCTCTAATCTATCTCGCCAAAGCACTGCTCTAATATTTTCACTGACAAGCAATGCAACACCTCCCCCTTCTTGCCCCTCCGATTCTATCACACCTGAAGCAACAAAATCCAGGGATATTTAGTTGCCAATCACACCCCTCCTGCAACCATGTTTCACTAATAGCTACAACATAAAATAAATGCATTTAAGAAATTCTCCACCTCTTCCTCTCTGTTTATCTCTAACAGTACAAAGAACTTTACTGTCTTCTTTTTCTTCCTTCTCCCATACATCTGCTCCTACACGCTAGTTCCCCTCCCCCCTTGTAACTAGTTTAAATCCACTGGAGCCTCTCTAGCAACCTACCTGCAAGAATATTTGTCCCCCTCCAATTCAGATGTAAACCATCCCACCGGAACAGGTCCCACCTTCCCTGGAAAACTGCCCAATTATCTATAAACCTGAAGCCCTCCCTGCTGCACCATGTCTTCAGCCGCATGTTGATCTGCACTATCTTACTATTTCTAAACCCACCTGCATGTTATTGCTATCCTGGAGGTCCTGTCCTTTAACATGGCATCTAGCTCCCTAAACTCACCTTTCGAGACCTCCTCACTCTTCCTACCCACATCATTGGTCCCTACATGGACCACGACATCCGGCTGCTCACCATCCCTCTTGAGAATACTGGAACTCGATCTGAGATATCGCGGACCCTGGCACCAGGGAGGCAACAGACTATCCAGGATTCTCGATCTCTTCCACAGAACCTCCTTTCTGTCTCCCTAACTATCGAATCCCCTATCACTACTGCTCTCCTCTTTTCCCTCCTTCCCTTCTGAGCTGAGGGTCCATTCTCGGTGCCAGAGATGCAACCACTGCAACTTGTCCCTGGTAGGTCATCCCCACCTACAGTATCCAAAACGCAAGGATGTAATGCTGAGGCTTTATAAGGCATTGGTCAGATGGCACTTGGGCTATTGTGAGCAGTTCTGGGCCTGTTACCTAAGAATGTGTGGACATTAGAGAGAGGTTCAAAGGAGGTTCAAGGAAATGATTCTGGGAACAAAAGACATTCTTATGAGGAGCAGTTGATGCTCTAAACCTGTACTCACTGGAATTTAGAAGAGTGAGGTGTGATCTCATTGAAAGGCCTAAATTAAAGTGATGAGGAGATTATACTGGGAGAGACTAGAATCAGAGGACACAACCTCAGAATACAGAGATGTTCTTTTACAATGGAGATGAAGAAGAATTTCTTTAGCCAGAGAGTGGAGAATCTGTGGAATTCAATGCCACAGGTGTCTATGGAGGCCAGGTCATTGGCTGTATTTAGGGTGGAGGTTGATAGATTCTTGATAAATCAGGGTGTGAAAAGTTACAGGGGGAAGGTAGGAGAATGGGGTTGAAAGGGAAATGGATCAGCCATGATCAAATGGCAGAACAGACTCGATGGGCTGAATAGCCTAATTCTGCTCCTGTCTCTTGTGATCTTATGGTCTCTGTTACAGGTGATGTGGCATACAAATTGTGGATGGATTGCCAATCAATTTGTAGTTGTCTCTGCCGATCATGCCTCCACAATGATGATTCTTCCGATTTTGCCACATACATGCACAATGTTGTTTCTTGGCTGTTGTACTTCACTGTCATGAATTTCATTCCCACAGGAGTTATCAGATCTTCAGTATGTTCTCAGTTGGATATTAGCAAACTTCAGTTTAATATCTTTGAAATGCCATTCAAATTCATTTTGTGGAATGACTGAAATAGTGGAACCTATGTCCAATTCCATTTTAAGTAATTTTCTGTTCACTTCTACTGTAAGCCATATTGCTGTCTTTTGCTAGTTTCACACTATAAATCTAAAGGCTACTCAGTCCTCTGTCACTTTCATCATTATCAGATTTTTCATGAACAGCATGTAGATCCGTACTGTTCTTGAAACTGCAACGTGATGATTTAGCTTTTTCTCTTCTCTTTGCAGCCCATTCAGTTTTATCTGTCCAACATGCTCTTTTACGTATCCTACTTTGTTGCATTTAATGCAAGTTTACCTTTAACCCTGTATTGGTCTGGTGTATGTGAACTCTTGCCACAACATTAACCAATTTGTTCAGCCAGGCAGGTCTCTGTTTAGACATTACAATTTTGTTCACACTCACTTTCATTCCTGACTGCAAATCAATTGTGTCTCTGGCTAGTGTTTCTATTGATATTGCAATTTCAACTGCTCTTTTAAATGTTAGTTGTGCCTTTGTTGGAAGCTTCTTTTCACTGTTTTGTTGTAAGATTCCACAAACTAAGCAATCTCTCAGTGCATCATTAAGCCCATTACCAAACTAGCAATGCTCGTCAATCTCTTCAATTCAGCTACATATGCTGAAATGGACTGCCCTGCCTTTTGATTTCCCTTATGAAACCTAAAGTATTCTGCAATCAACAATGGTTTCAGTTCTAAATGTTCCTGGATACTTTCACAATATCAGCAAAGCTCATTTCTGCTGATTTGGTTGGAGCAGTCAAACTCTTAAGCAAACTGTATGCTGTTAAATCCAATGTACTCAGCAAAACTGGCACTCACTTCTCACTGGCTATTTCCTTTGCTTTAAAATACTGCCCAATCCATTCTGTATATAAAATCCAGCTATCTGTTGTGTAGTCAAGCACGTCAAACTTTCTGAAGCAGCCAGCCATTTCTGTTCTTTTCTTAATGATTATTGTCACCTGGTACTCACTGTTTAACAACCCGTGAATTCTTCAGTTTTCTGCCTTTTTTTTAGAATTAACTGTATCTTCCCTTTCGAAGAACTCATGCTGAGCTTGCTTTTTTGTTAACTTCAACACCTTGCTGCCTTTCCACAGGTAGATAGTCATCCTTGGTTTGTTTTAAAAATACCTCATCACTACTATTATGCTTTGTTACTCCAAAACATAAAACTAATCAGAAGAAAACAAATGAGTCTGATATGAGATTAACTTCATTTTTTTACTTTAAGTGAAGTGCACAATTATCACTGGTACTGCTGTGACGCATACAATTCATTTAATTTTGTATAGAACCTATAATGAATTATTTAAACCCACAAGAATGCATAATCAACAACATATTTACAAGATTAATCAAATATTACTGAAATAATAAATACACAATAAGGTGGTGGGTTAAAGATCTAGTAGCCCTGCAGTCCATCCTGGTGACTCTATTGAAGCAAATTCCTTCCCCATCTGAATCACTGAGCAAAGAGAGATTACTCTTGTGTTAACATTTCGTCTCTCTTGGAGGAAGATACACGTGATGCTGGGCATTTTATAACTGGCATGATGGGCAATCTGTAAACACTGACTCAATTGCTATTATCTCTTTCAGGCTTAATGGAATTCTTCATCCCATGGTGAAATATTGGATGCCGTCTGAAGCATATCCACGAGTACACCATCAACAAACTACAGCTAAGTGTACAACTGCTCTGATTCAATGACGAAGAAGAGCTGATGCGATAATCAGCCTCAGCAAAGGATCCTGGAGCAGCTTTCATGCAAGGCATCCAACCAATATTGTGCACAAACAGAGCCCTGACAGACTAAGACATGCTAAGCTCAAATCACAAAGGAGCTATTGGCTGTGACTTTTGGCCTTGAGATGTTGCAGTGCTAATATGGGAGATGTGCACGTATGCAAATTGATTCCAAACCCCCTGAAGTGTTCGTAATGAAGAGTTCCAGTAAGCCCCCAAGAGCCTATAGCAGCTGACTGAGAGCTTGCAGATATACTCACGGATTGTCCACCATTTTGGCAGTAAGAGGCATATTACAGATGCATGACAGCGTGAGTGTTTTCCTGCAGGAGAGACAAATTCTGGACACACAGAAACAGAGCAAAAGGATCTGCAGAATCAGTTATGGAGTTTAGCAAAGCCTATCGCTTGATGGACAGCTGGAAGAATAGCTTGTAGCCATTACAAGTGGATGGCCAGTGAAACAGTCCTGACTCATACTTGCACATATGAGATGAGCTCAGCAACTCTGGCGGATTATGCTTTAGAGCTGAAAAAGAGCCAGCATCATCACCAAGAAGAGAGAAATGCCGAAACACACATAACTGGAGAGTACATTTGAGGAAATTTTGTCAGATTCTGAAATGACCAGGAATGAATGGAGAAGTTAAAAACTTCAAACGAAAGGTATGAGAGTTCAGGAGGCAAGGAACCAAGTGCTTGGCAAAAGGTGTCTGATGGTGCCTGAATGAGTGTTCCCTCCATGGCTGAGATTACAAAAAAGCTGGGGACAATTGATACTTCCTGGAAATTGACTACTTTAATTCAACCACATCTTCAGCAGCTGTTGATAAGCTGAAGGCTTAATTTGATAGGTACGTTGATCAGCCAATGGCACACATTTTGGCACAGATGAAATTGAAAATTTTTGACATAAAATAGAAATTAACTCACCAAAGATTGTGATTACAATATTCACAGTTCAGTGGGAAGTTGGAGAATGCCATAGGACCAGCCTGGTCACTTTGTAGAAAGGCAAAAGGAGCTTGTAATGATGCTTTTTACAATGTTTGGAAGTATATTGACACCAAGCCGAGTCAAGTCAAGTCAACTTTTATTGTCATTTCGACCATAACTGCTGGTACAGTGCATAGTAAAAATGAGACATTTTTCAGGACCATGGTTTACATGACACAGTATAAAACCTAGACTGAACTATGTAATTAAAAAAACACAGAGAAAGCTATACTAGACTACAGACCTACACTGGACTGCATAAAGTGCATAAAAACAGGACCGGCCTTACAATAAATAATAAACAGGACAGTAGGGCAAGGTGTCAGTCCAGGCTTCGGGTATTGAGGAGTCTGATAGCTTGGGGAAAGAAACTGTTACATAGTCTGGTCGTGGGAGCCCGAATGCTTCGGAGCCTTTTCCCAGACGGCAGGAGGGAGAAGAGATTGTATGAGGGGTGCGTGGGGTCCTTCATAATGCTATTTCGTGTAGTGCAAATACCAGGGCTCGCTTCCAGTGAAATCCAGAGACAGTTAAACTGTAGGACCAGAACCACATTCCAATTTCAAAGTGGCAAAACCAAAATCTCATGTGGGATAAAAAGAGGATGTCAGCTACGGAAGTGTCTCCTCTTAAATCAGGTGAGCTCAAGAGAATCCAACCAAGCCAACAGGAAGAGAGATGGAAGAATGTAACAGCCATCAGGAAGTCGTTACATCATATGATTTATGAGGTGAAGACTGAACAAGGTGTTACCACAGGTGCAGGTGTCATCTGAGGAAGTCTGCAAAAGGTATTTGAGGGACTGAAAGTGATGCTGAACTAAAAGAGGAAGCTGCTTCACACTTGCCACAGAAGAACATCATAACTCAACTGGGTCTCAAATATACTTTGTGCTGAGGAGAACAGGAATAAAGCTATTGGATCAGATGCTTATCTTCAATGTTGTGCTTAAAGTACAGCAGTTTCTATTAAGAGATACTTTAAATTGCACGGCCATTAATACGCTAAAGTTTTTGGATTTACTAGAGAGGTGGGAGTACTGAATCTCTGTTGAATCACATTGTGAAATAATAAACACTCTTCCATGAATATAAAAAGCAAGATGCAAAGGATGTTGTGCCATGTAATGCCACCTCACGATAAAACAAGTGGTTCAAATGTTCAAATGGTTGCATTTATTAACAGAGAATGTATACAGTATACAACCTGAAATACTTGTCTTCGCAGACATCCATGAAAAACAGAAGGATCTCAGAAGAATGAACCCCATAGCGCCATCTCCCCCTCTGTCACAAAAGCAGCAGCAGAAATATTCAATCACACCTCAGCAAGAAGTGTCAGCGCCCACCACCCTCCAAGTAACAGCAAAGCACCGAAACACAGACCATGATCTGCAGTCAACAAAAACCATCGTCTACCCAGCAGTTCGGCATGCCACAGGCTCTCTCGCTCACTAACAAGGCACAAGAGATATCACCCATTTTCACTGCGAAAGTGAAACTGAAAGTAACTGTTATGATATTGCAGTCTGCTGCATTGCCTACTGTTCCAAATATTAAATTCATAGGGTATTGCAAAGGTGAAGGACAGCAACGTTGCAGGCTTGTAGGTAGCTTAGCTCTCAACCTGTCACCAAGAATCCTCAGAATATGTTGGTGTGTACTTAAACAAAGGACAGCTACTGGGTACAATGTATAGAAAGCATTATTTGCATCTTCTGGTTATGTGGCATATCTTCATACTGTTCTCAAAATTTAATTAATAAATTTAAATGAAGTTGTCATTGGGATGTTCAGAATGTGGTTTAAGTTCAAAAGTGGCTTATTCAGAGCCTCTTCACTGCTATGACTGACCACTTAGGTTTCTTTGAGTTCTTCCTAGAGCCACAATTGGCCAATTAGCACAAGCCCACCTAGTACTTCTAACTGAACACTACACTTTGCTTTTGTCCCTGCATCCTTACTGTTGTGATCTGAGCCCTTCCCATACTGACAGTTTTGAGTTTTCCCAGCCCTTCTTCCACATCTGTGTTAGCTAATTCACTCCTCTTCCCCCTTTAAATGTTTTATCCATGTTGCGTATGCACTTTAGACAGTTTGATCCACTTATCATACCACCTTCCAAAAATGGTTGCAGATTTTTGGTTTCTTATACATTATTGTGGAAATAACTTAATTTGGAGAGACTGTTGGAACATGTGTTGTGTACATTTAAAATGAAGACTGATTTGGGCTGAGATACAGCGAACTTGATTCTGGATTAACATGGTCAATTAGTGTATAGTTAGGGCACTATGAGTGGGCTCCAGGAGCTGTATTTTGTTCTTTGTGTGAGATACGGGAATTCTGGAAAGCCTTCAGCCTCCCAGATAACCACATCTGCACCAGGAACAGCAACCTCGGCTCATGAGGGAAACTGAGAAGATGGTAGACAGGAGCTACAGGGAGGTAGTCACCCCTAGGTTGCAGGAGGCAGGAGGTTGGGTAACTGTCAGGAGAGGTAAAGGACATAGGCAGCTAGCACAAGGCCATGTGGCCATTCCGCTCAATAACGAGTAACAAGTACACCGTTTTGGATACTATGAGGGTAGACAACCTACCAGGAGGGAGCCACAGCGACTGGGTCTCCAGCACTGAGTCAGGCACTGTTGCTCAGAAGGGAAGAGGGCAGAGGAGGAATGCAGTAGTGATAGGGGATTCCAAAGCTAGAGTAGATAGGAGAGCCTGTGGATGGGATAGAGGGATTTTGCCTCCCATGTGCCAGAGTCAGGGACATCTCGGATCGTTGCCACGGCATTCTAAAGGAGGAAGGTGAACAGCCAGCTGTCTTGGTACATATTGGTACCAATGACATTGGAAAGAACAGAGAGGAGATCCCAAAGAGAGAATTAAGATAGGTAGATAGAAAGCTGAGAAGCAGGACCTTCAGGGTAACAGTGTCTGGATTGTTGCCCATGCCCCATACCAGCGAGGGCAAGAGTAAGATGATTTGGCAGATGAATGGGTGACTGAGGAACTGGTGCAGGGATGGAGTTTCAGATTTCTAGATCCTTGGAATCTCTTTTAGGCAAGGTATGACCTGTACACCTGAATGTGAGGGGGACCAATATCCTTGCGGGCAAGTTTGCAAGAGCTGTTCGGGAAGGTTTAAGTTCATTTGACAGGTGCATGGGAACTGGAGTGATAGTGCTGAGGGTGGGGCAGTTGGTTTACAGAGGCATTGTGTAGTGAGACTGCTAGCAGGACAGGCTGATGTTAGGGCAACATTGCAGTCAGTGAGATGAGTTGCAGTGTAAAAGAGGAACAAAATTGAAAAGGGTGACAAATACAGGGTTGACAGTGTTATATTTGCACGCATGCAGTATACAAAATAAGACAGATAATCTTATTGCTCAGTTAGATTGGCGGGTATGACATTGTGGGTAACACAGGTCATGGCTGAAAGACAATTGTAGTTGAGAGCTTAATTTTCAAGGATATAAAATCTATCTGAAGGACAGGCGGGTAGGTAGAGGAGGAGGAGTGGCTCTGCTAATAAAATAGGAAATTTAATCTTCAGAATATATAGAATCTTTGTAGGTAGAGTTAAGTATCTGCAAGGGTAGGAAGATCCTGATGGGAGTTACTTACAGGCCTCCACACAGTAGCCAGGATATTGTCTACAAATTACAATGGGAGATAGGTAAAGCATGTCAAAAAGGCAATGTTACATCAGTCATGGTGGATTTCAGTACGCTGATAGACTGGGGAAATCAAGATGATGCTAGATCACAAGAGAGAGTATTTATGGAATAGCTTTGAGATGGATTTTAGGAGCAGATGGTTGTGCCCAATAGGGGATCAGCAATTCTGGATTTGGTGTTGTGTGAGTCAGATATGATTAGGGAGCTTAAGGTAATGGAACCCTTCAGTAACAGTGATCATAATATGATAGAATTCACCCTGAAACTTGACAGAGGAGAAGATAAAGCTAGATGTATTTGTAATACAGTGAAGTAAAGGGAATTACAGAAGCATGAGAGAGGAGCTGGCCAGAGTTGATTGGAAGGGGACTCTAGCAGGGATGACAGCAGAGCAGCAATGGATGGACTTTGTGGGAGCAATTTGGAAGGCACAAATTGTTACATCCCAAAGAAGAAGAAGTATTCTAAAGGGAAGATGATGCCACTATGGCTGACAAGGGAGGTCAAAGCCGACAGGAAAGCCACAGAGAGGGCATATAACAGAGCAACGATTAGTGGGAAATTAGATTGGGATGCTTTTAAAAACCAACAGGAGGCAACTCAAAAAACCGTAAGATGGGAAAAGTCAATATGAAGTTTAGTTAGCAAATAATATCAAAGAAGTTACCAAAAGCTTTTTCGAATATAAAAAAAGGAGCAAAAGTAGATATTGTACCATGGAAAATGAAGCAGGAGAAGTAGTAATATGGGACAAGAAAATGGCAAATGAACTGAATAAGTATTTTGCATCACTCTTCACTATGAAAGACACTAGCAGTATGCTGGAAGTTCATGAATGTCAGTGGGCAGAAGTGAGCGAAGTTGCTATTTCGAGGGAGAAGATGCTTGGGAAACTAAACAGTCTGAAGGCAAATAAGTCACCTGCAACAGATAGTCTACACCCCAGGGTTCTGAAAGAGGTGGCTGAAGAGATTGTGGAGGTACTATTAATGATCTTTCAAGAATCAATAATTCTGGCATAGTTCCAGAGGACTGGAAACTTGCAAAAGTCACTCCACTCTTGTAGAAGGGAGAGAGGCAGAACAAAGGAAATCATAGGCCAGTTTGTCTGACCTCAGTGGTTGGTAAGGCAGAGGAGTCGATTGTTAAGGATGAAGTTTTGGGGTACTTGGAGGCACATGACAATATAGGCTAAATTCCTTAAGGGAAAATCTTGCCCGACAAATCTGTTGGAATTCTTTAAAGAAAGAAGAAGCAGGATAAACAAAGTAGAATCTGTTGTTATTGTGTATGTACCTGGATTTTCAGAAGGCATTTGACAAGGTGCCACACATGAGGCTGCTAAACATTATAAGAGCCTAGATATTAAAGAAAAGTTTCTAGCATGGATAAAGCATTGGCTAATTGGCAAGAGGCAAAGTGTAGGAATAAAGGGATCCTTTTCAGATTGGGTGCCAGTGACTAGTGATGTTCCACAGGGGTCTGAGTTGGGACCATTTCTTTTTATGTTGTATGTCAAGGACTTAGATGATGAAATTGATGGATTTTTGGCCAAGTTTGTGGATGATATGAAGATAGCTGGAAGGGCAGGTAGTGTTGAGAAAGCAGTGAGGCTGCAGGAAGACTTAAATGTCACAGGAGAATGGGCAGGGAGGTGGAAGATGTTGGAAAGTGTGCTGTCATGCACTTTTGTAGAAGGAGTAAAACCAGAGTACTTACTAAACAAGGAGAAAATTCAAAAATTTGAGGTGGGAAGAGATTTGGAAGTCCTTGGGAAGGATTCCCTAAAGGTTAATTTGCAGGTTGAATCAGTGGTGAGGAAAATGCGAATGCAATGTTAGCATTCATTTCTAGAGGACTACAATATAAAAGCAAGGATGAAATGCTGAGGCTGTATAAGGCACTGGTGAAACTTCATTTGTAGTACTGTGAGCAGTTTTGATTCCCTTATTTAAGATAGGACGTGTTGACGTTGGAGAGGGATCAGAGGAAGTTCACAAAAAATGATTCCAGGAATGAAAGGCTCTTCATGTGAGCAGTGATTGAAGGCTCTTGCCTGTACTCGCTGGAATTTAGAAGAATTAGATGGGATTTCATTGAAACCAATCAAATGTTGAAAGGCCTAGATACAGTGGATATGAAGAGGATGTTTCCTTTGGAAGGGGGAGTTCTAGGACCAGAAGGCACAGCCGCAAAATAGAAATATTTCCATTTTGAACAGAATGAGCAGGAATTCCTTTAGGTAGAGGGTAGTAAACTGTGGAATTCATTACCACAGGCAGCTGTGGAGGCCTGGTCACTGGGTACATTTAAGGTCTAGGTTGATTAGTCAGGGTGTGAAAGGTTATGGGGAGAAGGCAGGAGAATTGGTTTAAGACAGCAACGGATTGGCTATGACAAGATGGTGGGGCAGACTTGAATGGCCTAATTCTGTTCCTATGCCTTAAGGTCTATGGTCTCAAATGTTTCAAAGGTACATTTAATGTCAGAAAAATGTATACAATATATATCCTGAAATGCTTTTTCTTCACCACTATCCATGAAAACAGAGGAGTGCCCCTGAAGAATGAATGACAGTTAAAAGTTAGAACCACAAAGTTCCCCCAGCTTCCCTCCCACCTGCGCGTATGAGGCAGCAAGCAACAACCCCTCCTCTGCCCACCAGCAAAAAAGCATTGGCACCAGCCACTGAACACTCAAGCGTGAGCAAAGTAACAGCAAAGACACCAAAGAATAACTTGTTCACCTGGTAATCAACATACACCAAGTTTGATCTCTCCCTAATAAGGGAGAAAGATGTGTTTGCATTTCACAGCGAGAGGGGAGACATAGCAAACAACTTGCTGGTTTAAGATGTTAAAACTCCATTGTGTTGCCTTTTCGGAGCTCTGTGCCCAAAGACCTTGGGTCTCTGGGCACACAGCCAGAGATCTTCCAAATCACACGACACACTGAGTTCCTGCCGCAACACTGACATATGATCCGCCCGTCTCCAGAGCAATGAGATCCTGGGCCTCCGAAAGTGTGCTAAGCTCTTAGGCCGTATCCTTGGCGTGTCGGATAACGGCCAGTCATGAAACCCCGAGAGCAGATCCCATTCCCACAAAGAACTGACGTCAGCATGTAACTCCAGGTCAGGGTCTTCAAAAGAACCTTGAAAGGGAAAAGTAGAGATATTAAAGATGGAAATAGAGCTGTTTCCAAAGATGCAAGCAAAGGAGTTGTTGTTTAGCACGAGCATAACTAAGCTCTGCCCTTTTCCTCATAATTAGGAATGCATCATTAAATTTAAATTTAATTTAAATTCAAGTTCAGAGGGTTCCCTGGTCTCTAAGTGTAATAGCACCTGGTTGACGTGTGCTGTAATTTCTCCATGGAGAACAGATCTATCTGTGGACCTCTTAGCCATGCAGATCTGCCAAGAAACTAAAAGTTAAATGTTTTACTTCGGAATCGGGCGTCAATTGCAAATACTGAGTCGATCAGGTATCATTAGACAGCACCTTCCAAACTGACAGCCTCAAGCAAAAGTCACATGTGGCAAAAACAGGAGGACTCCACCACTTGGAAGTTGCCTTATAAGCCACAAGCTATACTGACCTAGAAATATTCCACCATTCCTTCACCGTCACCCGGTCAAAGTTCTGGAACTCTCTCCTGAGTGACATTGTGGGTGCAGCAGTTCAACAAAATGCTGAACAAGGGCAACTAAGAAGGTCCTCTTACGTACTGCCTCAGTCTGCAAAAGCCACATTGCTGGAATGAGTAGAAAATACAACAGCGTGCAAAGAGTGAGGAACTGAATTAACACGGCAGGTTTCTGCCTGTTCAAGGTCTGATTCTGCACTCATTTTAGGTGGCTCTGTCTTTTATGATCTAGGGCCTTCAGTGTTTCTGCCTAACTGGGACACAAGTCATCAGAGTACTTCAAGCAATGAAATTTTGATGCTCTCATTTTACTTTGAACAGGACAGAAATAAATGAAGAAAATCTGATAATCTTCAAGCAATCTGTGTGAAATTGGGTTTTAGTGGAAGCAAAATGAAAAACTGTTGAGCAAATAGTTTTTCAATGTTATAGGCAGTCATCAACAACACAAATTTGCATTTATATAGGACCTTTAAGCTAGTAAAACATCCCAAGGGGTTTCACAAGTGCTTTGCCAGATGAAAATTAATATCTCTATTCAATCAGGTATTAAATCTTCAGCAGATTCAATTACGACATTCAGAAGTTAACTGGATAAGTTCTTGAATGCTAAAAGCTTGCAGGTGTATGGGAAGGTGGTGGGGATATGGGGTTAGCTCTCCTCTGGAAGTGCGAACATTCCAAGTTTAGGACAAGTAACCCTGAATGAAGGAAGTTGGTAACTGTTGAATCATAACACAGCATCATCAGGAAATGTGGCAGGTCTGAAATCTACTGGCCTTTGATCATGGTGCATGAGTAGCAGCCTCTCTAGCAGGAAACACCTCCTGCCTGCTGACCTTGTCTGGTCAGCTAGCCTTCCTGCCATTTCAGTGTCTGCTGTCAATGACGGCCAGCTGCTCTCCTAAGTGGCCCAGGAAGCCATTCAGTTTAATAAAGTGCTGTATTGGAGTGGTTCAGGAAGGCCGTCCACCACCGCCTTGAGAGGGCAAAAGGAATGAATACAAATGTTATCCTAATCTAGAACCTGAGAATGAATTTTAATATTTAAATCTTGGCATCAATTAAAAGAGAGGAAATCATACCCTATAAGATGGCTTACAAAGTGACATTGATCCGGGATGGAATTACTGCAAGCTTAATGATTCACCATCAATAACTCTCGGAGACGTGAGGTGAGATATAGGCTTTTATTCATTGGAGGAGAGCAGTCATGAGCAAGAGATCCCCACACGACATCCTGGAGACTGAGGGAGGAGCAGTGCCTCCAATCGCCTTTATACAGGGGTCTGTGGGAGGATCCACAGGAGCAGTCAGCAGGGGGGGGGGGGCGTGTCCAGACAGGTAAATGTAATTCACCACACATAAATCAGCTCTTTTATACTCTTACTAAACATTAGTAATTGCTGGCGTGACTAAAGTATTTATCTATTCATGGTTGAGATGTCAAAAACGTCACCCACTGGATTGTTCCAGCTGCTAGTGCTTGCTCCTGAACAATGAAGCACATCTCTCTCAAGTGTATGTCACTGCAACTCTCTGTGTCTCCCACCATGAGAGCAGTGGCTGCAGAGATGGGGCTCCTGACAGTGTTTGCCCAGGAAGGCTCTGCTGTTCAGAGGAGTCAGGCATGGTCACCAATAAAGAAGGTAACCCCTACTGTAAATGGCATGGAAGAGAAGAAAAGGATCAAGATGACAAAGAAAAATGGAAAGCCAAGTGAGAAAGGTTTGAATGTAGGCTAAACGTATAACTGCTTTTGGCAAATGTAAATTTTAATGTTAATATGTTAATAAGCAATGAGTGGTCATATTGAGGGAAGTGACTAATCTCACCATCTCCTGACATCTTGCTACATCAGGAGTTGTAGAGCATTATTCCCCAGCTGGATTTCTTTCCCTGTTTTCAAAGCAATATGCAGCAAACTACATTCTAATAAGGTCTATATTTAAAGCCACAGTGTCCTCCTGAGATTCTGAATATCTGGTGTCTGCCCACTCACACCTCTCAGCCACGTGTACTGACCCTGGGCTGAGATAAAAATCATCGCCATTGAATCATGGGTACTGTGGCTGGAATTTCTTCTGCTTTGGAAAATATCTTGTCTCTTCTGCTTCCCATTCAAACGCATTTGCATTCAATGTTTAAAAAATCTGTATCAAATGACCTGTCATGCAGCATTTTAAAAAGCAATTAAATATTCCTTTATATTCATGTGATTGGTAACTATGGGCTTGGAAATGATTGTATCACAGTAACATAAGGACTTAAAGTCACATTGTCAATGGCCCACCAGCCATCCAAAATTATATGATTGAAGAAAACTATTAAAATATATGATGCCTCTCATTTCTTCCTTAAATTCGGGTGCACAGGGCAGGTTGATTAAAATAAAGTTATATTGAACTGTTTATAAGTTACTTCTGTCTATATCCTTGCACTCTGCACATTTTTAAGGCCTCTTTGAAGATCTGCCAACAAGTTCAGAGAGCATGCTGATGAATTCATTTTAGGGTTTGACCAGTTTTATGAGTGGACCCTAACCCTGCTCAATGTTTTATTTTTAAACTCATGCAGAGGATCATGGAAATTTAGACTGGCCTGCATGCAATTTATGGTTGGAGTTTTGCAATTTTTCTTTTCCAAATTTAGGCCGAATTGTACTGAAGAAAAAAGATGCAACTGAGTGGAAATGATTACTGGCAGTCTGTAATGCCTGGGCTGCGTTAACGATCAAGCCTTGCCTACAGAGAGAAAAGGTTCACCTGGAAATGACTGATTAACATGGGTCCTCCGAGGATTGCCTGCTATCTAGACCATTTAACCAAAAGAACCATAGCCATACATTATTCAGGCACTGCATTCATTTAACAAGGTCTGATTAAAAAGGATGTTGAAATATCTACAGACTGGAATGGATTTCAGACCATTCTAACAAATTTCCCGAGTACTGCGATAGCTCAGCATTTTGGTGAGCAAATTGAAATTGAAATGGCTTGCCTGCCCTGTAATCTATTTCCAGCCAGTATCATAGAAGTCGGTAAATGGTACCATGGCAACTATTGAAGTTAGTTCATCTACTGATCAAGCTGCATATTACTGCACTGAGAATTCCTGAGCTGCCTTTGAATTCAAAAAGCTGTAAGGGAGACCTTCTGCAGATTGTAAACATACATTGCAGGGAACCTGTAAGGAATTCAGAAGAATTTTGTTTGCTTAATCATCTTCTGTATGAAATTTAGCAGGCATCTAAAATAAAGTGAGACACTATCATTAATCAGCTTGAATGGAGATTATGACACATAGAATTTTAGGACACATTGATGACATTTAACAACCAATCAAATTTCATCACCTTCCACCATGACAACAGATGCTGACCTTTACAGCTTCCTATTGAGCCTTCATGCGTTACCTGCAGAAATTAACATTAACTGTTCCACACTGCTATTAATGTCACCTGGGAATAGAGATTCATGAATTCATTTATTATACGGACGAGAGACCCATTTTACACTCTAAGCACAGGAGGGTTGCTTCAAAGAGCTGGTATTTTTGGAAGCTGGCTGAACTACCTCTGTGGTTGAGGGATGGCTGCAAGCGACAGAATTAGAAATGTCACTGGCCACATTGAAAGACAACTGAGGACATCTTCAAGGAGAAACCTTGAGGCTGAACGTTCATGATTTTCACAGACTGCGTATAACAATGAACCAAATGGCTGATTGAAATATTTGAAATGAGAAGCATGACGCCAAAAAAGGGTATTAATTTCCGTCTGACATTATCTGCAAAGAACCAGTATAATCTAATTCTTCTCATTATGCCTAACAAATGGATTAATATTATAATATTAAAGTCTCAAACTTCCTTGAAACCTGCAGCAAAATAAGATTGTAAAAGTGGTGTACTGCTTATTTTCACCACAGGAGGTGTAGGTAATTTTGCTGAACTGCCCTCCAGGCCAAGATTTTATCAATTTTTCTTTGTATAGGATATTTTAAAATAGGATAAGGAGTAGAACATCAGGCCCCTCAAACCTGCTAAGTTCCCCATCAATCCCGCTATCAAGGAACTCCCCATTGAAACCCTGGTGTTCCTCTCAATATAACAACTACCCCCACAGCACATAAATGACAAGCATAAGTGACATAAATAACATAATTCACAGCAATTCCAAATCAACTTCTCACTTTTTTGGCTCAAGTTCAATATTTTGCTTGCAACCCAGCCTCATTTTCTGTTTTCTTAGGACTGTTATTATTTTCTGGCTTCAGTATAGTTGGACGAATGCTGGCATAACCTTGTGGAAACGTTCATGTAAAAGTGGTCCATGATTGCACATTAATTAGAGGATTTATCATTTAGTGGCCTATCACATTACATTAAGTCAAAGACTGGTGTGACATCTGCTAAGAATTATGGTGGCCAATATCAGACTAGGATTCAGGAAAGGTCATGTGTTGGCTGTGGCATGAGCTAATTTAAGCAGGGAGATGCTTATCATTGCTACAAACACTGTCCACAATTGTTCAAATACAATAGAGGAGTAAGGAAGTAAAGAAAATGATGCAAGGAAAGGTTTCAGATACCAAGCTGGCACCATTCGAAAGACACAACTTTGGAAGATTGCCGTGAAAAACTGAATGGTCACTAGCAGGAAAATAGGTTGAGCTAGAAGAATTATCACTGGGTAGTGCCAATGTTAACTCTTTCTTCCTAAAGCAGATTCCAGTTGTGGTGATCTTAACTCCTCCAATTCTTCCCACTGTTGTCTGGAGAAGAATGTGAGAAGGGTGCTTCTTCCAGCCTCAACACAACACATCAGTTCCAGTGATGCTATGCAAGAAGAACTCCAGTATAATTCTCCTGAGTCGCAGAGATGTAACAGTAGACCACTGAGTTCAGAACAAGAAGTCAATAGAAAATCTTTTGCGTAATGGATTCACCTGGAGCAAGCATGACTTGATGTGCATTGTTGGAAGGAGGGGACAGGAGATTGGGAATTGTGTATAGGAGAGTATTTTTCATCTTCTGGCAGCTCAAGAGAAGGAAAAGGTTTTGACAGCTTGCTTCTGCCCAGAGGACTGCAGCAACTGTTGGGAGAGAGGAAGTGGCTCCAAGGCATCTATTCCCACCTCATTTTGAATACAAGGGACAAGCCTACTGTTTTGTTTACTAAATCAACACTTCAAGCCATGGTGAGAATTTCTGTAGTTCATACAAATAACAGGAGAGCTACCTGTCTTAATAACTATATCTTCATGTCTTATATTAGTCATGGCTGTTCTATAGAGGGCAAGTTGTTATTTTAAGAACACATACATAGTCTGTGCCCGACTACACACAGTGCAGAGGAGGTTTGAGGAGCTTGACATCACTCATTAGCCCTTCCCCACAGGTCCTTTCCACAAGTCACTCCTTGCATTCCATACAACATGCTCTTTCTGCAGGGAGACCAAGAGCATTTGAGAGGAACAAGCATAGCTTCCACTGCGTTAACAACTCAGCAGTAATAACCAGTGTCTGTCTCAGAGTGCGTCCCGGAACCCTTAAGGTGTTGACAATGAACTAGGTCAGTTATCAAAACATAACTTTTCACACTTCTTTGTGCATTTCAGTGGGAGGTGGGAGATCTCTGCTGCAGATCAAAGAGCAGTGCTCAGTAGTAAAGCATGTTGGAAGGGCCATGCAGTGAACTCTCACACACCTGTACTCAGGTTGCTACTGTACTCACACCTACAGTTCAGTGAGAAGCCGGCTGACTGGCTGTTTTAATTATTATAGTAGTTGCATCCAAAACCCAAATGTCCTTCCATATTCAATTCAATTCAATTCAATTCAAGTTTAATTGTCATTCAATCATACATGAATACAGCCAAACAAGACAGCGTCACTCCTGGGTCAAGGTACAAAACACAGTACCAACAGGCACACACATCAGAAAGCACACGTAATGTGTATAAGATAGAAAGATACAGCCACTCAGTAAAAGAGACTAAACTCAAGCCATCAAACACTATCAAGATCAGCAGACGCCCACAACAGAGCTTGTCTTCTGTCAAGTGAGCACCGGAGGGTTTGCAGTGAGGGTGCACTACCAACACCAGCTTGGATGCCACACCACACTGCTCCGGAGGGTTTGCAGTGAGGGTGCACTACCAACACCAGCTTGGATGCCACACCACACTGCTCCGGAGGGTTTGCAGTGAGGGTGCACTACCAACACCAGCTTGGATGCCACACCACACTGCTCCCTGGTGGAGCCTTCTAGCCCCAACATCTCTCCTGGGCGGCTGTTAACAGGTGACACCACAGCTTGAGGCCTAGTCCTTGCTATGACTAAGGCCATGCAGTTGCCCTGCCATCTCGAACTTGTGACATTCCACATTTACAATGTCCAAAAGGGTCTTGTGATTACAAGAAAAGCAATCAAAATAGTCACTTGCCAATAGGCTGTAAGCCTCCTTCAATTTAGGCGGCATCACGTTGCATTGCTCCTTCATTTTCTCCACAAGCGAGCAACTCGCTGACAGGGTAGACCTGCAGTTCCTAGCGTTCAGCAGGATCTTGCGATAATTAAAAATACGTTTAAATGCAACAGCAGTACCTTTTGTTAACCCCGTAGAACTTGCCGCTATATTACTGGAAGTTTGTCACCACTCACTAATTTTTCACCCTTAGCAATCATGGGAACTCACCAGAGAGCGCAGTCTCCAAACAAATGGGTAAATCTCTCCTATTATAGGTAAGTATTCATCAGTATTAGAAACGCATGTGTAGCTTAGCATGAGTTTCATAAGAAGTATCACTGTCAAAAGGATTTGGTCTTCTATGCACATTATGTGGATTTGAACTCTACTGAATTACAAACAGGGGTGGTGATTGACTCAAAGGTTACTTTAGTTTTGAAGCCAATGCTTGCACCTACCTGGGCCCAGCCAAGCAGTTAGCGATATGCTACAGGAAGGGATGAGGCGGTTCATTTACTATTACATAGCATTTGGCTAATAAACTGGCAGAGAAGATCACCCAATCTTTATGGGACTATCTGATAAATTTCAAATGTATAACTGAATTATTTCAACAGAAGCTGCACCAGTTTGTTGCTCAGAGCCATGTTTGACTGTGGTATACCTTTCCAGCAATCTGCAGCTCAACCTGCTCTATAATCACATAGTGACTGCTTTACTTTCTGTCAGCTTTTGAGAGTTAGTATACTTGAGACTGATGGATGAATATATCTTGTTCCCTGCTGGATCCCTGTTGGGTATACACTTTCATCTTCCTACCATCATTTATCATTATCAAAGTTTATTTCTTTGCCCCAGACTGGGCTTCCATCTGTGAAGCTGACCCCCTACAAAGTCAGCAACCAAATCAACACATTAATATCAACTTGTGAGAACATGGTTTACATAACTGAAAGGCCTTTAATAGACCTTGGCAACCTGGTTGGTAAGCAGAGAAAGCAAGATAATGTGTTTCCATCACTCAAAATAGAAAACTGATAAAATAGGAAAAAATAATATGCTTGTGAATTATGAATTCATGAAGGAATTAGAAACTTCAATCGCATTTACTTTCTCAACATGTGTACATGAGATGCAGAAAGGTACCATGCCGGTACGATAAGCAGTTAAGTAGCAAGTACAATGTTGACCTTCATGGCTTAGATACAGGAGTGGGAAAACAAGGAAGTCTAGATGCACTGGTATAGCCGAGGACATTCCCAAGCCTAGCTGCAAAAGGAGGAGGGTTGGGCATGGGACTAGCAACCCAACCTGAAAAAAATGCAGAGCTACAGAAATGACAACAGAAGCTCTAAGGTCCTCATCCCTACGAGCGGAAGGATCTTTGTCTAGAAGATGGATGAAGTTGTGTGGTGAATATGGAAGCCACAGGCCGATCAGCTTTTGGTCTGCGACTCTGGCAAGCTGCTGTCGGTGGCCCATGGCCCATTAGGGGTGATGGGTTTAGGGAGAAGAAGAACAATTGGAATGTTGCATGCAGTTACAACTTTTATTCCCAAGGAAAATTATGTTGTCATCACTAAATAAATTTTTGGGATGAAAGGCTTGTCCTCATTCAGCTCCGCTGTCACAAGGATCATTAAAGAAAATCCCTCCTACTAAATACAATAAGCATATACAGCATTTCATCTCTGTGTGACAGGAGAACACACATCATAGTACATTAGTCTGTTTTATTATTTCATACAGTATTATTGCACCTTACTGAACATGGGTAAATTATTATTGTGTATATTAGTTAATTCTGCACACTGCTAAGTGTGTTTTCAAATGTTGATGCTGTAACAGAAAAAAATTCCCAGTCAGGATTAATAAAATACTTATTGTTTTTATTATTACTAAGAACTTAAATTGAGTAAAATCATCCCATACTCTTTTGAGTTTTGAGAAATGGGATATTAAAAAACATATCTGCCATATTTTAGGCTCCAGGAGGCTGAACAGAGGAGAAAATTCTCTTTTGATGGATAGTTTAGTGGCATGCCCTTGTGATAACCCCAAGGGCATGTCACTAGACTGTGCATCAAAAGAGAATTTAGAGCAGAGCTGAGGAGTAGTTTCTCCACAAGGAAGATCAGGAACAGCCATGATCTTATTCTATGTTGGATCAATTTTAGAAGTATGGTTAGATGCTATTCCTATTTTCCATCTTGTCATGTTCGCAGCTGAGATTTCAACATAATGCTGCATAACTTTTAAACAATTCTTCCAAAATTTGTAGACCGATATTAGAAGATACTGCTTTCCTAAGACGTAATGTTACCTTAAGATGCAAGGGGACACCATGCTTTTTGATACTTTTGTCATGAAGATAATACCCATTTTTGATCATTTTGACATGAATTAGTGCTTACATATTCTCAACAACAAAACAATGAGGAACCCACTTTAGTAGGTGTAAGAAAATAGCCATCATGATTTTCCTGTAAAGGACAAACGTAATATTTCTATAATTTCCTCCATATTCTTGGATAGCATGTAACCTTACAGTCCAAATGATGAATGCCTTTATATCACACACTTTGAGAGTTGTGTATCATTGGCAGTAGCAGCATTAGCTACCCAACTACACTTCAGAAGTTAGTAGCCAACCAGTATCTTCAGATGCTGCAGTTTGTGTAGGTAAGGTACTTCTGGATATTGGTGGTTAGATTTGATATTCAGTGACTTTGTTCCAGTAACGTTGAAGGAATGCAATGGATATCTAAGTCAGAAGAGCACATCGTTTGAAAGGAAATAGAATTGTGTGCTGCCCTTGCCCTTTAAGATGGTAGACATGATCAATTGAAGGCAGTTTCAAAGAAATGTCAATTTATTCTGAATTACTTATTTACTTTACTCTCATTTAGGTACAATACAAAACAGGCCTTCCTGTCCCGACGAGCCTCACCACCCGACACCTACCTATTTAACCATAGCATAATCACAGGCAATTTAAAATGACCAATTAACCTACTAGTCGATATGCCTTTGGAATGTGGGAGGAAACTGGATCACCCGGAGGAAACACTTCCATTCACGGGAAGGCATGTCAACTTCTTGCAGATGTCGTTGGAATTAAACTCCAAACTCCGATGCCCTGTGCTATCATAGTATCGCACTAACTGTTGTGCTACCGAGACGACCTTGTATGATAGGTAATGCCAGACCATAGCTACTATCTGATGAATGTATAAAATGTTGAGAGTACGTGAGCTAAGAACAATGCTTTAGCCCGAGTAACAATGCTTTTTTTCTGTTAATTCTGCACTGCTTGATAGAAGTCAGGATATTTCACCATGCTCCTGACTTCTGCCTCATTAAAGAGAATTCAGGAGGTGAGCTATCTGCTAAAGAGTACTGGTCTTCCTTGCCAACACCATGTTTATATGGCTTATTTAATTAATTTTTTCTCTGATTTTGTCCTCAGGTTGTTAAAGTTCCTGTTGTTTAAAATCATCATTGCCTGGCAAGTGTATGGCATTACCTATCAAAACATTATCCAATACTTGAATGTTTTATGGGCTCTTCTGCACGTCAGCCTGGACTGCTCATTATCTGAGAAGCTGCTAGTACAACCAAACTTTGCGCAATCATCTGCACAAGCATTTCCATTTCTAACCTCCTGCTGGAAAAGGGTCAGTGTTGAAGCAGATGAAGGTCGCTGAGCCCAGCACAATGAGCTCAGAAATGCCTTTAGCTCTGAAGTGCTCCCCTCCAACAACCATCTGTATCTTCCTTTTATAAAGTAAGATTTCCCATTGGCTTCATCGGTGCAATGGTTGTCTTAATATTATGAGTGCCAACAATTTGGTTTCATTTGAGGAAACAAAGTTCTTGTGATTAAAATCACCTCCAAGTTCTTCTCTTTGTTATGCATTCTCATGACTTGGATTCCATTACTTTCAAAGGACAAAACCTCAATTATCATAATCAGTGAATGATCTTCACCAGGGCTTCACTTGTTCCTAAAGACATTGGCCGACATCTGCAACAGCCATTGATAGCAATAAAAATACAGCCTCGCTAACATGCATTCACCTCACAAGCAAAGAAAAGCCTTATCTCTAGGCATCAGATCAATGGCGTCATCTAACAAATAACCGGAACATAATTACATCAGAGAAAAGGACACAATAGCCCTGGCAGGTTAATTCCTCCTCAAGCCTTTTTTTCACCCTACAACAAATCCTTCCATTCCTCCATCCCTTGTACGTTTACATAGCTCCACACTTAAACCTTCGTATGTGACAGGAAATAGTAATTTTTCACCAGCCTCTATATGAAGGAATGTTTACTGATTTAGGATTGGCCAATGATTTACTACGCTTAGTTTAGGATGCACTATATATTGTGTCAATTCAGTGGAATCTGCCTCTGAAATTCAGTGTTAAGTGCGGCTGAATTTTGAAGGTGAGTAAAACTTGATTAATCCAGCATGCTCAGGACAATGATGGTGGAGCCATCTAGCAAATTTTTTCAACTGCTGGATGTTACCCCTGCACTTTTAATTAAATATTTTTAAGATGTTATGTAGAAGGATGATACATGTTACAGTGAAACCAGTAAAATTCCAGGAAGTGTGGACATGGGAAATGGGAATGGGGCACTGATCTGTGAAAGGCAATGTGGGAACCCAGAAACCCTGTGTTTAAAAGGGACTGTGGGAAGTGTGTGTGTGTGTGTGTGTTTTCGTGTGTTCATTTGCTTAATATGCAACGGAATTGGAAAAACTTACTGATTTAATCAATGACATTTATGAGACTGGAATAATACCAGAAGAGATGAAAAAATCAGTATTTATCACTCTCCCTAAGAAACCTGGAGCAATAGAATGTGAATTACATAGGACCATAAGTTTAATGAGTCATATCACTTCTAAGAATTTTGATGACAAGAGCCAAAAGTAAGATACAGCTGAAATAGGTAAAGAACAATGTGGTTTTGTGAAAGACAAAGGTACAAGAAACACGATATTGATGTTAAGGATACTATCAGAACGAGCTATTCAAGTGCAAAGAGGTTTGCCTGTTTGTTTTATCGACTACACAAAAGCATTTGATAAAGTGAAGCACAATAATTTATTTGAAATATTACAGGAAACTCTAGATCTAGATTCAAAAGACCTCCGCCTAATCAGAAATCTGTACTGGGAATAAACTGCCGCTATAAGAATAGATGGATAAGTGAGTCAGTTTACGAAAATCAAGAGAGACATTAGACAAGGGTGTATTTTCTCCCCTGATTTGTTTAATGTATACAGTGAAACAACATTACAAAAATAAGAGACATTTTGGGAATCAAAGTTGGCGGTGAAATCATCAATAATTTCAGATACGCAGATGACACTGTGTTAATGGCAAGTACGGAGGAAGAACTACAAAACTTAATTGATACAGTTGTTGAAGTAAGTGCAAAAATGGGTCTATCTATCAATTGCAAAAAGACAGAATGTATGGTGATTTCCAAAAAGAAGGAGAGTCCTATCTGCAGGCTGAGAACAAACGGGGAAGACATAAAACAAGTTCAGAACTTTTGCTACTTAGGAAGGTGGGTGGCATCAGATGGCAGGTGCGACATGGACATCAAAAGAAGAATAGGGTTGGCAAAAGACACCTTTACGAGAATGAAGAGTATACTGACCAACACTAATCTAGGCATGACAACCCACCTCAGAGCACTGAAATGTTATGTTTATCCAGTTATGTTAATCTGGTTCAGAATATTGGACAATATCCAGTAACATGAGGAAACAAATTGAAGCAGCAGAGATGTAGTTTTTGAGGAGGATGCAAAGAATATCATGGATGAAACAAATATCTAATGAGGATGTCATGAACAGAGCAAGCAGAAAAAGAGAAATAATGTATGAGATCATGAAAAGGCAACATAACTTCATTGGACCTGTGATTAGGAAAGAGGAGTTAGAATGCACGGTAATTATGGGAAAGATTGAAGGGAAGAAAGCACGAGGAAGGCAAAGACAAATGATGATGGAGACAGCAGCCAGAGAACTGGAAATGAATACCAATGAATTGATCCACTTGACCCGAAACAGGAGTGTGTGGGCCATGACAGTCAAAGCTTAAACTGGGTGTGGCACCTGATGATGATGATGTAATGGATAGCAATCCCCTTCTGTTGAGCAATAAGTATCATTGGGAATGCAGTCTGTGGCCCACTGCTTATTTCAGGAGTGGAGACCCAGTAAAACCAATCACCCAACACTATGACTGAAATGCAGAATGAAATCTGGTTTACTTAACCTGGTTAAAATAGTTAAATGAAAATCTGGCTCTTGGGAAAGCACTTGTGATCTATTCTCCATACTGATCTATCAAAATATGAGGTGGTTGTATTCAAAGTTGCTTGGGCAAGAGTTTGACTCCTTTTATATTTTGAATTCTAACTGAAACCCACTCATTCTAGGAAATAAAAATACCTCCCCGTTTTCTGAAAAGCTATCCTAATATTTCATAAGTTTAAAATATGTCTATCAAGACATTGGATTACAGAAAAAATTATTAAAGTTCAAAGTTCAAAATAAAGTTATTATCAAAGTACCTATATGTCACCATATACAACCCTGATATTTATTAACACTAGAAAGTCTGCAGGTGCTGGAAATCAAAAGCAATACACACAAAATGCTGAAGAAGCTCAGCAAGTCAGGCAGCATCTATGGAAACGAATAAACAGTCAATGTTTCAGGCCGAGACCCTTCTTCAGGAATGGAAAGGAAGGGGGAAGATGCTGTCACTGCACAGGACTGAAAGAAGCTGCAGAGGGTTGTAAATCTAGTCAGCTCCATCGCAGTGTCTCAGAAAGGCAGCGTCCATTATTAAAGACCTCCAGCACCCAGGGCATGCTCTTTTCTCACTGTTAGCATCAGGTAGGAGATACAGAAGCCTGAAGGCACACACTCAGTGATTCAGGAACAGCTTCTTCCCCTCTGCCATCTAATTCCTAAATTGACTTTGAAGCTTTGGACACTACCTCACTTTTTTTTAATATACAGTATTTCTGTTTCAGCACATTTTTAAATAATCTATTCAATATATGTAATTGATTTACTTGTATATTACTATGTTTTATTTTATGTATTATTATTATTTTTTTCTCTCTCTGCTGGATTATGTTTTGCATTCACCTGCTGCTGCTAAGTTAACAAATTTCATGTTACATCCCGGTGATAATAAACCCGATTCTGATTCTGGACGTGGGGGAATGGAAGGAGGATAGCTCGAAGGTGCTCGGGGAACCCATGTGGGTGGGAAAGGTAAAGGGCTGGAGAAGGAAGAATGTGATAGGAGAGGAATGTGGACCACTGGAGAAAGGGAAGGAGAAGAAGATCCAGGAGGACCTGATAGGCAGATGCGAAGGTGTAAAAGAGGCCCGAGTGGAGAATAGAAGACAAGGGGAAGGGGAGGGGTTTTTTACTGGAAGGAGAAATTGGTATTCAGGCCATTATGTCAGAGCATACTCCAATGGAATATAAGGTATTGCTCCTCCACCCTGAGGGTAGCTTCATCTTGGCACAAGAGGAGGACATGGACTGACGTGTCAGAACAGGATTGGGAATTGGAAATAAAATTTAGGGCTAATGGAAAACTCCGCTTTTGGCAGGTAGATAGAGGTGCTCAGAGAAGCAGTCACCACCAATTTACAACTGATCTCACCAATGTAGAGAAGGCCTCATCAGGAGCACTGGACTTAGAAGGACTGTCTGGGGTCCTTGGTGGAGGTGAGAGAGAAGGTGATTGGGGAGATGTAGCACTTCTGCTGCATGCAGGGATAAGTGCCAGGAGGAGATTAGTGGAGAGAGACGAATTGACAAGGGAATCATGGAGGGACTGATCCCAGTGGAAAGCAGAGAGAGGCCGGGTGGTAAAGATATGTGTGATGGTAGGAGCCCTATGGAGATGGCGGAAGTGTGGAGGATGTGCAGGCTTGTGAGGTGGAATGTGAGAACACGAGGAACTCTGTTAATGTTGAGGCGGGAGTTGGTGGGGTGAGCATAGATTTGTAGGAAATGAGGGTAGTATCTGTGGTAGAAGAAGTGAAACACCGTTCTTTGAAGAAGGGGGCCCCTCTGATGTGCTGGAAAGGAAAGATGCATCCTGGAGATGAAGGAACTGAGAAAAAGGATCAGCATTTTTTACAGGAGACAGGCTGGGAAGAGGTATAGTCAAGGTAGCTGCAGGAACCGGTAGGTTCACATTCATTTTCTTGTGGGCATACCCAAAAAATCCATGACAGACTAATGACCATAATAGAATCATTGAAAGACAGCAGGAAGTCAGGCATTCAACTAGTGTGAAAAAGACAACAAACTGTGCAAATACAAAAAAAGAAATAATAATGATAAATAAATAAGCAATAAATATCAAGAACATGAGATGAAGAGTCATTGAAAATGAGTTCATAGTTGTGGGAACTGTTTCTGAACCTGGTGGTGTGAGTCCTGAGGCTCCTGTACCTTCATCCTGATGACAGAAGTGAGAAGAGAGTATGACCTGGGTGGTGGGCATCCCTGATGATGGATGCTGCTTTCCTGCAACAACAGTTGATGAGCTCAGTGGTGGGGAGGCCTTTACCTGTGATGGACTGGGCCGTATCTACTACTTTTTGTAGGATTTTCCATTCAAGGGCATTGGTGTTTCCATACGAGGCTGTGATCCAGCCGGTCCACTGCACATCTATAGAAGTTTGCCAGAAGTTTAGTTGCCGTGCTGAATTTTCACAAACTCCTAAGGAAGCAAGGCAGTGCCTGTACTTCCTTTATACAAAGGAAGTGCTGCCTTGCTTCCTTTGTAATTGCACTCACGTGCTGGGCTCAGGACAAGTTCTCTGAAATAATAACACCGAGGAATTTAAAGTTGCTGACCCTCTCTATGTCCTATCCTCTGATGAGGACTAGCTCATGGACCTCTAGTTTCTCCTTCTGTACTCAATACCCAGCTCCTTGGTCTTGTTGACATTGAGTGAAAGGTTGTTGTTGTGACACCACTTGGCCAGATTTAATCTCCCTCCTCTGTGCTGATTTGTCACCACCTTTGATTCAGCTGATGCTGATGGTGTCATCAGCAAACTTGAATATGGCACTGGAGCTGTGCTTAGCCTCACAATCATCAGTGGAAAACGAGTAGAGCAGGGGGTTAAGCACACAGCCTTGTGATGCACCTGTGCTGATGGACATTATTGTGAATCCAAACATTACTGGGGTCTGAAAGTAAGGAAATTGAGTATTCAATTGCACACGGTGGTTTTGAGGCCAAGGTCTTGAAGATAATTGACTAGTTTTGAGGGGACGATGGTATTGAATGTTGAGCTATAGTCGGTAAGGAGCATCTTGATAAATGCATCTTTGCTATGCAGGTGTTCCAGGGTAGACAAAAGAACTAATGAGATGGCAGTTGCTGAGGACCTTTTGCTCTTGTTGGCAAATTGAAGCAGATCCAAGTCACTTCTCAGGCAGTAGTTGATATATTTCATCCCCAACCTCTCAAAACATTTCATCATTGTAGATGTAAATGATACTGGCTGATAGTCATTGCGGCAGGTTACCACATTATTCTTAGGCTCTGGTATAATTGAAGCCTGCATGAAGCAGGTCAGTACCTTAGACTGACAAAGTGAGAGGTTAAAGATCTCGGTGATCATTCCAGCCAGTTGATCAGCACAGATGTTTAATACTTTGCTAGGTACCCCGTCCGGGCCAGATGCTTTTTGTGGGTTCACACTCTGAAGGCTGCTCACATATGGCCTCAGAGACAGAAGTCGCAGGAACATCAGAGGCTATGGGAATTAGTGATGGTTCCACCATGTTTTGCTGGTCAAAGTGACTGTAGAGGGCATTGAGCTCATCTGGAAGAGAAGCCTCAAATATTGAATAGGTCCCCACTCATTTCCCTCTAAGGCATTGAAAGTCTTGTGAAATTAGTGGATTTTTCTTTGGTGGGTAATTATATTTTTAATTTACTTTTCTGTTCTGATCAATTAGTCTAAGCCTGGTGCAAAAAATGTATGTGTCTCACCCTAACACTTTCATAATTGAAAAATGTATGTCAGGCAGCTTTCTTCCGAACCCTTTCCAGGCTTTGTTAAAGTTGCTCACTGCCTGTAGCTCTTTCCAGCTATGAAAGTAATTTTTTAAAGAGTTCATTTAATGAAGAAACTGAATGCCTACTCCTTTGTCAAGCGAAGTCTGTAATATAACAGTCGCACAATGGATATGATACTACTTGCTTTTTTTAATGAGGTGGAAAGGACCAGCCATCATTTTGCAAAAGAAGGCTTTGTCAAAAGATATTAGCTTTCAGTCGTAGACCTTCTTAAATTGATAGAGGGAGTCTAGTACCACTCAAGGCAACAAGATTACAAGTCTAATGACCCCATAATTAGCAATTTTAAAATAGAATTTGTGACTTGGTCTTGACTTCAAACAAGAGAATGGTTGATAATATGTTCCCAAGAGTGATTCCCTTGAAGTGTACAACGTGATTTCATAAGTGAACAAATGGAGCAACAGACTCTCACTACCTTGAAGTAGTGCAATTAACTCAAAGCCCTTTCACACAATTTCTCTCCAATTAGGAAACTCTGTTCTATTGACTGGTTTATTTATTAGGCATAATTGTGGACAACAAGATTCACAGTGGAATTTTACAGTTTGGTGTCCATAATCAAGCTCTATTGATCAGAAGCGATGTGTCTTATGTGCAGCACTTTGCAATAAATGATGACAGCTATTAAATGTGAAATGCTGTAAACAAGCTGAAGGCTTATTGAGAAAATGCCACTCTGACAAGCAAAATGGCATTTTGATATTTTCTCATTGTTTAATGCCCGGAGTCTGTGTATCTGATGCAGAGTTCGTAAGCTATGCTGTGTCTCACTGAAAATATCTCTTCCAATTTAGCAAGGAAATGAGTGAGGATTGCTCTAAGGTATATACTATTTTTCAAGCTCAGATGAAAATACTGATTTAGAGCTTTTGCTTCAAGTCCAGTTCTTCAAGTAGAACATTTCAACATACTAGGTGCTCTCTTTGGATTTATATGCTGCAATTCTGGCAATAAAACCCAGCTATTGAATAGATGGGATGGTCTGCCCAACTGAAATTCTAAATAACTCTAAGAAAAGTTTTATAATACAGACATACACTTCATCCTAAAGTAAAATACAGAGAGAAGGAATACCTAAAATAGACAAAAATCTCTGCAGGTCAGGCAACATGTGAGAAAGAGAGGAATTGAATTAGCATTTCATGTTGAAGACTTGACCTGTAGAATAATTCCAGTACTTTTATATTTGAATAATACATGTTTCATGCTATATCTATGACTTTGCTTTTATAGAATAATATGGCATAGAAGGAAACAATTAAACCCAGTAATGTCTATGCTGGCGATGGATTTGAAAGATCTTTCTAGTTGGTCCTGAAGAAAGGAGCTTGACTTATTAAATCTGTTCCTGGCTTTGCCTGAATTGTTGAGTTTTTTTTTTGCATCCATCCTTGCTTCCCTGATCTTTTTGCACCACACAACCATTATTCTCTTTGCAAATACATAACATTTCTGTCCCTGTGGAATCCACTGCAGAATATGCTTCCAGTCCTTTTTTCAGTGAATTCCAGTTCATTAGAGTTCACTCTTAGAAGAACATTCTTCTAACACAACCCTGGTTCCTTTACCAATTGTTCTAAGCTTATGTTCTCAGATTAACAAAGTTCTTATCAGAATAAGTAGATCTTACCTATCTATATATATTTAATGAAATTCACGTAGCAGTACGTTTAATTCCCTCCCCCCACAAGTTTTCAACAAGAGAACAATCCAACATAAACTTCTCTCCCATTAGCTCCCATCCCTCATTCTTCTTATCATTCTGACAGACCTTAGACTTCCCTGGCACTCCATGGAGACCTTTATAAACTACAGAAATAGGCCTTTAGGCCCATCTAATCTGTGCCGAACCTTTAATCTGCCTGGTCCCATTGACCTGCATCTAGACCATAGCTTTCCATACCCTCCCATCCATGTACCTAAACAAATTTCTCCTAAATGTTGAAATTAACCCCACAATCACCACTTAAGCTGGCCGCTCATTCCACACTCTCACCACTCTCTGACTGAAGAAGTTCCCCCTCATGTTTCTCTTAACCATTTCACCTTTCACCCTTAACCCATGACTCTAGTTGTAATCTCACCTAACCTCAGTGAGAAAAGCTGGGATAATTTTCTATATCTATATCAAATCTCACCTCAATCTTCTATGTTCCAGGGAATAAAATCCTAACCTATTTAACATTTCCCTATAACTCAGGTTCTCAAGTCCTGGCAACATCCTTGTACTAATTTTTTCCTGCATTTTCTCAATCTTATTTACATCTTTCCTGTAGGTAAGTGACCAAAATTGGACACAATGCTCCAAATTAATCCTCACCAACTTCATATACAATTTCAACATAAAATCCCAACTCCAATGTGCCAAAAACTTTCTTTATGACTCTCTTTATCTGGGACACCACTTTCAAGGGTTTATGAATCTGTATTCCCAGATCCCTCTGTTATACTGTACCTCAATCCTCAGTGCTCTACCGCCCATTATTTAAGACTTACCCCGTTGGTCCTCCCAAAATGCAGCATCTCACACTTGTTTGCATTAAATTCCATCGGCCATTTTTCCAGCTGGTGCAGATCACATTGCAAGCTTTGACAGTCTTCCTTGCTGTCCAGTACACCTGCAATCTTGGTGTCATCCACAAATTTGCTGATCTGGTTTGCCACGTTATCATGGTATCTATCCAGCTATTATTCAATTAGCCATTGTTAATGATTTTATACTTCTTTGACTTTTTTTGCTGTCTGCATTATTTCTAGAGTCCAGAGGTTGTCTTACTTTTCTGATCAACTTGAGCTGCAGCTTTGCAATATTTCTATATCTGATCTTCTGAGGTCTCTCTATTCCAGCAAACCTTCAAATGACATTTTTGTAAAGGACCACTGCCAGCTTACTTCGGCCTAATAGCATTCTAAGACAGAACAGGGCATTTGTCACAATGCATGAAAGGCCATCTGCATGTAGCCTATTAAAGTAATGAAATGGCTTTTGCAGCTCATTTCAGAATTAGTACTGAAGCATTGAAATAACCATTAAGTCCATTTGATACCCAGGAAGGGAATCCAAGCTCCATATATTTCAATCTACTAGTACTGTAAGAATTGTTTTTTTCTCATAAGAGACATCTGGGCACAAAAAGAAACTATCTTAGTTTTTTTGGCCTTCCTTTGCAGTATGTCTCTGCATCTTACTAATAAATTCCACAAAGGTTCCACCAGGATTACTGGGAGAGCAGTCAAACCTGGAAAAGTCACTTTACTAGTTTATTCAACAATGCAACCAGTGTCCGTAAATGTCACATTCATATATTTAACTATCTTACACCAATATATCTTAAACCTTCATCAGCAATTCAAAGGTTTCAAAGGTACATTTAATATTAGAGAAATGTATACAATCTACATCCTGAAATGCTTTTACTTTGCAACCATCCATGAAAACAGAGGAATGCTCCAAAGAATGAATGACAGTTAAATGTTAGAACCACAAAGTCCCACCCAGCTCCCCTCCCTCCCATGCATAAGCGGCAGCAAGCAACAATCCCTCCTTCCCCCACCAGCACTGCTTGTTTACCCGGTAATCGACATAGAAGGGTCTTGACCCACAATGTTGACTGCTTCTTTCAACAGAGGCTGCCCGACCTGCTGATTTCATCCAGCTTCTTTGTACGTCTTGAAGGGAGAAAGAGGTGCCTCTATTTCACAGCGAGAGGGGAGACATAACAAACAACTCGCTGGTTTACGATGTTAGAAGTCCGTTGTGTCACTTTTTCTGAGTCTGTGCCCGAAGATCTCGGGTCTCTGGGCACACAGCCAGAGATCTTCCTTCTCCAAAAACACACCGATCTCCTGCAGAGGCACCAAACTCCGATCACCCCGTCTCTAGGGTGACGAAATCTCGGTCCTCCAAAGGCAAGCAAAGCTCTTAGGCCAAGCCCTTGGCGTGATGAACAACAGCCATTTGTGAAACCCTGAGGGCGGGTCCCGTTCCCACAAAGAACCAAAGTCAGTGTGTAACTCCAGGTCAGGGACTCCAAAAAAACCCTGAAAGGGAAAAATAGGGATAGAAATAGAGTTGTTTCCAAAGATGCAAGCAAAGGAGTTGTCGTTAGGTGCCATTAATCCTAAGCTCCTCCATTAATCCTCTGAAACTCCTCGGGGTTTCACAAATGACCATTGAGCACCTTTTGAATTAGCTCAGTTGGAAAACATTAGCAGTTCAATGTTCAAAATAAATTAATTATCAAAGTACATATACAAGCCTTAAATTCATTTTATTGTGGCGATTCATAGTAAATATGAAGAAACAATAGAATCAATGAAAAACCACACAAAAAATGGACAAACAACCAATGTGCAAAGTATGCAAATACAAAAATAAAAAAGATGATGATGATGATAATAATAATAATAATAATAATAATAATAATAATAATAATAATAATAGAAAAATATCAAGAACTTGAGATGAAGAGTCCTTGAAAGTGAGTCCTTAGGTTGTAGGAAAAGTTCAGTGTTAGGGTGAATGAAGCTGAGTGAAATTATCTCCACTGGTTCCAAGACCCTGAAGGTTGAGGGGTAATAACTGTGTGTTCCTGAACCAAGTAAGGAAATGCTTTGAGAGTTTGGTTATGGCTAGACTGAATTCTTGTCTCAGCAGGGACCTGGACCTACTGCATCTTGCCTATTGCCTCAATAGGTCTACGGCAGACACAATACAATCTCAATGGCTCTTCACATGGCCTTAGATCACCTGGACAATATAAACACTTATGTCAGGATACTGCTCATTGACTATAGCTCATGTTTAACACCATTGTTCCCACGGTACAGATTGAAAAGCTACAGAACCTGGGCCTCTGTACCTCCCTCTATAATTGGATGCTTGACTTCCTAACTGGAAGACCACAATCTGTGCGGAATGGTGATACTATCTTCTCCTCACTGATTATCGAAACTGGCTCACCTTAGGGGAGTGTGCTTAGCCCACTGCTCTACTTGCTCTATACCGATTACTATGTGGCTAGATATAGCTCAAATACTATCTATAAATTTGCTGATGATACAACCATTGTTGGTAGAATCTCAGATGAAGATTAGAGGGCATACAGGAATGAAATATAACAGGGTCAAGATAAACAGAAATGAGTTCAATGGGGCAGGAGCAAGCTGAGACAATGGGTCTACCTGGACAGGCAGGCTTGTGGATCTTGGGTAGGAGGTACCACCACCAAGCACATCTTTCCCTCCCTCCCTTCTGCTTTCCGCAGGGATTGCTCCCTACGCGACTCCCTTTTCCATTCGTACCCCCCATCCCTTCCCACTGATCTCCCTCCTGGCACTTATCCTTGTAAGCGGAACAAGTGCTACACCTGCCTTTACACTTCCACCCTCATCACCATTCAGGGCCCCAGACAGTCCTTCCAGGTGAGGTGACACTTCATCTGTGAGTCAGCTGGTATGATATACCGTGTCTGGTTCTCCCAGTGTGGCCTTCTATATATTGGTGAGACCGGACACAGACTGGGAGACCATTTTGCTGGACACCCACACTCTGTCCACCAGAGAAAGCAGGCTCTCCCAGTGGCCAAACATTTTAATTCCACATCCCATTCCCATTCTGATATGTATAATCCATCGTCTCCTCTACTGTCAAGATGAATCCAAAATCAGGTTGGAGGAACAACACCTTATATACCGGCTGGGTAGCCTCCAAACTGATGACATGAACATTGCCTTCTCTAACTTCCGTTAATGCCCCTCCTCCCCTTCTTACCTCATTCCCGATTTATTTATTTATTTGTTTGTTTGTTTGTTTATCCATCCATCCATCTATCCCCATTGTTATTCTTTTCTTTCTCTCTATTTTCTCTCTCTGCCCCCCTGACAATCACTCCTTGCCTGTTCTCCATCTCCGTCTGGTGCTCCCCTCCCCCTTTCTTTCTCCCCAGGCCTCCTGTCCCATGATCCTTTCCCTTCTCCAGCTCTGTATCCCTTTTGCCAATCACCTTTCCAGCTCTCAGCTTCACCCCACCCCCTCCGGTCTTCTCCTATCATTCCGCATTTCCCCCTCCCCCTCCAACTTTCAAATCTCTCGCTATCTTTTCTTTCAGTTAGTTCTGACGAAATGTCACGGCCCCGAAACATTGACAGTGCTTCTTCCTATAGATGCTGCCTGGCCTGCTGCGTTCCACCAGCATTTTGTGTGTGTTGCTTGAATTTCCAGCATCTGCAGATTTCCTCGTGTTTGCAAAGTTTTAGATGACATGCAGAATTTTGCAAACTTCCTAGAGGCGTTGCCATGTTTCTTTGTAATGGCGCACGTGCGCGCACACACACACACACACACACACACATCCTATTGTGATTTAATTCTGGTTCTCATTCTGAATCTGAATAGAATAAAAGGAAAAGTTAATCTCCACCTCTGATTATCTGGGAACCCCAGTGGTTCTGCTTGTGGCTCAGCTAAAGTTGATTTCCATGCTCTCCTTCACTCACTGCTGTCCTGCTTCCCTGCACCTTCTCACTCCCTTGATTCTCACTGTATCCCATCGTCAATTGAATTTCCACTGGTTCTGCTTCCCATGCTCTCTTTAAACCTACTGGGAAATATATTACTTTACTGTGTATTTTTTAATATTCAATTAAGAGTGTGTTAGTACAAAGTGCAAAGTAAATTATTTTGTACAATTGGAAGCTTATTGCCATAGAAAATGCTCGCTTACAACCTTAGGGTAGAAATCTGTTGACCAGGTCTATTTTCCTGCTCTGTTTTTGCTCTCTTGCAGTTGTAGTTGATGAGATAGTATGTGTGGAAAGGGCAACTTAAGAACATTCATCAGATCATAATGTGTGAATTATACCATTTAACCTCTTCACCATTGTACTTAGCCTCCCTGTAGTGACTGAAGCACACACTCAGTAGCCACTTATTAGATATCTCCTGTGCTTAATAAAGTGCCCACGGAGTTTATGTTCCTGGTCTAATGCTGCTGTAGCCCATCCACTTCAGGGTTTGGTGTGTTCTGTGTTCAGCAATACTCTTCTACACACTACTGTTGTTACACGTGGTGATTTGAGTTAGAGTATTGAAGTCTTTCTGCCAGCTTGAACCAGTCGTCTATTCTTTTATGACCACCCTCATTAACAAGCTGTTTGTCAATGGCATGAGAATTGGAGTTGATCAAATCAAGGCTGAGGATAGAAGAAAATATCCTATTCTATTTTAAGTGCCTCACTTAGCTTTTGCCAGGCAGTGACGGCCTGTTAATTTACATAATGTATGGAAGGAAAACATGTGGCAGTGTTTGGCACAAAGTACAATTGCTCAAAGTATTAGGGAAATAAAACTACCCATGAGAAATCTCATTTCATTGAACTGATTATGAGCCTGTGGCTTTTTAAACTGAGGACATCGTTCTTAAGCTACTTGCAGGAACACTGTGGTATTTACTTCCCAACTATTTGAAATATATTTGACAAAGTAAAAAAGCACCATAAACTTTTGCAATAATAGGATTAATTCCCACTAAAGCACATGTGATTTTCAATTGTTTCCTCTATGTGTCTTCTTTCAACAACTGATGGTCAGTGGTGAAAGACAGTGAAAGATCTCAGAAGGCACTGATGAGGCGTACAGGAGTGAGATAGGTTGGCTGCTTAAGTGGTGTTCCGACAACAACTTTGCAACCAACGTCAGTAAGGTGAAGGAATTGATTGTGGGCCTCAGGAACAGGAAATTGGGAGAACACACACCAGTCCTCATTGAGGGGTCAGCAGCAGAAACACTGAGCAAGCTCAAGTTCCTGAGCATCAGCATCTCCGAGAATCTATCCTGGGCCCAACACATTGATGAAATCACCAAAATGGTACAACAGCAGCTATACTTCATTGTCAGTTTGAGGCGATTCGGTATGTCACCAATGACTAGAACATTTCCATAGATGCACAGTAGAGAGGTTTCTGATTGGTTGCACCACTGTCTTTTGTATAGAGGCTGCAATGAGCAGGATGGGAGGAGGTTGTAGAGCAGGGGTTCACAACCTTTTTTATGCAATGGACACCTATTGTTAATTGAAGGGCCTGTGGACCCCAGGTTGAGAACCCCTGCTGTTGAGGGTTGTAAGCATAGCCAGTTCCATCATGGGTAGAAGCATCTCTACCATCAAGGATATCTTCAAAAGATGATGCCTCATGGTTCTTTTAACTCCATCATTAAAGACCATCACCATCAGGGACATGCCAGCTTCTCATTACTACCATCAGGGAGGAGGTACAGGAGTCTGAAGACCTACACTCAATATTTTAGGAACAGCTTTTTCCCTTCTGACATCAGGTTTCTGAATGGACCACGCACTCATGAATACTCCCTCACTATTCCTCTTCTGCACTATTCACTTTATTTAGTGTAATTTACAGAAGTTTTTGTCTTCTATAATTCTGCTGTCACAAAACAAGTTTCACAGCAAAGGCGTTAATAAACTTGATTCTGATTTTGAAGGCTGAAAGAATCAGGCAATGAATTTTGTCAAACCTCTTGATATCCAAAATCCATCTGCTACAATATTCAGTTAGAACGAGATTGCTTGCATTCTGTGCTATTGTATCAATCACTCACAATTTCTGAAGAATCTCTATCACTATATTTTCTATTTTTTAATTCTGTTTCTAATTCTACATCCAAAAATCGTAATCTATTTTTGACTGAAACTCCATCTCTGTATCTAGCCTTAAGAAATACATCTGTCTCTGTTTTAAGAAGTGCCTTACTAGGATGCAGCAAATCATCCTGATATATATTTCACACACTTGTGACAGGCTTCTTTCTCCTGGTATAAAGTAAAATCAAGTGACACAGGCAACAAGAGGGCCTTGCTTCCAGATGAGCTCAATGCCTTCTATGCTCACTTTGACCATCAAAACATGGAGGAGCTGTCACAAACTCCCACAGCCCCTGCTGATTCTATGATTTCAGTCTCTGACGTTGATGTGCGAGCAGCCTTCAGGAGGGTGAATCCACAAAAAGCATTCGGCCCAGACAGGGTACCTGGCCAAGTTCAAAAGACTTGCACTGATCAACTGGCTGGAATATTCACTGAGATCTTCAATCTTTCTGAGGTAGGGGCGTATCTAGGCAAAATAGCGTCTATGGGCAAGCACTGAAATTGCGACCCTGTCCAAACGTCTGACACTCATCTTTTAGATAACTTTATCAGCTCAAAAGTACAAATCAAGCTTGTTAATCTTTTAGTTAACAAATTATGATACTACTTGAAAATTATAACTGCCCCTTCCTTGCTTTCAGAGATGCACATTGACCTATGATGTGATCAAAGTCAGTTTTTTCAATTTCTTCTCTTTCTACGCTCAGCAGAGCAAGATCACAGAGTCTGCCTTGACCCATGGAGGTTCTCAAATACAAAAGTATTACTTTTTACTTGCAGAATGATCTCTCACAGCTGGTGATGGAAACTGCGATGGTTAGCATTATCTGAATAGCAATGCGAAGATTGGGGAAGACGCTCTCATCTCCATACTGAACAATAAATTCAAGAAGCTCTTCAGGTCTTGATATTTTCATGTTGACCCACCTTGATAGCAACATTCTGCAATCCAAAATTTCTTCATATAGTTGCTGTCCATCAACATCAGAGCTGTACAATTCACCCAAATTTTCGCACTTCTTCTTTAGGTCGTTACTGTCGGCACTGTAACACAATCCCTCAACATCGAGAAGGAACCCAAACTTGGTGTCAGTGTCATCAAGTCAAGTCAAGTCAAGTCACTTTTATTGTCATTTCGACCATAACTGCTGGTACACTATACAGTAAAAATGAGACAACGTTTTTCAGGACCACGGTGTTACATGACACAGTACAAAAACTAGACTGAACTATGTAAAAAACAACACGGAGAAAGCTACACTAGACTACAGACCTACACAGGACTGCATAAAATGGACAAAAACAGTGCAGGCATTACAATAAATAATAAACAGGACAATAGGGCAAGGTGTCAGTCCAGGCTCTGGGTATTGAGGAGTCTGATAGCTTGGGGGAAGAAACTGTTACATAGTCTGGTTGTGAGAGCCTGAATGCTTCGGAACATTTTCCCAGACGGCAGGAGGGAGAAGAGATTGTATGAGGGGTGCATGGGGTCCTTCATAATTCTGTTTCCTTTGCGGATGCACCATATAGTGTAAATGTCTGTGATGACGGGAAGAGAGACCCCGATGATCTTCTCAGCTGACCTCACTGTCTGCTGCAGCATCTTGCGATCTGAGATGGTACAATTTCTGAACCAGGCAGTGATGCAGATGCTCAGGCTGCTCTCAGTACAACCCCTGTAGAATGTGAAGGGGATGGGGGGTGGGAGATTTACTTTCCTCAGCCTTCACAGAAAGTAGAGACGCTGCTGGGCTTTCTTTGCTATGGAGCTGGTGTTGAGGGACCAGGTGAGATTCTCCGCCAGGGGAACACCAAAAAATTTGGTGCTCTTAATGATCTCTACCGAGGAGCCTTCTATGTTCAGTGGGGAGTGGTCACTCCGTGCCCTCCTGAAGTCAACAACCATCTCTTTTGTTTTGTCCACATTAAGAGACAGGTTGTTGGCTCTGCACCAGTCCATTAACCACTGCACCTCCTCTCTGCAAACTAACTCAAGCGAACCTTTCGTCCATTTCTCTGTGAAGACGTTCGAGTGTTCCCTTCATGACTCTTTCCATTTCCTTCTTAGCTGTTAACCCAGTGTCTCTCAAGTTTTCATCACCTATTCTTTTCTTTTGTCTCTGACGTCTTTCAACTTCAATATTCCATTCTTGACAGAGACCAACTCCTTCTTTGAGTGACTCACTGACCACCACTTCTCTTTTATAATAAAAATGATCTTGGAGGGCTTTCAAATCCAGGGTAGCATTGTCGAAGTTCATGCTAGGATCCTGCAGCCTCTTTTGAATACGGTCAATGCCAATGAATACTTTGTTCCAATATCCTAGCAAAATCAGAAAATCGTAACTCAACACGTGGTTGTACAGCTGCCTTGTGTCACTTCTTGTTTCACTGGTCTCGTTTTCATTGTCTATCATGTCCTGGAGAACTTGAAGTCTCTCCGCAAGGTATTTGTTGACGGGCTTCACTGCTTTTGTCCTTGCACTCTACCTGGTTTCAGTCTCCAACATAACAACAACAGGCATGGCATTTTTGAGTTTTTCCTGGCGCTGTGTTGAATGCGAGAAAAACTTACTTACTTTATTGTCACCAAACAATTGATACTAGAGCGTACAATCATCACAGCGATATTTGATTCTGCGCTTTGCGCTCCCTGAAGTACAAACCAAAGTAAGTATAATAAAAGTTTAAATCATAAATCATAATTAGAAAATAGTAAATTGAAAGTAAGGTAGTGCAAGTCAGGTCCAAGATTTTTTGAACGTAGGCCCAGATCCGGGTCAGGATCCGTTCAGCAGTCTTATCACAGTTGGAAAAAAGCTGCTCCCAAATCTGGCCGTACGAATCTTCAAGCTCCTGAACCTTCTCCCAGAGGGAAGAGGGACAAAAAGTGTGTTGGCTGGGTGGGTCGTGTCCTTGATTAACCTAGCAGCACTGCTCCAACAGCGTGTGGTGTAAAGTGAGTCCAAGGATGGAAGACTGGTTTATGTGATCTGCTGGGCTATGTTCACGATCTTCTGCAGCTTCTTCCTGTCTTGGACAGGACAACTCGTAGAGAGCTTCGATGGTTCCAAAAAATGTGACCATCATTGTATCCTGCTTGGCTGCATGTACACCCACCAAGTTGAGTGAGAGATTGTTGCAATTCACATACACTGCCAGGTTGTTTTTCTCACTTATTCTTTGATGAACACCACTTCTGTATCCAGCCATCACAGCAGCATTGTCACAACATTGTGACCAACAATCTTGTAGCTCCATTTCGTCCTTGTCTAGCTGTTTCTAGATGTCTTCAACCAAGCTTTCAGCATCCTTCTGGCTTATCTGATAAAACCAAGGAAGCACTCTCTAACATGGACTGTTTTCCTCTCAAAATCAACTTCCACATACACTACTTCTGACATCTGCTCACGGTGTGCCTGATCAGGAGTCGAGTCAAACATGAGACCATTGGATTTGGCTTTATGAATGTTTCTCAGTAAACTCTGGCGAACGTTGGATGCCATCATGTGGATGAATTCGTTCTGGAATCTGGACACTCAGTGAAAGATAAGATGTGGATCCAGGATGACTTTCCAAATGAGTGAGGTGTTCTTTTATGACAGGGTAAAAGATGGCCAGTAGTTTCAGTAAGCCAAGGAAATTTCCCACATTGGAGTCATCGTCTAGATGAAGTGACTCCCTGTGTCCTCGCAAAGCCAAGTTCTGAGTCGCAGGGAATTTTATGCAGTGAAGGATTCTCGTCAAGTTAACACACCACTGCTGCTTTTCCTTGTCAATCTGTGACTGAAATACCACGTAAGTAACTCCTCTCTTTCCAGCTAAATTTCTTTCCATTTCTTTCCACTATGTGAAACATTTCCAATGATTCTTGGCATTTTCATGAACACTAATCCTTTCAGGTGCTTTCCACTGGTTGAATCTACTTTCCTGCTCCAATGAGAATTAATGGTCTGACCGGGAATAGAGAAGACAACGGATACAAAATGCAGACTTTTTAGAAGGGGAATAGACCAGTCATGAGCAAGTCACTTCCTCACTATGACCATTTTCCAATTTCTTCTTGAACCAAGTTTTGTTCATTGAATGGTTGTTTGTCAGTAGGAAAGGCCCCTCACTGTTCTGAAAATACTTCGAATCAAGCTTTATTATTTCTGTTCTCAATGTGTCAGGCAGAATTGCTTTTCCAGTATCCTTGTCGAACTTCAGAAGTCTAATGTCATGCTGTTCAATCACTTCTGGTATGACAGTTCAAGGCTCTTTGACACCATCCAGTTCAGATGGTTCAGTGTCGTCAGATTCAATCTCGTCAGGTAAAATCTCGTCAATAAACTCAACATTACCACCACCACCACCACCATCGTCTTCCCCTCCTGTCGTGTCCACGTTCTCTGTGGCAGCCTCACTCTTAATCTCATCATATCGGATTTATCTGACTTGACTTCCTCCTTGGCTTGTGATGCATTTGTACTTGATCCAGCTTTGGATTCTAACAAACTTGTAGCAGGTGCAGGTGACTCCATGGAACGTGTCAAACTACTGGTTCCGGGCTTTTCAAAGAAGGGCATGAAGAACTTACTCGACTTCTTGGCTTCCACCGCCTCCAACTTTCGTCTCTTCCATCCTTCAGCTCCACTTTCCTTCTTCTTCATGAAGAAACGTTGCATGATCTTCTTACACAATGCTCTGAAATAAGGCCATCCCAGTGCTTCTCACCCATGATAATCAAAGACAGATCATACAACTGAAGAAAATCCTTTTTTCACTATCCGAAGATGGCTTGTCTGACTTCAAATGAAACTGCTCAGTGGCGCCCCCCCCCCTTCAAGTGGTGCCCAGGGCAGGTACCAGACCTGCGATACCTTAGATACGCCACTGACCTGAGGTACCCACCTGCTTCAAGAAGGCATCAATTATATTGGTGCTTAAGAAGAACATGATAACCTGCCTCAATGGCAATCACTCAGTAGTACTTACATCCACAGTGATTAAGTGTTTTGAGAGGTTGGTGATGAACTCCTGCCCAAGAAGTGACTTGGTTCCACTGCAGTTTGCCAACCAGAGCAACAGGTCCACAGCAGATGTCAACTCATTGATTCTTCTCTGAACTCTGCAACATCGGGACAGAAAAGATGCATACATAAGGATGTTGTTATTCCACTGCAGGTCAGCCATCAACCCCTCAAAACTAATCAATAAGCTTCAAGGCCTTGGCCTCAATACCTCCCTGTGCAATTGGATACTGTATTTCCTCACTTGCAGATCCCAGTCATCTCAGATTGGCAAGAACATCTCCTCCACAATCTCCATCAACATAGGTGCACCACAAGGCTATGTGCTTATATCCCTTCTCTAATTTCTTTACACTTATGACTGTGTGGCTAAGCACATTTCCAATGCCATATTCAAGTTTGCTGATGACACCACTGGCTTCAGCTGAATCAGAGGTGGTGATGAATCAGTATATAGCAGGGAAATTGAAAATCTGGCTGAGTGGTGCCACAACAACAATCTCTCTCTCAACATCAGCAAGACCAAGGAGCCGATTATTAACTTCAGGAGAAGGAAACAAGATGTCAATGAGCTAATCCTCATTGGAGGATCAAAGGTGGAGAGGGTCAGGAAATTTCAATTCCTCAATGTTCCTGAGCGCAGCATGTAAGTGCAATTATGAAGAAAGCACAGCTGTACTTCTACTTCCTTAGTAGTTTGCAGAGATCCAGCATGACATCTAAAACTTTGACAAACTTCTTTAGATGTGTAGTGGAGAGCATATCGACTGGTTGTATCACAGCCTGGTACGGAAACATCAATGCCCTTAAATAGAAGATCCTCCATAAAGTAGAGGATATGGCCCAGTCCATCACAGGTAAAGTCCTCCCCACCACTGAGTACAACTACATGGAGGAAAGCAGCATCCATCATCAGAGACCCCCACCACCCAGGCCATGCTCTCTTCTTGCTGCTGCCATCAGGAAGAAGGTACAGGAAGCTCAGGACTCACAGAACCAGGTTCAGGAACAGTTGTTACCCATCAAGCATCTTGCCCCATCACTGAAATGCTCCCACAGCCTACAGACTGATTTTCAAGGACTCTACATCTCATGTTCTCAATACTTGTTGTTTATTTATTTATTTTTGTATTTGAACAGTTCATTGTCTTTTGCACACTAGTTGAACGCCCAAGTTGCTGTAGTCTTTCATTGATTCCATTACAGTTATTATTCTATTATGGATTTATTGAGTATACTCAGTAGAAAATGAATCTCAGGGTTGTATATGGTGACATATAAGTATTTTGACAATAAATTCACTTTGAACTTTTGCTACTTCCTTAACTCACACTCATTCTCAACCTGTGAATATCAATAAGCTTTCATTTGACCAGTTTGTCAGGAAATCTAGAGGAAGCTTGATGCAAACTCAAATTTGTGTATACTGTTTACGGTGTGTGATCACTTTAATAATTAACTGCAAAATAACAAGTGATGAGGGGTTATCAAACAAGAGAGAACTGATACTGAAAACGACAAGTCAATAAGAGAACTGAAGGCTAGGAGCAACTGTTTGGAAAAGAGTGGCAGGTGACTCCTGTTAGCTGGGTGGAGACTAGGAGGTATCTGCCTCTGCTGGCTTGAGAAGACCTGCCCCCCTCCCCCTCCCCATGCATTAGGAGCATCTGATGGCCCAGGACAATCTGAATAGGTCTGATAGAACTCCTCAATGAGCAATAGATCCAAGATGAAATTGAATGTCACTCCAAGAACTTTCCACAGGGCTATACCCTTCCCAATCAACAAGGTCCTGCTCATGCTGTCCATGAAGATGTGAATCCATCAGCCATCAAACCATGCAAACTGGACCTCCTTCCACTGTCCTTGGTTCCAAAAGGGCAGGCTCATTGGCCTGATGGTCTGTGGACAACACGCTTGAAACAGGACACATGACTGGTAGGTGTAATCATGAGGGATAGTGGCAGCTGGAGATAGTAAGTGATTGGATAAATCCTGAAAGGACCAATGAACTGGGCTACAGATTGCAGGAGTTGATGTACCGGAACAGATCTTGGGTGGACAGTCAGACATGGTTCCCAGGCTGGAGTAATCTGGCTGGGCACTGACAGCAGTTAGGCTGGTGGTAGAAGGGACGTCTGGCAACTAGGCCCTTTGTTCCCTCTCCCAAGTGTTGCACCACTGGTGAACCAGGGCCCTGGTGGATGTCTCCTCCATGGGGAACAACAGTGACCGGTAGCCATGAAGCACCTGAAAGGGTGACAAACCAATGGCAGAGGAGGAGTGCAGATTGTAGGACAGCTCAGCCCAGATAGATACTTCTTCCATGTGGAAGGGTTATAGGTGGCGAGGCATTGCAGAAACTTCTCCACTTGCTGATTGGCTTTTTCGGACTGAAGGTTAGGGTTAGGGTTAGGGTTGGGGTTAGACTGAATGTTGGTCAGCGGCTGATAGCCAGAGGACAAACTCACTGAGCTGCAAAGGAAGGAGCCGAGGGCTTGTCAGAAGTGGGAGATGAATTGTGGGCCTGGTGTGACACAGTGCCAGAGGCTGGCTGAGGAAATGAGAGAGAAATGGTAACATCTTCTTTGATGTCCAAGATTTGCCTGAGGAACAATCTTCAAATGTTGCCAATAGGGGTATCCTATTTACAGTGTAATATCACAGATTACTATAGGCAGTCAAGATCACAATTTGTTATAAAAGTGAAATATTTTTCAATATTTTTATTAATTTTCACATAGAAGAATACAGAGTACATGAGGATATATATTATGAATAAAAAAAGATAGAATAATTCCAAATACATTATATATAAATCACAGTTGCAATTGCAGTACCCTATATTCATAATCAAACATGTGAAATATCAATAAAGTGACTCCATGTTCACTTCCAAAGGTTAACTTGTACACTTTCCAGTCTCTGAACTGACCCAAGCAAACAGCATTTAACTAAGGCCATACAAGCATAAGACAATAAGATACATAAGCAGAATTCAACTATCTAGTCCATTATAGCTGATTTATTTTCCCTTTCAACGTCATGTCCTGCCCTCTCCCCATAACGATCGATGCTCTTACTAATGAAGAGCATATTAACCTCTACCAAATGACTTGGGCTCCACAGCTGTAGGTGGCAATGAATTTCAAAGATTCACCAACTTCTCGCTAAAGAAATTCCTCCTCTTCTCTGTTCTAATGGGACATTTTTCTGTTCTGAGGTTGTGCCCTCTGGCCCTAGACTCTCCCATTATTGGAAACACCCTCGCCATGTTGTTTCTATATAGGCCTTTGTTCATTGATCTTCATTTCAAATAATTAAGGAAGAAATTTGGAATTCTTTTCATGTTATCAGGACACCCTATCACAGTCATAAGAAACAATTTGAAGGAAGTTGAGAAAGGTTACCTGGCTCTGACTCATGCAGGATGGGAATATGGATATGACACACATGGGAACATAGGGTATGAGCATGATATTTGGAAAATGGCTGGTTCGCATACAGGGATTGATACCCATGAGGGAATTGCGCTCACAGATCAGAAGATAATTGGCAGCCAATGACTGCAACGAGTGCTTGGTATAGTACATTGAGAGGATGATTGGAGCAATATTTAAGGACCAGGGGTCAAGGGAGAGGGTCTTGAAGAAAAAGCTGATAGATGAGGGTGTGGGAGGGGATCAGAATGGCAGCTTTGTAGTCAGCGAGTAATTGGTAAATTGGAAATCATATTGTGTGTGGGTACAGGCTGTGTCCAGGTTGGGTGCAGGGACTGCAATTGGCCTTGGGGTCAGGAGCCCCCAACTGGCCAGCAGAGTGCTAGGTAGAACATCACTCATAGAGCACTGACCTAAGTATTGGATTGGGATCTGCTGCAGGAAGTGTCTTTAAGTAATGCTGTAGCAGCTTCCACAAGCACTCTGCGGATCTGCTACTGCATGAGTACCATGCACGCATGCATATAATTCCTGGAAGTAATGTCCAGACATAAGCTGCCTACTGTCAAACATCACTGAGCAAGTGATAGAAAGTCTGAAATGTGACTGTATTTTACCATAGAATTTTCATTGTAGTGCACGCAAACAAGGTGTTTCCTGATCCAGTTTCTAAGCAGATACCCCTGGCAGTGTATAGGGAATCCCAAATGCTGCTGAATAGTACTGTTTTGCTAGGCTGTTTTCCATATGCATCAGAACTTAACAATTTGATGCAAAGCTTAGAAGAATGTAAGTAATTTCCACTAACTTTCAAAATACTTGTCTTAATGGAGTCAGCTCACAGATGTACTCAATAAAATATCATTGGGAAATTTTATTGCTCCTGCACAAACAACCTGAATATGCACATAAGTCCATTTTAGTCATAAATAACATGTTAATGTTTTTTGCTTCATATGTATTAGAAAGCAGAACAATGCTTAAAACAAGTTTTCAGCAAAGAACAATTTTGATTACTTCATCAGAACCCGTTGTATATTCAAATCCTTCGCTGCATATTTTTCATGATATAAAAACATTGAGGAAAAATAAAAGTAATTGAATAACAGGATAATTTCATATGCTTTACCAAGGATTTTTAATGTCAACAACCAGCCAATATTGATCAAAAATAGGACAGAATTGCTCCCCTCTGTATTGAAATGGGATAGTTGTTTCTCAAGACTGATTTTAATGGCATCCTCAACATCAAAGATCTTTTCATGTGGTGGCCAAGATTATGTTGACCAAGCATTTTGTTTGAACAAAATCTGAGTCTTTAACTTTAGAGTAGACTAGTAGCCACTCTCAAGGACAGTAGACTGTGATTCTAAGTTAAAATGGGATAGGAAACAAAAGATGTTGGAAGATCTTGGAAGATGTTTGAAGTGACGGTAATTTGGGCTCATGCAAGAATTTTATCAAATGTTGGAAAACTATGAGCAATTATCATATAATTTAGTCTTAATATATTTATTGGACTTTTTGTTTGAAATTGATAGTTCCATCAAATATTGCTTGACATGAAATTTTCAGAACTTTTTAAATCCAACCTCTTGTAGTGACAAGGTTGTATAACAATCATGCACTATCAGTAACTGTGGCTCTGAGGATGTATCCTGTTCTCACTCCGGTTCTACTGTGCCTGATGCCTTGTAAACTAATTGCAAGGATCCAAGGAAATTAATTGCAAGTTTAAGAAACTGCATTTAACTGCCTGGTATGAATGTTGAGTTAAACAGATTCAGATATCACCACTATCCTTCTGATAATAAGTACTGCTGATGAAAGATGGTTGGACTAGATGCATTTGTTGTGTTGGGGATGTAATTTGGAGGTGCGGACCTCTCTGATTACAGAGATAATAAGGTGGTTATTATTAATTGTCCTTGCTTGTCTGTCCTTCTGCAAACAGGGGACCCATGATAACTTCCCTCATGTATTTCTGCAAAAGAACATTTATACCCACTTTGGACTTATCAACTGATCTAGTTGTTGTCTTATTATTGTTTAATTTTGCTTTGCTTTCATCAAATTCTTCATCTAACCACACCTATCCTCAACCCGATCAAAAAAACTTTCCTTTATTCTTTCACTGGTTCTGTAGTTCTGTAACATACTGAGCCATTCATTGATTTTAAGGGTGCACACAATCAATTTCTCTGACGTACGAAAAGGCTGGATGAACTCAGCAGGTCAGGCAGCATCCGTTGAAAGGAGCAGTCAACGTTTCGGGCCAAGACCCTTAAAGCTTCCTTTCAATATTGAAGTTTTACTAGGTGTCTTTCTCAGCTGAATTTTAAGAACCTCTTTGAAAACATGCATGCCAATGTCATGAATGGGAATTCACCATGTTGATAAGATGTGATTAATTTCAATATCAATTAAAAAATATGAAATGGAAAAAACTACAGAGACTTTATTTGTTCTGGAGTTAATTCATGCTGCAGATTCTTTACTGGTAAATGCTGGAATTTGAAACCAAAAAATCTTAGAGAACTCAGCATGCCAAACTACAACTGTGGGGACAAAAGGTGAAATTTGATGGATGCTTTCGATTGACACTTTGCATCAGGACTGAGAGGAAGTTGTAATGATTGCCAATACATAGTATTTGAGGTGGAGCAGAGAAAATAACAGATAGCTGATAGGTAGAATCAGAGCAGGAGGGTTTAAGGAGCATGAGTGGACAAGTGGATGTGGAGGGAGGGAGGGGATGGGAAAAGTGAACAAAGGGAGAAGGAACCTAAGTGTATGTAGCAGGTGAACACTGCGACTGCGGGTAATCTGAAATTCTAACAATCTAATGTTCATTGCATTGTGTTGCCTTCACAATTCTTACCCTTTGTAGGATGCATAGTAATTTTTCTCCCCAGGCCTATTCCAGTAAATACGTACCTCAACATTTTTTAATGGAAGATCATCTACTGCATCAGTGCTGTTTCCTGCAGTCATGCGGAACACATCAATTTTATTATGTTTGTTGCCAACTTCCACTGTGCGTTCAAACTCACTCAAACTATCTCTTCCTTAACTGCATCTCTCTGTTGCCATCTCAGGAGGCCAAATTGGCATTGACATCTTCTATATGTCCACTAACTCTTTGCATGCATTGACCTCACATGCATTTCCTGTACGCCTACTCTCAGATTGCCTATACTCAGACAGAATAGCAATAGAATTTCCTTGCTCCTCACCTGTCACCTCATAAGCCTCTGCATCCAACGTTTCATCCTTCACTATTTCCATCAGCTCCAACGTGATCCCTCCAATAGTTATATCTTCCCCTCTGCCAGCCTTTTTGCTTTTCACAAGGACCACTCTCTTCATGACTCCCTGTTCTGCTCATTCCTGCCCACTCACTCCTCCCCATCTACAGGTACTTTCCTCTGTAACCATATTAAGTACACTACATGTTCCCTTCCCCAACTTTTTCCATTGCTACCAATGGGCCAAAGACAAACAGGAAGGAAAACATGTCACATTCTTCCTGGATGTTCCGAACATTCTGGGCAGTGTTTATCCCTCTTGTGAAATTTTGCAACATTTTGAAAAGGATAAGAAAGATAGTTAAGTAGAAGTTAGTTCTTCTGGGGCTTGTAAACTCAAGTTTGCTCAGTGTGATAACATCATTTATTTAACATAGCACCTTTGTCACAAGCCCTGCAGATTCTTCCTTTCATTTTCAAATAATCGTCTTAACTTTCAGTCTAATCCTCACATTGAGTATCACATCACATATAACCTCATTTATCCTAGACGCCCATACAAATGACCACATCACTGCAGATTATATCAAGCATTGCATAATATTAAATTGCCATTATATGAAGAAGTGCATTGTCCAACTTTAAGCAATTCAGTGAAATCCACTGGTGTATTATTAAGCATATTTTTAAGAAATGTCTAGCTCAAGTTAACGGTAGAAAGTCATAGAGCAATACAGTACTGAAACAGGCCCTTGCTCTCACCACAATCTTACCAACCTTTTTGCCCCTCTATGCTATCACATTTGCTTGCATTAGGTCTCTATCCTTTAATACCATGCCAATGGAAGTGCCAGTCCAAACACCTCTTAAACATTGAGAATGTATCTGATCTGATTCCATCACCTCATTTGATAGCAAGTTCTGGATATCAAGCAGTCTCTGTGGGAAAATAAAACATCCCAGCAGATCCTGATCAAAACTCCTTCATCTCACCTTAAAACTATGCTGCCTTGTTTTTGATACCTATACTGATTCTGATTATCTACCCTGTCTATACCTATTATAATTCTACATTCATTTATGTGGGCACATGTTAGCCTGCTTTGCTCTGGGGAAAACAATCTAGGCCTATCCAATCTCTTGCCTAACAATCCAGGTAATATCCTGCTGAATCTTTTCTGAACTCTCTTCAGTACGACCACATCATTTAAATGCACGGCAGTAAGAACTGCACACCATACTCCAAGTGCAGCAGAACCAATGTTTTGTAAAGTTGGAATATAATATTCCAACTTTAGTATTTTTACTCAAATTTATGAAGGCAAGCCTTCTTCACCACCTGTGCTGTCACTTTTAGGAAATTATGGACTTGTACTTCAAGGTCCCTCAGTTCATTAACATTCCTTAGCATCCTATCATTTATTATATATATCCTTCCTCTATTCACCTTCCCAAAATTCATCACCTCTCACTTGTTGAGGGAAAAATGCATCTACCAACATTCTGCCCAAATTTCTATCGAATCTTTATTCTGCCGTGACCTTAAACGATTTTCCTCACTGTCCACCATACCACCAACTTTTGTGTCATTCACATTCTTATTACTAATACTTCCTACATTCATATGTATATTGTGAATATATATCACAAACAATAATGATCCCAGCACTGATTTCTGCAGCTCACAACTAATTAGAGTAGAGTGCTTCCACCTCTACCATCTGCTTCCTATCATTGAGCCAATTTTGAATCCAATTATCTAGCATGCTTTGGATCCCATGTGTCTTAAACTTCTGGAACAATCTACCATGCAGGACCTTCTCAAATGCATTTTTAGACAATTTCTACTACCCTGCAATCATCAGTTTTCTTAGCTTCCTAAAAGGCCTTAGTCAAATTATGGAGGCAGCATTTCCCCATTAGAAATCCATGCTGATCATCCCTGTTCAGCCTCTGCCTTTCCAAATGCACATTAATCTTACCCTTCAGCAGTTTTTGTTACACAACTTTCCAAAGCATTAATAATATTTCTTGTTATAGCATCATTATAATACAAATGTGTTCAAACAGTAATAATTGTATGCTTGCATTGATGGTTGTGTATGTATAGTTCTGACGAATCACTTCTTTGGTGTATGTTTTTAAGGTTAATATTTAGGTGCAGTCAGATTTCGCAATTCATAATCCTCCGGTTTTGCAGTGAATTTAATGCACATTCCTTTTAGCTTGGATGAGAAGTCAGGCAGTGATGCCATTGCTTTATTGCCATGTTAAATCCAATTTGATGGTTCCGTGGCCTGGGATTAACTACGCAGCTATATCAATCCTTTTTACAAGTCCCAGGTCTGAGCTTAGTCATGGAACAGTACCAAAAAAAAAATGCCAAAGATTTAAGAAAATAATTAAATCCTCATGTGTAGACTTTGCACTTGGTGTTTGTTCACCCACAGGTTAATTAAAATAATTTTCTGTATAAGTAACTAATATGGCTTATTCAAGGAATTTCTGAGTTCGTGCGGGAACAAGTAACATGCATCATTATAGAAACTTGTTGGTCAACTGGATCATGCACCTCTCTTACTTGGCACCCTTCCAAGATGTATGTCTGAAAGATAGCATTCTAACTCCTCTTCAAAGCATTCTCCTGATAAGAGCAGAAAATAAATGTCTTCACATACTTCTGAAGCATGATGTTACAAAGGTGGTCTGCAACCTTCAACCATGTCTGCTTCTAATTGGACTTAATATTTGCTGTGCTAAGTGACACCACTCAATTCCACCCTGATAATGAGTGACTGTATTAAATGACACAGAAATTACCAAATTAGATAAAAAGAAAACTACTCATACAATGCAGTATTAGGTCCTTCAGCCCACCACATCAGTACTTACCATTTTGTCCATCCACACTAATCTGATTTGTGTGCACTTGGACAGCATCCTTCTATGCTATACCTACTGAAGTGCCTGTCTAAATGTCTTTTTAAATGCTGTGCTTGTATTTGCCTCGAATTTGACCTCCTCCTCAAGCACCATATTCTACATACTGTCTCAGCCACCTGCTGTGTAGAGGAGCTGCCCCACAGATCCTTCTTTCATCAGAAGCCTATGCCTTCTTGTTTTTGATACCTCTACCATGGTAAAAAGGATTTTGGCTCTCTACTCTATCTGTACTTCTCATAATCTTATTTACTTCTATCATGTCATCTCTCATTCCCCACTTTGGGAAAGAAAAACAAGCCCAGTTTTTTGAATTTATAACTTCTAACGTCCTCCAATCCAGATAACACACTAGTGAAACTCGTCTGCAAATCTCCAAAGTAATCACGTACTTGCAATAGTAATCAGAACTGCATACATTACTCCGAGTGGCATTCTAACCAGTGTTTTTTAAGGTTGCAGCATCCAAACTCATATTTTAATTCTTTATTAAAATTTGGTGGTCTATTGATTTATGTACAGATTAAAATTGTTACTTAAATCATTGCTGTTTTTTATTGGCAGTATGAGCCTGCTTTTAGCACAAATGGAGGTCAGGATGAGGTATTAAAAAACAGAATTAACTAGAAGCAAGAAATCCTTTGCATCTTTCACTGAAAAGGGAATAATGAAACAGCACTTTAATGGGAATAGAGCCATGCAAGGGTGTACAGGCTGAAAAATTATACACTGTACATTTATAAAGGCTTTGATGGTCATCATGTTCACATCATAGTTTTTATGTAGCATCATAAATGATTTATAAAACTAAATGTTTGAAATTATCTCATATTTCTAATTTAGTTCTTGCTGCTATCAATAGATAACTAATAAAATGATTCTCTTCTAGTGATATGCAAAGTTTAGAAGGTGTGCCTATCTGATTAATGTAATTATTTATCAAACCTCTGTGCATATCTTTTCTGATTGACTGAAAGGATAATTCACTTTGGACTTTTAAGTACAAAGACAGAGATTGTAAAATTAAATGAGGAGAGAATTATCATGCAAATAAGGTGTCTGATAGTAGCAAACATTCGTTGTATGTGCCAAAATGCTTAAAATAATGAAAAATGAAAAGCATTACAGTGGGCAGTAGGGTACTTTCATTAAGATTCTGGTGCTATTCTGAGATTGTTGATCATATTTTAAAATTGGTACTTTCAATTAGTAAAGGGCGACAATGCAGAGGTAACCTCAGTTGCTCAGTGACATCAGTTTAAAAACATTATGTAAGCTCATCAGGCAGAATAGCCTTGGCTTTCTGCCTGCCCTGCCAAGTTTTCAGCAGATCGAAAGCAGGCAGCAGTACTTGATAATGTCATTGCTCTCTGTTGTTCAGCATCTGATAAGAGGGGGAGAGTGCTTGACTGCTGGACTGCTTCCCTGTCTCAGCAGAGTAGCAGAAGTGATGACATCTGCCACAATCCAATGGGCATTATGAATATTCAGTTGAGATCACTGGGGTCAACCTATCTCATAGCTGGATGAAACTTCACTAACAGACATCTGCACCAACTCAGCATTCAACACGAAGGCACTTAGTTTAGGAGTGTCATTATAAAAGGTGCAGCTTGCAATTTTTTTTTTTGCTTTTGAGTGCACACAATGCAAATTTAGCAGATTGTCTTGTTACACTGACATCAAATAAATGAAATTCAGAGGTATTGTATAATATGCTGACACAACTATATAGCATGCTTAGTGCTGACAATTTCTAGACATTTTTCCAGAAATTATACAGAACATTACCAATACTTTTAATTTATGTTGATCATTGATCAGATTCCAATAAAGAATTACACTTAACAAAATTTACAGCTTCTAAAATGAAATGTGGTGCTTTAGGAGTTAAAGGTAGTTTGAGGAGAACATTTTTGGCAGTACAAAGTCCCATCAGTTCCTTTGCCCATTACTGACATTTTTCAAGTCACCCTCCATGCTACAGTATGCATTTCATCTAATGATTCAGTCACTATGGTGAGCAGCCCAAACATATACAACCACACAGCCACTCACAGAAAAAGACCACAGGAAAATAATCTATTAGCATGCAGCTTGAAACAAGTTTCTACACATCTCAATAAAACAAATGTGATATTAGGATTGATGATAATAATCATAATGTAACGGTTTGGATATTGTTATTAATTGCTCTAAGGATCTCATTCATATTCCTCATATTACTTGGCTAATAATGAGTACCTCTGAGCTAGTAATGATATTCCCACCTTCAAAAATTAAATCATGACATTTCAATGTTGATGAAATTGAAACAGTTGACATTTCCTTAGTGTAAAGCTGAATATGGATCTGCCATTTAGAATCGGTAAAATGATAGATCTAATCACCAAAACAGAAGTTTCATTGTTTTTTTTCCACCTAGAATCATCAGCTTAATCAGTGAGAATATTATCTTCCCTTTTACAATATCATGAGTATGATATCATTTTCAAAACTACCATTTGCAAAATATCCTTCAATTTACTCTGAGTCTCACAAAAGCAATTATGAGTGTTTAATTTGGAAATTGATTTTAACAGATATAGATTATAAGAGCTTCACCTCTAAATCCCAAGATCATTAGGGGAAAGCATGTAGTTGTCATAACTGTTCCCTATTTTTCCAAATTGTTGAATCTGGTTCTAATTATTAGTTTTGCCTACTTGCTATACTAATACTGTGGTATAGATTTTTTTCACATTTCTCCTCAGAATTCCAATACATTTGTTCACTTGGAAGTGTTAATATCCCTGATATGAGCAATGGAAAGAAAACTGAACCAATATATTTGGTTGAAGTCTTTCCAGGTGAAAGGATTAACCAGAGAAACTATGTATGACTTTCCATTCATTAATCTTCTCTAGAAGAACATTTGAATCTGAATGCTTTAATTGAAGCTTGTGGTTAATACCTCTGCCATTAGAAATCTTTCACCAATGACTGATGAGTGTGAAAGGAAAACCCAGACAGATAGTAGGCCAGTCAACATCTGTATAGAGAAATCTTCCATGAGCTGAATTGAACACTATTAGATTTCATTATTTAGCTTTTGCAGACTTGAAAGCATTAAACATGCAAGTAAACACCAGCACTGTCTTGTTAGGTCATTGCATGAGATAATATGATTGTTAGGTCACTTTTTCTTTTGTTCCATAAACAAGAATTTTTTTTTCTCTCTCTCAGGAGTGCACTCTACTGAATTATCTCAAATAGAATTGACATATAACTTGTTGAAAATTGAAGTATGTATTAACATAGGAAAACAGGGACTTGGGAATTACACAGCAGTGTAGAACCATGCATTTTAATGATGATGCCTGTGTTTGAAGGGCTTTGGTTTCCGTAAATCACCATTTCCAATATATTCATGTGTTCTGTTTATGCAATACACCACACCACCATATTCTATATAATATGTACAATTCTATAATGGTAAAGTTTATGTTTACATTCTAGAGGTGAATATTCTGCTCTATAGAGATGTGCTGTATTTTAAATAACAATAAACTGTTCTTGTGATTCATTTGAGCAACCCAGCATGCAAGTTAAAGCCTTCAGTTAATTGCAGGGTATAATAGTACGAACACTAGGGGGGAAATAAGCTTTACTGGATTTAACTCCTTTTTGGACTCATATGTGAAATAATAAATATACAATCAAAAGCAGATTTCTCAGGGACTCATTTGTTTGAATCTGTCAGTTTGCTGTGCAAGTATAGAATAGCAAGTGTTGAAGCTAATTCCAGTTGGCAAAATTTCCATGTGTTGTTAATTTCCCAACAGAAAGTAGAAATGAAATCTCTCTTAATGTATAATGCATGATAATGCTAATAAGTAAGATTGTCATATAAACTACTCAATTCACCTTGTGCATTGTTAGTTGCATAAATGGTATTTTCAAGATATATTTTAAGTTCAAAGTTTGAATTTCAATGTGAATTTATTATCAAAAGAAGTGTATATTACCATATACTACCTTGAGTTTCATTTTCTTGCAGGCATTCACAGTAAATAAAAACAAACACAGAATCAATGAAAAACTGCACACAACTAAGATGGCAAACAACTAATGTGAAAAGGCAACAAATCATTCAAATACAAAAAGAAAAAGAAAAACAAACTAATAATATATAAATAAAAAATAAATATTGAGAATGCGAGTTGTAGAATCAGTTCATTGTTTGGGTGAGTGAGATCATCTGCTCTGCTTCAAGAGTCTGATGGTTGAGAGGTAATAGCTGTTCCTAAATCTGGCGGTGTGGGACCTGAGGCTCCTATACAGTGTGAAGAAGGGGTGGATGCTGCTTTTCTACGACAGCGCTCCTTGTAGATGTGCTCAATGGCTTTATCTGTGATGAACGCATTATGTTTTGTAACTCGAAAATATAAAAGCTAATTGAAAGGAAAAATAAAGAGCTGGAAATAAAGTATCTAAATATGTTTTTACCTTAAGCGAGCCGCGCACATGCGATATGGTGGTGTGAAGATGCCTGCCATTCACACCGTTCATATATATAACCATAACGCATTACTTAGACAACAAAGAATGTTTACTAAACAATATATTTACAATATTACTTAAATATTACTGATATATTAAATACAAACAGACTGGGCTGTATCCACTACTTTTTGTAGGCCTTTCTGTTCAAGGGCATTGGTTTTCCATACCAGGCCTTGATGTGAGCATTCAGTACACTCTTCTACATATCTATAGAAGGGCGTCAAAATGTTAGATGACATGATGAACTTTTGTAAACTTCTAAGAAATTAGAGGCAGTGCTGTGCCTTCTTTGTAATGGCATCTACGTGCTTGACCCAGGACAGATCTTCTGAAATGATAACACTGAGGAATTTGAAGTTACTCACCCTCTGCACCTCTGATCCTCCCTCGCGCCTCCCCACCTCAATGAGGACTGGCTCATGGCCCTCCAGCTTCCTCCACCTGTAGTCAGTAATGAGTTCTTTGGTTTTGCAGTTATTGAGAGATGTTTTTGTGGCACCTTTCAGGATTTTCAATCTTCCTTTGATTCAGCGAACACTGGTGTCATCAAAAAATTTAAACATGGCATTGGAGCTGTATTTAACCACACAGTCATAAGTATAAAGGGAGTAGATCAGTGGCTAAGCACACAGGTTTGTGGGGCACCTGTGCTAATGGAGGTGATGTTGCCAATCCGAAATGTCCGGGGTCTACAAATGAGGAAATCAAAGTTCCAGTTTCAGAAGGAGGTTTTGAGGCCTTGGTTGGAGTTTTGAAGGGATGATGGTGATGAATGCTGAGGTTTAGTCAATGAAGTGCATCTTGCGCTGTCCAGATGTCCCAGGGTTGAGTGAAGAGCCATAAGCTTTAGGTTCCTATGGTTTTGGAAGCTTTCGTAACTGATTAGGTTGACAGCATATTTCAAGGACTCTGCAGATATAGCATGCTGAAGTCATTCCCCCTTCCATCAGAACTACCTTGCATGTGATGTATTTACCATATGGAAGGCCATACCTTTCCAGAAATCCTGACTGATGAGGCTTACACTATTCTTTTTGGACCACAAATTTAGATTAATAACTCGAGGCTCATGTTTCTGAGGATATCTAACATCGATCTCAGTATCAGCCAGATGGAGAGGAAATGAATAATTTATTTGTCTATCTACATCAGCACCATTTTTAAAGGGAATTGAATAAACTTTAACATTGTAATGTTAAGCCACTTTTGAGAGATACAAATTGCATATTTTTTTCATGTCAGTTAAATAGACAAAGTCCAGACATTATTAGCTTTCCACGGCCACTAGCTGGTGAAAAACAGAAATATGGGAATTTTTATAACACATAGAATACCATTTATCTCTGAAGTTATTATTTTGAATGGTTTTGAGCAAACTAATCTAACGTTGATTTTGAAATTAAACTGCACAGTATGAATGCCTTACATAATCACAGGAAACTACTTAGCTTATTAATTATTTTTGTTTGATTAAGTGATCTCCACATTAACATAACAAAGAAGAAACAATCTTAGGAACAAATAAAATGCTTCAATACAAAGCATCATGCAGGAATGCAAAGAATTGTAACTAATTTAAGGTAGGTAAACAGAGCGGCACTTTGCCAGAATTGCATAGGCAGCAGACAAGAACTCCAATGATGTGAGTTGTTCTCAAAGTCATATTTAGGAGGGCAATATTCTGAGCTGAGGTAACATCCACTGAGACAATTCAGTCAGCAGAATGTGATGGCAGCCAATGTGCAACCTTCATTTGACTCCAGCACTGCTCTATTGAAGCTTAGTGCTCCAACTAACGACATCTGTTGAATCTGTCTCACCGAATGGTTTCCAAGCAGCAGGAAGAATTACCCAGCTGCATTGCTTAAAGAAGTTATCTGCTTTCAATAGGTTGATTACTTCTGGTTGTGACTTCAGAAATGGTCGGTACTCTTAATGGATTGTTTAAGCTACAATCAAATAGGTAGAGTGGTGCTTTAGGCATTGACAGATTTTGCTGTCTTCAGAGGAGGCTGTATGCCACTTGCCTTCAGGCATGTGTGCATCATTCAGCATTTTCCTTGGAACGCAGCATGACTGAGGAAGTGAGCACAGGTCATGCGGAGCAGGCCGAGCTTCTGTAAATGAGCAGTGAAGTAGGGGCTCAGGGGCTCCCAGTACAAGGCCATATCAGCCCAGATAGCAAATATCCTGCCTGATCTGCCGAGGAGCAACAAGTAAGAGGTAGGGCCCTTGGTGATGACGGGTTTCCTGAAAACTGTAAGCTGCTGCTGTAGTTCCATTCTCAGAAATGGGGCAGAAATTGTATTGTTTGTCACTGGTTCCCTTTGGAGAGCATGAGAAATATATTTTTTTGCCTCTAGGCTGTACCTGGAATTATTTACAACATCTCACAGTTTGCTGAGGAAACAGTTATTGAAATCCTTTCAAAATGAAATGAAAATATTTAATCCTCTCTCCTGGTTCCCTGGCATATTATCCCTCACACAGAAAATGAAAACCCTAGAGCCACTCTCACCATTTTGTTCTATTGCTCAGATTTGTAGATTAACCTCAGCTGTAGAACATCAGCCACCCATGTTTCAGAGTCAAACATCCCCCTTTGATGGATCCAGTCAATGAACAATGCAAGAAAGCATTAATTATAATTGGCTAAAACCATTATAATTAGTCAGCATCTGACTTGCATTACACTGGATGGTTGTCAGTCGTGGATGGTGGATGAATGTTAAATGCTGGCAATGGCATCCACATTTTTGGACTGAAAGGAAAACATGGTTAATTGCCAAACCTGCCTTGAGGACATAGAACAGTAAAGGAACAGGTCCTTTAACCTATGAAGCTATGCCTAACTAATTAAACTTGTGACTAAAAGCCTAAGTAAAATAATCCCTTCTGCATACACAATATTCAAATCCCTCCATTCTCTGCACAGTCTCTGTACATATCTAAGAGTCTCTTGAATGCTTCTTTCATAGTTTCTTCACTCACCACCCCTGGCAGCACGTATCAGACATCCATCACACTCTGTGCAGAAGAACTTGCTCCACTCAGCTTAAGTTCATGCCTCTAGTATCAGACATTTCAAACCTTGGGAAGAAGGTACCAGCTGTCTACTCTGTCTGTGCCTCCCATAATCTCATAAACTTCTACCAGGTTCCCCCTCAGCCTCCGCTGCTCCCGAAGGAACAACTGAATTTATTTCCCTATTCTTCAGCTCTCCCTTAGGAATATAAAAAAAGATTGAAAATCAAGTTAACCTGAGTGTTTCCTGGTTTATGTCATTCAGCATCTTAGTTAACTCCACATCCCTTCGCCAGCGTACA